>NW_026575159.1:747500-1495000 GCF_905146905.1 Nyctereutes procyonoides | reverse complement strand
ATTATTTATTAACAATCTAGGCGACAGCCATGAACTAAAAAGCATTTACATTTAATGTTTATAATCATATCTTATAATATGCACAGTTTTGTACTAGAAAATGCAACACTTAAACAGAGGGACCCGACAAATTTAGCAGTAAAAAGTAAAAGGCAATTAGTTAAAACCATGAATAATCACTCTGAAAAAGTGAAAGTCTTCAAGAACAGTATCTCTACCTGATTCAAATTGCTCTGACCTAAAAGTTAAGTTCAGTCCCTGCTTTAACCCAAGTGGCCTACAGGAGAAACTGAAGTCTAGAGAAGAAATCCACTGAGTAAGAGCGACAGGGTCCTGCCTGAAAGGCAAGGTTTGTCCATGTACACAGAGATCGAAATGCTTTAAACTGTAGCAAACTGCTTGCAACCTGGACCCCATTTCACGCTGAGTAAGTTGATTGATAGGATTTATTTTTAAACGACACCAAACAGAATTGTCAACTTTTGGGGGTGGGGTGAGTTGTGGTTAGTAATTAAGGGGGAGGGGATACTATTAAAGCCTTACCCCAAAATTACACTAGAATCAGTTTGAAACTAGTTGCCAGACTTCAAACAACACGAAAAAAAAAAAAAATGGACACGCCACGAGCCTAGCAAAAAAAAAAAAAAATAGTGATCATAATAATAATAAACTAACAAGGCTGTGTCTCCTTTTCGGCCAAAGCGTTGAAGACGCGTCGCAGGGCGACAGAACAGCACTGGGTGACTTCTCCCCCAAGCCAAGAAAAGTTGACCGAGGGGCGTTCTGCCGGCGCGCGCGTCTCGGGCAGGTTCCCGGGCCCCGCGGCGTCCGCTGGGCGCCCGCCGGGCCCTGGGGCGCGGGGCGCGGGGCGCGGGGCGCGGGCGGGGGGGGGCGGGGGGGCGGGGGGGCTCCGGGGCGCGCTCGGGGCGGCGCACGGGCGGCCTCGAACTCGCAGCTTCCGCGGTGGGAAGTGACGGGCGGCCCCTCCCAGCCGGCACTCGGCGCGCCTCCGCGGCGGGAGGGAAGCCGGGTCCCCGCGCGGCTGAGCGTCCCGACCGCGCGGACCGGACGGCCGGCGCCCCCGGCCCAGCCCAGCCCTGCCCGCCGCCAGCCCCGCGCCCTCGGAGGCGCCCGCCGCAGGGGCGCAAACTTTTACGCCTACTTTTTGTTTCGCTTCGGGTCTGGCGTGGCCCCGGCACCGCCCTGGACCGGGCCCCGGACGCTGGCTCCCACCGCCTGGCGCCGCGGCGCCTCCCTCGCCCCGGGGTCTCCACCAGCTTTTCCGAGAACTAAGTTCTCGCCCCGTTCGCTCAAAGTGTGGTCCCCACGAGTAGCGCTACGTCAGCTGCAGCGACGACGACAACGCCGCGGGGAGAAGGCTCCGCAGCGAGCGGGGCTGCCCCGGCGGCTGACCGGGCGCGGGGCCGGAATGAGAGAGCGGCGCGGGGCCCGGGGCCCGGGGCGCGGGGCCCGGGGCGCGGGGCGCGGGGCCGCCTCGCGCTGGTCCGCCGCTCGGGCCGGCCGGCTGTCTGGCCGTCTGGCTGTCTGTCCGCGACGGACTAGTTGTCCCTCCGTGCTCAGGCAAAGTTTGGCAGAGCCGGGGCACCGGGAGCGGATTTCCCCGAGGCTCCCTCCCTTTCCCGCCCCGCGCGCCCCCCTCCCCAGAATAATCCCGAGCAACCGCCGGCCCAGCGCGCAAACTTACGTTTGATCTGCCGGGGTTTGCTCTGCTTTCGCCGGGACATCTCGGCGGCGGCCGCTGCCCCCGGGGCTCCCGCGGTGCCCGCAGCCCGGGCTGCCGCTCCCTCGGCTCCCGCCGCTCCCGCCGCTCCCGCCGCCGCCGCCGCCGCCGCCGCCGGCCAGGCTCGGGCCGCCGCGGGCCGGACTCCAGGTGCTCCGGGCGCTGGGCTCCTCCGGGAGCCGCGGAGCCACGTTTGGAGATGAGCAGGCAAATGAGAAGGCAGAGGGGGGCAGAGAGAGTGACAGCGGGGAGGGGAGGGGAGGGGAGGGGGTCGGAGCGCGGCGGAGGGGAGAACAGAATTTACAGACGAATGGACGGGGAGAGAGAAAAGGGGAAAGGGGGAACACGGAAAGAAGGAAGAGAAGGAGGGAGGGGGAGGGAGGGAGGGAGGGGGAGGGAGGGAGGGAGGGAGGGAGGGGAGAGCGAGCAGAAGGGAGAGGGGGAGCGAGGGGGCGGAAGGCGCGGGAGGAGGAGCGCGCTCGCTCTCCCCTCTCCCCGGCGTGCGGGGCAGAGACTCGAGCGCCGCCGCCGCTGCCGCCGCCGCCGCCGCCGCCGCCGCCGCCGCCGCCGCCGCCGCCGCCGCCGCCGCCGCCGCTCCGGGCCGCGCAGCTCGCTCTCTGCCGCGGGAGGTGGCGAGGCGCGGGAGGGAGGGGCGCGCCGGGGCTGCGGGGAGGGGAGACTAGTCCATCAGCGACAGGAGGATTGGCTGCATCCAAAGCCAGTCCGGATGCAAAAAAGGGCCGGGGCCTCGGTCGGGTGGGGTGCACGGGAGCGCGGCGGGGGCTTGGGGGGCGGGAGGCTGGCGGAGGCTTTGGACCGGGGCCACGTTCGGCAGTTGCCACCGCGTCAGCTCCGGGCCTCTGCCAGAGCACCCCTCCAGGCAACTTCTTCCCACAGCCCCCTCTGATGGACCCCCAACTCTCCTCACCCCTCGCCCGTCCGGCGGGGCACAAAGAAATCCCAGTAAATCTTGGTAAACTTTGTGCTTCCAGTTAGGCCGCCCCCTCCCCGAGCCTCCACCCCCGCCCGCCCAGCTTCTTGGCAGGGAGGTTAGGCCCCTGGCAAAATCCTCGGCGAGAGGCAGCTGATCACAAATGCCAACTGCGTGTCTTGGGGCCAGTTAAGCCCTCTCATCCGCCCGGGCTCTCGGGAGACCATTTCATCGCTCTCGAGGTTCCCGGGAGACCGCTGCGGACGCGCACCATCCCCCACGTAGCCCGCGCGGCCGGGATGCTGAGCCGCGTCCTCGAAGTGCTCTTTCTCACCTCGAGCTCTCAGGGCGGCTCGTAAAAAATTCCGAATTTGGAAACAGGCAGATATTTTCCCTCATATCAAGGAGGAGGACCTGTTACTAGCTGGGTGATTAGCCCGAGGTGGGAAATGAACCGCCTCTAATCACAATACTAACTTTTCGAGGAAGTCTGTGGAAGTTCTGAAATCCCACCCCGTCCCATGACCTTTAATTCTTCTTAGTTCTTCTGCCACAGGGAAGCAGCCAGCGACTAATAAAAGATTTGATCTTGCCATAATTTCCCAAGCAGGTAAGACCCAATAACTATTTCATGGTGCTTTAGCTTTTAAAGTTTTGTTTCATTCTTATTCAATTATTGTGTGTGTACTATGTCTGAAACTGCAAGCCAGAGGAAGAACGAATTTTAAAGTGATTTGCATAGTTATTATTTGGCCAAGTTAAGCTGCATGAGGCTAGCTTAGTTTCTCATAGTTTCATATATACTGAGTATTAAATATATCCTCCCGGGTGGGCTGGAAGAAGCTTTCTATCCAACTGGCTGCTCTATGTAATCAGTATTTACTAATAAACTCCACTGCAGTTGACATGTATCCCCCAGATACTGCTGACTTTTTCTCTGAGGTTGTGAGATCATCCATTCTGATCTGAAATTGTGCCCCCCTTTGTTCGGTTGACTAGCCATTCCTATGAGCCCCACCAAACTTGATACTCTGAAAGGGTCTGGGGGTCAGCAGAGAGCCTGGGCTGATTGAGGATAATGCAGGCTGCTCAGTGTGCAGGAGGCACTGTAATCAGTGTCATTTATAACCCCATCAGGACATCTTCTGGAAGGTGTAAAGAGTTGCCCTGTGAAAGGTATGGCTGAGAGAATCTTAATACAGAGCTGAAGACCAATTGTGAATTTTATTACATTACCATTAGTACTATTACCATATGAGGTTGTAAGAATACATGGTCCTTTGCAGTGGAAAATGCACTAAATGACAAAGTCCCTCCCCTGAAGAACCAACAAATTAAAGCCAGCCGTAAGTACCATGAAAAGCAGGGTTATGTGTGTTTGTGTTGTGGAATGAATAAGCAGACAGAGAACTACAGATTTTTGCCTCCTTAATTTTCAATTCATTACAATTAAATTGGTGTGCTCAGAATTGGATGTATTATACATTACGGTTTTTAAAGATCTTTTTACAGAACTGGCTGACTTTTTATATCAGCCAAAAGGAATGCCCATTGGAATTAAAATATCATAACAGTTAGTGTTTCTTTTGGCATTTGAAATGGTTAAATATGCAAAGCAAAAGAGAAACAAATAAATCTCAGCTAAATATTCAGTTTAAAAGCTGAAAGGAGCAAAAGTCAGGGAATTCAAGCAAGATTGATAAAATAACCAGACTGCATTATCAGAAATAGATATAGTTTATATAAATTTATAAATATATATATATATTAATTATAGCCATTATGAATGGATTAAACTAGGAATACTATTATAGTTTGTGTATTCTCATCATTTTTAATGAGAATGTTGATGATATTTAAAGTTCAATTTTTCTTTTTCTAGTTTAACTCACTAAGGTTGTAAAATTAAAAGACAGCAAAACCTATAAGCAATTATCTCTGTCCAAATGGATATAGCAGCCCCAAACCACAGCAACATGACTATCAAACAATGATTATGAAAACCACAATTGAGAAAAGCATCAGGGAATGATATTGCAAAACCACAGCAACAAATGTGTCTGTGATATTGAAACCCACAATTCACAACTAATACCCTGTGTATCACAAATTACTGTTTAACTATAAATGTGAAAATGTATAAGTAACAGCACAAAATAATTTCTCATTTACTTAAAAATGAATTATTCATTTTCTAGACTCGCTGATTTCATCTCTACATAATGGTTCATTTTGAAAAGTTTCTGCTTTCAAAGACAAATCATTTAAGAATCACATATGTAAGTTACTTTAAACGCAGAAAATATGCAACTTTTAATAACATTTCCCTAAATACTAAAAGAATTGATCTGAAATAAGAAACACTTACCCCAGTCTGGCTTTCTTCATAAAGTTCTTCGGAAGTGAAAAGGGATGTGAGGGTACACTGCGCATGGAAAAAAAGCTGGAAGTATTCTATGACAACTTCAATGAAAATATAATTGTATATAGTCTTGATAGTCCCTTTAGCCAAAAACATATATCTGACGATTAAATGAGATGCCGTTACCAAAACTACTTTAATATACAAAATCAAAGATTTATTTACGAGTAAATAAAAACAATATTGTTTGCAAGTTCATAGGGTTGCCAGATTTCAAAAATTAAAATAGGATGCCCAGTTAAATTTGTACTTCAAATGGGCAACTTTTTTTTTTTTTTAGCGTTAGTCTGTCCCATGCAATATTTGGTACATATTTATCTTAAAAAATAATTGTTCGTATCCTGTACTTTACTGTATTTTATGACAAACCTACAAATTTAGCGTGTTGCCATTTTCACAAATTTATGGTTGTTTTAGAAATAACACGGTTTATAGAGAAGGCTAAAAAACCATAAAGTGCTTCCTACAGACATATATATAATTCCTGAACCTCATATTATTTAAGGATGGCATGGTAGAAGAATAAATTTCTATACAAAAATTCTTACTTTATTTGGCACAGTTCAGAAATATGCTCTCAGTGTAAATGGATTGCATTCATGTATGTCTTACTCTTGGATTTGTTTTTAAAATGTGTTTTTTCCTCTAAGGGATCGACAAATTGATAAAGCAACCTCCCAGGCCACATCTTATTAGGCAGCAAGCTGCCTTCTTTATTATGGGAGTAAACAATATTCAAAAGCTTCAGAAAGACTTAATTTTTTGCCCTTGTATCCTCACCAGAAATTGAATACAGTTTATCTGCCTCGATTTAAGATTGTGACACTGAATTGAACAAGAATGCAGTATGAAAATAGTGTTTCGGATTTGTATATCTTTATAATTTGAGCAGTTTAAAAATAAAAATCAACAAATTCATCTAAATGGCATTCCTGTGTTATAACTATGAAAAGGACTATCTGTTTACTTGCAAAGAAGCCAAGGGCTTTGAAAACATTCAGTCAATCCACATCGGGGGTTTAACTTGGGCTTCGTGTAGACGGTCAATCTCTCAAAAGAAGTTTGTAATGTACAAAAAAAAAAAATGTTCTAAGGAGCAAGTCTATTGAATTCATCAGATACTAAAAATTCTGTTAAAAAGCCTTCTGTGTACCATTATGAGTTAAGAATCACTATTCTCTTTATGTGTAAATTTTTATGGTGTACTGAAAACCAAAGTGTGGATGATTTAAGTTTTTTACTCTTTGCAATCATCCTTTAAGTCCATGATACTACTCTGATAGAAGAGAGTCATAGGATCAATTCTATTTTTAAAAATAGTTCTTTGTTGCTAAATCTTTATAATACATCACATCTCCAAGTATAAAGTAAATATTAAAGAAGTATCATCCCAAATTTTAGTAGACATCTGTGGATTTTGTCTGCCTAGCATCCATTTTTTTTCCCGTAGTATTGCTGTGATATCTTTTAAAGAATTATTCCTGACCAGAATATTTTAGGTATTTGTCTACAGCGACAAACACCTAAAATATTTGGTTCAGTGGGCCAAATTGTTCCTGTTAAAGTTAGCCCTGGAACTTTTTCCTGTTCCAGTGGAACCACCGAGTAAAAGGTGCTATTTTTCTATTGGGCTACACTGGGAGAATGCAAATCTGATATGCAAATCTCCTGTTGGCCATCCTGTTGGAAGAAACTGTTAAGAATGCTGCCAACACAGAGGACTAATTTTGTCTTTTCTTCAGATATGATTTTTGGGAAATCCAAACTAAGATACCCATTAACATTCCAATATTACTTTATTTTGGTCCCCATTATTATCTTTGTGTCTCCATAAACATTAGAGTCATTTCTACTATATCTCATTTTCATCTACTTGACTAGACTAATACTTATGCACCTTTGTAGTGTTAGTATGGATGTCATTTTTCAAAGGAAGACATCACTTATCTGAATTATCATCACCAGTCTGAGTTAGATACTTCTTCTCCTTTGCTACCATAACAACTTTTTTGTCTGCATAATATCACTTGTTGCAATTTAACACCTTGACAATTTAGTTACATAAAATCCAGTCCTCACCAGCCAATATACCTGTCCCAATACACCTAACTGGATAGAAATCTTAGGGCAAGAAACATCTTCAGAATCATATCCTCAGTGCTGGACACATAGAAGGTTCTAATATAATTATTGAAAGAAAAATGAGTTCAATTAACCTGTTTTATCAGGGAACCCTGTCATTCCTAGTCCCCATCCATATAGTCACAGGTACAGGAGATGGCAGCCATATTTGTACAGCAAAACTCCACGCTCCTGTTGGTGGATACTTGGGCCACAAAGGAGTCCCTGACTCAAAAATGACCAAACAAATTCCTCCATTAGAAATCTAGAGTTAGTTTCAAGAGTCTCATCCTTACATAGGCTGATCTCTTGAATGAAGAAGTAAAACCTCTGAAACTATGGCATGGTTATCACCATATGAACAGAGTAGCAGTGATAGTTTTTCCATAGAGGGAAAAGTAAATAAGACAAATGTCCTAGAGACATAGAGATGGGAATATGAAATGGAATCCCACATCTTGTTCCAGCCCCTTCATGGACTGCAGAACCACTTTTGCCCTTGATATGCCTTGGATACTTGTATTTTCTTAAAATAAGTTCCTCCCACCCTCTTAAAAAGTATTTTTGTCCTAAATTAGCATTAGTTGATTCCTGTTACATTCGAACCAAAAGACTAAACTAAGACAAAAATTAACCATCTATGACTCCAGTTTGCTTGTCTGAATATTTAGAAATAGCAGTTTAACTGAATTTTCAACTTTCCTCCAGAAAAGCACTATATTAGTCTGGGTTCTTCTGTTAAACAGAACCAACACTATATATATAGTCAGAAAGATTATAGGGAATTAATTTACATTGTTAGAGAGATTGCAAAGAGCCAGAATCAGCAGATGACAAGCTAGAGATCTAAGAGAGACAATGGAGGAGTTCTAGCCTGAATCTGAAGTCCTAAGAACCAGGGGAGCTGATGGTGTATATTCCAATCCAAATCTGAGTATTAAGGAAGGAGAAGATTGATATCCCAGCAGGGAGACAGTCCTGCATGGAGAGGGATTTCTCCAGCCTTTTTCTAGTCAAATCCTTTGTGGGATTTGCTTTACTCCTCTATCCATTCAAATGTTAATTACATCTGAAAACTGACAGACACACCTAGAATGTTGAACTAAATATCTGGGTACCCCAAGAGCCAGTGAAGTTGACACATACAATTAACTATCACAAGCACTTTTGTTGATTTTTTCCCCCTGAGCAACCCTGAAATGGCAAGGAACCCTTATGAATGTTAAGTGGGTAAATCTACAATTTTAACATAGATAATCAGGACAAAAATCAATTACCGATTTTGGACATTCACTTCAATCAGGGGGCAACTCTTGGGGGGAAAGTTGATATTTTCAAATTCAGAATTCGTCAAGGGCATGATGATCCATTGACATGCACATCTATAACCCTCCTGATTAACATATATTCTGGCCCCAGATGTTCAATTTTACTTTCAACTTTACTTTGCCACATTTGAATAACCATCTAACAGATTACCTTGCACGTAAATTTTATGAAAGTTGTTATAATTTGCATGAATAATGTTTATACTTCTGTGGTAGATTTTATTTTCCAACCGATAAGTTTTGCCATAAATTCCTAAATGCAAAAGAAGAAATTAAATAGCTTTTTGAGAAAACCTGCTATGTGTATAGACTTACTCAAATCGCTTATCTTTGCTTTTATCTACTTGCAAGAGTATATTAAAATAATGCATTAGGAGTGGATTTAGGGTGACCTGAAGATGTAGGACTATGAATAATCATGCCAGGGCATACTGATAATGAAATCATCTAAAAGACACTGGAAAGTATGATTATATCACTTGTAAAATGTATCTTATAATGCAAATTAAACTATATGATGAACAATTTTTATGTTTATTAAACAGATAGATGTACATAGTTATAAAGGTCAAATAGATTTTTAAGACTCATAATGAAAATTAGAAGTTTCTTGTCTCACTCAACATCCCAATGAGAATTCCCATTCCCAGAGGTATAATCATTGTCAGTTCTTTTTAGCTGATTCTCCTGATGTTCACCTAATTATTTTTTTTAAGTGGGCTCCACACTAGGCATGGGTTTGAACTAATGCAGGGCTTGAACTAATGACCTTGAGATCAAGACCTGAACTGAAATCAAGAGTCGGACACCTAATCAAGCCACCCAGGCACCCCTGATGTTCCTTTCATATTCCTAAAGAAAATACTACTTAAAAAAATTTTGTTAATTTAGTTACTATTGATTATATTGACTATCTACAATAAAATATGAAGTTGTAACAGATTTACACCCCCAGCACTTTCCTCAAATTTTTTATTAAATAAAAGCTTATGTTTTTATTAACCGCTAATCGACATCAATCTTTCGATCTCTTGTTTTTCCTGGAGTTAATAATTACTGTCTTCCTCATTTTCTCAATTTTCTATTAACACTAGTTCACCCTCAAATCTTTTGCCAGCGTGATACAATCAAGTACATCATTACATCATTACATCCAATAATCGATAATCAGATTATCAGATAATCAAGTAGATTGTTGTTTTGCCCTGCCATGCTGGTGTCCTTCTTGGAGTCTTCCATCCTTCTGTTCTACTTTCTACTGATTGCTCTTTGTGACTAAAATTTTCTTTTCCTCATCATCCTGAGAATTACCTTGATTTTTGTCCTGTATTAGATTCTAGGTTTTCTGAATACTGTGTATTCCTTTTTTACTTCCGTTTTCCCTTCCTTCCTTCCTTTCATTGTTTCTTATTTTGTGGTTTTAGAATACAATTTCTTGTAGCTTCCTGGAAAAATGTATATATAAGGTAATTTTTTTTTAGATTTGGCAAGACCAAAATTCTCTTTATTTTGCCCTAATATGTGATAAATGGTTAATGAGGGTATAGGATTTTAGGGTGTAAAAATTACTTTTTCTGGATTGTTTTTTTTCTTTCATTTTTTCCATTTTTATTGAGATATAATTCTGTATATCATTATATAAGTTTAAGGAGTACCACATGATAATTTGATACACTTATATTTTACAAAATGATTACCACAATAAGGTTAGTTAACACCTACATTACCTCACATAATTACCTTTGTTTGTGGTGAGAATATTTAAGATCTACTGGGTTAGCAATTTTCAGCTATATAGTCACCATGCTGCATATTAAATCCCCAGAATTTATCCATCTTATGTTTTAAGATTTTATTTACTTATTTGACAGAGAGCAAGACTGAGAGCAACTAGGGGGAAGAGCAGGGAGAGAGAGAAGCAGACTCCCCATTGAACAGGGAAGCCCTTCTCAATTCTAGGATCCTGAGATCATTACCTAAGCTGAAGACAGAGGCTTAACCAACTGAGCCATCCAGGTGCCCCAGAATTTTCTCATCTTATAATTGGAAATCTGTACTCTTTAACCAATAGGTCCCCATTTGCCCTTCCCCCAAATCTTGGCAAACAGTATTCTACTCTCTAGGGTCTAGGACTTCAGCTTTTAAAAATTTCACTTATAAGTGATATCATTTAGTATTTGTCTTTCTCAATCTAATTGGTTGCACTTGACATGATGCCTTCATCAATGTTGTCACAATGGCAAGATTTCCTTTTTTTCCTCATAGCTGAATAAAATCCATTCCATGTATATGGTAATATACATAACCACATCTTTGTATCCATTTTTTCATATATTGGTTATTGTGAATAATGCTGCACTGGACACTGAGATCCTAATTTCATTTCCCTTGAATATATATCTAGAACTTGGGATTGGTGGATCATATGGTAGTTCTGTTTTTAAGGAACCTCCTTAAAAATCATATGGTAGTTCTGTTTTTGAGGAACCTCCATACTTTTCCATTGTGCTTGTACCAGTCAGTATTCCTCCCAACAGTTCAAAAGGATTCCCTTTTCTTTATATCTTCACCAGTGCATTTGTGAGATGATAGCTCATCGTGGTTTTCATTTACATTTCCTTCATTATTAGTGATGTTGGGAATCTTCAAGCCATTCGTATATCTTCTTTGGAAAAATGACTGTTCAGGTCCTCTGCACATTTTTTTAACCTGGATTTTTTGTTTGTTTTTGCTGTTGAGTTTATATGAGTTCTTTTTATATTATGAATATTAATCCCTTATCAGATAGATGATTTGTAAATACTTTCTCATATTCTATAGGTTACCTTTTCATTGTGCTCATTGTTTTTTTGTTGTTGTTGTTGTGAAGAAGGCTCTTTAGTTTAATATAGTCTCAGCTTGTTTATTTTTGCTTTTGTTATGTGATTTTGATGCCAAAAAATTGCCTAGAGGACCAATTCCAAGGAGTATTTTTCCTATTTTTTCCTCTTAGTATTTTTATGTTTTTAGGTCTTATTTTAAAATCTATAATCCATTTCAAATTAATTTTTGTGAATGGTATGAATAAGGGTCTAATTTCATCCTTTTGAATGTGACTGTCTAATTTTCCCATTACCATTTATGGAAGAGACTACCCATTCCCTATTGGGGATTCTTGACTTATTAAATATTAGTTGACTCTATATATGAGGGTTAGTTTCTGGGCTCTTTATTCAGTTTCATTGGTCTATATGTCTTTTTATGCCAGTACCATATTGTTTTGATTGCTATAGCTTTGGAATTTCTTTTGAAATCAGGAAATCTACTGCTTTTAGCTTTGCTTTTCTTTCTCAGAATTGTTTTGGCTATTTGGGGTCTTTTTGTGGTTCCCTTATGAATTTTAGGGTTGTTTTTTGTATTTCTTTAAAGATGCAATTGGAATTTTGATAGAGATTGATTTGAATTTATAGATAACTTTGGGTAGTATGGACATTTTAAAAATATTAATTCCTTCAATTCATGAATATGGGATGTCTTTCTATTTATTTTTGTCTTTAATTTCTTTTACCAATATTTTATCATTTTAAACGTACAAATATTTTGGGGCTCTTGGGTGGCTCAGTCAGTTAAGTGTCCAACTCTTGATTTCAGCTCAGGTCATCTCAGAGTTGTGGAATCAAGCTCTGTATGGAATCAAACTGCATGCTGAGTGCAGAGTCTGTTTGTCCCTCTTCCTCTGCTCCTCCTCCCACTTTCTCTCATCTCTCTCTCTAAAATAAATAAATAAAAATAAACCATCTAAATGTTCAGATATTTTATCTCCTGGGGTAAATTTATTCCTAAATATTTTATGCTATTTTAAATGGAATGTTTTCTTATTTTTTTCAGGTAGTTTATTGTTAGTGTATAAAAATGCAACAAATTTTTGTATGTTGATTATATGACTTGCAACTTTATTGAGTATTGGAATCAGTTCCAGCAGTTTTTAGTGAAGCCTTTAGACTTTTCTATATATAAAATCATATCTTTTGCAAGCAGTTTTACTTCATTCTGATTTAGAGCTCTTTCATTTCATTTTCTTGACTAATTGCTCCAGCTAAAATATCAGCTGTATGTTGAATAGAAGTGGTAAAAGGGAGCACCCTTGTCTTCATCCTGATCTTAGAGGAAAGGCTTTTAGCCTTTCATCATTGGATATGATGTTAGCTATGGACTTGTCATATATGACTTTATGTATGTTGAGGAACATCCTTCTATATTCAAATTTTCAAGTTTTCATGAGGTTTTACCATGAAGGGATGATTAATTTTGTCAAATGCACTTTCTGCATCTACTAAGATAATCATATGATTTTTTGTCTTCCATTCTATTACTGTAGTGAATCAGTTATTTATTTGTCTCTATTGAACCATCTTTGAATTCTAAGGATAAATCATATTTGTTCATGGCATATGATTCCTTTAAGCTGTTGAATTAAGTTGATAATATATTGTTGAGAATTTTTGCATCTATGTTCATCAAGAATATTGGCTTGCAGTTTTCTTTTCTTGTAGTGTCCTTTTCTGGCTTTCTTATTAGAGTAATCCTGGTCTGCCTCTCTCTATGTGTCTCTTATGAATAAATAAATAAAATCTTTAAAAAAACTTTTAAAAATATGTTTGGGAATGTATCCTCCTCTTCAGTTTTCTTCAGTTCAAGAAAGATTGGCATTAATGTTTGGTAGAATTCACCAGTGAAACTATCTGGTCCTGAGCTTTCTTTTGTTGAGAGGTTTTTTTTATTATTAATTCAATCTTCTTAAAACTTAGTCTGTTCATATTTTCAGTTTCTTTATTATTCAGTCTTGGTAGATTGTATGTTTTTAGGAATTTATCCATTTCTGCTAGGTTATCCAATTTGTTAGCATATAGTTGTTCATAGTAGTGTCCTATGATTTTTTGAACTTCTGCAGTATCCACTGTAATGCCTCATCTTTCATTTCTGGTTTTATTTACTTGAGTCTTCTCTCTTATTTTTTTGTAGTCTGGCTATGGGTACCAATTTTCATAATCTTTTAAAAAAAACAGATCTTAGTTTCAATGATCTTTACTATCCCTCTTTTTCTATTTCATTTATTTCTATTCCTTCTGCTAACCCTGAGCTTGCTTACTCTTTCCTAGTTCTAATTGCTCAATATATAAAGTTAGGTTGTATGCTGAGTTTCCATTGTCATTTGTTTCAAGATATTTTTTTTACTTCTCTTTTGATTTCTTTGATCTATTGGTTGTTTAGGAGTGTGTTAATTCCACATAATTATGGATTTTTCCATTTTTCTATTGTTACCTGATTTCTATCTTCATACCATTATGAAGAGATACTTCTGACATAATGACCTAGCAATGTTTCCTTATGAATTTTCTGTCTGGATGATTGACCCACTGTTGAAAGTGGGATCTTGATATCCCTTACTATTCTATTATTATTGTATTGTTGTCTCTTCCTTCAGATCTGTTAGTATTTGTTTGATATATTTAAATCCTACAATGTTGGGAGTATGTATATTTAAGATTGTTATATCCTCTTCATGAATTGATTCCTTTATGATTATATAATGACCTTCTTTGTATCCTTACCATCTGTCACTTAAGGTCTATTTTAATACCAATACAGCTATTACTGCTTTCTTTTGGTTTCTTCTTGCATGAAATATATTTTTCTGTTTCTTCACTTTGAACCCAGGTGTGTCCTTAAAACTGAAGTGAGTCTCTTGTAGGAAGCCTATAGTTTGTTCTTGTTTTTGTTGTTTTTTATTTTTTCCAGTCAGCTACTTTATATCTTTTGATTGAATAATTTAATTCATTTATATTATAATTATTGATAATTAATTAAGTGTTTTCTGGCTTTCCTGTAGTCTCCTTGTTCCTTTCATCTTCTTTTGCTGCCTTTGTTTGTGAATTGATGGTTTTCCATAATGGTAAATGCTTTCATTCTCTTCTTTTCATCTTTGTGTATATACTGTAGGTTTTTGTTCTGTAGTTATCATGAGGCTTACCTAAAACATAGTCTATATTAAGCTTACAGCAACTTAACTTCAATTACATACAAAAATGTGGAAATTTTGAGCCATTATTATTTTTTTAAAATATGGAATGTCTTGAGTTTGTGTGTCATCCTTGTGCAGGCATAAGGATGCTTATCTTCCTGAGACATAGCTTATCTTTTCCAAGATATTCCAGTTTTAGTGTATGTACTAGTGAAGCAAACATACAGCCATTAATTTTTAAAATAAGTGTTCTGTCCCTATTCTCCTCCCTGAGAATTACTGGAGTAATTGTTTTGTTCAATGGTATCCCATAGATCACATAAACTTCCTTTGCTCTTTGTAATTCTTTTTTCTTTGCTCTCCCTGAATCGATCTTTTAAAAGGTTTTGTCTTCAATTTAAAGATTCTTTCTTCTGCTTGATCCATTTTGATTTTGATTCTCTATTGCATTTTTCATTTTATTTATTTTATTTTTTACCTCAGAATTTTTTTATGATTTTTTTAAACTTCTCATTTTGTTTGTACCTTGTTTTCCTGATTTCATTGAATTATCTTTCTTCATTTTTTTTTTTTTTTTGGTAGTTCATTGAGCTTTCTTAAACCAACTATTTTGATTTCTTGGCTGGGTAAATTCCAGATTTCCATGTGTTTGGGGTTGATTAATGGAAAATTATTGTGATACTTTTGTGTTGTCATGTTTCCATAACTTTTAATGTTCCTTGATGTCTTGCACTGCTAACTTTGCATCTGAAGTAACAGTCACCTCCTCCATTCTTTACTGAATAACTTTGGAAAATAATCATCTTCCTTCAGCCCTATTAGGGATTCTAGGGCTTTTTCAGGTCTTCTGTGGACACACATTGCTCCACACTTCTTGACCCCTCTTGTATCACCTTCTTTTTTGTTGTTGATTTGATTGTTTTAAGTTTTCATTTAAATTCTAATTAGTTACCATACAGTGTAATATTAGTTTCAGGTAGAATTTAGTGATTCCTCACTTACATACAACATCCAGTGCTCATCACCTCCTTAATACCCATCACCCATTTAGTCCACTCCCTTCCCACATCCCCTCCAGCAGCCCTCAGTTTCTTCTCTATAGTGGACTCTAAAGAGTCCACTTTATGGTTTGCCTCAATCTCTCTCTCTTTTTTACCCTCTTTGTGCATCTGTTTTGTTTCTTAAATTTTGTGGCAGATTCTTAAGCTTGTATACTTTCTTGAATCCTGTTGCACAACAGGCGTATTGCTGACAGCCATCCTTTTACTTTCTCATAGGTGATGCTGAATTTTTGGTCTCATCCTGACCTACAGATAAAGTCCAGTTTTCTGTGTGTGCTCACTAGTTATCTGCCAAAGCTCACTCTTGCTACTGTCAGGGGCATATACAAGCTTCCCATGGAGGTGTTTGTGGGCACAACCCACAGAGAGCTGTCAATGTCTATGGGCCCATGGTGGGGATTGACAGGGGAGGCATCTCAAGAGCTATGGTGTGGGCCTCCTGATGGAGTTTATAATGTGGTTAGTAGAGTTGGTGTTCCTTTGATATGTTCCAAGCTTTTGCTGTTGTTCTACTAGCTGTTTACTACCCCTTGTCATGCAATTCATGATGCAGTATTGTGGATGGGATGAGACAGAAATGGGCCTCTGGCAGCATCCATACAGCTGGGGAAGCCAGGCACTCACTCACATGTTCTCAATTTCCTCCACAAGAGAAATCATTGACTGAGAAGGGCTCTCTTGGCACTAATTGTGCTGCTTTGGGAGACGGGTGACATGGATAAACTCAAGCTCTTTCTCTTACCTTCTTCAACTTGTTCAGTCTCTGATTTTCTTGTTCCAGTGGTGTGCTGGAACTTCTCTGCTAGATTCCTGGGCTTCCACAAAGACTTTTTTATCTGTTGATGATTGTCTAGTCAGTGATCTCCAGGGCAACTGGGCTGCAGGCAAAAGGGCCAGGAGCCAGTTCATGGACAACTTTTGTGTTCATAGCCAGGACCAAGATCTGTTTGACTATTGCACAATGCATAGGTAAGTGAGACATCTCCCAGGTCCCTTGGCATATGGTGCTGGCTCTCACAAAAACACTTCTTCTGTGGATAAATGCCAATTTGTTGTTGAGGGGGAATATATAAAAAGGTACCCCTTCAATTTTTAAACTAGTGTTTCATTGAATTCTATCTTCCAGTGCCATTCTGAGAAGTCTGATGCTGTACCATTTCCTCATCTGAATGTACCCTGTTTCTTTCCCCCACTCCCACCCTCGAAGTTTTCAGATCTTTCTCATAACGTGAAAATGTGTTGCACCATCTTCCCATTTACTGAGTTTCTCATTTACTTGCTGAACATTTGAGTCTAGAAACGTGCCACCGTTTGGAGAAATTTGTTTTATTTCTTTCCCTGGAATTGTTATTATCTTGGTCCTCACTGAATGGATACTAGCATTTTCTTATATTTTCCTTTTCTCTCTTTCACCATTTTTGTTATTTTCTGAAAAATGTCTTTGGCTTTGTCTTTCAAACCATCACTGCAATTTTTATTTATATAGTCACATTTTAATTCCTTCAACTTATCTTTTTTTTATTTCTAAAGAACTCTTTTCTCAGTAGTCTATATTTATTCCCACTTTTCCATATCTCTGAGGCCAGTTATTATAATTTTTCTTCAGTTCCCTGAGAATTTTGTTTCCTAGTGCTTCTTAATTTTTTTCTGATGCAATTTTGTATAGATTTGGTATAATTTGGTAGAATTCTTCCATATATCTTTGGTATCTTTGATTTTCTGTTTCTAATGTAACTAAGACACTAAAAACCTAATTGGAAGTTTGTGAGTATGGATAGAATGAGGTTTGAGAAGTACTTGTCAAGTTGTAGGCTTTGGGTGATAGTACTAGAGACTTCCTGCTGGACATCCCTGTCTATACAGAGTTCTCTTGGGTTCACCACACTCCTCAGAGAAAAATCCTGCAATATTCAGCCTCACAAGCACTCAGCCAGTAAAGGAGCTTTAATATCTCACTGCTTAGTATATACACTTTTATTTGATCTCTCCTTTAAGTACAGAATTCTCACCTTCAGTTAATATCACTGAATACAAAATACAGAATACCTCTGGGTTTACCCTAAAGAATAAGTCTCAACCTTTAACCAGGTACAGAGAAGTTGATGACTGGCAGTGTGGTATGGGAAAAAAAATAGGGGTATCATTGATTCTTATAGGCTTTGCACCAATTCTTGTATTTCCAATCCAACCTGCAATCCACTTTCAAGGATACCTATTGTTTGTATTCCATAATTTTTCTCTTTTCTTTTTCATTCTTATTTTTCTGAAGTATATTCTCAAATAACTCCCTTGGAATGTGTACATATGAAATAAAACTTCTGAATCTTTGTGTATATGAAAATGTAATTATTTTCCTCTGATCCTTGGTTGATAGTTTAGCTGGGAATATAATTCTAAGTTTAAAAATCATGTTTTCCCTTATTAAATTCAAGAAAGCATCATTATCTTCTAGTATTCAGTATTATTGTTTGGAAATCTGATATAAGTTAAAAAAAACTTTGACTTTTACTTAATCCTTACTTAGTTGATGCTTTTATTATCTTCTCATTAACTTGCTCTTTTAGAATTTTATGCTATTTTATTTATTTATTTACTTATTTATCTCTTATAATGATTTTATTTATTTATTTGAGAAAGAGAGAGACTGTGCGAGCAGGGAGAAGGGCAGAGGAAGAAGAAGAAGCAGATTCTTCCTTGGACCAGGGAGTCCCATGCAGACCTTGATCCCAGCCCTGGGATCATGAACCTGGCCAAAGGCAGAAGGTTAACTGACTGAGCCACCTTGGTGCCACACACTATTTTTATTTATATTGTATTATTTACATAAAATTTATATACTGTTATTAGTATATATAATGTAGTACTCTAGTATATATGTTTATATACTATTATTAATATTAATGTCATATATAGTATTATTTATATACTACTACATATCATAAATTTCAACCCCGCAGTAATCTACCCTGTAATGGTCTTAACAGGAGCCTGGTTTTATTCAGATACTACCTCTCCTCCACACAGCCCTTGTGATTCAAGTAAACTTGCTTCATTTCCACTCTCAGAGTGATATTTAATTAATCCTAATCTTGTAATATGATCTCATCCCCCTTGTTAGTGATTGTTTTAGGAATGGGCAGGGGACCCAATTCTGGACAAGGGAGAGTTGCTGAAGGCTTTTGAGAGTCTTACTGTTCTTAGGAGAGAAGTATGTGAAGCCTGTTTGTCTCTCTTCTCCTGAAAAGAACACGGAAGAATATTGTATCCCTTGCTTCTGTCATTCATTTTGGATAAAGAGACAAGCTATCTCTAAAACAGAGCTGACCCACAGGGCAGTGGATAACAAAGAGAACAGCATTCAAATAAAGATGAACCCCAATTATACTAGACTTGACAACTGCTTTGCTTTTAGACTTCCTATCACATGTGCCAATAAGATTTCTTATTATTTAAGACAGTTTGGGAATGCCTGGGTGGCTCAGTGGTTGAGCATCTACCTTCAGCTCAGGGTGTGGTCCTGGAGTTCCAGGATTGAGTCCCACATCAGGCTTTTCGCAGGGAGTTTGCATCTCCCTCTGCCTATGTCTCTGCCTCTCTCTCTCTCTCTCTCTCTCTCTCTCTCTCTGTGTGTGTGTCTCATGAATAAATAAAATATTAAAAAAAAGACAGTTTGTACTTGGTTTTCTGTTACTCAAAGCTGAAAGTGTCATAGCTGATACTAAAGTTGTAGAAAAGTTTTTTGTCTTTTATTCTAGGTCACATGGACTGAAGAGGAATGGAGAATATGGATGAGGAATAGGATTGTCGTCTTCTGGTGTAGTTTAGTAGTCAGAATTTGAGTTTAGCTAACAGCATCAGCTCTACTTTCTTTATACCTGGCAGTTCGAAGTCCTATGCCTCTTTAGATGTGTCATACACAGCATACTATTGTCTTGGTGTCTGGAGACAGAGTACTTGGGTTCAAATCTTGGCTCTGTCATTTCTTAGCTAGGTAATCTTTTGCATGTTTTTAAATATCTGTGTGCTTCAGAGAAGAGTTGTATTAAATGAGTTATATGAAAAGTTTTTGGCATGTAGAAAGTGCTGTTTAATTGTTAGCTATTAACAGATTACTCCAAATCATTTCTCCTCTTCATTTTTTAGTAACAGAAGCCAAATCTTGTTCAAGATGTTCAGTTAGAAGTACTAATTTTCCAAAATTATCTTACAGCTGGATTTGTCCATGTAATGAAGTTCAGACCAATAAAATGCAAGCAGAGATCTACTGGATATGGCTAAAAGAACCTGAAATGGTTTTGCTCAAAAGCACAATCCATTTTTTTCTTGGCCCATCTCTTTGCTCATATCTGGAATGGGGAATGATGCTTGGATACAGAAGAGCCATCTTGTAATCATAAGAGCAAAATCTACACAGTTTGGACCAGAGTTGGAAAAGAGGAGCCAATTCTGATGACTTCCTTTAGCAGTATATTAGCCCTGAACTGACTCTGGAGTCCTTATTCTGCAAGAAGGAAAAACACTGTTTTGTTAAGCACTGTATTTAGGTCTGTTACATACAGCCAAAGCCAAACCTAATTACTACACAAGAGACCTTCTGGGTAAGGTGGTGCTCTCTTTTTGCCTTTTGAGACCTTGGTTTAAGAGAGGTTATTTTCTTATTATGCTTTATACTTTCAAAAGATTTCTATCCCCCCCCCTTTTTTTAACATTTTAGAAGTTGTTTGGTTATCTGCAAATAATTTCAATGACTTCTTCCATCCTCTTTAACTTTAAGGGTTTTCTAAGATTTTTATTTTAAATAAATAAATTTAAACTTATGAGAGACATAGAAAGAGAGGCAGAGACATAGGCAGAGGGAGAAGCAGGCTCCTTGGGGGAGCCTGATGTGGGACTCAATCCTGGGGCCCCGGGATCATGACCTGAGCTGAAGGCAAATGCTCAACCACTAAGCAACCCAGGTGCCCCTACCTTTAGATTTACTCCTATTTTTATTCTTATATTTTCTTCTCTGGAGTAAAGGGAAATAACAGTAATGCCTATCCTGGGTACTGTCAACTTTAATTCTTTCAGGGGCTATGAGCAATGTAAAAATAATCAATGAAGCATCCAGCAGATGTCTGATACAGGTGAGCATTAGGGAGACATAGAGAATACATGTCCCTGGTAAAAGTTTTTAAATACAAATAAAATAGATATTGTATTGTTCAAAGAAATAACTTGCAGGCACAATCTGACTATAGGCTAAAATTCTGCAGATTCTGCATATAAGACATACTTGATGCAAAAAAAAAAAAAACTGTCACACTTACTGAGCTGCAATGCACCTCCTCACCAAAACACCAACATCAGTAATAACAACAATATACAATTAAGACCCTTTAAAATTGAAAGTATATTTAGCTAAAATGCTTCCCCTTATTTTCTTCCAAATTGAAACTGGTTTTCCCCTTTCTGGTTTTTGACTGATACAGAAGATAATGCAGTAACTCTAATATTATACTCAACAGACAAAAGAAACAAACAAAAATCCTCTGTGGGGGTTGCTTTGTCTTTGGAAGAAAACCAACCATAAGCAAAAATGTAAGATAGAAACATCTACATTTCCCACCCCCATCCTTCCTCAGTTACTTTCCTCTCTCTGCCTTAATATATATGTTCAGGAGTTGTATTATAGTAATGGCTTATAATACACTTTAAGACCCTAATTAACAAAGCAGTTGTTACTACTGATATCCAGTTCCTTGCACATAAACCACCAAAGTGTATCTTGCTTTCCAGTAAGACTGAATACAAATGGAGTCTACCAGACACCAGGCTTGTGCTGCTCCCAATTCCTATAGAGATGAGTGGATTGCAGTGGTAACAGTGGTTAGCTCTTGTTCTGTTGGTTAGTTCTTTGGTCCTAAACACTTACATCTGCATAGATAAAAGTTTGGCCAGCAAGAAACTGAGGTTCAGAATGGAAAACTGTACTTAAGTTCACACAGTAACTGGAGAAGCTGGAATTATAATCATGCACTGCCTAAAAAGAAAACTGATGGAGTTTTCCTTATGCCATTAAAGCTCCCCTGATGGGGGAAAATTACAAAATCTGGACTCTTAGACAGTGAACTGGACTGATAATCAGGAAAACAAGGGTCTAAACTAGACTCACTGGCCGAGTGGTTTAAGCAATGGATTAAACGAGACTCATCAACTTGGAGAATTTTATTCATCACTTTGTTCACATTGGTAATCATTTTTTTTCAGATTCTAAATTTAATGCCTCTATAATTCTAATGTTAGTTTTAAATATCATGTTTCAGACTATAAATCTCTAACTAGTAGGAACTTTGTCTAAATATGTGAATTGTGTAGTACATATACATCTAGGCAGATCTTGAAAATGTTCTTGATAATGTCAATAATTTGTCATATTTTAAACATTTTTCTTATTACTTTTTTGTCTCTATATTAATATGTTGTGGAACTCTACACAAGAAAGGCCCATGTAGTCATGTCTTTGGCACAAGTTTCATTGAGAGGCTCTAATTCAGATGTCTGCATAAAAAGAATGTGAATTTCTATCACGTCTTTGCCATTTGTGGGAAATAGAGCCCTAGTTTAATGTAGTAAGAGTATTTCCTTAGGATTTTCATAAGATAGATTCCTATTAGAATATTTGGTAGAAGCAAGTTCGGAAATATTTTGTATCAATAGGAAATTTAGTCCATGACTGAAGACTAGGTGTTTTTTATATGTGTGGCTACAAAATTTCACTTAAGTATTCCCTTGGTAATCTGGAATCTGAATTCCCAAAGAAAAACATAGATATGACTAATAATAATTTGTGTTTCAACTATATTCTAAGACCAGTTTTTGACTTAACTTTTAAGCTCCCTTTTCCTGTAAAAAAAAAAAATTTGCTCTGTCCCATTGCCACACAACATCCTGTTACCCTATTTTCCTAAGCTGGCAGGAAATGGCCCACTATTGATGTCTGAAATGGGGAAATACTTCTCACTGATCTCATATTCTTTGATCAAAACTTAACCTCATCAACATGAACCACTTAGATGAGACCATTTGGAAATATAGAGTAGGTTCCTATTTGTTTAACGGATGAGGCAAAAATCTGTTCCAGTGAAACATAACAAAATTCAGACTTTTATATTTAAGATACATTGCAGTATTTGAATTCTCATCTTCTCTCATCAGTCAGTAATTACATTTATAAATCATGGATCTGCAATGTACCTAGCTATTCTTCCCAGAAGTAACTTTGCTGTTTAGAAAGCTAGCCAAAAAACTGATCTGGTTACAGGATATTTGTTTTCTTACCACAATGGGTGAAATGCTACAAAATAGCAAATTAAATTAAAAGCAAATAACTTTGTAATGGTCAATCATTTATGCCCTAATGTTAATTATTACAATTATAATTTTACATTTTCATAACTAGATGAACTGGAAACACTGAAAGGAATAAAAAAATAAGGAAAAGGAAATTATTAATTTTAGATTTCAGGATTAGGAAGGTAGTGCTCAACCATGAGCTACAAGTAGGATTTCTGCATACAATTCACTCATTAATTAATTCATTAATGTATTCAGTCAAATGCATGCCTTCAGTATTTATAATGTGTCACTCTGTCTTTTAAAAGCTGGAGATAGAAAGACAAGTTGCAGACAGAAACAAGATGACAATATTCAGTAACTGTATTCTGGGGAAGGGAGATGATCATAAGATGAGAAGAACAAAAAGCTAAGCCAAAGGGAGGTTGCACTAAATGTTGACTATTCAGATATTTGGCCTGTGGCCAAAACTGCTTTCCTTCCTGATGATACTTTAGTCAGAGTATACAAAAGCAAGCATGTAGTGTAGAGTAAGAACAAACAAACAAACTCATATCTTTCAACCTTCTACTGACAACTATTATTTCTGTACATATTTTGTAGTTTCAATAGAACAATCTGATTGCAATTACAGTTTATTTGGCAATATCTTTGACCTAAAACATGCATTAATTTTTCTTTAGAATAGCTATAGATTTACAGTTCACCACATTGTAAATGATATGGAAGTTTCACCTTACTCAAAAGTAAATAACAATATAAAATATCAATACACAGAAAATGATGAAGATATTGATTTTAATTAAATGAATGCCTCAATGATTTTTCCTCATTCTCATTCTTTTCATATTTATTTAAGCATAATAAGATTTATTTTTTAACAAAGTGAAACAATTTTTCAATAGAAGACTTTAGATGATACCATAGTTTTTACATGACCATAACACAGAAAGTAATCTTTCAGACAACCTTTTTAAAGGTATATTCTGCTCACCTGGTTTTTCTTGTTCTGTCATAGCTAATAATTTATTACAATGCACAGAAGACAAAAGGGTATCTTAAACTCAAGGAAATAGGAAGCAACAGAAAGATTTCTTGAGATCACTATAATACAATAGTTTACTATGCATTAACTTAATAATGCCCAGTAAATAGTAAGGCATGCACATTTGATTTCTAGTAAAAATATCTAGATTATGTTCATAAAGAAATTGATAAGAACCATTAGCTACCATATAAATATGTAACTTAAGAAATATTTCAATGGAAATATTACTTATTAATGGCTTATTATGGGTTATGGGTTAGATTGTGTCTCCTTAAAATTCATATGTTGAAATCCTAACCTTCAGTATTTCAGAATGTGACCTTATTTGGAGATAGGATCTTCACAGAGGTAATCAAGCTAAAATGAGGTCATTAGGATTGGCAATAATCCAATATGACTGGTGTCCTTTTAAAAAGCGGAAAGTTGAAGACAGACACACACAGAGGGAGAAAGAACACCATGTGATGAAGAAGGCGAGACAGGAGTGATATACTTTCAAGTCAGAGAATGCCAAAGATGTCCAAAGTACCAAAAGCTGGTAGAGGCATGGAACAGATTCTTCCTCACATTCCTTAGAAGGAACCAACCCCACTGACACCTTGATCTTAGATGTCTACCCTCCAGAACTATGAAACAATAGATTTCTATTGTTTAAGCCACCCAGTTTGTGGTATTTTGTTATGGCAGCCCTAGCAAACTGATAAACTGAATCTCTGATCTAATACTATCTCCAGTAGTGCTTTGTTTATTGCTTACCACATGGCTTCTATCTGTTCGGTTTTATAACTCTCTGTGACTGGTAATATTAGCAATAACAATACTAATAGTTACACTTAGTTTTCTATATTCCATATTCCAAGCTATTTTGATCATTTCTGACCAAATGAGATGAATGGGGAATAAAGAAAAAGTAACTTTGTTACTTTATTAGGTACTAATGATTAACATTAAGTAAGTTTTATTAAGCCACTGAGGGTTTGGGGATAGGTTCAAGGAGCTTATGTTATTTACCCTAATATAGAAATTTTTATCATGAAGTGGGGTACTGCTCCAACAAAATCTGAAAGTATGAAGCCTGAGGATAGGTGGCATGTGATAAGGACTGATAAAGAAATTGATATTTAAGACTGGAAAAATGCTGCAATCTTTGCTAAAAATCATTGCCTAATGTACCTGAGGCAGAAGACTACATGTTGACTAATCATTTCTAGTTAGATGTTAAAATGCTTCACAGCCCTACTGTGTGTTGTCTATTATTAGCTGCATCTCAGAAGTATGACAAAGAAGAAATGAACTCAGGGAATAATTAGCCAGTTTGCAAAGCAGAAATAAATGTTCAAAAATTCAAGGTCTTTCGAGGTTGGAAAATCCAACTATTTATAGAGATTGAACTAAAAAGACTTTGAGTGACAACACACAGTAAGGAAAACTTTCCAGCTGAATAAAGTGACTCAGTGCAAAGGTCAGAGTAGGGCTTGACTCCAATTGTTCCAAGAACCCAATAGTAGCCATAATCAAGCTGAGTGAGCAAGAGGCATGAGGATAAGGAAGCAGCCATATAAAATAAATTTGAACATTATTTTTAGGAAATAACTTTGGGTATGATAGCTGGCTATATAAAAGTGGCAAAGTACACAGACAAGGAGTCTTCAGTTTTTGAGTGAATTGTAGAGGAAACCACAAGGGCACTCTTGAGAAAAGTTTTTATTTTTAAATTCAAAAAATAACATTTCTTGTACTCCCACACACAGAAAGCAGAGTAGGCATGCCTCCTCCAAGGAAGGCATGCTGCCTAAACTCTTTTAAGATGTGGCTAAAGAAAATAATGACAACGAAGAGGCTCCAAGATGTCAGATCCAGGTGCCACAGAGGAGAAGTGACAAAGCATTTACTCCCAAAGAGTAGAATCCAGGTCTAGTCCAGCAACGCCCCCCCCCCCCCGCCCCGCCACCCCTCTACTCTGCTACTACCTCTGGTGTGAGACTTTCACAGTTTCTGTGCAGGGGTATTACTGAATCAATAAAGAATATTGACTACTATGTATCTGTTATCCTTCCTCTTCCCAATTATTAGTATTCATTGTAGTTGTGTTGTATGTGGATGTGAGGTAAATGTACAGATAAGTTGTCTTTTTTGTTCATATGTTGTCTGATCATGAGGAACCACATGTAGACCTGACAGAGAAGACAGAGAACTTGGATTCCCCCATTCACTGCATGGGGTAGCCCTGGATTATTTTCTTTGGGAAGAGAGGGGACAGAGGTGAGTTTCTCTGATATACAAGAGGAAAAATAAGATATTTTCTAGACCATAATTTAGACTGTAGTTAAGACTATGTTATGTGTTCAACACTCTTCTTTCTCTTCCTGGGCACATAAGACAATTACATATGTCATTCTCCTATGAAAATATATTGAGAGACATATGACTTAGTTTAGGGCAATGGAACATATGCAGAAATAATGTAAGACAGTTTTATACCCAGCCCTTAAAACCATACTACACAATGATCTATTTCTGTATTTCCTTTCAATATTAACCTTGTATATTTTTTTCAGATACACTAAAGGACAGAAACATCTTTGGTCCCTGCGTCACCACTTGGAGGGGAACTTCTCAGGAGATCTGCCTGCAGACTGTTGCCAGAATGCAAAATAAGCAGAAATTCCAAGGTCTGTTTGTTATTATCACGAAGCCAAGTCTATCCAGCCTGAGACACATACTCTAAGGACATTGTAGCCCATGCCAGGCCAAATTCTAGTCAACAGTTTGCAATACGGTGAAAGTCTAGAGAAATCTAATACAAAAATGCAGCTAGGCTTTGCACCTTGATCTGAAAATATCCAACAGGGCCACAATGTTCAAAATTACCCTGGGTAATAGCTATTCTAGTGTGTAGTTACTCTGCTCACTAGAGTTAAGTTTTCCTTAAGGATCAGACAAAAAGTTATTATAATGTCTGTAGGAATCACTATAGGAAAGATGCTATAATGTCTATAGGAGCTGCTATGAAATATAGCATAGCCAGAATAGCTTTATATTGCACACTTAGATCTATCTGATGTATTTCGGAACATCTGTTTTTCCAGTTTTGATCAGTTCTTCTCTATATTCCCATACATAGAGACCAGCCATGCTGATTGTTTTTTTTTTGTTGTTGTTTGTTTGTTTGTTTGTTTTTTTACTTAGATTCTGGAAGGGAAATTTAGATACATATATCAAAAAGACAGTAGAGCTAAAGAAAGCAATCAATTCCTACTCCTTGATGGCCTCTTGTTTGGTGTCCCTTTTGCTTACTCTCTTATCATATTCTTACCTCCTTTCTAGAAGGAGGTAAAAATTATGCTAAAGTTGGAACTGGTGACAAATCTAGTATTTGGCAAATCATTAACTCTCACTACTCTCTTTATTCTCCAGGAGTTCTAGACCAGAGACATGATTTTCTCATTTTTCTTTTATTATATTTGCCTTTATTTTCAAAACTGGATATGTTAAATTCTTTCTGCACAATGAGAGGGAAGCTTTTTTCATATGCATTACATTTTTTTCTCATTTTCCTTTTTCCTTTTGATTTTTTGTCTATTATGGTTTTGGATTTTTTGGTGTGTTTTTGTATGAAAGTCTTCTCCATGATTTTATAAACATCTATCTATTATCCATTTAATTTTATTTCAATTTTTATCAGCTTAAATCTTTGACTCATCTGGCCTTAATTTTTCTATAAAACATGTAATAGAATTTCAATTTTTTTTTTTCAAATGGCTAAGTGGTTGTTCCACAAATGTATTTTGAATGATACAGTTCAGTCTGTTCCCTGTCAATTTATTATTCCCCTGTTAAATTCCCATTTGTACTTGTTGCAATTTCTGGAATCTCTATTCTTTTCATCCTTTATTTAAAAATATATTCCCATGCAGCTTTATTTTTTTCTTCTTACTGATTTAATTATTCTTTATTTTACTGATGTTTATTCATCTGCCTTGAGTGATGGTATTACCAGAATTTTGTCTTTGTTCCACTTTCCTTCTCATATTTTATGTTTCTCCTAGAAGGTAACATCTAATTCCATAATTTCAAATAATATTTAGAAAGGACTCCAAAATTAAAATTCCTCGTTTGGGCTCTCTCTAAAGTGCCAGAATAGTCACCTGCTATGTGTATCTCTCTCTTTGTCCTATGAGCATCTCAAAGTTAATATATCTAAAATGGGAGCTCATCATTCCTACTGTCTCCCTCCTTTTTAGCCTAAGTCGATTTTTCTTTTTACCTTTCTTACTTTATTCAAAAGCAACACTGCTCATTCATTCTGATTAGTAAAGAATGTTACCACCCATTTCATAATCTTTATGTAAATTCGAGATAAGAAACATTTCTCAAATACACATTCTGTCCCCATCCATTAATTCAGAACTCACCTCTTACTTAGACCAAGACAAAGCCTCTGTAGTAGCTTTTCTTTCTTTAACATCTGCACTTTTACACATTTATCCTTTAGATGGTTTCCAAAGATATAATTTAAAACATAGATCTGATCATTGCACCCTCCTACTTAGAAGCACTATGTGTTTCTACAATACCAAATTCCTTTTTCATCTTTATCTTCACTCTGTCTGGTCCTGTCTTGCACTAAAAACCATGTGTTACATCTATTTGGGATTGCTCACTACACATCAAATATGCAATTCATGTTCAAACCTACTTTCACATTTCCATCCAATTGCCTTCAATCCACTTTTCCTTCTATGTCTGCCTAACATGCACCTGTGCATCCTTCATGGTCTGTCAAATTGCTAGTTTTCTTTTACCTTCCCATGTATTCTACTTTTGGTCCTTATTCACTTTAAATAAACTGTCATAATACTATCTAGTACAAAACATTAAAGTTACTTATTTGAATGGCTGCCCCTGAAGATAATTCCTTTCTTATTCGCATTCTTATCTACAGCACCTAGCAAGTTTGAATTCAAACTGGAAGAAAATTTCTAGTAACATTTGACCATTTTTTAAAGTAATAGCACACATTCCATTTACCCCATTCAAATTGGTAATCATGCAAGTGAATTACTCTTCATCATTGATTATAGTCTTGGTGGGGGAGTAATTGTAGGTCCCACTCTACTATAACTTGAGATAATAAATCCAGCTTCTTCTCTGTGCCTTTTGGACCAGTCAAGGAAGAGCATGTGAATAATACAGGACCAGAGTGGATGATACAAAGAATAGAGTTAATTATACAGTGGCTGAGGACTACCTAGAGGTCACTCATCTCATCACCATCAGCAGCATTCTAACTAGGATATGAGACTGAACTTGATTGCTTTTTACTTCTTGACCATGTAAAGCTTCTGTTTTTAATTAAATGTCACTTTTTAAATGAAGCCTACCTAACTGATCCATTTTAAGTTATAATCTCTACAAATTCCTGATCCACATACTTTGTTCAAATTTTAAAAAATTTACAAGGTACTTATTATCTTCTAACATACTACACCATTTATTTGTCAATAATGTATCCACACTAGACTTTTTGTGTTTGCTATTTGCATGGTATACATTTTTCCCTACCTATTTACTTTGAATATATCTGGGTCTTTATATTCAAAGGATGTCTCTCATAGACAACATATAGTTGGAGTATACTTTTCCTCTGTTCTGACAATATCTGTTTTTGTGCAAAGTTTATGCCATGAACATGCAATGCAATTATTGATGTGGTTGGATTTGGGCATATCATTTTATAATCTGCTTTCTCTTTGTCTCCCCTGTTTTTGTTTTTCATTGTTGTTGTTCTCCTGTTACTGATTTCTGACTCCTTTTGTATTACTAGAGTATCTTTATGATTTTTAAAATTTTAACTCCTCTGTTGGCTTTTTAATTATACCTCTTTGCATATTTTTAGTTTACACTAGGGATTAAAATATACCTCCCTATCTATTCACAGTCTATTTGCAATTGATACTGTGCTAGCTTATGTAAAATGTATGTAGGAATACACAGGAGTCATATAGGTTTATTAACCCTCCAAATCCTTTATGTTATAATTATCACATATATTACATCTACATACATTATAACTCCCACAGAAAATGCTATAATTTTTCTTTAATCACTGTTATATACCTTAAAGAAACTAAATGGAAAATAATGTGTTTTGTATGTATCCAGATACATACCATTTTTTATTCTCTTCATTACTTCCTGAAAATACAGACTTTCATTGGTTATCATTTCCCTTCATACTGAACAACTTCCATTAGCATTATTATAATGCAGATAGGCTAGGAAAAACTCTTTGTAGTATTATTTTATTTGAAGACATTTTTATTCTTCATCCTGAAAAAAATGTCCACTGGATATAGAATTCTAGATTGACCATGTTTTTGTATTTAAAATTTTAAAGATTATTGTTTCACTGTCTTATGATCTTCATATTTTCCTTTTTAAAAAAAATATTTTATTTATTCATTAGAAACACAGGTAGAGAGAGGAGCAGACTCCATGCAGGGAGCTTGATGTGGGACTCGATCCTGGGACTCCACGATCACATCCTGAGCCAAAGACAGGGGCTTAAACACTGAGCCACCCAGGCATCCCTGATCTCCATATTTTCCAATGAGACATAAGAAATCATTCAACTTGTCATTCCCTCTATATAATGTGTTTTTTTTCTACTTTCAAGATTTTCTCTTTCTTGCCAATTTTCAGAATGATTTAATTAATCTTGGTACTTCTTTGGGTTTACTGAGCTTTCTGATTATTTAAATGTATTGCTTTTACAAAATCTGAGGAGATTTTTAGTCATTGTTTATTCAAATATTTCACCTGCTCTATTCTATTTCCCCTTGCATTATTGGACTCCAATTGCACATATGTTCAAACTTTTCATATTGTCCCACAGAGGCCTTGTTCAATTTTTTCAATCTTTTTTCCTTGTTTTTAGTAGATTAGATGACTTCTATTGATATAACTTCAAGTTCAAAAATTCATTATTATCTCCATTATGCAGTTATAACTATCTAGTTATTATTTTTCAGATGTTGGATATTTCATATAGAATTCTTATTTGATTTCATTATAGATTTAAAATATTTTCTCTATAAGGGATTTCTTATTTTTTTCACTACAAGCATATTTTCCTTTATCTTATTAAATGTAGTTAAAATAGCTGCTTTACAAATAGTGTTTATTAATTTAAACTTCTGAGTCATTTCAGTACTGAACACCATTGGCTGTATTTTCTTTTGAGAAAATGAGTTCTTCATATGTTGAGTGACTTTAAACTGTAATGTGGACATTGTGAATAATATTTTGTGGAGGTCTCAGATTCTGTTATAGACCTCTGAACAATATTTATATTTATATTTTAGTAGGCAATTTACTTCATAAAACTGCAAACACAGACGTTGTCAGAAATACCCATGTCAATTCAGTTATTTTTTCCCTTGCTATGCTGTTTGTAGTCTGTCTTGATCTTATATAAGTCAGAGATCAGAGAGAGACTTGGGCAACATTATTCACAAATTCGAATTTTCTCTCTTGCTCTTTCCCAGTATTATCCCCATTTACTTTCCAGCAATTGTGGTTGCCCCAAATTCTGTCTCCTGGTTCATGAGGGCAAAATAAATATATGATTCTTATCATCGTTTTACCTGCTTTATGTGAAGCCAGCCATTGGCATATTGTCTCAGTTTGTCTTCTAGTTAAAGGATATAGCAACAAGAAACTCCTCCTGTCCATTTTTTCTTGTTTTATATCTACATCATAAGCTATATACTTTTCTTCTCTCTTCAGAGTCTTTAGGTGGTCAGTTGTTAAACAGAGTTTGTAGTTGTTACCTGTGGGTGGGCCAGTTGGTTAGAAACTTAGCCACACTGGAACAGAACTCCTATAATTTTTTTTATCCAGTTTGTAATTATATTGTCTGTGTGCTCAGGACAAGGATCATTATTTTTTTAATGTTTCCAAATAACTAAGTAAAATGTTTGCAACATAATACTGAATATACATTTCTAAAAAGAATGAATGCAATAGAAGTAACTAAGACAATTGTATATGGAAAATATAAAAAATTATTGAAATACACAAAGTAGTGATGCCAAAAATGGAAAAACTCAATCTAAAAAATGTGTTAATTATTCATAAATTAATCTACACATTTAGAAATTACACTAAAAATCACAGCTGGGTACCTTTGATAAGCTGTGTCTACAAATTTATAAGGAAGAACAAAAGAAAAACTGAGACAATTTTGAAAAAAGAAAAAGCAAAGTGTACTTCATTGATGATTAAAAGACTTATATAAACCATATAATTAACTTAGTGTGTTATTTGCACAAATATAAAAAAACATTAATTAGACATAAAGACAAGAACTAGAGACATACATATATGGGTATTTCATATGTGACAGGTGATGTGTACAATCAATAAATTCTTTAATAAATGGTGCTAAGAAAATTAGTTTTCTGCATATAAAAATAATATCTGTTCACTTGTCTTACATAAGTTCCAGAAAGATAAAAAGCTAATTATAATAAATTAAAATATTATAAATCATGAAAATAATAGTAGTTAATATTTCTAGGACTGTGTGGTTAAAATTTCTTAGAAAAAGTGCAAATCTCAAAGAAAAATGATAAATATTACTTAAAAAATTTAAAACAGCTAAATTTCATTTTTAAAAATTGTTTATTTATCTATTTATTTATGAGAGACACAGACTGAGAGAGAGGCAGTACACAGGTGTTGGGAGAAGCAGGCTCCATGCAGGGAGCCCGATGTGGGACTTGATCTTGGGACTCCAGGATCACAACCTGAGCCAAAGGCAGGCACCCAACAGCTGAGCCACCCAGGCATCCCACAAAACAGCTGAACTTCAAAGAAAAGTCTAAAATCTTTTCAGTTGATAAAACTGTAAATTAAGTGTCCAACTCATGATCTCACGGGTACTGAGTTCGAGGTCTTGATCTTAGGGGTCCTGAGTTCAAGACCTGCATTGGGCTCCATGCTCAGTGCGGAGCCTACTTAAAAAAAAAAAAAAAAAGGACTTTTTATTATGACAACTTAACATGCTGCTAGAAATCAATAAGGAAAGTACAGAGAACCTAGCATAATAGGGGAAATAATGAAAGGAAATTAACTGATGAATAATGCATAACAAAAATTGAAAAATATGAACATCACTGAGAATTAGGAAAACACAGATTTTAAAGATGTGATATCTATTCACACTCATCAGATTGACAAAAATTAAGTTCTGAGAGTACCAAGCACTTGCAAACATGTAATGAAATAGAAACTCTTACACACTATTAGTGGGAATATATATTAGTCACTATTAGATAGTAATTTTAATCTAGTACAGTTAAAATTTGTGTATTTTAAATCTCAGAAATTCTACCAGGACTGTCTCATAGAAAAACCCTAGCACTTATGCACAAAAAGACACATACAAAAATGTACATAAATATTTGCAATGGTATAGATTTAATAAATAACAAGCTCATAAACAGACTATAAATAAAATGCAATATATTTACACAAAGGAATATTATAAAGCAGCTTAAATGAAATAGAATACATGTTTTACTATGGAAAAACGTGAAAACACAATATCAAATTAAAAAGACAGATGTATATACACAGTATGGTACCATTTATTTATGCATTTAAAGTGAAAAAGCAATATTATATATCTTTATAGCCCTATACTATGTCATAAGTATACATAAACTACATGGGAATGATATATAGTATATTTACTTTTTTGATATATAGTAAATTTAAATGAGTAGTTAAATGTGGGTTATTTCTTAAGTGGATGGCATGTACTTGAATGCTCATTGTATTATAACCCATATGTTTTAAAATTCATATATGGCTGGAATATTTAATATAAAATAAAGATAATAATAATATTTAGGTGGTAGTATTGTTCGGAGAATTAAATGAGGTAATACATATAATTAAAAATAACTTCAGTAAAATAATAAGGATAGGGCAGAGATAATTTTTCTATAAAATCACTACAGCTAGAAGTTGCTATGAAAAAATACATCATGAAAATATCTAGCAATATCAATAATAGAAAACATTAAAAATGTAATAAATGAGACCCATACTAAAATTCACTCTATTACCAGGATAGATAAGCATCAATTCAAATAAATGAAAAGATAAACTGGGTCTCCAGATAAGAAGATTCAAATTTGTAGAGATGCTACTCCTTTAAAAATCAATTTGTATGTTAATCATATCATAAAGAAAATTTAAAGATAAATTACTAACAGGGAAGTATATTTTCAAACAATTTTTGCATAGTGGTAATATTTGAATAATAGGACTCTTCTTAATCAGTAAGAAAAAATAAGACTACAGAATTTTAAAATAGGCAAAAGAAATGAGCAGGTAATTTACAAGTGATGAAATATAAATAGCCAATAAACTCACAGAAGATGCTCAATTGTACGACTAATCTGAACTGCAATATTAAGGAAGCAATAAGTTTCACTTTATTCAATTAGCAAGCACTTTTAATAATCTAATATTTATTTGGGCAAAATTTCCATAATAGTAGCAAGAAAAGGTCAGGAGAGTCTTCCACAAATAAACAACTATAAACATGGCAAAAATACTAAAAACTACCATTTGAAGGCACCAGAAAACATCCAGTAGCAGGCAGAAATTTGATAAATATTTATTCTAGAAAGCGTGCCCCTGCAGTAGACAAGAATTCCAACTTGGTGACTTTCTGATCTGAGGAAGCTCCATTATTAGAACAGGTAAGATGGTAAAAAGCCACAACCTTATTAATAGAGCAGCAGAAATAGAGTTCAGATCCAGAGAAGAGCTGAAAATCATATCAAAATCTGAACATAAATTGCCCAAATGCCTGGCAGACTTCTAGATTAATGTTTCAAGATTGAAAAATAAATAAATAAATAATAGTATACATTAATGATACGGTAATATAAATACTTAGAACACACTTGAAGAATACTTGATCTGAAATAATGCCATCTGGAAATTCTAAGATTCAAAACTGTATGTATAGTGTGTCCTCATTTTTGAAGGGGAAAAAAAGGAAAGAAGGAAGAAAAGAAGCATTTATATCTGTGTCCCAGGTGTTAGTGGTCTTCTTTGTCTCTTGTCTCAAGAGGGCATAGATATTTTTAAGTGAATTCACTTCCAAATCTTCACTTCCATTAATGTGTATTCTCTCAGTACACGGGTCTGTCTGAAAATATGTTGAAATATATTTTGGATTCTTTTCCTACTACTGCTTTCACTTTTAAAGAAAATCTTTATAAGGTTTTTTTTTCTTTTTTCTTTTTTTTAGTGGATGATGGTAGTAGTCCTATTTTAAAATGTTAATACTTGTTACTCATCAGAAATTAAATGTTTTGAAACTATATACACATGAGAAAAAAATGTCTAATGTGAACCTAAAAATGCTCTCAAGGTCTTCCAAATTTTATTTTAGAGTATATGAACCAAAAATTTGAACTGTTGCCTAAAGAATCCTGTCACGCAAAAACCTTAGTGAGTAGTGTAGATTTTACTGAAGATCTTACAGGGAAGATAGCTCAGCAGACAATTTAAAAATGTTTTACTAGACATTTTTGTTCTCCTAGCACTTTTAGAGTACACTGCCACAGGAGTTTTTAATTTGCTTTCTCCTGTTCTCTCATACTTACAGATTTACAGGATCCCTTCTCTGCCCTTATGTACTACCCCAGCTTCTATCTCTAGACTTTTGCACCTAAATTTACATCTGTGTCTCATGCTACAGAACACTCATCCTTATCAGAAACCAGTTCAGCAACCATCTTTTTATACTTGAGTCTTATTTGGGGCTGTTCTTTCACAAAAATTACAGCATCCTTTGTAAATACATACATATGACTAGAAGAAATTTCTCTGAAATTTTAATGTTTATGTGGAATTTTAATTTTCTTCTTTGTGTTTTTCTGTATATTTTCTCAAAATTTCCACAAATACCTTGTTGCTTTATAATAAAAAGGAAGTTATGAAAAATTGAGACATAAAAACTAAAAGAAATGGAGTAAAGGTTTATGGGAACTTAAAAATGATAAAGTAAGCTTCACAAGTCAATGGCAAAGAGATAGATTATTTTTAAAGTGCTACTAGGAAAATTTGGAAAACAAAAGATTTTGATCCTCACTTGATACCACATTTCAAAATAAATTTTAAATAAAGAATTCAATGTAACAGATAAAACAGTATTTTAAAAAACTGGAAGGAAAATATAGGAAAATTAAACATTAATGATGGGAAGACATTCTGCGTATAGAAATGGTTGGAGAAATCACAAGAAAATACACTACAGAGACACCCAAGTTTCAGCAGATCAATTGGTTCTATGAAAACTGTGAAATGCTGTTGATATTAATGTAACTTAAATCCTCAGATTCTATCGTTAGATGCCATCTACAGGGTATTCAAAAAGTTGCCACACATAAGATAAATATATTATAAACTTTAAATGCTTTAAATATCTGGAAGATGAAGAAAACAAACATATTATTTGGTATCCTAACACAGTTCAAAAAGCATATTTTTTTCCTTTTTCCCAATTTTGTGGGATGCCCTTTGAGTTCACATATAAGAAAACTAAATCTTAGGGCGACCTGTTTTCTACAGTGACACAAACCTCCAGGTAGGGCCTTTCAAATCCAAGTCAGTGTTTTGAATCCAGTGCTTTCCATAGTAAAACCTTTGTTCGGCAAAGCACACAGTTGTCTGCCTAATACTGTTTAGAAACCAGTGGTCAGAGAGTTGGGGAAATTGAGAAAAGAGAGCCTGAGAAGCAACTACTCCAAATTGTATCCTACACTCCAGCTTCAATCAGAGCCACATTCTTTTTGCTAAATATATAGGGGTACCAAGTCAGATTCTGTTTAACAAGTTTGCTGTTACAAATACAAAAAAGTTTGAGAAGTATATATTACTATAAACATTCATATATCAGTTATGACCATTTTTTTTAAATAATAAATTTATTTTCTATTGGTGTTCAATTTGCCAACATACAGAATAACACCCAGTGCTCATCCCGTCAAGTGCCCCCCTCAGTGCCCGCCAACCAGTCACCCCCACCCCCCGCGCTCCTCCTCTTCCACCACCCCTACTTCGTTTCCCAGAGTTAGGAGAGTCATGACCATTTCTTTAATAAAAATTGTGTCTAAATTCACTAAACCAGCAGATACCTTCCTGTGTTTCCAATTTTATGTGAATTAGGAAGTACAAAACAATAATTGGATTCTCAATGAAGTACTCAACAAATAAAGAACAAAATTTCTTATGCTTACAGAGTTCAAGAAGGCCTTTTCAATAAAAGGTCATTTAGCTTTTGTAGAATATTGCCAATGAGCATATAAATTCCATAGAGATTATTTTTCCCAGTAATAGCTTCCACTGCAACCTAACCTTGGTCTCTCACAGAGGAAACCAGGGGATGCTGGACATTTAGACAAAGACATAAAAGCCTTTTTAAATTTGTCTGTAGTAGGTTTCAATTTTGTGTTGTAAGTGAAAAGCCTATCACTATTAGTGTTTCATTTAAAAGTAGAGGTTTCCCAAAAGCCAGTGTTATTGACGGAAATTGACTATTTCTTTCCCTTTTTTGGGGGGGGGGGTGGGGAACATCGACTATTTCAACATAATATGTTTACATAATTTTTAAAATATTGTAACATGTAGCACAAACAAATAAATCTAAGTAGGATAGGATTCTTTCAGCATAGCGTTTACCCGAGTTTGTCATTTTGGGGCACAGAAACTTGAATAGTTAGGTCAGTCACTGTTCAGGTACATATATTTAATAGTTTTTTACATTGGACAAGAGGTGTGTTGATGTATGAATAGCTAAAAGTGAGCATGAAGATGTATGAAGATAAGACTCATACAGCCTTTACTATATGCCAAGCACAGTTTTAGGCCATTCATATGCAATGTTTACAATAGCCTTAAGCAGTTAAGTACCATTCTTATCTCCTGTTGAAAGATAAAGACACTAAGTCAAGGTCAGTAATTTCTCAAGTTCACATAGTTAATTAGTGCTGAAGTCAAGATTCAAATCCACACCACTGAGCTCGAGTTCTGTCATTTAAGCACTTCAATTTACTGTCTCAAATGAACATGGACATTTTGGACAATATGGATAGTTCGGCTTATATTTAGGAATTTATAAAATATATAAAGATATTCTGATATCTAAATCTTGATCTCAGCCAAAGAAACCTTGAGCAAGAACAAAGCTGGAGGCCTCACACTTCCTGACTTCAAAATATATTACAAAGCTTCAGTAATCAAGAGTATGGTACTGGCATGAGACAGATACATAGACCCATGAAACATAGACCCATACATAGACCCACAAAACAGAATCGAGAGACAGAAAATAAACTACATATACACTGTCACTTCATCTTCAAAAAGGGCACCAAGAATACAAAATAAGGATAGTCTCCACAATGTTGAGAAAACTAGATATCCACATGCAAAAGAATGAAATTGGATCCCAAGATCATACCATACACAAAATTCAACATAAAATGGATTAGAAACTTAAATGTAAGATCTGAAACTATCAAACTTCTAAAGAAAACATAGGGAAAAAGATCCTTGGTAGTGGTCTTGGCAATGATTTTTTGAATTTGACATCAGACTCTTTGTCCCTCATCACTGTAACCCCTACATGCCTTCAAGGCTGTAGCCCTGGCTCAGTGCCTCAGGCTCCCTTTTGTCCTGAAAGGGAGTTCAGACAAATTGCAAATATCACCATGTAGCATCAACAGCATTATCAAAGCTCTCTAGATCATCTTTGCCCCTGATGGATTACTTTCTCAAGCAGAATCTTATTTAGAATCTTGAAAACCACATGTTTCTTACTAGAAAAGTCCAGGGAAGCAAGAAACCCAAGGACTCATCCTTTAAGTCACCTGAAGACCTTCAGGAGAGTATTTTCCAAACATAAACCCTCAGTGTATACCTTTACTTCTGATTTATTTAACAATATTATTTAAGTAGCATAATTTTTATTCTTAAAGAAATTTCATTTAAACTAAGTTAAAAATAAAAATGTAGGTGTGAGAGTAAGAAGGGTCTCAGCTACAGATGGAAGAGTTACTCTTAGAGCTAAAGGAGAGAGATTTCAGAAGTCATAATAGAACCTAGAGAAGTGGTCTGGGGCTGGCTGTCCAGGTTCCAAGACCTAGAGTACAAGAAAAGAAAAAGATAGTGAGAGCAAACAAGCAAGCAAGAAGCAGCTGGATCTGTTTTTGGTTGTCCATTCAACATCAGGAAGACACAAGCTGGGAAGGGAAACTCGCATAAAGGATAAAAAGAAGAGAGGAAGCTATGAGAACTTAACATGGCAGAAACGTAGGTTGAGGAAATGGGACCCTATGGACTAAAATTAAGGCAGTGTAGTTATGTGGGAAAGAAAGGGCTGGAGTGGAGTACAAAGAAGCATTTGGAGCCCAAGTTGAAAAACAGAGGATTAAAAAAAGGAAGTTAGGGAGGGACTGCTGAAATGACAATTGAGGGATAGTAGAGGGTCATGGAAGGGCTGTAAGGCAATAAGCCAGGGACCCTAAAACATACCAGGAAGAGGGAGCAGACAGGAGAGGAGAGTCAAGGAACATACAGGTTTTGGAGAGAGTGAACTGGACTGTGAGCCTTTGGGCTCTAGTTGGCACCCCATTAATGAGGTTGAAGAAGCATCTTGGTACAAACCAAAATATTCATGAACAAGCCACCAGAGGTGTTTCTACCTGCACTTTGGCAAACCTTGATACAGAACAAAATCTCTGGGTCAATGTGTAGCTTTAATAAGCATTCAGATGTGCACTCTAAGAGGACTTATGGAAGAAAGGGTCAGCTATAATCATCACATTTATGTCCTCTTGGATTTTATCCAGTTTGGCTGATAGGGAAGCACAAACTTTGTGAAAAGGAAGAAAGCTTCTCTTAGGAAGAGAAACCAGCACTACATTTGATTGCATGGTTCTGTTTCAGGTAAGCATTATATATAATACCATTGAAAGAGAATAATGGCAGATTTTCATATGGTCTAAAATACACTGTCCTCAGAAATTTTTATTCCTTGGCCAGGTGAAGCTACAGGGTACAGAGGTATTCATCTGTGCTTAAAAGTCTTGAGAACTTTCCAATCATTTACACATCTTGATATTACCAATTTAATTCCAGGAAGCTTTTGAAAAAAAAATATGTCATTACCATGGTCCTTTAATGGGAGTGGGTTAGTGGCTAAGCAGTTTTCTCTCGGCTCTAACTTACCTTCTTTAGTTGGCTTTGTGATGCTGGGCTGATATTTTGCAAATTACATTTCTCCTTTGGTATGCATGGCCAATTGTTGGGCACTAAAGAGAAGCCAAAAGACAGGAGAAGAAAGATACAACCTGATCAGTCCTATTTGCTTGCTATTTGGTGAGTGTCACTCACCATTGTACTCTACAGTTTGTTCCATTTTTAGGATTCTTCTGCCATTCTCAGAATCAACCTCACTGATTCTAAGATGTGAACATAAAATGAGTAGTATCCATCCCTCAGAGGTATGAGACTCACCCCTCTGGTTTGATCCCTGAAACCCTTCCCCCAGGCTTCTAGGTTCTGAGAATCCCAAAAATCTCCTTTTGTAAAATGGGCCAATCAGATATAGCAGTTACTTCCTAAGATGACTATACCTGTGTCACTTCAAGTTCCTATTTTGTCTTTCTAATCCTCTAATACCTAACCAATATTCATTCAACCTCCAACAATTTAACTTCCAATTGATTAATCAACTTCTTATATTAAATTATACGGTTAAAAAATTAGTGTGATTTCCATTTTGGTGATTGGATTTTGACTAATTGAGAGGGCTAAAGGTCTTCTGCAGGGAATTATATAGAAAGTTTCTTAAAATTCTCCACCCCTTTCCAAATTATTCTTCTCCTGCAGTTGTTCAGTATCAGTCCATTCACTGCCAGCCAGCTGTCCTGGTTCATGTTCCACTTTTGAAAGCTGTCATCCTACTCTCAACCTACCACACTCACATATGCACTTCAAAAACACAACTGTATGACTCTCTCCCTTGAGAAAAACACACAAGAAGCATTGTCTATCCCCCTTCTGAATGTTTATCCCTCCTTTCTCAAAAATCAGCCCCCATGGAATTCTGAGGGAAAAGCAAAGGTGTCATCTTGTTAGATATTTTGCTTAGTTAAATCTTTGTGGTCTTCAATAAAGAGAAGTGTAATGTGTACCTGCGTCACCAGAGGTCTTCTTATTTGTACTGTTATTTTTTCTTTTCCTTGGGCAAACAGGATCCCTTTGAAGTGCTATTATACTTAATCTGATTAACATCTCTTTCAGCAAAAGTATAAGAAAACACATCAGCATTAGGATTTAATCTATTTCCCGTAAGTTCTGTTTCCTGTGAAATACTACCACTAAACAAGCCTTTTCCCCCCAGCCTTACTGATATAGATAGGTAGATAGACAGACAGATAGATATAGATAGATAGACAGATATATAAAATAAAATCAGTGATACATACATATATAAACTGATATATGTATATGTAGTGCATAACATGATGATTTGATACATGTATATATTATGGAACGCTGACCCCAAAAGGTTAGTTAACAACTATATCCCCTCACATAGTTACCACTTTCTGCATATGTTGATAACATTTAACAACTTTAAAGTATATAATGTGGTATTTAATTATAATCACCATGTTGTACATTAGATTCCCAAAACTTATGCAACTTATGGCTGGAAATATATATATTCCCTTTGACCAACATCCCCACATTTCCTCCACTCAGGATCTCCCCCAGACATAGATGAGAACATACAGAATTTGTCTCTGTGTGACATCTTTCACTTAGCATAATGCCCTCAAGGTTGGCATTGTTGCAAAAGGCAGGATTTCCTTCTTTATGAATGAATGGTATTCCATTTTTCCATTCTGTGTATGTACAAATTGGATGCTGCAGTAAACACTGGGGTACAGATATTTCTTCAAGAATGTTATTTCATTTTCTTTGGAAGTATATCCAGAAGTAGAATTGCTGGATCATAGGGTAGTGTTATTTTTAATTTTTTGAGGAAACTCCATACTGTTTTCCATAATGGTTGTATCAATTTACATCCATACCAATAGTGCACAAGGGTTCCCTTTTCTCCACATTTTTACCAACACGTCTTATCTCTTATATTTTTGATACTAGCCATTCTAACAGATATGAATTGAAATCTTATTGTGGTTTTAATTTGTATTTTCCTGATGATTAGTGATGTTGAGGAGCTTTTCATGTATCTGTTGGCCTTTTCTAGTATCTTTTTTTTTTTTTTTTTGAAATATCTACTCAGGTCCTTTGTCTTTTTTTTAAAAAAATCCTTTGGATTTTTTTTGCTGTTGAATTATTTGTGTTCCTTATATATTTTAGATATTGCCCCTTATAAGATAGATGGTTTGCAGATATTTTCTTCCATTCTCTAGGTTGTCTCTTCATTTTGATGATTGTTTTTTGTTCTTTGTGGCTTTTTTTTTTCTGTGCAGAAGCTTTTTAATTTGATAAAGTCCCACGTGTTTATTTTTGCTTCTGTTGTTTGTGCTTTTGGTGTTGTATCAAAAAAAGTGTTGCCAGAACTAATGTCAAAGAGCTTTACTCTATGTTTTCTTTTAGTAGTTTTACAGTTTCAGGTCTTACAGAAATATTTTTTCTATTTTTGTAAAGAATGACATTGGAATCTTCATAGGGATTGTTTTACATCTATAGACGGCTTAAAGTAGTATAAATATTTTAAAATATTAATTTTTCCAGTTTGTGAGAAGAGGCTATCTTTTTATTTATTTGTGTCTTCAATTTTTTTCATCGAAGTCATATAGTTTTCAATGTAGATGTTTTACCTCTTTGGTCAAATGTATTGTTTTTGATACTATTGTAAATAATATTGCTTTCTTTATTTCATTATTGGGTAATCAATTACTATTATATAAAATTCTACTGATTTTTCTTTTTTAAAAATATTTTATTTATTTATTCATGAGAGACACAGAGAGAGAGAGGCAGAGACACAGGCAGAGGGAGAAGCAGGCTCCATTCAGGGAGCCCGACGAGGGACTCCATTCCGGATCTCCAGGATCAGGCCCTGGGCTGAAGGCAGCGCTAAACCGCTGAGCCACCCGGGCTGCCCTCTACTGATTTTTCTTTTTCTTTTTCTTTTTTTTTAAATTTTTATTTATTTATTTATGATAGTCACACACAGAGAGAGAGAGAGGCAGAGACACAGGCAGAGGGAGAAACAGGCTCCATGCACCGGGAGCCCGACGTGGGACTCAATCCCGGGTCTCCAGGATCGCGCTCTGGGCCAAAGGCAGGTGCCAAACCACTGCGCCACCCAGGGATCCCCTCTACTGATTTTTCTATGTTGATTTTGTATCCTGCCACTTTACTGAAGATTTTTATTAGATCTAACAGTATTTGGGTGGAATTTTAGTAGTTTGTCTATATAAAATAATGTCAACTGCATGCAGAGTCAGTTCTGCTTCTTCCTTTCTGAACTGGATACCTTTTATTTCTTTTTCCTACCTAACTGTTCTAGGATTCCCAGGACTATGTTGAATAGGAATGGTGCAAGTGGGCACCATTGTCTTGTTCTTGATCATAAAGGAGAAGCTTTCAACTTGAGTATATTAACTGTGAGCTTTACATATATGACCTTTATTATGTTGAGGCACATCCCTTCTAGATCAACTTTGCTGATAATTTTTATCATGAAAGGATATTGAATTTTGTCAAATGCTTTTTGTGCATTTATTATCATATGATTTTCATCATTTATTCTATTAATGTGATTATCATATTGATTGATTTGCATATGTTGAGCCATCCTTGCATCCCAGGGATAAATCCCACTTGATCATGGTGTATGATGCTTTCAGTATTCTGTTGAATTAAGTTTGCTGACATACTGGTGACAATTTTTACACCTATATTCACAGGAATATATAGTCTTTTGTTTTCTTTTCTTGTAGTGACCTTATGTGGCTTTAGGATCAGGGTAATCCTGGCTTTGTAAAATGAGTTTGGGAGTGTGTTCCCTCCTCTTCATTTTTTTGGGGGGATAGTTTGATAATTGTATTATTATCCTTTAAATGTTTGGTATAATTCATCAGAAAATTAACTGGTCCTGGGCATTTCTTTCTTGAGAAGTTTCTGCTTGCTGATTCAATCTCCTTTCTTGTTATTAGTCTGTTCCGATTTTCTATTTCTTCATGATTCAGTCTTGGTAGGTTATATGTTTCTACGAATTTATTCACTTCTTCTATATTTTCCAGTTTGTTGGTGTATAATTGTTCACAGTAGTCTCTTAGGATCCTTCATTTCTGTAGTATCAGTTAAAATGTTTCCTTATTTATTTATTTATTTATTTATTTATTTATATTTTTATTTATTTACGATAGTCACACAGAGAGAGAGAAAGAGAGAGAGAGGCAGAGGCAGAGACACAGGCAGAGGGAGAAGCAGGCTCAATGCACCGGGAGCCCGACATGGGATTCGATCCGGGGTCTTCAGGATCGCCCCGGGCCAAAGGCAGGCGCTAAACCTCTGCGCCACCCAGGGATCCCTATTTATTTTTTTAAAGATTTATTTATTTATTCATTAGAGACAGAGAGAGAGAGAGAGACAGAGACACAGGCAGAGGGAGAAGCAGGCTCCATGCAAGGAGCCCGATATGGGACTCGATTCTGGGACTCCAGGATCACGGCCTGGGCCAAAGGCAGTCCAAACCGCTGAGCCACCCAGGGATCCCCTCCTCTTTCATTTATAATTTTATTTTTTTGAGTATTCTTTTTGCTTAGTTTAGCTAAAGTTCTGTCCATTTTCTTTATCTTTTCAAGAAGCTAGCTCTTCAATAAAATTCTTCCCAACTTTATTAAGCCAGCTGCTTCTTGGTGTTTGAATACATGGTAAGGCAGTCAATCCTATAGATATCAACCCACCGACTTACTATTTTTTGCTATGAAAATAAGTTCCTTGATCAGAAGCCATGTTGAGTGAAACACCATGTCAATAGGTGGTGTCAAAGCTATATACATGCCCACAAATGATGGTGCTGGTGAAAATTTTGTTCATAGAAAATCAACTCTATATTATCATAAAGGTCTATTCTATAATGAAGATTAATATCTGCAACCTTTATGATAGACAGGGTTCAATGTAATCAATCACCTGTGATTAGCTGGAAAGTCAACCTAGGCAATGATGTCTTCTTGGAGAAATAACATTGGTCTGACGGTGGTGCGTTGAGTATTCATCTAACGTTATTATTAGCACACCCTGGTGAGGGGTAAACCTATGCTATTTAGCACAAAAATAATTTACATCCTGTCACCATGGCATTTGGCTCGTGAGCCCATTCAGTTATCACTGCAGTAACTGGGTAGAAAGAGTAACTGGCATGAGCTTCCATATGAGACAAAATTATTTTCTCATTTTGTGTCATTCCAAGAGAGCTACCCACAAAATTTCCCCATGTTTCCTTATTACTTCACAATTAGATGAAAGCACTAAGTGCAAATTATAATCAGAAGATTATGATCTACTTTTTTAAAATTTTGTTTATTTATTTATTTGAGAGAGAGGGAGAGAGCACAAGCAGGGGGAGCAGCAGAGGCAGAGGGAGAAGCAGTCTTCCCGCTGAGGATCATGACCTGAGCCGAAGGCAGATCCTTAACTGACTGAGCCACCCAGGTGCCTCTTGATAAGTATAGTAAGATACATCGGGGAGCTAGGATTGAGAAACTTTTATTCTATTTTCCATGGAAAATCTGTGCTATGTTTGTTAATTTTTTGTCAGCTGGATATAAATGGTAAAAGCAGTGTTTTGAACAGTACTGATGGAACAGAGGTTGTTATGCATGTAACAAGAAAGTGTATTGCTATGTGAATAAAATAGTTGGCACCTGAGTAGCAACTCAGGAATTGCTTTAAATATTAATTTGGCAACAAACAACATATTTCTTACCCTAATTCAAAATTAAAAACAATAATAAAAATTATGATATGATCAAATGATGGTCACAGATTTCTTTTTGTCAATACATTGTGACATGAACAGAAACACAGGCACTATTATTCCATACTGAAAAAACTATCTATCATGTACAAAGGGGAGCACAAGTACAGGATAAAATATAAACATTTCATCAAGATTCTACACTGTTTTAGCAAAATCCATCTTCATTATTTCAAGTATCTTTGACAAGTGGAGTCTGTCCTCAGTAAAGTCAGTTTTTTAAAAGCCTCAACGTATTATTACTTGATATTACAAAATATCACGATTTCTAATGTTGGAGATATTCAAATTTTTTGGAAGACTAACTTGTTCTATCATTTAAAGTGCGCTTAAACGCAGTCTTCACTAGTATCACATATATAAGTGTCAAAACATGTTGATTCTGTGCATGTTGGCAGGAAACAACAAATGTTGGAGAGGATGCGGAGAAAAGGGAACACTCTTGCACTGTTGGTGGGAATGTGAACTGGTGCAGCCACTCTGGAAAACTGTGTGGAGGTTCCTCAAAGAATTAAAAATAGACCTGCCCTACGACCCAGCAATTGCACTGTTAGGGATTTACCCTGAAGATTCAGATGCCATGAAACGCCGGGGCACTTGCACCCCGATGTTTCTAGCAGCCATGTCCACAATAGCCAAACTGTGGAAGGAGCCTCGGTGCCCATCGAAAGATGAATGGATAAAGAAGATGTGGTTTATGTATACAATGGAATATTACTCAGCCATTAGAAACGACAAATACCCACCATTTGCTTCAACGTGGATGGAACTGGAGGTTATTATGCTGAGTGAAGTAAGTCAATCGGAGAAGGACAAACAGTGTATGTTCTCACTCATTTGGGGAATATGAATAATAGTGAAGGGGAATATAAGGGAAGGGAGAAGAAATGTGTGGGAGATATCAGAAAGGGACACAGAACATAGACTTCTAACTCTGGGAAATGAACTAGGGGTGGTGGAAGGGGAGGAGGGCGGGGGGTGGGGGTGAATGGGTGACGGGCACGGAGGGGGACACTTGATGGGATGAGCACTGGGTGTTATTCTGTATGTTGGTAAATTGAACACCAATAAAAATTAATTTATAAAAAAAAAAACATGTTGATTCTGGAAAGAGAAACATCAAAGCTCACACAATCTCATTATCCCAGGAAGAGTCAGTCTTACACATTTAGGTACATTCTGACTAGAAATACCATGCTTTGGGTTCCAGGAGATGATCATACTCTTGCAATGATCTGCATTTTTCATGGCACAGGGGGAAGAAATATCTGGGCAGCTATGTATAGGAGGATTGAGTTATTTGGGGGATGATCAAGAAAAAATATATGATCATGAGATGATAGCAGGACACACACAGTTTAGCAGGGCAACACTTTCACAGGATTGCGTGTGGGGGGGAAATTCCTTGCAGCATGAGACTGTAAGGAGGCTATGGTGAGGGACCTACCATCCAGAAGTGGAGGAAGTGAAGGGAACTCCCAGGGGAGAAAGGACCAGAGAAAGGGCTTATGTCACCAAATGCTGGCAATGATGTGGAGAAATTAGATCACATATCTGTTGCTGGTGGGAATGCAAAACCGTGCCTGGGGAACTACTGTGAAGGGAACAATTTAAATGCCCAAGATCCATGTTAGTGTACAGTCTTTGCCATTCAACACCTCAATTTTGACATGAATAGAAACTGCCCCCTTTTCATTAAATAACTTCATTAACCCCTGTTTATCTGAGCACCAGCTAAAGCCCCTCCAATAAAGTCATTTTTCTCCAGTTCTCCAATAACATGACCACAAATAACTCATCTCTTTTAAATTTATTTCCTCAACCAACACAGTAGAGGAGGTGTACATCCTCTTTCCTCCAGGGAATCTCTCTAGCAATGCTAGAACCTGCCCCTTCCTGTTTTCTTAGAAGCTTTACTTTATCAATTATCTTCCATCTCTGGTATTTTTAATTTCTTCCTAAGAGCTTTGCCCCTACAATGGGTACATTTGATGAAACTTCTCCCTAAATTTTGTACCCTCCTCCAGTTATTCTCTTTTCTGTCAAGCCCTATAAGAGAATGATTTACGCTCACTGTCATACTTTTCTTATTTTAAATTAACTCCTTAACTCACCATCATCTGTTTTCTGCCTCCCAACACTCCACTGAAACCGCTGCCACCAAGGTCACCTATAATCTCTGAGTTGCTAAATCCAACTCTCTGTTCTTATCTCACTTAACATTTAACACTTACTTAACAGCAGAATTTGACCCACTGACCAGGCTCTCTTTCTTCAAGCCCTCTTCGCTGGCGCTTGAGATCCCTTTCCCTCCTGGTTTTTTTCTGCCCTCTTTGGTCCTTTTTTTGTCTCCTTCAAAGGCAACTTTTTTCCCTCTTGAATATTGGTGTTTCCCAGAATTATCTATGATATACTTCTTTTGCTCTCCAATTCCACTTGCTTGTCTTGCACACTCCAAAGACTTTGGTTGTCACCTCTACTGTGATGGCTTCCCAACCTATCTATCTAGATCAGGTGTTTCTTCAACCATAAAACCCAGATACCATTTTGATGTTGCTTAAGCATTGCAAACTCAAAATCTCCAAAGTGAATTTGTCAACTCCAAACTCCTCTTCTTCCTGTATTCCTCGTTCCACCATTCCTTCCAAAGATCTTAAAAACCATACAGGACTCATTTCTCTCTTACCATCAAATCCTATTGATACAAGCCCTTTAATATGTTTTTGACATTATATCTTCATTTTCAATAACACTTTTTAAAATTAAGCCATCTTTTCTTTCCCATGTTTAGTGCCTTATTCTCATGTCTATGAGCCTCTTTGGCAAGTTCCACAGCTAGATTCATAGCTAATTCTGGAAACAAGGGTGGCTCAAGAAAGCAGCATTTCACGGTCTTCCTTTGGTTGAACACATTGACCAGCCAAAGTGACCTTTGATTGGTCTCAGCTAGTCTTCAAGACCCCTGCTCAGACTCTCAAGAAGTGGATGTGAGGAGACCGGTACAAGAGTGGTAGGGGAGGAGGGATATAGGATTCCTTTCTACCCCAAACATGACTCTAATTTTTACATAGCCCAGTGAAGGGAAATTTCAGTGCACTTTATCTATGTTCCTTTGCATTCCTATTTCTTTTTTCCTACTTACTACTAATCCCCCAAATTGAAAACGGTCAGCTTTTTTTCTTTTTATACTTCTTTTCCCATACATACACTAAGCTTTAACGGTAGCTGGCAATATCTCTTCTACTGTGGGAGAGTTTTATGAGCACAGGTTGTGCAGGCTTGGTTGTTAGATAAAGTGGGAAATAAACAAATCCGGAAAATTGTCTTTCAAGATAATAACCTGTCTTACTGCTTAATTCTATTTTGACTTTCAAAAGCTGGATACACCTCTCTCTTCCTATTTTCTTTACATACAAACCCAGAGAGATGGATGCCTTAGGCCAAGAGAGTGAAGGTCATGTACCAAGGAAGAAAAAAAAAAGGAAAATCACATTAAAATTTTAAAATTATTATCCTTGTTAGAAGGGATTCAAACATATAGTATATAGTTTCATATTCCCACTTTTAAGATTGAAATTTTCCATACTATACTTAACTCTGAAAACACTTTCCTATTTCATGCCCATTATTCAAAATCATCTCCTCTCTCAAATCCCTCCTTAAAACTTCTCTGAAACCTTTTATAAGAAGGAAGCCTGAAGGTCTTTTCTTAAAGACAAGAAAGCAGGTTGAATTTAAATAAAAGACAGAATAAGATAGACCAAGCACATGGGAAGAAAAAAAATTAATAAGCTCACCTCTTTCAAGTAGCTTCTCCATTGAGTTTTTACATTTTAACTCCTTGTTTTATTTTTATCTCTAGTGTAGAAATATTCTTCATGGATTGTAATGCTTTTCATTCTGAAATACATCAAATTCATTTCAACCTCTACTAATAATAGTAGTAAATTTAAAATAAAATACCAGTAAATGTCACATTGAATTTCCTTCTTACTCAAATAGAGATAATAAAGCCTTTTCCCAGACCTTCTCGAGGAATCTATGAGGATAAAATGGATAAAGTTTTAGGATGATTTAAGCTTATTAGGGAAACAAATGAAGTATAATAATTCCCATCTTCTCAGAGTTCACACTTCCTTGAAGTAGTTTCTAATTCACCATAGTTGTAGGCTTTCTGGGTTTCTTCTGTGTTCATAGATATTTTATATCTGTATGCGAAATGAAGTAAGATAAATTGTTTGGGTTATAAATAGGTTTATTAAATAATTGTATACAAGCAAAAAGTGAGGCAAATGAGTACAAAATGAAAGATTGTATAGTCTTTGAAAACATCTTTTTTACCAGACAAAATTCTATTTGGGTAAAAGGGTAATTTATGCAATATTCTAATTTGTCCTCATTTTAATTTTTAATAAAATTTCTATCCAGAAGTAAATTCTCTACATTACTGCCATGGCTTATGGCATATTTTTTAAGACTCAAGCTTCACAGCAGGTTGTTCTGGCTCTCAAGGCTACTAATACCAGGCTATAAAAAGGCAAAGGTGGTTTTCAATTTCAAGTTTGCTAAACCAGTTGGACTGAACATGAATTACATCTTACTTTTTTCATGATAGAGAGATATGGACAGTTGGCATAGTATATTTTACGATATATTTATCATGTTGTATCCCAAGGAGTTTTGAGTAACTTAACACAAACAGATAATGTTTCTTTAACATCTTGACAAATTAAATAACAGAACCATCAGAAAAGAATGATGAAAGATACTACACTCAAATGATACTGAAAGTGTCCCATTGTTTATAGCAGACTTATAGGATAGAGTTCTAAAAATGATACATATTTTGTAAAGTCGTCGAACATACATAGCATGAACTTTTCTTTCTTTTTGCCCTCACTTTAACATGATTTAAATAGAAGCCAGTCAAGTGAACATAGACCTGCAATCCCCATCCTCCATATTCGAGAAACAAGATGTTAAAATCTGCCTCTCTTTTCTCACTTTCAGATAAAAGAACTGAATTGAATGTATAAATATTGGCAGCTCCCAGGGTTTTGCTTCATTCTGAGCCCACCCGGTGTGGAAAGGAGTATGCAAGCCTTTCCAAGTGAGCCTGGAGGGGCTTGTTTGGCAGGGTTCAAATCTCTGATGAATGATTGGCTGCAGCTCTGATGAAAATAAAAGTTAAATAAATCCTGACTTATTTAGAAATATGTGTCTGACTTTTCTAACACCAGTGTCTTTGTGTCTCCAGCTGCAATGGAAATGTCCTCACTTCAAAAATATCAGGTGACACTGTGGGGCATTCAGTTTTCACTCCCTGTGCAACAAAATCGTAGTCTGGTTCATGCAAACTATGTGCACAGTGCTACATGTCATAAGCCGTGTTGGGAATGACTGAGCATGGTGAGAACAAAATAACCATTATTTATACATTTATTGCCCCCTCCCCAAATCCACAAGAGCATGATTTTTCTTTGTTTGAGAGTGTTTTTATATTTAATGAATAATGAGCTCCTATGAAAAATTTAAAGAGTTATATTTAAAACATCATAATAGCTACATAACCTCCTTCACATACTCTCTGTACTGTGAATTCCTACTCTCCCTCCCATTGGCTCTGCTACTGACAGCCTGGTCTACTTCTTTCAGCACTCTTGAATGTGATCTTCCTTCTCCCTAGAATATTCTTCCCCCACATTACATCATTCAGAGCTTTATTCATATGTCACCAATTCCTAGAGCTTTTCCCTGACCAGGGTGTTTTTCTCCATCTTTGACATTCTTTTCTTCAGAGTATTTGCTACTAATACTGTGTTTATGTAATTTTTAGCATAGTTTCAATGTTCTCCCACTTCCACTAAAATGTTAAGTTCCATGAGGGCTGGGTTTTTGTCTATTTAATTCATTACTGTGTCTCCTGTACATACTGTAGGTGTTACAGACTGATGGAAGAATGCTCATTTTTAAAGCAAAGATTAACTGAATTTGGATCATACAAAGAGCTGGGAGTACTGAATAAATGTAAAAACAATAAATAAGATATTGTAGACATTTTGAAAATGCCTATGAATATCACAAAAAAGGAAGAAGCCCAGAGACATTTCCCATAATGTTAGTTTTGCATGTACTCTAGGTTTTGTTTTTTTTAATGAGAAATCATTGGACGAAGTACAAGATGAATCTTTTGTATCAAATTTAACTTATTAGAAAAAATGTTAAAGCAAATATGCAATGCAGCCAGCAAAGACCTTTTAGGTTTGAAATAACATAATTTAAAAATATTTCTGCAAATTAAAGTCCTGTATTCTTTCCAATGCCTGGAAATGTTTTCCCACCTAAGCTGGTACAGAGATAATTAGTGATACATTCTGGAGTGAACTTTACCTCTGCTGCTATGTGTGGCTACCACGGAATCATCACTGATACGATGAAGGGGACTGTTGAATTATAGACATTGATTTGGGCTGGCAAATAAAGCAAATTAATAATATATCACTAGAAAGCTCAGAGGCCCTTTACTGTGGTTGCTCTCTCTTGCCTATTCTCACATCTTTGCGTACATAAACTTAAATCATGTATGGGTTAACATTTCAGAGATACAAACTAGAGTTTATTCTCACTAAGTAGAGCACCAATACTCAAAAGATTTCTATCCATTTATAGTGTTTACTTGTAGAATGTTTTCTTCATTTCGGTAGCAATTTATGTAAGCTGCTACATTATTGTCTTTCTGGGATGTTCATTATGTAGTTTTCTTTCACAGGATCTTAGAAATTGCTTTTTTGATGATCATTAAGCTGTGGTCATTTGACATGCTGATTTAAGGGGTCTGTTCAAGTAGGTTATCATCAGGCATTGTCTATTTTTTAAATGTTCTTGTATGTGTCAGTTTAAGGTTATTCAGAAAAAGTGCAAATACATCAAGGAGATATATTTCTTACATTTGCAAGAAATATTCTATGTAGAGTGCTATTCACACAGGTGCATCCATACTCTATACACAGACTCAGATAATTGACCACAGATATTAGTAATACCTTTATATTTACATATTTTAAATATGAAGGCCATATAACCATAGTGGAGAAACTTTTGAAAAATGGAAAAGATGACCAGAATACCATCATCTTAATATATTACTGTTAGCATGTTGGTATATTTCTTCCCAGTAATTTGATGCATCTTATACTTTTTAGCAATATATATACAATTTTAAATTTTATACTTGGTCTTTAATCACTTAAAATCACAACATAAGTACTTTTTATGTTTCCCACATAGTCTTTTAACCATCATGTTACTCCTAGAATAAAATTTTTTTTGTCAAATTCGATACAATGTTACTGAAAAACTTTCCAAAACTTAATCACACAAGTAATGTTTAAGAGCCAATTTCATGATACTTTTGCCATGCTGATTATTAACATTACAACTTACTGATATACTAATTTAAATTTCTTTAGGTAGGAAAAAAATTATAAGCCTGAACATCTTTCCATATGCTTGGTTTCCAGTTTCTTTGTGTGTGTTCTTAAATTGTTTTGTTGAGTACATTGTGTAAAAATCATTGTTTCCTTGGATCTCCACATTAAAATCTCTTGATATTAAATACATAGACACTGAAGGTAATTGATGATCAATTTCTAGAATCTCTTCATATAGATAAATATAAAAAAGGTAGTATATTTCTCCAGTAATTCTCCAGACTATTTTTAAATTTATATTTTGATTATTTTATTATACAGGGAAACTTAGAATGTTTGTATATTAAAATCTTTTCAGGTATTTATAACCTTAATATACAAAATTTCAATGCTTTTCATAAAGTTTTATCTTCTAGCTCCTTGCATTTAAAACACAACTTAATTTTAAATATGTATTAGAATTTTTTCTGGTATATGATGCGAAGCGAACATTTTTTTAACCATGTTTTAAATCAGTTCTTCCAACATAATTCAAGTTTCCCACCAGTGTTCCTTGCCTTTGTTATCAGATATTAACTATTTGTGAACCAAAAGATCTTTGTTTGACCTGCCTATTCTATTTCAATGGTTTTAATTTTCATATTCTAGGGCTACTAGGCCTGCAATCTTTTAACTATTACAACTTATAATAATTAATTTCTCCTAATTTTACATTTTTCAATATTTTCTTTTATAATATTTCAAGTTATATCTCTCAACTAAAACTTATGGAATCTTTTAAAATATTTTTTACTTTTTAATAAATAGAATTCATTTGTTCTGTGGAAATAAACAGGTACCTCGAAGAATATATACTGTTATTTTACTGTGTAACCTTTTTTTAAATCATAAAACATAGTATTTGTACAAAGGAGTGGATAATATAGGTACAATTAAAAATAATAAAAGAGGGGAATCCTAAGGTGGCTCAGTGGTTTGGCGCCTGCTTTCGACCTGGGGCGTGATCCTGGAGTCCCAGGATCGAGTCCCGCGACGGGCTCCTTGCATGGAGCCTGCTTCTCCCTCTGCCTGTGTCTCTGCCTCTCTCTCTCTGTGTCTCTCATGAATAAATGAATAAAACCTTAAAAGAAAAAATAAATATACTCTTTAATGTTAGGAAACAAAACAATGCCATTACCTCCCAAACTCTGTGTCTCCTTTCTCATCTCCTCCAATGAGAAATAAACATATTCTGACTTTAGTTATATTAATTTCTTTGCTCTTCCTCAGTTTTATCATTTAGATTTGAAATCTCAAATAATATATTTTAATTTTAACTGTTTTAAAACTATATATGAATTTTCTTGAGTCTTGTTTTTTTTTATTTTTATTTATTTATGATAGTCACACAGAGAGAGAGAGAGAGAGAGGCAGAGACACAGGCAGAGGGAGAAGCAGGCTCCATGCACCAGGAGCCCGATGTGGGATTCGATCCCGGGTCTCCAGGATCGGGCCCTGGGCCAAAGGCAGGCGCCAAACCGCTGCGCCACCCAGGGATCCCCGAGTCTTGTTTTTTAATCTAATCTGAGGTTTGAGAGATTCATTCATGAGTCCACACACTGCTGTGGTTCACTCATTTTCAGTGCTGTTTACTATTCTATTTGAATAAGTAATATTTATCTAGTCTAGTCAATGAGATTTTGATTGTTTTTTCTTTGCAGGATTATGAACATGGCTGCTATAAAAATTTTGCATATTCCCTGAGGCATAGACCTAAGAGATTCTCAAGCATATGCACTTAATAAAGAAATTCTGCGGGATACCTGGGTGGCTCAGTGCTTGAGCGTCTGCTTTTGTCTCAGGTCATGATCCCAGGGTCCTGGGATCAAGTCCCACATCAGGCTCCCTGGAGGGAGCCTGCCTCTCCCTATGCCTATGTCTCTGTCTCTCTCTGTGTACCTGTCATGAATGAATAAATAAAATATTTAAAAAAAAAGAAATTACTGGATCATAGGATATGATTAATGGTTATTAAGTTGTTTTTCAAACACTCAAATGTTTCTACTGGAAAATTGTAATGATATTCTGAGAAAATTTTTTCACCATCTCCTAAATGTAAAATGATAGTTCATTGTTGTATTAATTAACATTTTACTAATATGAAATGATGAATATTTTCAGGCATTTTTGTATGAATACATTCTGGTATTTTTTATGTGAAGCATTTATTAAAATCTTGCTTTCCTGATTGAATCTTAGAAATTTTTCATGTATTTTAAATGTTGGCCTTTCTAGGTACGTGAAACTGATGACTTTTGAGGAACATCAGATTTTCATTTTAATGTTGACAATTTATCAATGTTTTCCTTTATGGTTATTGTGTATTAAAGTCTTAGTTAAGAAATCCTTTCTCAGTCTCAAGACTAGATCTTTAATCTATCTGAAATTCATTTTTGTCTATCATTAAAATAACTTTTGTTCTCTTTTTTTTCTGGATCATTTAATGTGAAGACTTTCTTTTACCTACTTCTCTTCAGTGCTACCTTTATCAACTATCAATTAACCATACGTGCATTGGTCTAATTATGCGTTTAACATTTTTTTTCTATTTGGTATATTTTTCTTTCTTGTGTTAACACTAAATTTTCATAGCTTCTATAGGCTTATAATAAGTTTTGTTATTTGTAAGTTTTACCTACTATTCTATTCTTCCTTTCTAGGAGTATGTAGGCTATAATCGGCCCTTTGCCTTTTACATAAAATTTAGAATCTGCTTGTAATTTTCTACTTCCCAAAAGATGGGAATCTGGGGGGCACCTGGGTGACTCAGTCAGTTAAACATCCAACTCTTGGTTTCAGTCAGGTCATGATCTCGGGAACGTGAGATTGAGCCCTAGGTCTGGAGCCCTGTGTGGGGTTTCATGCTCAGTGTGGATGCTGTTTGAGATTCTTTCCCTCTACCCCTCCCCCAGCTTGTGCAGATGTGTTGTATCTCTCTCTCTCTAAAATAAATAATCTTTAGAAAAACTTAAAAATTCTCTCTCCCTCCCTCTCTGCCCTCCCCCTGCTTAGGCACTCTCTCTCCTTTTCTCTATAAAATAAATAAAAAATTTTTTAAGAATGGGGACTTTATCATGATTATTTTGAATCTATATGTTATATAGACTATGTTTGATAATATTGAGTCTTCTAATCTAAAAACATGCATATTGGTCCCTTAATTATTTTCATCTTTAATGACTTGTATATAAAGTTCTGCAGTTTTCTCTGTGCATGTTTTGTATATCTTAGCTCAGGGAATTGGTAGTGAAGGAGGTAAGAAATTATCATATTCTGGATGTATTTTAAATATAATCCAATGGTATGTCTGATAAGTATTAGGAACGAGGATTAAGAGAATGATTTTGGTTTAACAACTCCACAGATGAAGTTGCCATTAACTAACATGGGGAAGACTCTGGAAGAGGTGGTGTCTGGGGGAATTCCAGAAGTTCAGTTTTGTGTGTGCTGATTTTGAGGTGTTTCCAAAATGACATCCAAGAGGAAATATCAGTGAATCTTTAGTTTACAAAGCTGGGGTCCCTGAGAGAAGTTATAGCTAAAGATACAAATTTGGGAGATATATCAATCAAGAAGACTGCAAGAAAAGTTTAATAAAAATACTATTTTTAAAAGACATTCATAATATTTAAGGAAACTACAAGTGATGCTGAAGTATCCAAGTGGTAGTAACAATAGGCCACTATGGACCCCAAGGCCTGAAGGAAAAAAGAGAAAGAAAAGTTACCAGAACCTTGAAGAAAGACATGTTTGCCTCTGTATCTTTCTAGCTATCTACTTATATCTCTCAATATTATCTATTTATCAATCATCTACCTATGTCAAGGCTCATGGTTTTAGTTTTATTGCTCAATGACTCCAGTTATAGGTGTGTTGTATCTCTTTTGCATGTGCATTATTTTCTCTCTAAATATTATTTTTTTTCTTACTTTTGCTTCATTTTCTTCACTTTTATTATACTAGTCTCAATGACTTACTGACGTCTCCATAGTGTCTATTCTCCTTTGGGTTTCTTGAAATATAGTGTTTATTTCCTAAATAATTTGCTTGTTGCTTTTTTTTTCTAAATCTATCAGTTCCATTTTTAGTATTTTGTATTAACTAGTCATCTTTTTTCTGAGTTTCTATACTTTTGCATTTCGTTTTCCTTAATAGCAATGATTACTTCATATTTGTGGGTTTTTTTCTTTTTTTTTTTTTGTTTTTTTTTTTGTGTGTGTTTTGTTTTTAACACAGATTGGGTGTTTATCTTGCTTTTTAATGTAAATTTTGGAAAGATTTTACTCTGAGTCTTCATACATATGTAAGGTATGTATGCTGCTCTTTTTCTTACTTTTCTATGTTTTCTCTGTACCTAGGCAGAACATATTTCTTTCCTCTAACTCATACTTTAAAAAGACAGATTTACCTAGACCAGAGAGTTATATGTAAGAGATAAGCAAGGATAATTCTCCAAGCTTCAAAACTGTGCTGGATATCTCCTCCAACTCAGGACATTCTCCATCTTTCTCTCCTCTGCTCTCCCCTCAGCATGTTTACCTGTATTGACTTCATTAGTGGCCTCCCTTGACTTTGGCTACCAGTAGGAGTCTGGAGTGAAGAAAAAGTGAGAAGAGAGGTCAGGCTTATTCTCCTGACTCCTTCTCTCTGGAGCCTCATAGGTTGGTTTGATCCCTTATTGAAGTTACAGTTTCATCTCAAGGCAGTTCTCTCTATAAGGTTCTGGGGATTGTCACCTTTAATAGCACCTATTAGATGATACAAGCCTTTTGTAAAGAGTCCACATCTTTGGAAATAGTTACTTTATTAAGCACTCCTCCAGTTTTTCATTTTCAGTAAGATCCTTCCTGATTCAAAATGCTAATTCTTACTCTTAGAGAGAAGGACTTCTTAAAATAAGGCTCTTTCTGTTAGGCACTTGTTCCAATGAGATATCCTACATCTAGCCCTAAGTATCTCATATTTCTGTAACTATACATTTAGTAGAACTAAATGTACCCTAAGAGCATCCCTAGTTCATTCACACTTGCTATCTTTCAAATGCTAAAACATTCCATCTGTTTCCAATACATTTCATTCTGCTTAAAATAGTTTGCTTGCAACAAATAAATACTAACTTTTACTTGCACTAATGTTTTATAATTTTTATAATACTATATTTTCTTATTGAATGTAACAGCCATGTAGAACAGAGTTTTACTTTTAAAATATGCCATTGTCATAGGATTTAATGATTGTTACATCACAGAACATAATCCTCTGACTACATTAAAATTTTAACTAGTGCAGTGTGATTAAAAGAGAAAAAAAATGAATGTGTGTTTCTTCTTATGGTGATGCTACAGATTCTTTTAATGGATGGCTTCATTCACAATGAACCACATAATTTGATTAACTCCACATACTCTTAAATAGTAGATAATACAATTGATACTGCAGTTTCTCAAACATATCACAGCTTTTATAACCTTATTATACCTCAGATCATCTGGGTATATAAATATGGAATCCATTTGTTAACATTTGTTGAATTTTAAATGTATCCATCCTATTTTCAATCTTTTAAAAATAGTCTTATTCAGCTGTAGTGAGAAACATTTTTAAAGTTTCACTCATTTTGTTTTCAAAGTATTTTCCAGTTCCAGAGTTTTCAGAAGAGATTTCCTGTAGGAAAAGAAAAAAACTGCATCTGTTAAAATTAAATGGCTCAATATTTTAGAGGGTAGTATTATACCCACATTAATTTTTTAGATTATGTTTCAGGCAAAAATAGCTCATAATGCCTTCCATGTGATTATTTCTCGGCACAACACAGTACATAAAAAATATCAACCTGGAAATGATCAATATAATTAAAATACTGTAGATATGTTGTACCAGTAATTTTATCTCAAAATCATGAGTTATAAGCTTTTTAAAAGGAAATATTCTCTGAAACTTTAGAAAGCCATACCAGGTGTAGTCCTAAGTGGTCTCTCTGTGTGTGTGCGCGCCATGAACTGTAATTTGAATTTAAACAATTTTTAAAGGACTTAATAAATTATGGCATTTATATATGATGGAACAGTACTTAGTAATAAAAAGAAAGATATATTGACATATACAACAACATACATGAAATTCAAAATAATGATACAAGTGAAAGATAACGTATCAGTATGAGTACTTACAGTATGGTTGCATTTATATAAAATTCTAGAAAATTCAAACTCATTTATAATTAGAAAGCAGATCAGTAATTGTTTTAGGAAGGAGAAATTACAGACAAAAGGAAGCTTTGAGGAGTAATAATTATGCTCATTGTATTGATTTCAATGAATGCTTCTCAGTATAATCACATGTTAGAAAACATCAAATTGTACAATTAACTTTTTATTATTATTTTTAAAGACTTTGTTTATTTGACAGAGAGAGAGAGAGCACAAGTAGGGGGAGTGGCAGGCAGAGGGAGAGGGAAAAGCAAGCTCTCTCGTTGAGCAGTGAGCCTGATATAGGTAGGGCTCGATCCCAGGACCCTGGGATCATGACCTGAGCCAAAGGCAGACACTTAACTGACTGAGCCACCCAGGTGACCCCAAATTGAACACTTTAAATATATATGTTTATTGTATGTCAATCAGATCTCAGTAAAGTTGTTAAGAAGGAAAAAAACCTACAAAGTAAGAGATTCCATTAGTAAACACAATAGTATAGCTGGTATCACAGTTTCTGACTGAAAAAAATATGTATCAAAGATGGATAAAAAATATAACACATGAAAGGATGCCCATGGAGCATCTGGGTGGCTCAACTGGTTAAGCATCCAACTTGGTTTCAACTCAGATCATGATCTCAGGGTTGTGAAATTGAACCCTGTATCAGGCTCTGCACTCAGCAAGGAGTCTCTTTGAGATTCCCTCCCTCCTCTTCTGTCCCTCCTCCATTCATGTTCTCTCTCTCTCTCTCTCTCTCTCAAATAAACAAATAAATAAACAAGCAAACAAAATCTTATTTAAAAAGATGCTCAATATCACTGATCATCAAAGAAATACAAATCAAAACTACAATAAGATATCACCTCACACCCATCAGAATGGCTAAAATCAACAACGAAAGAAACAACAGGTGTCGATGAGGATGTGGAGGAGGGGGAATCCTCTCACACTGTGGGTGGGAATGCAAACTGGTGCAGCCATTCTGGAAAACAGTATGGTGGTTCCTCAAATAGTTAAAAATATAACTACCTTATGACCCAGCAATTGCACTGCTATGTATTTACCTGAAGGATACAAAAATACTAATTCAAAGGAATACATGTACCCTGATATTTACAGCAGCATTATCAAAAATAGCTGAATTATGGAGAGAGCCCAAGTGTCCCTCAACTATGAATGGATAAAGTGTGAGACATATATATATGTGTGTATATATATATAATATATACATATATATATAATATATACATATAATGGAATATTACTCAGCAATAAAAAGAATGAAATCTTGCCATTTGCAATGACATGGATAGAGCTAGAGTACAATGCTAGTGAAATAAGTCAGTCAGAGAAAGACAAATACCATATGTTTCACTCATGTGGAATTTAAGAAACAAAATAAATGAGCAAAGGGAAAAAAGAGATATTAAAAAAATAAGATGGTTAGAACAAATCCGAACTATACCAGTAATTGCACTGAACATATATTGACTAACTACTATAATAAAAAGACAAGATCTGCCACACTAGAGTTTTTTTTAAAGATACATCTATATGCCATTTACAAGAAATACTTTTTAAATATATAGACAGGTTGAAAGGTAACATGGGAAAGTTATGCCATAAAGACATTATTTAGAAGAAAGCTTCTGTGAATATGTTAATATCAAAGTAGAGTTTAAAACAAGATTTAGGGGATCCCTGGGTGGCGCAGCGGTTTGGCGCCTGCCTTTGGCCCAGGGCGCGATCCTGGAGACCCGGGATCGAAACCCACATCAGGCTCCCGGTGCATGGAGCCTGCTTCTCCCTCTGCCTATGTCTCTGCCTCTCTCTCTCTCTCTCTCTGTGACTATCATAAATAAATAAAAAATTTTAAAAAAAGTGCTTTCTTTTAAAAAAAAATAAATAAATAAAACAAGATTTACTAAGTTGTATGTTTTATAATTATGAAACTGAATCAGCAGAAATATATTATAATTCTAAATTTGCACTTGAAAACAGCTTTAAATTATATAAATTAAAAGTCAATAGAATTAAAAAGATACACAATCCAAAATCTTAGAGATTTTAACATACATATCTCAATAACTCTCAGTAACTGACAGAACAGATGAAATAAAATAAGGATACAAAAGTTTTGAACAATACTATTAATCAACTTCACCTAATTGGCATCCCTAAATACTGCATCCAATAACTGCAGAATGTACATTTTTTTAAAAGATTTTATTTATTTATTTATTTATTTTCGAGAGAGAGACAGAGACAGAGACATAGGCAGAGGGAGAAGCAGGCTCCAGACAGGGAGCCCGACGTGGGTCTCGATCCCGGGTATCCAGGATCACACCCTGGGCAGAAGGCAGGCACCAAACTGCCGAGCCACTCAGGAATCCCGCAGAATGCACATTTTTTTCAACTGACTGTGAAACATTTATCAAATAGATAATTAGAGCAATTAGAGAATTAATTTAGATGAACCTCACACTTTTAAAGCTTAATACACTGTGTATTTTCCTGACACTGTAGAAATTAATTAAAACTTAAATTACAGAAAAACAACTATTGAAAAATGAAAATTAAGGAACAGTTAATGTATTAAAATCAATAATAGCATCTAGAACACTATGAAATAATGTCTTCACAGTGTTGATAGTGGGAAAATGTAATTTTATAATCACTATTGTTCAAGAATGAAAATAAAATATTTTCAGAAAAGAAATGAGAACGTCTAAAGAATATACATTGAAAGGAGGGAAAAGTATCCTTGAAGGAAGGATTTTTATATAAAAAATAGTGAACAATGAGCTGGACTTTTTAATCTGTAAAATTATATCCTTCAGTACTGGACAATTTTCTTGTATTATTTCCTTGATAATTTTTTCTTTTTAAAAATTTTTCTCTCTTTCTTCCTTCTGGAACTCTTATTTTTTGATGCTTCCATTCTTGGACAGATTCTCTAATATTATTCTCCTTTCTTTTTTCTCTCCACATTTCTGTGTTCTATTTTCTTGGAGATTTACTAAACTTTATCTTCCAAGTTTCCAAATTTTCTATCAATTTAAAAGTATTTCTGCTATTTGTTAATTTTCTGTATTTCTTTCTCCTGTGGAATTCCCTCCCCCTTTTAAAGTATAGAATCCTATTCTTATGAAACATATGCAGTATCTTGTCTTATTTCTCTAAGGATTTAAAGGCATGTTCTGTTTCCTGAATTGTCCCTATTAACTCTTTTGTAAAATTCATAAAAATATACATACTATACTATTTAATGACTAAATTCTCTTTTTGCCTATCTTCCTCTACCAGAATTTAAGCTCTGTAAAGCCTGGAATTTTCATCTTGTTTTATTCTTTTCTGTATCTGCAGTACCCATAATATGCCTAGCACAAAGTAGGAACTCATTAAGAGCATAGTGAATGCTACAAGGTATGTCATTAAAGACCTTGGTGATGCTTGTTCATATTTAGGAATGAATCTCTAAAAAGCTCATTAGAACCTCTATGTGAATGGTGAGGCTTATCAAAGGAAAAGATCACTGTAAGTAATGGAGCCAACACCCAGCCAAATCAATTTGGGACTTCCTAATGTTAGTATCTATAGGTCTTCGTTATAAACTGGTCATATCCTCTGAGAAAAATCATCAGTGATTTAAGTTGGCTACCAGAAATGTGAAGCTAAACAGATTGAGATGAGTTAGAGCATTACTATTCAGTATGTAGATTTCCACTTAATTACCCATTGCACTACAACTCTGTTGCTCTCAGCTTTGCCTAATTATCTTCAAGACCAAAGTAATTCTATGTCAGTCCTTCCATAAAGTACAACAGTGGTCTTTAGCTCATTTGAGTGAGGAGACACAAAAGGTGTAATTATATATTTTAACCTATTTTTAAAATTTCTGATCTCTCTTACACCATCTATCTTCAGAGGATCTCTTATCTCCAATTTCCTCAGCTTTTCCAGAGTTTTGTTCTGAAAATTAGCTTGCTTCCTGGCAAGGCACTTAGTTTTCAGCTTTCTGTGATTTGCTAAGTAAGTTATCATTCATCCAAATGCTTTACATCATTTAGAATTTTGTTACCACCTTTCATGTGCTTTCATTGCCCCTTCCCTTGATCCCTGCAGTTTGAAACCTCATTGTGGTGGGTTTGTGGAAAATTCAGAGATAAACATACATGCTTACTATTCCATAAATTTGCTGGAATCTTTTCCTGGACTTTAAATCCAAATTTATGGAGAATAGCCAAGTACTACCACAAAACTGTCCTTGACCAAAAATCAAAGAAAGAAAAGTTGATAATATAAATATGGTATGGATTTAAATAAGGAATCACATATACTGTTAGGCTTGCATCAAATTTATAGAGTAGTATGAGCTGTGAATAGCACCAGTCTTATATCACTTCCCTGATCATGCATAAAGAATTATTGTTCTACAGTTCAAAATCAAGTGTAGAAACTAAGAAATCAGTTGCAGAGATGTTACTAATAATCATAATATACAATAATTATTAAAATATATTTGAGCAAATCCTCAAATATGCATGATACATAATTAAACAAATTCCTCAAACAGATATTATATATGCTATCTTCTACAAAATATAAAAAAAGGAAAACCCTTTCCTCAATAAAATAAAAACCTATCAAACACATAAAATTAGATCTCTGGTCAATTAGACTCTAGGAAATGTAACCAAGATTTTGTTTGATATCATGTGATGTCAGAAAGGCAGCCAGGACTTAAATTAAGGTCTCTTGATTCAACATCTCTTGAGTTGTTTTTATCCAAAATTATCCTTATCATCAAACCAGAGTTCTGTATACTCTGTTGACAACAGACTGTGCCTCAAACCAAATGCTATCTTGGTAATAGGCTTAATTTTAATAGACTACATACAGCTTTAGGACAAAGACTGCATCCTAGTCAGATGGAAGCAGTACCCCGAAGATAGAGTGAAGCAATTAGATCAATAAAAAATAGTAAGTAATGGAATGAAAGGAGAAAAAATTTCTGACATTAAGAAAAAAACACTTCTGTCATAAAATGACTATTGAATTTCATGTTTGGACACTGAGTTTGAGAGAGATGACTACATTCTTAAGGAGCTTTTTCAAAGCCAAAAGTACTCAGAAACAGAAGCTGACCAAAGCCAGGAGGAAACTCCCCTCCAAAGAGAGCTGGAAGGATAGCCCGGGTGGTTCAGCAGTTTAGCACCACCTTCAGCCCAGGGTCTGATCCTGGAGACCCGGGATCAAGTCCCACGTCAGGCTCCTTGCATGGAGCCTTCTTCTCCCTCTGTCTGTGTCTCTGCCTCTCCCCCCCCTCTCTAATAAATAAATAAAATCTTAAAAAAAGAGAGAGAGAGAGAGAGAGATCTGGCCAAGTCCAGGGGGCGAAAAAAAAAAAAAAAAACAGATCTCAAAATTCTGACAAGTCCAAAGGGAGGGCTGCATAGAAAGTATTTGTGAAAAACTTTAGAGAAAACACAGATTGATGAAAGACAGAAAAGAAGGAAGAAAGAAGAAAGGAAGGAAGAAAAGAAAGAAAGAAGAAGGAAGGAAGGAAGGACGGAAGGAAGGAAGGAAGAAAAAAAGAAAGAAAAGCCTAAGTTGAAGAACTATCCATCCTATGCATATAGGACCACATAACAGAGTCTACTTTAATGCCTGCTTTATAGAATTAACCATAGCAATTAGTAGTGAAGTGATTGTCTTGAAAATAATTCAGTCTCATTTTAATTCTGCAAGCAAGTGTAACCTGGGTTCATAGCCACAGATCCACTAACTTTAATAATTTCTTTCAATTAGTGTAATTGAAGAAAACATCAGTTTTTCATTCATTCACTATTCTCAGTTGTTTCACTTCCATATTTCTCTGCTCCACCATAAATATGTTCAATTTGCTGCTAGTCACTTTCTGGAATCATATAAACTGCAGAGAGAAGCCCAGCACATTGTCCACAATTCCATTCACTATCCTAAAGTGAGATTGAACGCAAAAGAGAGTTGTCGTCCAATGTAAGACTTCCTACAGACACAAGGAATACATAAAATGAGAAAGACAAAAAAATAATATCAGTCTTCAGTGTTCTTAAATTTCAGTTCATCATAGAGAATTCCTTACTGGCTCTCCTCCAGCCCCCTTTGCTCCTATCATGCTACCATTGCGTTAAGACCAAATCTTTCAGACTGTTTGTTTTCTTCCCATCGAATCTTTTCTCTGCACACCATCCACACTCATAGAAAAAAAAATTTGCTCCTAATGAACATAGCTTCTCTGATTATGCAGAGCAACTTAACTCTTCACTTTTCATGTCTCTATACTCTATTCTTGTCTTGGCTTTGCTACTTTTTGCAAACCCAAAATACTCTTTATCTGGTTTTGGTTTTTTTTTTTTTTCCCAAAAAGGAACAATATTCTCTTTAAGATGTTTTTGATTGTGTCTCCATAGACCTATTTATTCAAACTGCCAGTGGCTTTTATCTGTTCTCCAAAATATTAAAATTCTCCCAAGTAATACATGGATATATCCTAAAAATATAAATATAATAAATGTTTGTAATGAAAAGTAGCAGTTACCTAATTCATGCTTCCCCTTCCTGTCTCACTTTCATGAAGTAAAATTTTCTAAATACATTATTTCATTTTTAAAAATTCTAGTGATTACCTCCTTTACTTTAAATATTAATATTAAAAATCAATTAATAATTTAATACATTATCAACTGATGACCACACAATAAAGACAAGGATTTACTCATAAAAACCTACCCCTGTTTCTAGTTTTATCTCAGTTATTTTTATTATTTTATTTTCTCAATTGGTTCATCTTTATATCATAAATTTAGTTGCATAACCTTGTAAATATTATCTATTGTGCTTGTGTCTCAAAACCATTTGCTGTCTTTCCCCCTTCTCTCTGACTACTGAGTGTTACTCATTTCTTTTGGGATATTCATTTCATTAGGAAAAAATATAAAAGAACATGGACAGAACAACAAAAAAGACAAATTATTGGCTTCAGATTTCACCATAACCAAGACTAAAACTATTGCTTTTAACTGGCGAGAGCTGTGCTTTGGAATTCAAATGTGCAAATGTTAAAGGAAACAGTAGATAGACTATGCAAAAATAGAATAAAAAGTGTCAGACATCCTTGCCCTTCTTTGGGTAAAGGAAGAGGTTCAACACTGACCAGAAAGTTTCAACACATACTTAAACCAGAGACCATAAACTCCCAGAGCATGAACAAGATTTGTTTTGTCTACAGAAGGAAGTGGAGAAGAAGAAAGAGAATGAGAAAGAGATGAGGGAGGAAAGGAGAAGAGGAGGAGGAAGAAAGAATTTGCAGGTCACAGATTATAATTATACCATACTCTAATCTGATTTACCCTAACATTGCAAAGTTAGCACCTGTGCTCTCTTGCATCTGACACCACCAACTCCAACCATTCATATTTCCACAACTTTAGACAGCATCTTTTCATTATACCCCATATTAGAAATAGTAGGCTCCTAAGTTTCTCTACACCTCATCTTTCCCCTTCAACTTTTCAACATGTCTGCTGAAAATCAACTTTTACACTATCAAAGTTAAACAATCTAATTTCTGTTCCATGACACTGTCTTCTCTGTTTGGTCCATAACTTAAATAAGTAGGTTGAAAAAAATCAACAAATAATAATAGCTATGGCTACAAATAGATTTTAGTATACAATCAGTGAGTTAATATTTAGTTCCTTTACAAGAGGTCTAATAGCAGGATTCTCAAGCAAATCAAAGGAGAATGATTCTAATATATAGATGAAACCTAAATATTAGAATGTATAGGTGAAATCTAATATATAGATTTTTCTATACTTCGTATTTTTTTCAAATTTTGCACTATTTTAGTTCAATTTACTTAACATTTGGACCATAAATTTTTATAAGTTTTTATTGTTTTCCCCAGAGCATCTGATTTCATTATCACTTTTATGATTTTTGTTTGGGAAATAATTTACCTTCATCACTATGTCAGTCCTATCAAGGAACTTTTTAATTAATTTAACAATTACTTATAATCTACCTTATTCTTATTTTTTTAATTGTGGTAAAGGACACATAACATGAAATCTACCCTCTTAACAAAATTTTAAGTGTAATGTATAGTATTGCTAACTACATGCACATTGTTGTACAGCAGATCTCTAGAGCTTTTTCATCTTGTATGATGCAACTTTATATCCCTTGAACAGGAGCCTTCCATTCATTCCTCCCTCCAGTCTCTGGTGACCACCATTCTTCTTTTGGCTTCTGTGAGTTTGACTATTTTAGATATCTCATATAAATAGAATTATTCAGTATTTGTCCTTCTGTGACTGACTGGCATATTTCATTTAGCATAATGTCAAAATATTTTTATTCAGGTTTTTGCTTATGACAATATTTCCTTCTTTTTTAAAGCTGAATACTATTCCATTATTATGCATAAGCCAATTTTTCTTTATCTTTTCACCCATGGATGGACACTGAGGTTACTTTCAAACACTAGTTATTGTAAATAATGTGATGAACATGGAAATGCAAATATATCTTTGAGAGTCTGCTTTTAATTCTTTTGGATAAATATACGGATGTAGGATTTCTGGATTATATGCTGGTTCTATTTTTAATTTTTTGAAGAACCTCCAGAGTGTTTGGGTAGATGCTGCACTATTTTATATTCATACCAACAGAGTGCAGGGATCCAATTTCTCCATATCTACACCAACAATTATTATTTTCTGGGTTTTGTTTTTGTTTTATATTGGCCATCCTAACAGGTGTGAAGTAGTATCTCATATTGATTTTGATTTGCATTGTCCTCATGATTAGTGATAGCCTCTTTTCATATACCTGTTGACCATCCATATTCCTTCTTTAGAGAAAAATCTATTCAAGTCTTTTGGCTATTTTTAAATTGGATTATTTGCTTTTTTGCTGTTAAGTTGTAGAAGTTCCTTATATATTTTGGAAATTAACCCTCTCTGAGACATATGGTTTGCAAACATTGTCTCGCATTCTTTAGGTGCCTTTTAATTCTATTGTTATCTCCTGCACAGAAGTTTTTTAGTTTGATGTAGTCCCATTTGTCTATTTTGCTATTATTGCCTGTGCTTTTGGAGTCATATCCAAGAAATCATCGTTGAAATTAATGTTATAAAGTTTTTCTCTGTGTTCTTTTAGGAGTTTTATAGTTTTAGATATTACATTTGAGTTTTTAATTCATCTTGAATTTACTTTTGTGTATGACTTGAGATAAAAGTCCAATTTTACTCTTTTGCAAGTGGATAACCAGTTTTATTAGCACCATTTGTTGAAAAGATTATCTTTTCCCCATTGTGTAGTGTTGGCACTTTGTTGAAGATCATTTCAGTATAAATGTGTGGATTTATTGTTGTGTTCTATATTCTGTTCCATTGTTCTATATGTCTGTCCTTATGTCAGGACTATACTCTTGGTTACTAAAGCTTTACAGCATGTTTTGAAGTCAGGAAATGTGAAGCCTCTGGCTTTATTATTCTTTCTCAAGATTGACTATTTAGAATACTTTCTAGTTCTATATGAATTTTAGGGTTTTGTTTTCTATTTCTGAAGGAAAATGTCATCGGGATTTTGATGAGATTGTATTGAATCAGTACATTGCTTTGGGAAAGTAGACATTTTAAACAATAGTACATCTTTCAAAACATGAACACAAATGCCTTTCCATTTACTTGTGTCTTCCTTAATCTCTGCAATGTTTCATTGTTTTTAGTGTACAAGTCTTTTGCATCATTGTGTAAGTTTATTCCTAAGTATTTTATTCTTTTTGATGTTATCATAAATGGGAATTTTTAAATTTAATTTTCAGATTGTTTTTAGTGTATAGAAACATGACTAAGCTCTATATGTTCATAATTATCCTGCAAATTTGTGGAATTTACTAGTTCAAACATTTTTATGCAGAATCTTTAGTCCATGTAATCTACAAACAGAGATGATTTTACTTCTCCTTTTCTGATTTTGATATCTTTCTTTTTTTAAAATATTTATTTATTTATTTATTTGTTTGTTTGTTTATTTATTTATTTATTTATGATAGACATAGAGAGAGAGGCAGAGACACAGGAGGAGGGAGAAGCACGCTCCATGCCGGGAGCCTGACGCGGGACTCGATCCCGGGACTCCAGGATCGCGCCCTGGGCCAAAGGCAGGCACCAAACCTTTGAGCCACCCAGGGATCCCCTGATTTTGATATCTTTCATTTATTTTTCTTGCCTAATTGCTCTAGTTAGGATTTCTAGTACTGTGTTGAGCAAATAAGAAAAGGGTGGGCATTCTTGCTTTGCTCTGATCTTAGAGAAAATATTTCATTCTTTTACCACTGAGTATGATGTTACTTATGAGCTCTTCATGTAAGGCCTTGAATTTTTTAGCTAATTTTCTTTTATTATTATTTTTTTTTAGTGTTTTTATCATGAAAGTGTATCGAATTTTATTAAATGCTTTTTATTTATTGAGATAATTAGTGATTTTGATCCTTTATTACGTTAATGTAATGCATCCCATTGATTGATTATTGAATGATTTTAGCATCTCAGGGATAAATCCTACTTAGTCACGATATATGATCTTTTTAACATGCTAATGAATTCCGTTTGCTAGTATTGTGCTGAAAATTTCTGTACTTACATTCATCAGAGATATTGGCCCATATTTTTCTTTTCTTGGTATGTTTTCTGCCTGGCTTTAGTATCAGGGTAATGTTCTCACCATTTTATTTGGAGATTGTCTTTTGGATTCCCTCTGCCATACACTGTTCAGTTCTTGGCTACTGCACCTCATTCCTATACTCAGCTGTGTTTTTGAGAACTCCTCATCAGGCCTTATTATGGTTTTGGAAAGATTTACAGTATGAATCATCTAAGGTCACAGATGATAAAGCTAGCTTTCAAACCCTGGGCTTCTGACTTTCACAGGAAAGGTGTACTACATAGGTAGGCTGTCACTCCTCTATCCTGCAGTTGCAACTTCTACAAAACTCCTAAAAATTTCTCTAATAGTAGTTATTTACCACTTGTTACAATGATTTGTGTGGTAGGGAGCCTCTAAATATTTCACATAATCTCTGCCTCCTGCTATTCATGTTTCTTTCCCTTTAAACATGGGCTAGATACAGTTAATATGAATATAATGCAAAAGTGATAGTATTTCACTACTGAAATTAGGTTACAAAAAGACTCTAGATTCTATCTTCTCTCCCTCACTCTCTCTTTCTCTCTCTCCCTCTCACTCTCTCATAGGAAGCAAGCTGCTATGCTGTGAACTTTCCCTTGGAGAGGCCCACATGGCAAAGAATTAAGGAAGGTCTCTGGCCAACATCCAGTGAAGAACTGAAACCAAGAGGGACTAAATCTTGAGTTGCTTGGACTCAAACTACATGCCTGAGCTTGGAAGCAGATCCTCCTCCAGTCAACACTTGAGATGAGACTGCAGTCCCAGCTGACACCTTGATTGTAGCATGTAAGAGACCTTGAGTCAGACGGAACTAGTCATGCTGCACCTGAACTCCTGATCCACAGAAACTCTGAAATAATAGATATTTATTATTTTAAGCATCTCAGTTTTGGGCCAATTTATCACAGAGCAGTAGATACCAAATACCATTTGTAAGAATAAAATTGTAAAGAAATGTTGAGAATGTACAGTAATGTTTTGAAATAAAGTATAGCACAGACAAATAATCTTAAGAACTTCTTCCCTCTTACTCTAAAGTAAATCCTAAAAGGAAAATATTTATAGACTTAAAATATAAAACTTGTGAGAATTAAAATTTTAAGTACAGTGCATATTCAAAATATCTGTCTACAAACTTATCAGACTTATCCCTCTGTTTTTCAATGTTGGCAATACAATATGTATGGCTTTGTATATGTTCTATTAAGTATAAAGTAAATACAGCAAATACTCTTGGGAATAAAATAAAGTAACCAAAGTGTCCGTTGATATAGTTCAAGATTAAATCATTTTAGCATATAATTTAAGAATATTAAATTTAACATTCAGAAAAGGGGATAAAAATTGCTCAGAAAGAAATTGAGCTATTTGTCATCCTTTGGGAAAAAGAGATTTGTAGTGCCTTAGTGCTTATGAGAAATGTTTGAGATAAGTATGTAAGTTCCTATTCAAAAGTCATTTGATAATCTATTTTTAGTTTGGAATTAAGGAAACATTAAACAAAATTATCTTATATAACAAATATTAAAATGTAAACTGATTTTTGTTTCTTATAGGATTTAGTAAACAGTTGAACCCAACAGTGTAAAAGAAAAGTTTGGTCTCCAGCGAACATATATCTGTATAACTGCACGACAACATGGTATCCTTGGCTTATCAAATTTTGTTTCCAAGTTTTTATGACTGAAGAAAAGAACAATTGCTCATATTACCTCTCTCTACATATATCTATATAGTCTGTGTAGACTACAAATTGTTGAGTAGGTTTTAAAATCCTTTATGGTAGTTTATATAATAAAAAGCATAAAATGATGTAAACACTAAACTAGGGAATTTCAGCATTCTTTGCAGGCAAATTCTCTTTCCTAAATAACGTATCTTACCTACCATTTCCAGAAGGCTGTGTTGACCTTGATCTTAATAACCAAAACTTCCTTGGTCAGAGTGAGACATTTGGCCCAAATTAGGCCAATCAGATTTCTCTATAAGGGATTTTAAACTGTAGTATCCTATGTGTCATCATCAAATAGTGCTGGGCACTGGGGTTTGATAAAACACAGAGCGTGAGGCTACATCAGAAACAGGGCAGCATAGGTTGGCAAAGAGAAGGTAAACTGATGAGATAATAGAATGAGACAGAGAAGGAGGTTTGTCTGCCAAATACTATTCATTGGTGGGATTGTATATATGTACTTCCCTTCCTGCGGTCCCCTATGGATAAAGTACACTCTCACATCCTTCCATTGCCACCCACAGGCATTCTCCTCATCTTTGCAAAAAGTTCCCATTAATTAATCATGCTGATCATCTTCTTCTCATTCTCCTTAGAATTTGTATTTCCAGATAACTCCCAAGTATCTAGAGTACTGAGCAATGGGGTTATTTTTCTTTGTGTTGATTGATTTCTTTTTCTTCTAATGCTGTCCCTGAACTTTAATAGTGAGTCTTGGGGTAAGTAACCAGTTCTTTATTAGTTCTCTTTTGGGTAGCATACTGTTGTGATGCACATACTTGGTAGGGCTCAGCTCCTCTCTGCCCACAGACTAGACAGGAATCACCATTGTGGAGGTAAGACATTGAGAAAGATGTCAAGAAAGAGAAAGGTCACAAAGTCATTATTCAACTGTCACGTTCTCATTGAGGACTTTGAGTAACTTGTGTAAAATTTCAAACTTCACCCATCCAACCCTCCAACACACACATATTTTCTATCCCCACTCCATTCCTCATTTTTCTCCTGAGTATACATGCCTTAGTTGCTTATTTCATACTTTGTTATGTTGCTTATTTTATGTCTCTCCTATTAAAATGTAAGTTTTATGAGAGCAAGAATTTTTCCTCCATTTCATTGATACATATACCCAAACCCTAGAAGCAAAATCAGCTACTTAGTTAATGGGGCCAAGTGTGAAATGAAAAATGCAGTGTCCCATGATAAGAACTTATTAAGAATCTTAAGACAGTTACAGCAGAGCATTAAATCAAGTGCAGGGCCCTGAGTAATTGCAGAAGTTGCAAGCTATGAAACTGGCCCTGTCTAGAACTTCCTTTATAAAGCACCAACATATTGTAAATTGATATTCCAGTAGGCAAGACTTTGTTCCATTTACTTTTTACATAGCCTGTGAGGACAACCAGCACATTGCCATATCCCACGATACGCAAGTGTCCCTATGACAAAAGATGAACCAATGAACATCTAGAGAGTTTTCTGTAAGACCTCCCCACATTTTAGCATTTAAAAGAACCATCATGTAATTTCTCTCACATGTAAAACCCATAGGTACACAGAAAATAAAAATCTTTATATTCTAGAAGACAACAAAAATGGTCTCAGATGAAATAATGGCTGTAAAAAAAATCAGAATTTATTCATATGTTTTAAAAATTCTATAACTGAACAAAAATATCTTTAATGAAATTAAATCATTATTAAATTAATAACAAAAAGTTAAAATATCTAAAGCAAATAATTCATTGTGCATTTTTATAATATGATATAAAAGCATCCATCTTTTATAGGAGAACAGGGTTTTGTTTCCTTTTATTTCTCATAGTTATTAAATAATATGAATAATGTTTCTGAGTCAGTTCTTAATTTTAAGCACAGCATCAAGTATACTCTAATATTTTATTTTAATTCCAGGATATAATAAAATTCTTATTTTCAAAAGCATATTATAGCAAAGATAATAACACAAATCTAATGTTTTAACTCTTATATGGCAATTGCCAAAATATTTACTTATTTAATCTTGGAAAGTTTACCTCTTAATTTTGCTTGGAAATTTATAATTGTCATTAATCACATTTACTTTAAAATCATTCTTTCTTTCTTGTTTTATTAAAATCTGGGTATTTTGTTATTTATTTATTTATTTATTTATTTATTTATTTATTTTTATTTATATATTTTTAAAGAAGACAGGGCGAGCAAGTAGGGGGGCAGAGGGAAAGGGAGAGAGAGAATCTTAAGCAGACTCCAGCCCATGACTCTGAGATCATGACCTGAACCAAAATTAAGACACTTAACAGACTGAGCTACCCAGGTTTCCCTAAAGTCTATGTTTTTTTATTAAAAGCTTTTCTTTTTTAGTCATATATCCACATGTAGTATGAACCTCTAATGCCAACACACATGGAATAATGCCTCCTCCAAAAGTTAGTTTTTTTATTTTTATTTTTTTAAGATTTTATTTATTTATTCATAGAGACACAGAGAGAGAGAGAGAGGCAGAGACACAGACAAAGGGAGAAGCAGGCACCATGCAGAGAGCCTTAGGTGGGACTCGATCCAGGATCTCCAGGATCATGCCCTGGGCTGCAGGCGGCGCTAAACTGCTGCACCACCGGGGCTGCCCTCCTCCAAAAGTTAGAAGTACAAACCCAAATCTAAAATAAAAACTATAGGTCAGCATATTGTATTAAATGTTGGCTATGTACCAAAGCATAATTTAACCATAATTTTTAATTTTTTTAACCATACTTAGTTCACACTGTGGGTGACTTCTCATAAGATACTTTGACCATTTACAAAAGACATATAATATCAACACATAAGTATGTTTAATATTTTTCTATATATTAAGGATTTCTTTCATATCATGCTATTAACATTTCAAAAACACAATGAAAGAAATGTCAGCCTAGAGTAAACCTCAAACTGATAGCACAACGTAATGTAAAATGAATAGAATTTACAGTTAGGCAGAACTTTGTGCTAAGAAACTTTAATTTGGTTCCCAGAATATTGTGGACTTCACTTAAAAACAAGAAAATAGCAGCATCCAGCTTTACATTGTGGGGACAAAATAGTTGCTTAATAAATATTAGCTTTTTCCTTTCCACCTCCCCACCCTACGTCTCCTCTTTGGGGACTGCATCAATTAGAACTCTTGGTTGCAAGTGAAAGAAAATACAACCAACTTACTTAGGCTAAAAGGGAATTTATTGGCTCACATAAAAGAACAAGACTGGATTCAGGGCTCAGAAAATATAATTAGGAGTTGGTTTTTCTCCATCTCTTTACTCTGCCTTCTGTCACATTGGCTTCAGCATCACGCATCACATGGTAGCAAGAGGTTGCCTGGAGCTCCAGCCCCAACATTCTCTGAGGTTTTAGGCCTAACAGAAGAGAGTGAACATCTCTTTCCTAGGAGTTTCCAAGTACATTTATTTTAGCTCTGATTGGATTTGATGCTCAAGACTTGACCAATTACTGTAGCTAAAAGGATGGATATTCATGGTGGGTCCAAGATAGCTGTGTTCCACCTCAGGAATGCTGTGTGTGTGTGTGTGTGTGTGTGTATGACCTAATTCCTTAAATGGAATTCAGATTATAGTTCCCAGGAAAAAACGGTAAATAGCTCTGGAGTTCTGGGCAGTAAAAAGAGCAGATATCCACTATAGATCCTCTTCAATTCAGAGTCATGGATGCTTCAAGGATAAATCTTCCATACCCATTAACAACAATGATGTCCCTAAAATCTTCTGTCTAGTTGCCTCAGAATCTCGATGAGATCTCACCTTGTCAGTTAGTTCTTTAAAATCTCTTTTCTTCTTCTATTTTAGTTTTCACTCTTTAGACTCAGTTTTAGTTTGTTTTTTTGACCAACCCCAATACTCTCCTCCACCAAATCTTTGCTACAGTTTAGTATTTGTGTCTTCTCTCAGTTCTCAAAGCATCTGGACATCCTAGCATGCATTATACTGCATTATATCAATTACCTTGTTAGTTGCATATCTCTCCTCTGTACTGGGTCCTCATTGTCTAGCAGGAAAATTGCCACAGAATAATCACTTAATACATATTTTCCAAAGCAATAATGAATGCATCAAATTATCAATGAATGAGTACACTGGTATCACAGAAGAGACCTCCAAAATGTGATCCTCTTGGTTTCTGTTGCAAGTTTCACTGTTAGATAAGTAAAGGTACAAATTTCAGTCATTTTTATACTCCAGGTCATTTCCCTTCAGTGTAAATATCTAGAATGTTCTTATAGAGTTAGAGTGAGTCTTTCCTTCCTGTGTCTGTCTCTTTGTCTCTTTTTCTCTATCACTAACACACACACACGTATGTATGCATGCATGCACATTCATACAAACAGTCCTGCACATATATAAAACTACATTTCCCTAAGAGCATGGTTAATTCAAAATTTATATAATGCAGCTTTTATTTTTTATGAATTTTTAAATATAATCTCAAATGATGAGCTACTCTGTGCCACATTTTTACTACAGAAACATCTCTAGATACAGCAATTTTTCTGACAATTTATTTGACTACAAAGTATCTGGCTGGCTTCAGAGGGAGAGAAAAATCATCCAGAGTTTTCAACAGAAGGAACTTCTAAAGGTAGATGAAGCCAACGCATTTCAAGGGAAAAAAAAGTAGATTAGCCAACAGTGAAATCTCTGCAGTCCCAGGGAGATTTCTCCTCCCTTGAATTTTGCTGAAGCGAGTTTTTCATCAATTATTTCCATGAAAGTTTAAAAATGCTGTGGGTATATAATTCTCACTCTTAAAGGCAAAAGTTCTTTTTTAAGTATAATTTTAAAACTATTTTTAAAAATACACAAGCCATGCCTGGGTGCAATTTCATCGTTAAAAAATTGCAAGACTGAATATAAGTATATAGAATTTTTAAAACACTGTTTAGTCTATCCCTTCACTTCCACACTGGTAATTGCTTCTAATTGTTTGTATCTTTCCAGACATTTAAAAAATTCTCATATATTATTCTTCATAAAATCTCCCTGGTTTCCTTTCTGTGAATTTCCTCTCCTCCTCAATCATTTGGGCAGAGACCACTTCCTAGCACCTGCCTCCACCATGGAATCCAAGCCTTCCTACAAGCTTCTTCTAACAGCCAGGGGCAGCATGAGGCACAAACTCAGTTAGCTAGACAGAAGCTCCTGGGACTCTGAACAGTAAGTGAGTAAACCAAGGAATCAGGAGTTTTGAGAGTCAGAATCCTCACAGTAGCAGAAATAGAGGTAATGATAGTCGTGGCAGCTGTGGCAACACACTGGCCAGGCTATGCCTGCACAAATATGTTGCAACATTTCCTGCTTCCTGGTTTCTTTTTGAATTTCCTTGTTTCCTGGTGTTTCCAATGTCTTTCTCCTGTTCCCATTGATTCTGGTATCCTTCCAATAGCATGTAGACTAGAATTCTGTAAATTCTGTTGTGCCTGTTATTAAAAATGGAGGCTAACTTTCTTTGGGTAAGTCTAATATATTTTTCCCATCTTTTTAATTTGTTTTTAAGTATTTTCTGATGTGTCTTTTATGATTATAACTATTCAGGTTTACATGCACTGAGGTTTTGAAAACAAATCTGAGAATTTCTAACATTTAATGGAAATTCTTTCAATCATCTTCTTTAATTCTTTTCTTTTTCAAATACTCAAATAGTTTCCTATTTAAAAGTCAGTGCATCAACATGACAAATGGCATTTATGAAAAACCTGTAGCTAACATCTACTTAACGGTGAAAGATTGAAAGTTTTCCCACCAAGATCAACAATAAAACAAAGATGCCTACATTCATCAGTGCTTTTCAACATTATATTGGAAGTCCTAGCTAGAGCAATTAGACAAGGAAAAAAAAAGGTATTCAAATTGTAAAAGAAGGAGGAGGAGAACTACATCTATAGATGGCATGATCCTATACAGTATATAGAAAATCTCAAATAACCCATGAGAAAGATACTAGAGATAATACATAAATTCAGCAAAATGATAGTATATAAGATCAACACGCAAAAATCAGTAGTGTTTCTATATACTAGCGATGAACAATCCAAAAAGAAACTAAGAACACAATTTCATTATAATAGGATCTAAATGAAAAAAATACTTAGTAATAAATTTAGCTAAAAAGGTGAAATTTCAAAACTTACTATAAAGCTATTAAAATCAAAACAGCATGGTACTGGCAAAAAACACACAAATCAATGGAACAGAATTAAACCAGAAATAAACCCATAATTATATGATCAATTAAAATCTTCAACAAAGCAAGAATGAATATCTAAAGGGAAAAAGATAATCTCTCAAACAAATGGTATTGGGGAAACTGGTCAGCTACACGCAAAATACTGAAACTGTACTGCTTTCTTACACACACAAAAATAAACTCAAAATGTATTAAAGACCCAAATGTGAGACCTTAAGACCTGAAACCATAAAAATCCCATAAAAGGAGTACAGGTAGGGACGCCTGGGTGGCTCAGCAGTTGAGCATCTGCCTTTGGCTCAGGTCGTGATCCTGGAGTCCCAGGATCAAGTCCCACTTCGGGTTCCTTGCATGGAGCCTGCTTCTCCCTCTGCCTGTGTTTCTGCCTCTCTCTCTCTCTCTCTCTCTCTCTCTCTCTCTCTGTGTGTGTGTGTGTGTCTCTCATGAATAAATAAAATCTTAAAAAAAAAAGGAGTACAGGTAGAAATGTGTCTGACATGAGCCACAGCAACATTTGTTTAGATACGTCTATCCTGAGGCAAGGGAAATAAAAGCAATAAATAAACTATTGGGACTACATCAAAATAAAAAGCTGCTGGATAGCAAAGGGAACAGTCAACAAAACTAAAAGGCAACCTACTAAATGTAGAAGATATTTGCAAATAAGTTATCCAATAAAGGGTTAGTATCTAAAATATATAAAGAACTGATACAATGCAACACTCAAACACCAAATAATCCAATTGAAAAATGGTTAGAAGACATGAATAGACATTTCACCAAAGACATCCAGATAGCCAACAGACACATAAAAAGATGTTCAACGTGACTTGTCATAAGGGGAATGTAAATCAAAACTACAATGACATATCACTTCCTACCTGTCAGAATGGCTAAAATCAACAACATGAGAAACAAGCATTGGTGAGGATGTGAAGAAAAAGGAACTCTTGTGCATTATTGATGGGAATGCAAGTTGATGCTGCCACTCTGGAAAACAGTATAGAGTTTCCTCAAAAAGTTAAAAATAGAACTATCCTATAATCCAGTAATTGCACTACTGGATATTTACTACCAAAAATGCAAAAGCACTAATTCATTGAGATACGTGTAACCCTATGTTTATAGCAGCATTATTTATAATAACCAAATTATGGAAAGAGCCCAAAAGATAAAGAAGATGTAGTATATATATATATATAATATATTATATATAATATAATAATGTCCCATTATATATATATATATATATATATAATGGAACATTATTCGGCCACCAAAAGGAATTAAATCTTGCCATTTGCCACAACATGGATGAATTAGAGTATATTAGACTAAGTTAGATTATGCTTAGTGAAATAAGTCAGTCAGAGAAAGGAAAATACCATATGATTTCACTTAAATCTGGATTTTAAGAAACAAAACAGAAGAATGTGGGAAGGGAAGGAAAAATAAAATAAGATAAAAAGAGAGGGATGCAAACCATAAGAGACTCTTGACACAGAACAATCAGGGTTGCTGGAGGAGTGGTTGGTGGGGTAATGGGTTAAACAGGTGATGCATATTAAGGAGGGCACTGGTTGTGATGAACATGAGTGGTGTATGTAAGTAAAGAGTCACTAAATGCGACACCTGAAACAAATATTACACTATATGTCTGGAATATATTCCAGACTAACTGGAATTTATTTATTTATAACATTCCAACTAACTGGAATTTATTTATTTATTTTTCAGTGGTTTATCAGTCTAATACCTAGTGCTCATTACATCACATTCCACTCTTAAAGTCTATCACCCAATTACCTTGTCTCCTTACCTCCCCCTCCTCCAGGGACCCTGAGATTTTTTCCCATGATTAAGTCTCTTAGGTTTCTCTCCCTCTCTTATTTTGACTTTATTTTTTCCTCTCTTCCCCTATGATCCTGTTTTGTTTCTTAAATTCCACATGAGTGAGATCATGACAATTGTCTTTCCCTGATTGACTTATTTTGCTTAGCATAATATCCTCTAGCTCCATCCACATCATTGCAAATGGCACAATTTCATTTTTGGTAGCTGAGTAGTAGTCCACTGTATACATATACTACATCTTCTTTATCCACTTATCTGTCAATGGAGATCTGGGATCTTTCCATAGTTTGGCTATAGTGGGTATTGTTGCTATAAACATTGGGATACAGTTGCCTCTTTGAATCACTACATTTCTATCTTTGGGGTAAATACTCAGTAGTGCAATTGCTGGGTCATAGAGTAGCTCTATTTTAAACTTTTTGAGGAACCTCCATACTGTTTTCCAGGGTGGTGGCATCGCCAACAGTGTATGAGGGTTCCCCTTTCTCCATATCCTTGCCAACATCTGTCATTTCCTGACTTGTTAATTTTAGCCATTCTGAATGGTGTGAGGTGGTATCTCATTGTGGTTTTGCTTTGTATTTTTCTGATGCTGAGTGATGTTGAGCATTTTTTTTTTATCCATTGGCCATTTGTATAACTTACCAGAATTTAAAGAAAAACTTAAAACTAAAAAAAATTAATAATGTAATATGTCAGTTGTACCTCAATTTAAAATTTTTAAAATAAAAATTAATTTAAAAAAAACCCAAAGGAGCAAAGAAAAGCAAAAGAGAGAAACCAAGAAACAGACTCAAATAGATTCAAACAGAAAACAAATACAACAGGGATTAAGGAGTACACTTCTCATGATGAGCACTCAGTGATGTATAGAATTGTTGAATCACTATATTGTACACCTGAAACTAATTAACACTGTATGTTAACTATACTGGACTTAAAATTTTTAAAAATAAACTAAAAAAAGAAGAAAAAATAGAACTGAAGTCTCAAAATCAATTTATACATCTGTGGTCAATTGAATTTTTTACAAGTGCCAAGTCCATTCAATCGGGAAAGGATATTCTTTAACAGATAGTACTGGAACAATAATTTAAATATAAGATCTAGAAACCTAAAGCTTCTGTAAGAAAACATGGGGGAATCTTCATGACCTTGGATTTGGCAATGGATTCTTTTATAGTAATTGCTGATTTGAGCTTTCTTATTGGTGTATTTTTTTTCTTGGTAATTTTTTTATGACTTTGATGTTCTATACGTGATCATTGACAGAGATTTTTTTTGGAAGAATGATCTTTCATAAGAACCATTAGCTCAATGAGGAAATGAAAAATGTATTAGGGCTGAGAATCCTTTTAACAAGTGATCAATGTTCATCTTAGATATTTTGTTTAAACTCAAATATATAAATTTGTATTATTTGATAAGTTTTTGATGTGGCACAAGGCCTTTCCTTTGACATGGGTCTGCTGGTCAGATTTTCATATTATCTTTCATGAACTACACATAATGGATTATCTACCATTTCCAATTTCAATGTCTTTATAGTTGAGATAAGAACTTAAAGACATTGTTGGAAGTGTTCGTGTTTACCATGTTCCAGATCTTTGTGACTTTTAATCCCAGTTATGTAGTTCTTGGGCCCAGACCTAATTTCACATCTAATTTTTTAAGTGGCATATCTTTATGGAGTCTTCCTGAAGCATTTAATTTAGTTTTTCTTGACATAATTCTTTGTTTTATACTGATATTTTATTTTTATAGGTTTGGACAATTAACATATATAACTTGTTTTTATACTTATGGACAAAACACAACTCTTTCTTTAAGAACAGAATTCCAAAAAAAAAAAAAAAAGAAAAAAAAGAACAGAATTCCATTGGTGGGAGTCATAGTGCAGTGATGTGCCATGTGGCCACTTCCTAAATATTTATCACATTGTAAGAATCATTTAAAAAGAAGAGAGGCATGTTAATTTGCTGAGTCAGCCAAAAGAACTGACCTAGTTAAAAGGACTTCTCTTTGTTTCTCTTTTTTTTTTTTTTTTTTTTTTAATTTTTATTTATTTATGATAGTCACAGAGAGAGAGAGAGAGAGAGAGAGAGAGAGAGAGAGAGGGGCAGAGACAGAAGCAGGCTCCATGCACTGGGAGCCCGACGTGGGACTCGATCCCGGATCTCCAGGATCGCGCCCTGGGCCAAAGGCAGGCGCCAAACCGCTGCGCCACCCAGGGATCCCCTCTTTGTTTCTCTTATTCAGAATTCACTGTGCTGCTTTCCTACAAAATCCGTGTAATCATGTCTTTTTAATCTTGGACATTTTCCATTATATGTCATAGATATATTTTTTCTCTCTATTCTCACAAAGAATCCTAGATGTATGTTGTATATTTTCATTTCTCCCCATTTCCTCATTCTTACTTTGCCTATGTCCAGCTATCATTTAAGCAGCTGTTTATTTTAATGATATATATGTATTTTTTACTCCCAGGTGTTCTACTTCACTCTTTTACAAGTCTGTTTTGTTATAATCCTTGCTTTTTTTGAGATTTATATTTCTTCTTTTATCTCTATTTAAAAATAATTTAAAAAATAATAATCTTTTTGAAATTGTTTTGTTTACTCCCGTTCTTAAGGTGCTAATGTAAATTTTTGTTAGATCTGACTGCTTCCCTCATTGCAGCTGTTTCCTTAAGTGACTAAGGTAAAGGTTTCTGAGACCAAGACTGCCAAGTAGTCTTAACGTGGCCATAGAATTCCAGACAGTTGTTTCAGCATAGTAGAAAATTTGTCCCTCAACTTTACTTTCAATTCCCCCAACAGGAAAGAGATATTGTTGGCTATATGGCTATCAATTTCATTTTTAAAAAGGCCAATGTATCAGTTAAGTGGAACTTAACCTTGAAAATACCTTTAGGTTTTTAAACCTTGCCTCCATTATTTAAAATACAGATGACTAATAGATTTTACCTCCAAGTCCTTACAAAAGGGCTGTGAGGACTTTCAAAATATGTATGTTTATATGTATGTATGTTCACAACTGGACAGATGGAAAGCTCCTTGGATTCTTTGGAAGGACAATGAATAGAGTGTTCCTGATTCATGGAGCTCCTTTTTTCCCTAGAAACTCTGTAGCAGAAGCTCAGTTCCAGCTCTTTGTTTCACTTAGCCATAGGTGTGTCTGTGCACTAGAAAGCATGAAAACATTGGTGTTCTTAGGTCAAAATTCAAATTATTATTACTATTATTATTATTAACACATTTCCATGTTGGGTTTTAGTTCTCTATTACTGGAAAAAGATAATTTTTAAATTTCATGTGTGTGTGTCTATTTTTTAACTTGATTAGCACATATTTGTTATTTTGTATCAGCATAGTTTGGGGGAGGATGGAGGGGTGAAAGGGGACAGCTACATCTGTTCACCATTTGGCTAAAAATCACTCTAGGATAGATTTCTAAAAGTAAAATTTCTGGGTCAAAAAACATGTGCATTTGAATTTTTGAGTTGCTGCTAAATTTCCTTTCCTCAAAAAGATGTGCTAGTATATCCTCCCTCCTACTGTGCCTAAAAGTGCCCCACACTTCTGACTGTACCATATATTAAAATTTTGGAACAAAATTCTCCCATGCTATGCTGCTTAATTTTACTTTTCCTTACTACTGATTTTGAGGATATCTTCACTTTTATTTGCATTTATGTTTATTCTGTGATTGCCTATTCGTATTCTTTCTGAAAGGCTAACTTAACTCTTCTATTTCCTTTACCTCAGTGGATGAGCCTTAAATAATAATTACTGATGATTATGATATTACCTCATTCTATACTGGCATCTAATTAGCAAGAGGTAAAGCACCACCATTTCCATTTATAAGGATGACTTTATGCCCTAGAAATAGAAGTTAAGTGATTTGACAATCATGTTCAAGGTCATACAGCTATTTAATTCAGAAATCAAACCCAGGAGTGTGGTGCTGGTGTTGATGCGCTAAAAATATTATCCTGCATAAGGAAGGATGTCCTAAAGCTCATCCTAAACTATGTTTGAAGAAATTTTTTTAAAAAATACAACTTTTAAAAATAAATAGAAATTCTGAGTTAGGGCTAAATGGATTTCCATAATAGAATTTCAAGATCCTTTCTCTCCAACAGAGAATTTTTCTGGAGACTTCTTTCTACCTGTGAGAGAACCTGATAAACTAAGGAAGTTTGATGATCACTGTTCAGTGTTATTTAATGAAAGGTTTAGATTAATTGACAAAAGATGCCCCAAACTGAAAAATCTATTGCTTATTCATGTTTCTTAGCAATAATGATTACCAGTTCCTCTTCATGTATTCTGAGGCTCTAAAATCTGTGTCACTAAGAAAACTTTTGCAGTATGAGGTACTAAGCTACATAAATAAGCCAACCAAAGGAATAGTTTGTACTGGCAGCTAAAAAAAGACTCTCTGCTCGCCATCTCCTTCTCCAAAATACAATTCATTAATTTTTCAATAAATATTTATTAAAGCCAGAAGTTAAAGTGGTTATATAAAAATAACATGCCAGGTGGCAGGTTATAGTAGTTTAAAAGGACAGATGAAAGGGAGTCCTTTGGTGCTTAGAATAGCATCCGTTGTCATAATTAGCAAAATGTTAGCTTGAGAGCTCAAAATTTAAATAGAATCTGATCTTTCCTATGATGACCCCTGCCCCCATCTTTTGAAGGTACTCTTTGTGTCTGACCACTGTCAGGCATTAGTTAGACCAATTGTCTCAACTTTTTCAACTGAATAATCTTTTTTTCTACAAGGCATCTACAATATGCCTTTCATGTGTGGAAAGAAAATTCATGCTCAACCTGTAAAAACCTAGCAGATGGTACAGTAATTTGTATATACATACATGCATGCAGGATATATTCTGGAGAATGAATCAGATTCATGTTATACCAATTTAAACATTTGATTATATTTAATTTTAATTCATTTATTCATAGTTTTAACCTCTGTAAGAACATCCATTATTTAAATTATTAGACAGGTAAACTGCATCAACAAAACTGCAGCATTTAATGTTGAAGATAACTGACATGCATGAAGTCATTGTATTAAAATATTGGTTTCCCTATTGTTTTGCACAGATGGTGCTAGTAATTAATACTATGCTATTTTTTCATCAGGGGGATTCCTTGTTGACAAAATTCACATAGTATACAATAAATGGCTATATTATACCATCTAAATAGATGATATATGGTTTATAGATTTATTAATAGTTATATATTATTTGAGATGCAAATTATATAATGCTCCTAATGGTCAATGTATTATTGAATTTAATAAATTTAATAAATTGTGCAAAATGATGTTAAAAAAAATCTTAACTGTATATTCAATCATATAGATGTGTAACAAATGTGTTCCATGCCATCTGGTCTCAAAACAGCAGCAATTTTAAGATATAGACTACTTACATGATTAAAAGTAGCAAGGAATGGCATAACATAACACTTTAAAGCAGCCTTTCTAAAGGAGGTATCTTTCCTGAGTGGCCAACAGACACAGTCTTTGCCATAAAAGAAATGCTAGGGAACCTCAGCAGTATGGTTCTATATGAATACATAAGTTTAAACTTTTCTCTTTTTAAGCAAGACTATTAACAAAAATTCTTAATAAGTTTATTTGTCACATCAGGAAGAAGAAAAGTTCTATCATTTCCATCTGGATAAGTCAGTCATTCAGGGGGATCCTCAAATTGAGGCCTTGGAAACATTTCTGAATTTTACTAGCACCTCCACCTACAGAGGGCAACAAAAGTGGAAAATTGATGTTAATAAATCTCTCCTTATGTCTCTTTTAGAGGGTTGAAAATATAACAAGCTTGTTTCATTTCTGAAGGATTTTAAAATTATCATTCCTTATTTCTAAAATGCCATGAAAATGCTGTTTAAATTTACACTCAACTCTCAGAGCAGTAAATTACTGGCCAGAGAAGTATCCATTAGCAAACAAGATTTTTAAAGTGAGGAAACACATAGGTAAATAAAAGTCACCATTTATTTCAGGGAGATACCCCTAAAATTAGGATGGGGTTAGAATTCCTTTGAGACCCCTCCTATCTTTCAGAGTTGTCTCTGGTTATTCCCTGACAACTATTCTGGTTCTTAATATAGAAATATCTTAATTTAGCAGACTAGAATGCAAGGACAGCCTCAAAATCATCTCTTTCGATGGGAGTTTGAAGGATAATACTCTCATATAACTGAGTATCACCTTTCTAGTTTCATTATTAATTGGTTTTGGTTTATGAGGAAACAGGCCCACGTAGTCCAGCATAGGGAACTTAATACATGGTAGTACCTCTTCTGGTCTGAGGAGCCACGTTGGCAAATTACCTTAGACTGGTGAGGGTCTGGGTACAGAAGCACAGGATAGGGCTCAATTGCAAAGAAACTGAGTTGGATATGCAAAAGGAATTGAACAACGTGGAATATCAATCTTTTAAAAATCAAGTATTCACCTGTATTTACACCCTTCCTCTTGAGTTCTGAAAACTAGTGGGGGATTCTAGAACTCATTGGCGAAAAATGCAGCTCAATCATTACTCTTGGCAGAAAAGTGACTCATCCATAGATTGATCCACAGCCTGGTTAGGCTTGCAACTCTGAAGGGGCTCTATTTTTCTCTTTAAAATGTTCATTCTATAGTCTTCATGAAAAGAATCTAAATTCACTTTCATTTTTAAACTAAACATGCTATGCCATATGACACAATTTTTCTAAAAAGGAAGTATTGTTTAACTTACAAATATCCATGTCCTGGTTCTTAGTCTCTTTCATTATTAATAAACTAGGCCTTTGGCATTATTTGCTTTGACAAAAAAAGCAAATGCAATTGATCTTTTAAAATCCCCTGATCTGAGAGTCAGCTAACAACATATGAAATTTCAGGTGAGGACATTAAAATTCAAATTGTGTGCAAGCCCTAGAACACTTTGTGGAGAAGTAAGTTATTTCAAAATTAATAATAATACCTCATGCAATAGGAAATGTTTCTTTGTAAAAAAATATTTTAAAAGATAATTTATCATTAAATAATTAAAACATCTTCTTAACTTTATATATATATATATATATATATATATATATATATATATATAATACCAGTCTCAATAACAAATAAGATGAAACAATGGTATGAAAAATCTTGCATTTGTTAATCATATTTGGAGGTGCAAAGACAAAAGTCCATACTTCCATGTTTTAGTTAATATACTTTATGGAAATAAAGCAGCAATCAATTCTACAACCAATGTAAACATTGTTTTGCTAAGTTAAGTTTTATTCACAAAAATATTTCCAATAATAGTTTAGAGTAATTTAAGGATATTTAGAAAAATGGCTGCAGAGATATATTATTATGAATAATCTATGAATGTCTGTCACTTTTATGTCAGAATAATGCATGAAAAAACGAACTAAGAATAGGACTAACTTGCAGGTGAAACCAGACCTCTGAGAAATCAGGATGGGTTTTCTAGTAATCCAGTAATAGAGCTCATAGGAAAGATTTCAGGCAAATCTCTATTGTCCATTCTTAATATGTCCACCTTTACACATTCATTACAGTTCTTCATTCAAATTTACTGATAGCATCTACTGCTCTTGGCTTTATCATTTGCACTGATAGGAAAAAAAATTTATTAACCATTTATTAATCAGGTCTTACATGTAAATATTTACATCACTGACATTTCTTTTTTTCCCCAATTTTCTTATTGTCTATTTGTACTTATATTGTGAATATAGAAATTATTTTAAAAATATTTTTGTTTTTGAAACTTTAAGTTGGCTTTGAAGACCATCAAAACCTTATAATTCCCAAAAGAGAAACAAAGTGTTTTTAAAAAATATTTATTTATTTGAGAGAGAAACAGAGAGAGCATGAGCACAAGCAAAGGTAAGGGGAGAGGGAGAGAATGTCAACCAGGCTCCACCCCCAGCATGAGCTGGACATGGAGCTCAATCTCACAATCCTGACATGACCTGAATGGAAACCCAAGAGTCGGTTGCTTAACCAACTGACCCAGTCAGGTGATCCCCCAAAATAGTGTTTTGCCCAATTTTCACACAAATAAACTGCAGCTAGGAGCCCTTTGAACCTAAGCTCCTCTTGTTGTTAAACTGTGTATTTCTTGAGGGCCTGTAACATGGCTCATGGCTTTGGTCGTATATGTGTTTATAGAGCACAAGTCAATTAAGTAATAAAGAAAGAAAAAAATAAATGGGAGTAGAAAACAAGAAAAAGAAGAAAGAAGCAAGGAGGGAGAAAAGGATGAAAGAGAAAGGAAGGAGGGAAGCAGGGAAGGAAGGAAGAATGGATTGAGAAAATATAACTTATAAAAGATAATACTGAACAGCCTGGGTGGCTCAGCGGTTTAGCGCCGCCTTCAGCCCAGGGCCTGATCCTGGAGACCCGGGATTGAGTCCCACGTCAGGCTTCCTGCATGGAGCCTGCTTCTCCCTCTGCCTGTGTCTCTGCCTCTCTCTCTCTCTCTCTCTCTCTGTCTCTCATGAATAAGTAAAATCTTTAAAAACATCTTAAAAAAATGAAATAAAAGATAATAGCAAGGGGCATCTGATAAATCATAAGAATGAGATCAAAACGAGGAAAAGAAACCATTTTCTATCTCATTCCAATTCAGATATGGCTAAATCTTCATTTTTACCTGGATTGTACACATGTACTTAATTGTATGTGTATGTATTTACATATTTTTTTGCAAAAGAGTAGATGTAGGACCCAGAAAATATTTGGCAAAGATAAGAAGTAAAAGGGTATATTTGGTATTTAAGCAATTAAAAATTAATGATCTGACAACTTTTTATAAACTATATACTGAGTTATGGCCAATCTTAAAAATCAAATACAAAGAATGTATTTTAAATTATGTAACTACTAGGATTTAATATGTTGACCTAAGTAAATGACTCATTTTAAATACCATTAGGAGCCTTGTCCAGCTATTCTATTATTGACCTTCTAGGTTCTTGTTTATGTCAACTGTACTATTTGTTTTCTTTGAATTTTTAATTTGTATAACCTATAAGACAGAATCAATATTGCAGCAAAAGCAAACACCAAAACTTATGAATGTTAGAAACCTACATTCAAATGTTTTTCATACTCAGAGCATTGCTCTGGAACCAGACTGCCTGAGTTCAAATATTGACTCCTCTACCCACCACCAGGCAAGTTACAGAACTTCTCTGGCCTCAGTTTTTCTTATCTTTAGAAGGGGAATGATAATGGTATCTATCCTCTAGAACTGTTGTGAAGATCAAATAAATTAGAAAAGCTCTTGGACTATTACCTGCCATGTGACCTACTATCCATAGATGTAAAAATTACCATTATAGGTTTTCCCCTTCTATCTGAAAGTAGAACGCTCCTAAGAAATCTTTTTATGCTGAAATGGCAGAAGGCAAAGAAGCAATTGCATTAATTGCAAAATTAAATGCATTAATTCTCAGACCCCCAAAATAAACTGTCTTAGTGTTTACCTAAGAGACACCTTATCACATACCTTGCTAATAGATGCACACAGTAGGGCAGCCCGGGTGGCTCAGCAGTTTAGTGCCTGCCTTCAGCCCCGGGTGTGATCCTAGGGATCAAGGATTGAGTCCCACGTCAGGCTCCCAGCATGGAGCCTGCTTCTCCCTCTGCCTATGTCTCTGACTCTCTCTCTCTCTCTCATAAATAAATAAAATCTTAAAAAAAAAAAAACAGATGCACACAATAAATCAAGACAAAGCACACACACACACACACACACACACACACACAAAGACAAAGTACAGATGCTCACAGACACAGTTCAAACTATGGCAGCTTGATGCTGAGGTGCTGGGTGTAGTTCCTGAGGATGGAACTTGGCAGGGCCACTCTTGCTGCTCAGGGAGCATGGTGCCTCTACAACAGCTCACTATTAAACAAATTCTGAGTACTATTTCCACTTTTTGTCTTTGGATTTCTTTTGGTTAGTGAAAACAGGCACTAAGGTAGGTCTTTCCTACAAGTAAAGTGGTGTAATGGGATCTTCAACAGGTGGAGGATACCTGCATTATGATATAATTTTTATTACAATGGTTCTTTAAATGAAGTAGTTTAAAATAACCAAAGTTATGTTAATTTACATGAATTCATATTAAAGTATTGAGACTTGCTTAGATGCCTTAAATAAACAGGGGTAATTGTCTTAAAGAAAGTTGATAATATTATCTTTTGTTCTTAGTTTGGAAATCACGTTTAAGTTGTATGCAACACAATATATTTTAAAGGTAAGCAAAATAAATGATCATTTTGCCTTGCACCTATTGAGCCAAAACTACCTTTTCACTAAAGACATTGCCTTGAGGCTCATGACAGCTTGCCTTCTGTTTGCACTCTTCTTTGCCTAAATTATAAAAGAAAGGCACAAAATTATGTGTTTTCCTTCACCAATATATTCATTATAATCTAATTGACTTGTGTTTCAAAAAGTTCATGTAAGAAATAACAGGTTTTAATGATCACTGCATCTACACTGAAAAATAACAGGTACTGCTAGAGTAAATGTCTTTATCCAAACAAAGGGTGATATAATACTACTTTGGACCTTTAAAATTTTATACTAAGACATACCTTGGTCTTACACTTAGAAGTATCCTATATCTCCATTAATTACTAACATGGCTAGAGGTAGTGTAGTACTATTGCAGCCAAACATGTTGGTGGCCCCACTCCATCTCTTACTGGTTCAGATGCCATTCCTCCAACTCCTGTGGGTGTCACCACTGTGCACCTACTGCATACCTCTCAGGAGTGCTACCCTTGGGAAACTGGAGCCCTTCACCCTGAGGTGACTGGGAATTCCTTCATTCCCCCCACCTCTTGTGACAGGGCAACTCAAACCCAACAACTACACAGTGGGGGACAGAATAGCCCAGATCCATGCATCAAGGAAAAGCAAATTCTATGCTGCAACTTATGCTCTTGTGTTCTCTTTGGGATTAGGCTGAGGTGAAACTTCTCCTGGAGCCACTTCCTTGTTTAATTTATCATCCCATCTATTTTGCTTCCTTCACTCCAGTAACATTTCTCCCAAGAGCAAAACTTAATAAACCACATGCACATGAATCTCATTCTCAGACTCTGAGTTTGGGAAACCCCCTAAAACAGGTACACAGAGGTGAAACAATACATTGAGATTTAGAAATCCAACACTACCTCTTCAAAGTGAGACTTTAAGAAAATTATCTACCAGGCTAAGCCCCAACATTCTCATATAGAAAATGGTAATAATGTCTCTTTATTTCCATCACAGCATTGTTGTGATTCACAAATGGACATAAAGATACTTAAAAGGGTATATGCAAATGTAATAAGCATTTTTAGTTAGCACTCCCCATTAAAAAAAATTCTTTAAGATATGAAATACTTATTGAGGAAAACAATTGTCCCTACTTTGCATAGCAACCACTTTAAATTACTATTTTTATGTTTTCATACAATGTTAAATGCAATTTTTTTCCTATTCTGATGGAAAAGTGGTTTAAGCCCCAAAGCTGAAGAGATTTTAAATCACACCTATTTTTAAAACAGTCATTAAACTACTGAACTAGAGCTAAAACCTTTCTTCACAGCTCACAGAAGATACAGAAGAATCAACCCACTAACTATCATAATTCCCTTCCCTGTACCCACCCTCCACTACCCAGGCATTCAGTCTCAGGATGCAGAGCCAGGGGAGAGCAGAGGTTAGCTGAGAAATCTTCCCCCTAAATCCCCTTTAGTAATGGTCCACTACCTCCCTATGGAGGCCATCTGAGGTAGAGAATTCTAGAAGCTGATGCTGTGCCTTGGTCCTTAACTGAATGCTTGCATTTCTGGGTGTTCACTCTGCTACAGGGGTGCTGAGCATGGAGGGAGATTCCTGAGAGATTAATATATGCCCTATATCTGGATTGTTCCAAAAGTGGAAGGTTTGCTGATGCTGTCTTGCAGCAAGGGGCAGTGGGGCTGCAAAGCAGCACAGAAGGAGGTCTTTGCTCCAGGCAGAGTCATAGAGTGGAAGTACAACAGGAGCTACTGATTCTCCATGACATGAGTAGGCCAGATGCATGGGGCCATCAGCAGAAATGTCTGCCCTTTGCAAAGGAGATTTCAGTGAAGAAAGGAGCCTGATGGAAGCTAAACATAACCTCGAAAATTATATCACATCGGCTCTAAGTAGAATCTGAAGGAGCCTCAGGAAAGAAAACTTCCATACAAGTGATTTAGGGCCAGTGATACAAGAGAACCCAACTTACTCTCTTTCCTTCCTTGCAGCCTCCAACTGTGTAGGAACAAGACCCAGAGGAGAAATGGTAGATTGAATGGGCGAAAGAATAAAATAGAACCCCCTACCTTGTGAGTCCTATCTAATAATGACCAGTGTGATCAGCATGAGGGAGAAGAAATGTATAGGGAATTTACAAAATGCACTGGACTAAATTTTAACCATGAATCACCAGAAATTTATAAAATTTGCCTAAATTTTCATTAAAGACACAGGACAGGGCAATTCCACAGAGTACAGCTGAAAACAATAATTAAAAAGAATTAAATCTTTCATAACTGAAAGGTATAGCATAGGGAATATGGCCAACGGTACTGTAATAGCATTACATAGTGACAGATGGTAGCCACACTTGTGATGAGCATAGCATGATGTATAGAGTTGTTGAATCAGGTGGTGTACACCTGAAACTAATATAACATTGTTCTATCAACTATACTTCAATCAAAAATTTTTAAATCAAATCATTTTATCTCTACTGAGTCCAAAATCCTCAATAAATTAGCTACACACCAGTAGATAATTTGGCCTGCAAATTAGCCAAATTTAGTGAGACTGCAAAATATGATAACTAAGGTATAATAAGGTATATGGTAAGGGATCACAATGGAGTTCATTTAAGGGTTAAGAGCACAGGTTTTAATGTCAGATCAAATTGAGTTGTAATCCCAGTGCTTGACTCACTAGCTGAGTGGCCCTGGGCAAGTTTCTTATACTTACTAAACCTTTGTGTGCTGATCTGAAATTGTGCATCAAAAGGACAGTTTGACCAATTAGAATTCATCAAGGTCTGCTACTCAAAGGCTGCACTCTGGTTTCATCCTTTCTGTTGCTGTTAGGTTCGCATCCCCCCAACCCGCATAATAAACTTTAGTTCAAAAAACTAAGATTTCCCTTCAGTTGATGGTTTGCAGATTGTGCTGACTCAGGGTTTAAAAAGAAAGACATATATATTCGTGTTTTTCAGATCAGAGGCTATAAATCACTGCCTGAGGCTGGATCTGGTACAAACCACAGTTTCTAAAAGCACACAGGGTTACACAAAGTCAGGAGTGGCCACAACAGGCAGGGCTGCTGCCTGTGACTGGACAGACAGGATAGTGAGAGCTTAGAGATGATAGCCTGCCTGCCCTTCTCCAAGCCTTTCCTCCTGCAAAGCTGTGTCTGTCGAGTGTAGGTAGCCTTAAAGTGCTGGATGGGCTACCAGTAACCCTAACTATTGTCCTAAATTACATGTAAAATTACAGACTGCTGAGGATGAAGTTGTGCTCAGCAACCCTCTTTGACTTTTGCTATGACCCTCCAAGGAAGAACTGAAAGTAGAAAAGTAAGCAGGAAGTAAACAGGGTAAGTAAGCAGCACAACTGGTGGTAGAAAAATCTGGAAAAGAGGCCATAAAGAAAGAGTTGTATATGGTTCCAGAAAACTCCTCATTCTGTGTCTATCACATGAACCAAATATTTAAAAATCTTGTTTGTCACAATATCTATTAAAAATCTGCTATTTCTGCTAATATTAGGATATTCTATTCCTTTAGATAGACTATGGCACTTGCCATATAAGGACAGCCGCTATTTTTGAGTCAAGATAATTGTTCACTCAGTCCATGTAGTTCTCAGTATGGAGTGAACAGAGAAAGCTGATTTTTCAATTGTTAATACTTTATGGTTAACTCAAATATGAACAAGATAATGTGGGAAAATGCAGATAAGTGTTGTTTCCTAAGGGAGATATATTTATAGAAAAGATGAATTTTTAAGAGCAAAAATAGAAATGTTTATATATGAGGAAACTAAGAAAGATTAAGTGGATCATTATTTAGAAGGATTTCAATTTTAAGAGTTATTTAAATAAAAGTATGAATTCTTATACTACAGATAAAAGTTACAATAAAGAAAAAATAGTTGGGGAAGAAATTTTAAAGTAAGTCACTTGGAATCTTATATTTACATTCCAGTGCACAAGGTACAGTTAGTAAGAACATGTAAAATGCTATTTTTATGAGGTAAAATATGATCTAATAATGACATCATTATTAAAATGAATTTCTTGTACAAAAGTTCTTTAATATAAGACGTCAGATGTAAATAAACTCTAAAAGTGAGCTATTCAATGCCTATCATCTTTATATCTCTCCTTATATCTTATAATAGTAAATGTATATTTCATATTTATTGTTGAAAATTAGTTCCAGGATGCAAAGGGTAGTAGTGAAGACTGATAAATAGCCTTTGGAAGAAAATAAAAGTACAAAGAAACAAAAGCAAGTTGCACCATCATTCCCAGGTGTATCATTGTAGCAGATTGTATTTTCTGAAAATGACCACAAGAATATAGCTAGTTTTATATGATTTGTCTCACATGTTCTTCCAGAATCTTACCATTCTTCTACTAAATATTGGAATCTCTCTCTCTTCACCTTGTAATTGAGTGTTCCTTTGTAGCTGTTTCAATGAATAGAACGCAGATATGATGCTGTGTGATTTCTAAGGCTAAATCATGAAAAGTAACACTGTCTTCACCTGTCTCTCTCTCTCAGGATGTTCACCACTGGAGCCCAGCCACAATCTTACAAGGGAGCCCAGAATACATGGAAAGACCATAAGGAAATGTTCCCGGCAATAGCTGCAGCTATGGTTGCAGCCAACAGTCAGCATCAATGATTAGACATATGAATGTGGAGTCTTCAGATGATTCTAGTCCCAGCCTTCCTGTCCCAGCTAATGCAAAGTACAGCAGAGATGAGGTACCTACACAGACCCTTACAAAACATGAATAAGTGTCATTGTTTTAAGCCACTATGTTTCAGGATGGTTTGTTTCACAGCAATAAATAACTAATATAATCGTAAGAACCATTTGATCAGACAAGAGTGTAGTGGTATTTCCTCATATAGATCAAAATACTAGAACAGTTTTAAAATAGTATGTAGGGGACTTGCATTTTGGGTAAGCCACTGTTTTAGCACAGTGCTTGCCACAAAATAGGTACACAAAAATTAATTTAATTTACTTAGAGGTCACATTCTGATAAATGGAATATATAGACATTGATAGATCTATATATCATGCCCCATTCCCAGAAGTTTTGTGTCTAAAACAGTACTTTTAGAGTAAATAAAAGAGGTTAGAAAGTTTTTCTTAAAGAATTTCAATGATAAATGAATTCTCTAGTTAAAAGTGTGTTCTGTACTAAAAACTAAAATAATAAAGGAACCACTAAGACAATCCTAAAGAGCATGGACCAGTATGAAAGTAATTATAGACTTAAAATGCATTTAAAGTAAGTCTTGACTATAAATAATATAATGAAGCATCATCTGAGAAACCATTCAAAGTGAGTAGATGTTTGCCATAAATAGGCTTTTTCCTGTGTGAATACTGTATCATCTACAGAGGCTGGAATAACACAAATAATTTCTCCTTATCAGCTGTTTTATACAGATGGCATTATAAAATACAGTACTTTGAAACATGGACATTTGTTTGCAGTCTGATTCATTAGAGTTATTCAACAAACTTGAACTCTAAATTGTAGCTATAAAAGGTTAGATAAGAGGCATATACACAGAAATCCATTTCAAAAGTTTTATGAATAGCTACACCACCTCGGAAAATAATCCAGAACGTAGTGAGACTCCATGCTCCTACTGCTGCTGCTACTACTACTATTGTCTACTACCACTACTATTACTATTGCTGCTAATGCAAATAACAATACAATGCTAATAATAATAATAATAATAATGTCTTTTTAAATAAAATGGAACAAGAAAAAGAGGGAAGGATTGGTTCACCTCACAAAACAGAACAATGTTAATGACTGATAGAAAACTAATATGCTTCTAGTTCATTCCTATCTTCTATCAAATAATTATTTTTAAACTGAGAATGGTAGAACAAACATGGATGAGGGATTTGAAACCTAACATAGCTATTTAGGTTTTTCTTTCTATGTCTTAGCTATTGTTAAAATATGATGCTATAAACACGGGGGTGCAGACATCTTTTTGAGTTAGTGTTTTGTTTCCTTTGGATATATTCCCAGAAGTAGAATTGCTGGATCATATTGTTAATTTTTTGAAACACCTCTATACTATTTTCTGTAGTGGCTGCACCAATTTTTATCCTTTTTACCAACAGTGCACACGCATTCCCTTTTCTCCACATCCATGCCAGCACTTGTTATCTCTTATCTTTTTAATGATGGCCATTCTAATAGGTGTGAGGTGATATCTCACTGTGGCTTGAATTTGCATTTCCCTAATGACCAGTGATGTTTCATATACCTGTTGGCCTTTTATAGTTATCTTCTCTGGAGAAATGTCTATTCTTTTTAAAATTGGGTTATTTGGTGCTTTTTGTTATTGAGTTGTAGGAGCTCTTTATATATTTTGGGTATTAGCCCCTAATCAGATATATGGTTTGCAAATATTTTGTAGTTTTTCTCTTGATGGCTTCCTTCACTGTGCAGAAGCTTTTTAGTTAGATGTAGTCCCATTTGTTTTTTATTTTGTTGCTTGTGCTTTAGGTATCATCCAAATAAATCATTACCAAGACCCATGTCAAGGAGCTTTATTCCTATGTTTTCTTCTAGGAGCTTCATGGTTTAAGGTCTTACATTTAAGTCTTTAATCCATTTTGAGTTAATTTATGTTAGTGCTGTTGGATGTGGATGCAGTTTCATTCTTTTACATATGAATATCCAATCATCTTAGCATTATTAACTGAGGACCGTCTTTTCTCTATTGAGCATTCTTGGCTCCCTTGTCAAATATTAGTTGACCAAATAAGCTTCGGTTTATTTCTGGGCTCTTGATTCTCTTCCATTTATCTGTTTGTCTGTTTTTATGCCAGTAACACACTCATTTGATGACTACAGATTTATAGCATAGCTTGAAACCAGAAAATGTGATGATTCCTGCTTTGTTCTTTCTCAGGATTTCTTCAGCTATTTGGGGTCTTTTGTAGTTCCACATAGATTTTAAAAGTGCTTTTTTCTACTTCTGCAAAATACACCACTGCAATCTCTATAGCGATTGCATTGAATCTATAAATGGTCTTTGGGAGTATTGACATTTATTTTAAGAAAATTAAGTCTTGCAGCTCATAAACACAGGATATCTTTCCATTTATTTATATCTTCTTCAATTTCTTTCAACAATATCTTATAGTTTTCAGAATAGATATCTTTCATCTCAATTAAATTTATTCCTAAGTATTTTATTGATGCTATTCTAAATGGTATCGATTTCTTTCTTTTTCAGAAAATTCATTGTTAGTGTATAGAAATGATACTGATTTTTTTCATCCAAGTTTTTACTTAAATTCGAGTTAGTTAACATACAATGTAATATTAATTTTATGTGTAGGATTTAGTGATTCATTACTTACATATAACACCCAGTGCTTCTTACAAGTGCCCTCCTTAATATTCATCACCCATTTAATTCATTCCTTCATTTCTCCTTCAGCAATACTCAGTTTGTTCTCTAAAGTAAAGAGTCTGTTTTGTGGTTTGCCTCTCTTTTCCCCCCATGTTCATCTGTTTTGTTTTTAAATTCCACATATGAATGAAATCACATGGTATTTGTCTTTCTCTGATTGATTTATTTTGCTTAGCATAATACTCTCTAGCTTCATCCATGTCATTGTGAATGACAAGACTTCATTCTTTTTATGGCTGAGTAATATTCATATATCACACCCACATATATGTATATGTATACACATTCATATCACATCTTTATCCATTCATTAATTGATGGCCACTTGGGCTCTTTCCATAATTTGGCTCTTGTTGATAATGCTGCTATAAATATCATGATGCATAAATCCCTCTGATTCAGTATTTTTGTATCCTTTGTATTTTGCCAGATTGTAGGCAGTCTTATTTTTAACTTTCTGAGGAAACTCCATACTGTTTTCCAGAATGACTGCACTGATTTTTTAATGTTAATTTTGCCCACTGTAATTTAATTAAATTCATTAATTAGATCTGACAGTTTTTTGGTTAAGTCTTTAAGATTTTCTAAATCTAAAATTATGTCATTTGCAAACAGAGACAGTTTTACATCTGCCTTTCCAATTCTGATACCTTTTATTTCTTTTTCTTGCTTGATTGCTCTAGCTAGGACTTCCAAGACTATGTTGAAAAGGAGTGGTAAGACTCCTTGTCTTATTCCCACTCTTAGAGAAAAAGCTTTGAAAAGACCATTGACTATGAAGAAATTTTTCATTTTTACCTAATATTTGAATAGAAGTAACCGATACTTGCTGATACATGTAAGAAATAGAATACACACACACTGATTCTTACTTTACCCCCTCTCCTCTTCCAGTATTTGTCTCATATAAAATAATGACCAATTGGCAAGAAAGGATGCTAACTGCATGACACTACCTATGTTTCAGGAAATATGGTGTTTTAATATTTTTATTGTCATAACAACTCCTTGATATAGGTATTATGTTTCTAATTATTACAAATGAGGAAATTGAGGTCTCATTATTGATCTCATAAAGATGACAAGTGATCAGTCAGAATTAGAAACAACAGCTGTCTTTAATCTGCTTTCTTAATAGTTTTAAAGAAAACACCTAAACTTCTTTCAGTTAATAAGGACTTTAGTTAGTGTCCAGAATGCTGTGGAAAATATCCTAGGGTGATTTCTAAAGTAGGAAACCATGTTTGGTTACATATCATTCTCCAGTCAGGTAGCTGGAAGATGCCTTTCAGTTCTTCTTGCATGTTTAAAGCACAACTTTATGTTTCCTGAAAGACTGTGATTTAACTATTTTAAAATACAGATTTCTATACTATACTTTAAAATTTTGAGTACCTGTTATCAAGATAACATATATATAGGCTGTCTATAGTTGAGAATCACCAATTTGGAAAATATCTTCCAGTATCTTTAAAGAAACAAATTCTAGGTTAATATGAAAGAATAATTGGAATGTATTTTGTTAGAATTAAGCAAAACTATGGATATTTTACCACAAACTGTTGCTAGGAAAGGACCACATAACAGATTTCGGCAAGTCACAAAATTCCAGTCTCCTTAATGCATACAGCAGCATGAGAATAAACAGAAGATTCTCAATGGCTGCCTCTTAATTGATGAATGCCAATATTCAGTGATCCACGGTTATATTTTATGAGAAGCCGAGAAGAGGAACAATTATAATGGAGAGTATGGGTACAAAACAGAAGAGATTAAAGGTTCTTTGAAACTTATTCCTTATCACAAGAACCACCTGACCCAAAAGGATTGAATAGAAAAGGGAAAAGTGTTCAAGTCCATTAAGTTTTTTTCCCAGGACTGAATGAGTTTAAACCCATTGGAGTTGGTACAAGAAAAGGCAAAGGATCAAGAAAAGAATCATTAGATATTTCACTTGTGAAGATGTATGTCTGTGAGGAAGATGTAATTGATATGTTTGGCTCTTTGGAATAAGCATAGGATGGTGGTAACTCATGAGTAAAAAGCCAACTTAGAGGTGGTATAGTTCAATTCCATCCAATTATAAAGGAAAGAGGAAGGAGAAGGGAGATGATGAAGGGATCCATCCATCATGCACAGTACAAATAAAAGGCTGTCACTCATTCTCCTAATGTCAAAAAAAGGAACTATTTAGCAATTTTTGACACCAAGGAAATCATTTGTAATAGGCTTCTTCATTTTTCAATTCATCCTTAAATTTAAAAGAAAGAAAAAAAATCCATTCAATTGTTTCTATTATAAGTCAGTTCATCATTTATGAATCCATGTCAGTGTCTTAGTTTTTTCAGTGAAATAGCTAATTCATATCGTATTTGCCGTCACCACTTCAGAGTGAATCACTGCTGTTTGATTTAGCCTGTCATCTGACACTGAGCATCTCGAAACCATTTGCATCACTCTTCTCGTTGTGATCTGTACATATGGTAATAATTAGGAATGTGATACCTTACATTCATTTAAAATACCCAGTGAATTTACAATGTAATAATAAAACTAGCATAACTTGTATTTCACAGGAAAAAATGTGTGCTAAACTGTGTGAACTAAGTTATAACTATTAATTGTATATTAAAAAATCATAATTTTAGGGTAGAAACAGGACATATAATTTTATAAAAACATACATTCCCATCATATTTATAGCTATTTTCTCTAAAGTATTCAAAATATTAACTCCATGCACACTATAGAAAATATTCGATTTTTAAATCACGATTTTTATTTCAAAACAGAATGCCCAGAAGAAGTTCTCTCTCTCCCCATATACACCTGCAATTTTCAAGTCCTTTTAATTCATGCCTTTAAATGAAAGGGTTGGGTATACAAGGTCAGTGAAAATGTTATTTATGGTTGAAATGTTTTTGCTACATCTATTTTAAGAAGGGTCATTTTTCATTTCATTTTTAAAAATTGCTTTAAAGTGTTTAGCTGACTATACAAAATTACTCAATGTGCAACTAGCAGTTTCCTCTATTTCCAAGCTCTGGGTTGCCTAAGAATTATATAAGATTTTATAATTAAGATGACTCAGTTAAAACTGTATACTGTAGCTGTTTTTATGTTTATAGTATTCACCACTATGTTAATTATTTTACTATGACTATAAAAAAATCTTCCTTTTACATGTGTTTCTTTCCTCTCTATTCATTTTGGTTTCCTTCTGGGGGAAAAATACAATGTCAACATTTAAAGCACTCATTAATAATACAGACCCTCGTGCCCAATGCTAGTATTTTATGTTAAGATGGCCTATAGTTATGAAGATTCTTGTTTCATAACTAATATCTCCACAAAGATATCACTTCTCACTGTCTAATTTTCCCTAAGAAATGTATCCCTCAAGTCAGTTTTTTAAATATGATTATTATTATTTTGCCTTTTGAGGTTCTACTGAATTCAAAATGCACAGGACCCACTTCCTGGTGAATATTTTTAGATATTTATATTCCCATTTTCTTAGCTGGTTGATACTAGCAACTCTTCTCTCTCAGCTAAAAGAGCACATCAGCTTTGTTGTGCAGCCCAGCAGAAACTGCCGATATGTGAGCATCTAAACACAGGAAGAAAAGCATTGCTGAAGCTAAACTAGAGTATTAAGGAAACCTTCAGTCTTGGCAAGTGCTGGATGCCAGGAGTCAGGGAATTAACATACAACAGATTTAAAGATCAAAATATAAGACATCAACAACTAAGCAACATTTAGCAAATTTTATTTGGAATTGCATGAATCCTGCAGCTGGAAGTTTATGCATTTGTGATTCTTGGACAGTACACTTTGTTGAATGACATCAACTACTGATGCTTTTCTAAGCCAAAGGAGATTTCAAAGTGTAACTATTTACAAGTTAAAATGAGAAGGAATCAAGTCTCAAATTAGGAGCTTATGATAAGGCTGAGGAAAATAGTCAAAAAACAATGATTACTGAGAAATTATTATAATTATTCTTGTATTATTACTGTCCAAGGTCTCTAGGTATTTGAAGAAGAAAATTAAACAAAAACAAGCATTTCATTTGTAGGTAGACAAAAAATAAATGACTAACCTTGACTTCCATCAGCATACAAAATCCTACATAACCAATGACAGACTTCATTGTTTAAAGACTACTTGGGGATGATGAAGAAAAAAGATGATGTAATCTAATATGTGATAAAGAGAGATATAATATTCTCTACTGGAAGGCATTCCTATCATGTCATATCAAAGTCTAGCAAAACGTTGAAAGTTAGAAATGTTATCAAGCATTAGCAGGCATTTAAAGAACGTCTCTTGAATATTTCTAGCATAAAAAAGTATTTCATGTGATGTAAATGAATGGTAATTTTCTGACTTTAAAAGAGAGCTGTGCCAGTACATTTCAGCGTTCTGGACCCAATTCTGCAAACATGGAGACGCTTTCAATTTGCTCTGCCTGCCTTCCCGCCTTAGATGGCTGCGATTGCAGCGAAATTAATCCATTTAAAAATCTGCGGCTTAAACTTAAGGATTTTCAGTTTTTTCCCCCTTCTCTCTTTTTTTTTTCTTAGAATATCAATAAGTTCCAATTGAAGAGCGGATTCTTTTGCAATTCAGGCATGTGCCGGCGATAACGGGCGAGTTGGCATGAAGAGAGGCAGAGATGGATTAATTATGCAGAGAACATGGAAATTCTGCTTATCATCGGCTAGCAAAGGAGCCCGGCTCACATAATCAGCAAACGAAGGGAGAGGAAAAAATAACAATGCAATGGCACCTTCCAGCCCATCATCAGGATTTTTTCTACCCCCCTTGTAATTAAAAAATAACATACACTTATAGCCCTATCTCCTGTGCAGGCAAGGAGTGGATGTCCACAAAATAATTGCACTGGGATATTAGAGCTGGCAACATGGGCTGTCCATTCCTGCCTGCTCTCCTTCTCACCCTCTCTTTCTCTTTTGGCCTCTCAAGACACTTTGCTTCTGAACTCAATCCAAATCAGACAGATGTCTCAGGTGACATGCTAGCTCAGTTTCCAAAAATCCCAAATTGGTACCTTATCATGATCCAAGCAAACATACATACATATATGATAAATATTTGAAGGGCTGACTCTGGGGGAAGGCTTTGGAACTGATCACCTGTGGACTATCTGGTCACTTTTGTTTTTTGATGAAGCCTGTCCTAATAACCTTCATTTTGCAAAATGACTGGATGAAAGTGGTGGGCTATGCAATGGCTATGCTCATCTTCTCAAATGATTTCACTCACCTACAACTTTTGGTTTCTATTCCCTTTGCCAATGTACTTTATGAATTAAAGTATATATAGTTAATGATTGCAGCGTTTGTGCCTCCAAATCAGAATTCACAATTCTTCATTGTTACTGTAAAATCTGACAGCTTAGTGCTTTGTATTTCTCTAAATGCCAAAAGACATTACATTGAACCTAGTTTATTGCTTTAAAGAAAATAAAATTTAATCTCACACTTGTATCCATGTGTTTGTCAGTTCTGAAAATTAGCATGCAAACACAAATGTTAAACAATGATACTCCTGACTGAATGCCATCAGAGTAGGTTTTGCTGCTTTGTCACCTAGATAATTTGACCCAATTGCAGGCATAAGTCCCAAGAAGCTCCGGCCATGAGAGAGACCATTTCTTCCAGCAAAAGTTATTGGTGAGCTAGAGAAACAGAAAAATGAAAATAAACCCGGAAAGACAAATTATGCAACATATGAAGGGAAGATGTTGTTCCAAAGTGCAGTAAGCTGGAATTAGAAAGCTGGCAGACTCTGAAAATGTAATTTATTCATAGAGTTCCACCAAAGCAGGAAACCAGTGTGGGGCGCAGTTTACACGCTTGTGGGAATGCTTTAAGTGACAGTTAGGGTAATAGATGGATTTTTTTAAACTAATTATTTCCATGTCTATGCATATAGACACGCACACACTCTACTCCACATGAGTATTATCAAAAACAAAGACTGAGTAAAGGGATCAAGTGAACGTTTGGGAGTATTTTTGGTTATTGACTTTGTTAATTCCTGAGAGAGTGGAGAGAAAATAAAATATGAAAAAAATACTGGAGCAAGGGAGTGGGCAGGGATAAGGGTGAAGAAAGATAGAGAAGAGAAAGGGAATCCCAACAGAGAGCAAGAGAATAAAGAATATAGGGTAAAGAAAATCCTAATTGTGACAGTAGAAGTTATGATTTTTATGCCTAGTTATTTTATAAATGTATACATACAAGATATATTTTAAATGAACTAAATATAAATAGGAAGTACTTCAAATGTGTAGCCCCACACCAAGAAATGTTCAAATGCATAAATTAGAGACGACAGAGCAGAATGCAATCTACCAAGGACTTTGGAACACAGACATAGCAAATAGGGGAATACAGCTGAGATAATTTGACCACACATTACCATTGAATTCCTACCTCCTACAATTCAGTACCTTCAAACACATTTAATATCTTCTCTGACTCAGCTTTTAAATCGACGAGGGTATATAAAAACCTACGTCTTAGACATTACCAGATAAAAGATTTTGAATAATCAATGAGAAGCAATGAGTAACTCTTGCTTACACCAATTATCAGACCAAGTCTGACTACTTTTGATATTAGAAGGGGAGGTGAAGTCAGAACAAAGGTAATCATAAGGTCTTATATGAAGTTATCCACTCCGCAAAACAAGTTAACTGGAGTTTTGGGCTCCTGACAAACTGATATTCTTCTAGGATCAAAATACTGAACTAGTTTAAGTCAGTGAGACACTGGAAAATTATTTCCTACAGCCTTACCAGATGAGCAGAGAATGATTTCCATTAATAGTCAGAATGCTGGCCTTTTAGATGGCATCCTTGTTGGGTAGTCTCATGTTCCTTAACCCCGGCTGCATGTTATAATCCCAGGAGGGCTTTTCAAAAGTACTTATGCCTGGGCTCCACCCCGGACCAAAATTCTGGGCATGGGACCCAGATAAAGACATGTATTTATTATTATGTATGTCTATATCTATATTTAGCTTCCTAGGTGACTCCAATGTGCAGCCACAGTTGAGGACCATTAATTGCCGAGGCCCATTTATGGTGTTTCATTGGACTCCATTTAAAACCCCAAACATCTTCAAGGGCCAGGGCAGTCACCAAAGCAAACTAGACTGTGAGCACCATAAGAACAAGGATCACACTGCTTGTTTTCTGCTTCATCTCCAGCACTTAGCCTGGTGCCTGTTACAGAGCAGTTCTCAAAAATGATTTGGCTGAAAGAATAAGACAAACAGGAGCCAAAAAGACCTAGGGCTTTATGCCCACCTGTAACCACAGCTACCTCCTCTGCTCTCCATCCCACCCCACAAGCCTTAACAGTATGGAAGCTCTCTCAAGGTTTTCTGCCTGAAATCCTGTGTTTGCAACTTTACAGAAACAGTATACTTATATAATCTTTTATACTTCCTGAAAACATGTCTTAACATCTTTTACAAGAGAAGGTAGATAATAGAATTCTCAGTAACCGTAACTGTAAATGGATTTGTAATCTACCCATGATTAAAATTATTTTCATCATGAAGTAGAATTCTCATTATTGTTGCAATTTTAATATTATCAACTCCAAAGTGTCTTGGTGATTGATAATATAGACAGCGAGACCCTATATTATAGTATTTAAATTTAAAATGAATCAGCCATCCTTATATGTCTCAGTACAGTACCTGATTATTTGAAAACAATTATCTTTGCATGTCACCTAATGCCACACAGCACTTGGAGCTGCTACAAGGATTTGTTTGCAGTCACAAAGTTGCTGCAGAGTTGAAATACACCGATACGGCATCTTAGGTGCCACGATGAATATTTTCTCCATTAAAATACACAACCACCACAAAAGTGAGCTATAACCCAGGAGGAATGCAGGCCTGAATTAGGAAACCTTTGAACAAAACCTTCAGGCTGAAATGTGCATTCATCATAGCTAAATCTCACTGACTTTAAAAGAAACCCTTTCTCGGGGAAATCTCAGAAACCACAGGCCCAAGAGCAGCTTTCAAATTCAAGGATGAGGTTTTTCTTTTCCGAGCAAAGCCAGGATCTAATGCATGATGCTTTCTTCATTGGATAGATTGTTCTTCAAAGGAACCATCCCACTTGATAAATTAAATTAAATATTACTACATTTCCCAATGTGTTCTCCTATTTCCCTAATTAAGATTTTACAGGAACATGCATTTCTCAACTGCAGGAAGGGACTCACTTTTCTGCTTCTCTTAATCTTAACACTTTTTGCAATCCGGTTCAGTACCAAGCTTCCCTCCTGCTGGATGCTCTGTCTCACCTCCCCTCCCCATACATATTTTTTGGGAAAAAAATTAGTACAAAAAAATTCTTCCATACTTGGTTCATTTGCAGATTTCACCAGGCTTGCAAAAAGCACACCTGTTGTGCTGTCTGGATTTCCTTTTCTGATCATAGGCTTCTGACAAAGAGGGGGGGAAAAGAAAGATTTTTATCAAACGCTCTTCACCGGACAATGAATTTTCTTCACCATTTGAATGTATCTGTGGAATGCCTGAGTGATTCATTACAGCAGATTCTGAAGTATGACAATGGGCCGCAGAAATGACTGATGGTATCTTTTTCCTGATTTCATTTCCCTGATCCTCTTCATCCCTTGGCCTGTGTACCTCGATTAATTAGAAACCAGGGATTTTCACTCATCAGCTGATGGGTTTCATGCTCCACTCTGTCACAAATCTGCTGCCTGCACTATCTCTCTTACAGCCGGTGGCTGCTTTAAAAACTTTCTCTTCTTTTTTTTTCCCCCTTTTTTGAAGCAATGCTTTGTGACTACAAGTTTAGGTCTTTTAAAGATTCAGACATATTTTTTAAAAAGAGATTAAAAATTAAAGTAAAGAAGATTCAAAATCTCTGATTAAGTTAATCCCCATCCAAATGATACTTGTCCAAAAATGAACTTTTTGAAGAGATAATATGTTTCATAGCTCTCAGCTTTCTAAGTTCTTTTCTGAAGATATAATAACTGAAGGTAAAGACTGAAAATATATATAAATATGATTTTGTGTGTGTGAGCACAAAAGCACATGTTTATTTCTCATCCATTTTGGGGTATCTATACTATATTTTAAAACTCAATTGCATTCAAATTACTGTTGAATAAGCCACTTTATAACAGCATCCTGAAATAAATCATTGAACCATCATTGTTTCTGGAAGAAATATCTTATGATTGAAATATGCTCCCCCTCAGGATATATACCAAATTAAATCACATGATGATATAATCCCCAAGGAAGCAAATCATAATTAAATGGTATTTAAAATGCAGGATATTTTATAGTAAAACTAACCCTCAAGTCTAAAATAATGCTTGAATCAAGGTGAAAAGCACATAAATTATTTTCACCAAAGTAACAGCTACCTACTACTACAAGCTTATTTACTAGAGTATTTTTCTCCATATTAATTTATTTAACATCAACTTTGGACCAGGTCCCAGAATTAAATGGAAAGCCCTCCATTTTAAAATGCCAGATTCATCAGATTTGGGAAGACAGAGCAATGAGAAGGAATCTACATTTTCATAGTGTTGCCTACAGGAGAAGAGTTCAGAGCTTCAGAGATTTCATCCTAGAAGTTAGCTTTTTATGGATTTTGGAAGTCATAATAAGAGAGGGAAAAACAGTTGTGGAAGAGTACATATTCCCTGCCATCTGAAGATTCTTGTCCTTTCCATATTTGTCAAGAAGAGCTATGACTAACAAAAGGTCTGGTCAGTATTGAGGCCAAGCCTGATCTCTCATGCCCGCTCATAAGAAAACCACTATCAACTTAGCAGTTCTTTTATTTTTGGTTAAGCACAGAGCAAACAGGACAACAGGAAGAGCTGCCATGCTTGTGTTCCAGACACATAAGAAGAGATACAAACAACTGTGCTATAAAATCTTTGTGGCATGTTTATGGCCTGTATTGAAATCTAAATTACTAAAAATCTTGATTACATAACTCTGATTAGTAATGTGCCACAGTATTGAATTTTGTTTCAGATGCAAGCTTAATTTTTTCTTGTTTTTGAACTGGTTTATCAGACTTGAAGTAAAGTGGATTTCATAGGATTCATATGAAATTCTCTCCTCATGTATTTTTTAAAGCCTCACTAATGCTGAAGATGAACACAAGAGAGAGGTCAGGAAAATGAACCTTGAGCTCACATATACATGAAAGGAAATCCATGACTTTTCAAAGTTATTGAAACCTCTTATGCAATAATACTTGGCTTTAAGTATGCTTTGCGAAAAAAAAAACAAAACAAAACAATCATACCAAATTTCAAGTAACCCCAAAGAAATTAGGAAATAGGTAAAGAAAAAAGATTGTTTAATTTTAAACAACCTCTGCTTTTGTAAATTAATTTTTTAATATGGAGTGTCATGGTTACTATGACCTCATCTTTAAAATGGAACAAATCACTATCATTATGCTCGCTGGGCTTAAAATGCTGCCTACATAATACACTTTTCTTTAGCAGTAATGCAAAAGAACTATGGAACAGTTGGAGAGTATTTTATTTTAACAACAACACAAGTGTGCTGATAATCTGGAGTATCAGGCCCATCTGTAAATTTCCCTAATTTGCTATGTCTTTTCCTAACACTACCAATATTGTGATAATGCCACATGCTCTTGAGAACCTGCTAGTGCCAGGCACAGGGACTAACAATCAAGAATAGACACAGTACCGAACGTTGGCCCAAAAGTCAGTCGAATATGGCATTGTCTTCGACTGACCCTTGACTTCAGCCATCTCACGATATATACCTCTGACAGTCCTGGAGAGTCATCAATTGAGATGGGGTGTGTCTAATCTATTAGATAAAGTTGAATGTATTCATTCTTTCCCTGGAATTTTGCCTCTAAATGTAGTTTTTCAAAATAATTTAATAGACTAAATTTTTTTATCTGATTGGCTAACTCTGAGATAACATGCCTGGAAGATATATCTTTCTTTTAACATAGCAATTTGGAGATGAAGAAATGGAAACATTCTCAAAGTAATTATAGTGAGTAATTTCACCAAACTTTGTTGACTAACAAGCAAGTGTAAATTAAAACCAGAGCTTGTATCAAATGATATTTTCTGATCAAAATAAAAAGGCTTTTCATTCATGTAATGCTAATGCACCATCAACCCAAAGCATTTTTTTAACCCAAAGCATTTTAATAACCACTTGCCTTGTTCTTTCAAGACCTCTTAAGATGACTGAATGACCACATAATAAGCTTGAGTACTGTATGAAAAATATTCAGATATTTGTACACATTGAGCAGTGTGCCAATGGAAGAGAGTCTGCATCTGTTGTTTGTAATTTTGGTTACTTTCCTGGACTAAACAGTTCACACAGAAAATATGCACTGAATACAGAGATGAACAATTACAGTCTCTTCATGTTGTAGTTCTGTAATAAGAACCATTAATATTTTTGTTAAAAATTAGGTATGCCATATAAGAAATCCTAACCGTATATCTACAGTAGGATGGCAAGAGTAGTAGCTATCTGCCTCATTCTTCTAATATTTTAGAAATGATTTTCATCTTTCATTATGTCTCTATCATGCTGACAGAATGTTCCTACTATTAAATAAATCAGATTATATGAAATCTAAACTTTTGGTCTAGACTTTGAAGTTTATCTCATTGGGATTTACCATATGCTTTTTCAACCTTAGCTTCAAAGCTCCTCACTATGTATCCACTGAACCAGGGTGTCTTGAAAACTTAACATACATTTTTTTTTGGTTATTTCTACATCATTAACATCTAGTCTGATTCGCAGTATTATGCTTTGTTGAATCAAAATAAACACAATTCCATTTGAATGAGACTGACCTTTATCCTATAAACCCACATCTATTATTTTTAGATTACTTACCGGGAATGTGTTTCTATTTTCATCCTGCTAATTTATTCATTTTTAAAAATTCCCTTCTAGTAACAATTCCTTCCCTATTCTCATTATTTTCCTATTCTTTGATCATTAATTCATCCAAACATATATTTGATAAACATTTATCCTGTGCCAGTCCAATTTCTATGTCAAATGACATATGGATCCAACCCTTGAGAAGCTTATGTTTATTTGACCCAACTTGATGCTTTAGTGGCAGTTTATTGTCTTGATCACTATTATTTAATATATATTGGTTCTTATTCTCTGAATTCTCTTTTAAAATCTAAGGACATATTTAGAAGTTTATCACATTTCAAAAACAAATTCAAAATTGGACACTGAGTATGACCTTTCAATTAATTATCATATTTACTCTCATATTTCTCTGCTGTTTTCACTCAGTCTTGGAGATTGGGAACCCTGCCAGCATCTGGATTTTCCACCTTTGGTAACCCTCATTAATCTTTGTGATTATGGTCCCCATTTACTAGAAGCACCCAAATTACACCACAATTACTAGGAATATTAATTGGAAAGTAGATTTTGTACTTTGTCTCCCTTTATTTGTAATTCTTTAATGGCTTAAACCCAGGATTACTTTCAGGGTAGTTGCAGAAAAGGACAAAAAAAGAAGAAGAAAGAAAGAAAGAAAGAAGAAGAAGAAGAAAAAGAGAAAGAAGAAAGAAAGAAAAGAAAGAAAGAAAGAAAGAAAGAAAGAGAAAGAAAGAAAGAAGAAGAAAGAAAAGAAAGAAAGAAGAAAAAGAAAGAAAGAAAAGAAAGAAAAGAAAGAAAGAAAGAAAGAAAGAAAGGAAAGAAAGAAAGAAAGAAAGAAAGAAAGAAAGAAAGAAAGAAAGAAAGAAAGAAAGAGGAAATGTGCAGGTGATCAGAGAGGAACATTTATATTTATGGGTTTCTTTTTATTTCTAGGTGCAGACTCATCCCAGAGAAAAATTATAAAAATTTTACCATCCTAGACTGTGCTACTCATTTTCCCCAAAGTTAAACCTTTCCTGCAGACAGCTTTGTCCTGACTTAGGCAAGCCAAGGATGTTACAGAGATATATAAGAAAGAGAATGCCGTGTAAAACAGCTGAGTTGTGCTAGAAAGACAGATGCACGCATGCTTTCCTGACCCATCACTCCAGCCACTGCTGCAATCTTACCTTTTGTTAGTCCATTCTATTCTTCTGAAGAGATCTCTTAAGACTGTTTCAAGGGAGGAAAAGAGTAGTGAGTGAGAGATAAGCATTATAATGGAAAATAACATTTTCCTTTATATTTTAAAATATTTTTCATATGTTTTTAAAAGATGTAGAGAGTAAAAGACACAAAATTTTCACCTAGAGTAGGATTTTGGATTATCATTGTCATTCGATTACATATTTCTCCAATTTCTGTGTTCTTGATGAAAGAAAAATACATGCTTATATATATACATATATATTTAAATCGAAGCATATACCAAAATTTGGCCCAAGTTTCATAGAAGGAGTGAGAAAAGAAGTCAATTCTAAAAGTGTGACCTCCCTGGACCCCCTACTACACTTGAGAAGTATCTCCAAGTCACAGGCATTAAAAGTATCTCCTTCTTGAGGTAATATAGAATCCTTCTTAATTTCTCATTTGGATTTGGATGCCACCTCTTAGGAATGATTGGATATGTGTAGCAGGGACTTAAGTCTGATGCAGATAAAGGCAAAAAGTTAAATCAAGATCTGCCCACTGTGGTGAGCCAGGAACCCAGAAGAATTGTTGCAGGAACAGAACTTAGTTTGGCAGGATAAGATAGAGTGCTAAAGGAAATATTTTAAAAGTGAGAAGGAACAGAGTGAACTCACAGCCTGATTCTAGTCTTTACTTTCTATTGGAATTTTGGTAAGATTTCATTTGAAAAAATAGAGTTCTGGGTGCCTGGGTGGCTCAGTCTGTTGAGCATCTGTCTTCAACTCAGGTCATGATTCCAGGTCACGATCCCATGGAGCTTGATCCCATGATTGAGCTCCATGTTGGGCTCTTTGATCAGTGGGGAGCTTGCTTCTCCCTCTCCCTCTACTCCTCCCCACTGCTTGTGCACACACTCTCTCTCTCTCCTCAAATAAATAAACAAAAATCTTAAAAAAAAGAAAAAATAGAGTTCTGTTGAAAGGAGGAGGAGGAAGGGTGGAGGAGAGGAAGGGGAAGAGGGAGGTAAAAGGGAGAGGGGAGGAGGAGGAAGAAGGGTGAGGAGGTGAGAGGGGAAGGGAGGAGAGGAGGAAAGGGGACAGGCTGGGGAGTTATTATTGGTAGAAGAAGGAGAAGGAAAGACAGTAGTTGCTTGATAATCACTAGACAAGAGAAATGGTTTTCTTGAGAACTGGACAGAGTCTGTTTCACAATATACCCATGTTTGGCACAGTACCTGGCACATGGTGGGCATTTGATACATATTTATAGTAAGCAAGTGGATGAATAAATAAAAAGTGTCACAGATCAATTGACTATAGATTAAATAGCTCAATAGACAGAGTACAATACCTGGAGGCAGACAGGTAGGGCCTGGAAATCTGTTCACAAGAAGCAAGATCCTACTCATTGTGCAGAAATATGGTACCTAGGAGAGGGCCTAAGTAGAAGAAGGTAGGCCTCAGACCTAACAGAAACCTAACTATTTGGGAGTGTACTAGAAAAGAATCTGGATAACAAGAACTAAAGCAGAAATCCAGCCTGGGGCTTGGAAGCAGATGGGAAAACTATTTTCAACAGCGACAGTGAGTTAGGGGCAGACTTTCAGAAGGAGGACTCAGGTACTCAAATCTTATCCTCCCAGTTCTGGTCAAAGTGAGTTCTGGAAACTGGAGATAACTGGTAATAATCTCAATCATGATTAATGCTTGGAGTCAGAGGCTAAAATCCAGCTTGGGTTTGCACTCAATCTTTTTCTCTTAAATTAGGAGGATTTTTTTTTAAGTTTGTTCCTCAATTTCTTTTACCTTTAAAAAGGTTCATCTGGGAAAAATCACAGTAGAGTGAGGGAGATGACTTTTAGAGGTAAGAAAAGGGCCAGGTGAATTCTAAGAAGGCATCCCAGACTAAAAAATTTGAATACCACTAGTCTAATGCTTATACAGTAACCGCTCCAAATTCACATTAATTATAAGTAAATGAACTAAGTTAGCTCACTTGACAAAATGTATGGTCATCCAAAAAGAAAAATGTTTGCCAGAGTGTCAAGAAATATGGAGATTTTTCTCTGAATATAATAAACAGTGCAGTATTTATTGAGGAGTGGATAAAATTATTGTGCGTTGATTTATTTTTATTATAAAATTATATAAATCCTTAATAAAATATTTAACTAGTGGAAGTAAACATAAACCTGGTCTTCCCCATTTGGCCAGTACCACCTAGAAAAATGTTAAAAAGTATCCTATTATATGTGGCTTTAGAAACACTCTATGCATATGCAAGTGTATAGATGTTCACACTTTTCTTACACAAATAGAATCATATTCAATATTTTGCAATTTGACTTCTGCAAGCAGTATCTTTTAAGCTTCTTTCTATGTAGGCACATATAGATCTATAGATCTGTCTTCTATTACTCACTGGGCTACATAAGATTCCACTTTTATGTGTACTATATTGCAGTGATCATTTGTTATCATATTATCTACGTCCATTTACATGAATGTGCTTGCAGTATAAATTCCTACAAGTGAAATTAATGGACCAAAAGCATACAGACTCTTACTCATAAGCCCCATAACAATAAATAGCATTTTTGGGTTTTTTGTTTCTATTTCATTTTATACAATAATTTGAAAACATATTATTTTTGTAAGGTGTGTAAATGTTAGTGCTTTTTTAAAGTATTCGTTTTATTTATGGTATCAAACCAGGCAGTATCATAGCTGATTAACCAATATAACATCCTTACCAAGGTAGCATTCAAATATAGTTTTGAATTCCATCTCACAACTGCAGAGAATAACAGAAAGGAAAATAGAAACACTAGTAAAGCAACATCTCCTACTCTTGAGAACACGGTTATTTACAGCTGAAAGTGGTATTCTGTTTTGAAGGTTAATGCTCTTTTGTCAGAGGAAAACAACTGTCTTCACTGTACGTAAGTCTAAAAAAGTCTCTCTGTGTGTCTCTTTGGGGTGGATGTAAGGTCAAATTCAAGATAAGGCATGGGAGAAATCTTGCCCTGGAAAAGCACTTAGAAGCTAGTCCTGCTTGGAGGAAAGGTAGGAGTGGATAGTTGTTTGAAGGACTTAACTTGATCCTACTGCAAAAGTGGGGGCTATAAGCTTCTAAAATTGGCTTCAGCTAACCACAGAGAAGAAGCCCATCTCTGTAGCCAGAAATTATCCTGTCCCTTCATGGGTCATATAAGGATCCCTCAAGTCCTGTCCTTGGTAAAAGGTGGGTTCCCTATTTTTTCCCCAGCATGGAAAAGATGGTACTATGACCTTGGGAGCTCAGGAAGAGAGAAACAAAAGTTCCTTGATGGTATACAGTAGCAAAGATCTTAGCAGTGGTGATAGTGACTTGAAATAACAGCAACAGAAAATAAGTAGAAGAAAGGGCTCCTCATATGGACCTGCACCTGGTAACCCTAACTAAGCTGGGCTAGGTGCTGTACAGTTAACAGTGACAACAGGAAGGAGAAGGTGGGCTTCAGTGACTTGCCAGGAGCAGAATGCTCTGGGATTCTGGAAGCAGGCTGAGGGTACAGAAGGAATCAAGTATCTGTCATACTTGAAGGCTCTCTTGCAAGCATGCCTCTATGAGTGTCTCAGTCTAGTATGTGCAGTGTATTGCCAGAAAGGCTTATTGGTTTTTTTTGATTGGCACAAAGTTTATGTATGGCTTTTTCTATTTAGGCTGTGGAATTAGGTAATAAGCTTTACATGCACTATATATAGATATATATTTATAATAACCATGTATACCGCACAATCTTTGGCAACCATGGTTTTGAGAATCCATATATGAAAAATCCCACTTTTTGTATATGATGATTCAGGTGTGTGTTCTTAAGTAAGAGAATACAACAATAGTGTCCTCCTATCCTCAGTATAGTGCATGGTAAAAGAGAATTTTTTTTATGTAAAAGAAAATCTGTTTCAATAGCCAGAAGCTTAGGTCCAGGAAAATGTATCCTTAAGCTCTACGTTTGTTTACGAAGGATAGACTGTGAAAAAGTGAAAAGAAGAGCAAATGGATACAAAAAACATTTAGTATCAAAAAAGAATAATTTTGCTTTTTGTGGTCAATTTAGTATCATTTCTATGATGACCATTTTGATGTATTTCAAATTAATTTTTATGTTCAATGCAATTATTTTGTATAAGATTTATTTATTTGAGAGAGAGAGAGCATGAGTGAGCAGGGGGAGAAGCAGAGGAAAAGGAAGAGAGAATCCTCAAGTAGACTCCCCTCTGAGCGCCCAGCCCCATGCGGGGCTTGATCTCACAACCCATAAGATCATAACCTGAGCTGAAACTGAGAGTCGGACGCTTAACTGACTGAACCACTCCGGTGCCCCTTAATGTAATTATTTTTTATTATGCTGGTAATTCTCAATCTATGAAGAGTAATGGAATGAGAACCTAATAAAATCATAAAGGCTAACCAAACAAACAAAAACATTTAGTATTATCCAAAATCAGACCCATCATCAAAGGGCAAAGCTTGCCACCAGGGAAGCTTTGGGAAAATGGACAGTCTGAACTGATTACTAATGATTAAAAATATATCCTGATAATGGATTTTCACAATGCATCCCTCTCTCTGCAGCACTGATTTTTCAGTCTGGATGTTTTACTATGACATTATCCATCAGACATTCCCTGGTTCTACTTCTCAGGATTTACTTCTTATGGTCATATAGCTCTTAAAAACTAGAACCATTGGAGACTGGTGTCTCTTTGACCTTTTGTAGTCCTCACCTTGCCTTTTCATTCTGCGTTGGATTTCTCCATCTAAGTAGGTTCAGACAGCCCTCCAATCAACCAGCAACAAGTTCAAATATAATTAGGACAAATGCAAGGTCTGGAAACCCTGCCTGGTAATTGACTTTGAAAGAGACTTAAAGCTTCTTACAGAATCAAGCCTATTGTAATGGGGCATGTATTGTAATACCAACTCCATAATTGTCCACTTCAGTTCAAAATTGAGAGATGCACTATGCATTCTGAATTTGTTTTTAATAAAATTTTGTTTTTACCCACTATAACAAAACTTATTTGATAGTAAGTCTTCCAGATTGCCCAGCATTGTGAAGAAATTCCAGGAATTACTCTATAGAGTTTTCATTTCATCCAGATAAATCCTAACTTCCTGTATTTCAGCATATAACTCCCCATAAAAGCATAGCCTACTGTATCTCCAGTGTGACTATTGTATATTCTCTTGTCATAAAGTAGGGTTCATCCCCATTTACTGTGAACAGATAAGGAATCCTCCCGTTTACACACTTTTGAAAACATGTGCTCTCCCTATTTAAATATAAGTTCTCACTTAAATGGCATGCCAAATCTAAAATGATTTTTAAAAACTATTCCTGTGAACTTTTTAAAAGTTACCTCCTTTGTGTTCAGAGACTGCAGAGCACCGTTCTTATACAAACAGATTTTTTCTTTTTGTCTACATAATAATCCTAGTTTACTTCAGATTTTTCCTTCTAAATTTGCCATTAGTGGAACATTTCTAGAATCAGAAACATCTCATGAATTCTATACCTTGTCCTTTTCCCTTTTAGTACAGAGATATTCTTCTTAAAGGAGGCCTTGTGGGGATGAGGCAAGGTTTGGGATCAGTGAGAGGTCCTGTTCTGCATCCTTCCACATTGTGTGGAAATGCATGGGAAATGAGATTTATACTTACAAGATGACAAATTTTACCTCTTTTTTTTTTTACCTTTTCTTTAGGTGCTTGTTCACAGAAAGTGAAACACCCAGAATCCTTATAATAAAGTATCTGTCTTGCTCAAAGGCTTTAGAGGGTATGCCACTATGAGTGCCTCATATAATACAGATGCATTTATAACACACTCCCATACTCAAAGCACACTAACTGTCTGGGCTCTATTCTGGGATCCATCAACAATATCCCTATGGATCTGAACCGGTTATAGTTTTATATATTAAAACTGCAGAGAAAAAAAAAAACAAAAAAAAATAAAACTGCAGAGAAATAGAGCTTTTTCTTTGCTGGCACTGTGTAGAAAATATCAGCTCGTTTTCTTAACTGTTGGCCTATTTATTTCACAGCCAGTCTCTGAAAATGGGCTGGCTCCTTACTACTCCCACACAATATAAGAGCTTGTTTCCAAAGAGCAGAGAAAATTGACTAAGATCTTTGGTTAGATGACAGATGGATTCTGTGGCTTTGCCAGAGACGTGAAATTACAGGTGACACCTGATATGTGATAATAAAGAGCACCCACCCAGTAATCAGCCCTTGGCCTTTATTTTTGTGATGTCATCAGCATGCAGGTGGCTTCTTGGGATCCTGAATAAAATACTGCGCATTGTCAAGGGGCTCACATGGACAATTTTTATCTCCCCATCTGTGTGATCTCCTGTGTGATGAGCTTGGACTATAGCCATTTCCATCTCTGTCTTGGTTTACAAAAAGTTATCAGAAGGTTGTCTGTGGCTCTATTTATTCCGTCCTGTCCTTTGTCTTGAAAAACACCTGAAGCCAACAAGGAAGTTCAAAATATATCATTCATTAATTATAATATCTGTACATTTAAAGATAAATTTATGCATTTTGTAAAAATAAAATCAGTAAGATATATGAGGTATAAAAAATATCCAAATAACATCAACTGGATTTGGATTGTTTACTTAGCTCAGAAGACAAAGTCTGGCTTTATTTATTTTATAGAGTTGTTTCCTACAATTTGGTAGCATAAAAATATGCCTAAGGAAGTGGTTCTTTTCCTGTAGCATTTGGGAAGTGGGGCTATTAACCCATTATTTATTTGCACTCAGCTCAACTACTTCTCTTTAAAAAATACAAAGAATTCATTCAACTTGGTGTCTTACAATAAAACAACAACCACACATTTTTTTTAAGAAAAATTAGAAAATAAACTCAACCTCTCATATATAGTTATGCTATGAATTATAAACAGTTTTCTGAGCAGGTAGCCCTTTTAGGGTAAAATAACTAGCACTACTGGGAGCCACCGAAGCACCATTACAGGTATTGTGTACCTTAAGAACATTAGCTGGTTTAAACCTTATGAATCTGGGGCATATGTGTGTCTCAGTGGGTTAAGCTCTTCTGACTCTTGGTTTTGGCTCAGGTGATGGTCTCAGAGTCCTGAGATTGAGCCCCACATCAGGCTCTGCCCTCAGTAGAGTCTGCTTGTCCCTCATCCTCCTCCTCGGCCCCTCTCCCTGCTTGTGCATGCTCTAAAATAAATGAAATCTTTAAAAAATAAAGATTATGAATCTTAATGAGCTGGTTTATTTCATTATTGCCAAGTCATCAATAAAGAAAAGGAGGTGCAGAGGTAATGCTAGGGACTCCAGTTTGCCCAACTATAAATAGCAAGACCAAAATTAAAAACTCAAGCGAGGGGGGAGGGGCAAGATGGCGGAAGAGCAGGGTCCCCAAATCACCTGTCCCCACCAAATTACCTAGATAACCTTCAAACCATCCTGAAAATTTACGAATTCGGCCTGAGATGTAAAGAGAGACCAGCTGGAATGCTACAGTGAGAAGAGTTCGCGCTTCCATCAAGGTAGGAAGACGGGGAAAAAGAAATAAAGGAACAAAAGGCCTCCGAGGGGGAGGGGCCCCGCGAGGAGCCAGGCTGAGGCCGGGGCGAGTGTCCCCAGGACAGGAGAGCCCCGTCCCGGAGGAGCAGGAGCTGCACCAACCTTCCCGGGCGGGCGGAAAGGGGCTCGCAGGGAGTCGGAGCAGGACCCAGGAGGGCGGGGATGCCCTCGGGCTCCCTGGGACACTAACAGACACCTGCGCCCCGGGAGAGTGCGCCGAGCTCCCTAAGGGCTGCAGCGCGCACGGCGGGACCGACCGGAGCAGCTCGGAGGGGCTCGGGAGCGGCTCCGCGGAGGGGGCTGCGGGGCGGGAGCGCGAATCCAACAGCGCAGGCCCCGGAGCACAGGGCGCCGGGACACAGCCCAGGATCCGGCCTCCCCCGGGACAGGCAGAGGCCGGGAGGGCCCAGGACAGCAAGGACGCTCCTGCCCCGAGCTGAGCAGATCAGCGGCCCCGCCCCGGAGCCTCCAGGCCCTGCGGACAGAGAACCGAGAGCCCCGAGCCCCATAGTTCCTGCGGAGGCTAAATCCAGGCTTCCAGAGTTGCCATAGCAACTGCTGCTGTTCCTCCTGGGGCCCCACGGGGTAAACAACCCCCGCTGAGCCTGGCAGCAGGCAGGGGCAGAGCAGCTCCCCCAAGTGCTAACACCTGAAAATCAGCACAGCAGGCCCCTCCCCCAGAAGACCAGCTGGACGGACCAGTGATACTCCCCCGTGTTCCAAGACAACTTGTTTTTGGCCACTCTGCACTGAGCAAAATGACTAGAAGGAAAACCTCACCTCAAAAGAAAGAATCAGAAACAGCCCTCTCTCCCACAGAGTTACAAAATCTGGATTACACTTCAATGTCAGAAAGCCAATTCAGAAGCACTATTCTACAGCTACTGGTGGCTCTAGAAAAAAGCATTAAGGCCTCACGAGACTTCATGACTGCAGAATTTAGATCCAATCAGGCAGAAATTAAAAATCAATTGAATGAGATGCAATCCAAACTAGAAGTCCTAACGACGAGGGTCAACGAGGTGGAAGAACGAGTGAGTGACATAGAAGACAAGTTAACGGCAAAGAGGGAAACTGAGGAAAAAAGAGACAAACAATTAAGGGACCATGAAGACAGATTAAGGGAAATAAGTGACAGTCTAAGGAAGAAAAACCTACGTTTAATTGGGGTTCCCGAGGGCGCCGAAAGGGACAGAGGGCCAGAATATGTATTTGAACAAATCCTAGCTGAAAACTTTCCCAATCTGGGAAGGGAAACAGGCATTCAGATCCAGGAAATAGAGAGATCCCCCCCTAAAATCAATAAAAACCGTTCAACACCTCGACATCTAATAGTGAAGCTTGCAAATTCCAAAGATAAAGAGAAGATCCTTAAAGCAGCAAGAGACAAGAAGTCCCTGACTTTCATGGGGAGGAATATTAGGGTAACAGCAGACCTCTCCACAGAGACCTGGCAGGCCAGAAAGGGCTGGCAGGACATATTCAGGGTCCTAAATGAGAAGAACATGCAACCAAGAATACTTTATCCAGCAAGGCTCTCATTCAAAATGGAAGGAGAGATAAAGAGCTTCCAAGACAGGCAGGAACTGAAAGAATATGTGACCTCCAAACCAGCTCTGCAAGAAATTTTAAGGGGGACTCTTAAAATTCCCCTTTAAGAAGAAGTTCAGTGGAACAATCCACAAAAACAAGGACTAAATAGATATCATGATGACACTAAACTCATATCTGTCAATAGTAACTCTGAACGTGAATGGCCTTAATGACCCCATCAAAAGGCGCAGGGTTTCAGACTGGATAAAAAAGCAGGACCCATCTATTTGCTGTCTACAAGAGACTCATTTTAGACAGAAGGACACCTACAACCTGAAAATAAAAGGGTGGAGAACCATTTACCATTCAAATGGTTCTCAAAATATACCCTAAAAACTATAGAACACTTCTGAAAGAAATTGAGGAAGACACAAAGAGATGGAAAAATATTCCATGCTCATGGATTGGCAGAATTAATATTGTGAAAATGTCAATGTTACCCAGGGCAATTTACATGTATAATGCAATCCCTATCAAAATACCATGGACTTTCTTCAGAGACTTAGAACAAATTATTTTAAGACTTGTGTGGAATCAGAAAAGACCCCAAACAGCCAGGGGAATTTTAAAAAAGAAAACCATATCTGGGGGCATCACAATGCCAGATTTCAGGTTGTACTACAAAGCTGTGTTCATCAAGACAGTGTGGTACTGGCACAAAAACAGACATATAGATCAATGGAACAGAACAGAGAACCCAGAAGTGGACCCTGAACTTTATGCTCAACTAATATACGATAAAGGAGGAAAGACGATCCACTGGAAGAAAGACAGTCTCTTCAATAAATGGTGCTGGGAAAATTGGACATCCACATGCAGAAGAATGAAACTGGACCACTCTCTTGCACCATACACAAAGATAAACTCAAAATAGATGAAAGATCTAAATGTGAGACAAGATTCCATCAAAATCCCAGAGGAGAACTCAGGCAACACCCTTTTTGAACTTGGCCACAGTAACCGGAGAAGGACAAACAGTGTATGTCCTCATTCATTTGGGGAATATGAATAATAGTGAAAGGGAATATAAGGGAAGGGAGAAGAAATGTGTGAGAAATATCAGAAAGGGAGACAGAACATAAAGACTTCTAACTCTGGGAAATGAACTAGGGGTGGTGGAGGGGGAGGAGGGCGGGGGGTGGGGGTGAATGGGTGACGGGCACTGAGGGGTACACTTGACGGGATGAGCACTGGGTGTTATTCTGTATGTGGGTAAATTGAACACCAATAAAAATTAATTTATAAAAAAAAAAAAAAACTCAAGCCTCACTGCTTTGAAGGCAATGTTCCTAACCAGCATATCATACTGCTCTTAAATAACATGTAGGTAGAACAGGAGTAGTTTTCAGATGTTAGGGTCTATTCTCTCCTCACTAAGACACGAGCAAACCCCAATGAGGAACATTAAAGGAGATACATTGTCCTGGTCCTTTGTTCCATTATCACCCTACAGTTTTATCGTCCACTGCTTGTCTTCTGTGCCCCATGCCAGCCCCTATTCTACACTAACCTGGCTAATCTTTCCATCATTGCTGATTTACAGACAGCCAGGTACTCTCAGCTCTCCACTGGTAATTGCTCAAAACCCATATGTCTTGTAGAGAATTATCATTGAATTGTCTTTGTACTGGCAATTATATTGTTTGCTGTTTTCATTTTTTGTTTTCAGGGGAAACTACAGAATGGATTGGTATACATTTTGCAACTTGAGGCATTCCATTATTCCCAATCTGCAAAATTGCTTACTTGCTTTAAGAGTGCATGTATATGGGTATGTGTGTGCGTGTGTCTGTGTGTAGAGGGAATTTTTAAATGTGCAGGGTGTAGTATAAACTGTTTTGGCTTTTAGAAAGAAAAGAACAATTTCTGGACTCAGTACTGCATCAGAAAATGTTCACTAATTTAAAAATAATTCTTGCTTTCTATTTTTTAATTTATTTTAATTTTTAATTTTTTTAGAGATGGTAGAGGAGAGGCAGAGGGAGAGGGAGAAAGAGAATCCCAAGCAGGCTTCAAGCCCAGTGTGAAGCTTGATTTCATGACCCTGAGATCATGACCTGAACCGAAATCAAGGGTTGGACACAACTCACTGAGCCACCCAGGTGCCCCTCTTACTTTCTATTATTATGTTTCATGATGTTTCATGTGATTAAACATCTTACATGGTTCAAGAAATTTATTTTAAAAAATTAACAATTTCATGTGCACACACATCACATATAAACACATGTAAAACAAAAAAGGAAATTAAAATTTTAAAATAAATTTTTATATTAAATTTAATGAATATCCAGCTTTCCTGTATATTACATGCTAACAGTTAACACATAGGATAATTTGAACAATTTTTGTTTTAAGGTAAAAAAAGGGGTGCCATGTTTGAGATAATAATACTAGAAATTTTTTTTTTTGGTCAATTTCTTGAACCATCATGCTGGTACAATTATAACATGGTGTCTAGTAGCCTGACATATATGTTTGTTGGTTTGGTTGTTTATGTGTTTGTATAAATAGAATGAGTTTGGACAATTCAGTTAAGAGAAAAATTTAACAGACTTTTTATCCGATTTTTCCAGAAGAAAGTAAACAAAAATGTTTAGTGTAATAATGACAATGAGAATAATTCAGAAATAATATAAAGTAGTGTTTTAGTTATAGCACTTTTTGCTTCACCAGGAGCAATATGCTACAGCATTTTATTTGTATTCTCCATGAGACCATTCATGCTTAATGTATCTGCATAAATTAGAGATATTGAATGTAAAGTGAGAATTGTAGGATTCCATAATTACCGCATGGTGGATTTAGGGTTATATACCAATAGAAAATTCTCAAGTGAGTTTTAATACATACACACCAAACAGCCTCATTAACCTCTGTCTTCAAAATCAGCTTTTGTATATTCTAATGTCCTTTTGTCCAAAGTCTAACTTGAAACCATAAAAGAGCACTTGTAGTTATGTAAAATGAAGCATGAAATGTGTGAGTCAAATGATATGTCAGTTAATAAGTCACAAGTGAACTATATGAAAAAATCAAAATTCCTGAAAATCCAAATAAATGCTAACATTAGGCAGAGAAATCATCAAATATGTAGGGGAGGAGTTATTTCATAACTAAAACATGAAAAAAAATAATGGTGATTTATATTTGAGCAAAGAAATTAAACATTTTCAAGTAGATGAAAGGAATTAAAATTGAGACTCTTCCAAGTAGAACTTCTATGGATAAATAGTTTAACCTTCCCAGAGTGACAAGGTAAATATCTCTACAAATACAACCAATAGATCCTCATCAGAATCCCAGAAATTCTTCTATAAGGTTTATTGGAATGAAACATGATGTGATGTTGGCTAAGCAAGAGATCTGTTTTCCTATCTATGCAACTTTCACAAGTGAACTCTTAAGAACAAATTATGTCACTTTCTAATGATTTTTCTTATCATTTTGGTAAGTCATGCAATAGTCCCTAAAATACAAATCAATATACTTCATGCAGACTTCCTTGATTCTGATTCGCACAATCCTAAATAAGAATAAACTAGGTCATGGGTAAGGCTCTCTCATAGGTGAGACTTGTGTTGGCTTAACTATATATATATATAACTGGACTAAAGGATATATATATATTATTTTATATATATATATAAAATAATACTAAATATATAATACATTAGTAAATTTCATCATTATCTCCTAGTGTAAGTTTATGAAATTATGAATTGATCAGCATTTCTACCTAGTGGGTGTTGATGCATACCTAAATTATTTCAAACATTTTTTTTATTTCAAATACTTTAATAATTAACTTCCAAATCATTAAAATGAGTGAAGGGAATAGAAATAGATAAAAGTGGATTTTATTTAATTTGGATATTTAGGTGCTCTAAACAAACAACACTCCAGCCTTTAAAATGTAATACATGAGTTAAAAAGTAAAATACACATAGAATAAACTCCTTTAGAAAACTCTTAAGGAAAACAAATATGCACTTTTTGTTAGAAAATTGAAGTTGGATTTAAGACACTGGATTTTTAAATTCATATTTGGTAATACATTTCTGCTGGAGTAATGAAACTAGGTAATTAACAGTGAAATGCTCCTAGAAAAAGATAAAAAGTATATTATATGATCTTATTTTACCTTACTCATTTTACATTTGTGTGGAATATGAAAATTATGCAAAAGTATATTATTTTGCACATTAAAACTATGTGAATTCTTTTGCTTTTTAGTAATAACACCATATATCTCTTTGTTCTACAGATGACTCCTAAAAATCCACATCCTCCATAAATCCATCCCAGATTGATGAGAAAGAGATTAATGTTTTCTACTGGACCCAATTTATCTCAACCTTGAAGTTCAAGTCCTACCCCTGTTCTTCAATCCCCAAGAATAAATTTATACTTGATTTCTTTCTAGCTTTCAAATGACCATAACATGGTGTAAATAATTTTACTGTTTCTATATGTTTCTGCGCAATCTTATTCTCTATATAAACCTTTTTCTTTTGATTTTTCTGTTATCACTGTAACTTGATTCAGATTCTAAATCTCTGGAAGATAAAAATCCTTAGAAAGTATAGCTTCAGCATCAACAAAATATCTGTGTATATCAGAAATTGATCAAGGAGTTGGGAGCATAAAAATTAATAAGCTATAATGCTTGCCTTTAAGATATTTATTTCAATGGACCTGGGGAAACTGCATAAGCAACTGTGTATTAGCTTTTACTACTGCAGTTATGAAAATCCCCAAATCTCAGTATCTTACTACATTTCTCACATTAATTATTGACTGTTGTGTCTAGCGGTTGGTTATGGCTTTGCACCATGTCTTTTTCGTTCCAGAATTGAGACTGAAAGAGAAGCCCCTATTTGACACATGCCATTATTTTAGACTACAAATGGGGGAAAATGTCTTCTTGGTGATATATGGGACCTCTATTCAAATTTCATTGACTAAAGCAAGTCATATGGTCAAGCTTGATGTCAAGAGAAAAAGAGAATATATTCCTCCCATAGAAAGGCATTGTAAACTACAGGATAATAAGCAAAAGTAAAGAATTCTCTTATAGAGTGGAAAACAAAACATTGGAAACAAGAATATAATTTATTATTAACTACAAAGTAACATCAGTAAATAGGAAATGTGTTTGGATCACACAGTAGGATCACCTAAAAATGGCATTTGGCAGTAACAGAGACAGATATTGTGCTTGTCCAGAGTCTTGCATGTTGGGCAGGAGTTTGCCAGGGTGGTATGTTGGGGCAAGTAGTCCAGGTAGAGCATAAATATGCGTTTGCAAAGACAGAAAGGAAGGAATGAGTTTATCTTGTTCAGGAATGGTGAGTAGTTTAGCATTGTTGTGAGATCAGGTTGTGGTAATAGTCATTTGGGCTTAAATGCAATCTAAGAAGCTTTGACCTTATATCCTAAGAGACAGAATGACCATGAAGGTTGATTTTTAGCAGAGGACTATAAAGCCAGTTTGGGGCAAGTCACTTAATACCTTAGGTTTGTAGATTCTCAAAGTGCAAAATGGGATCTGGGGGTCAAGATATATGTCAGACTCTTTCCAGACCTTAAGTTTTAGAATTATATACTGTTTATTTAAATCACCACTCAATTTAAGGTAATTTGCAAAACATTTTAAGATTTTGCTATTTCCAAAAAAATCAAACGGGAAACAAAAATTTTCATTTTTCTCATATAAGGGATCCATAATAATTATTTTAAAAATATTTACATGCAATTAAAATAAAAACTTAATAAAAAAAACTTGCCCTGATATATGATTACAAATTCAAAAGACAGAAAATAGATTTTAGAATAATTGTATTTTGCATTATATTATGTCATTTGTAAACAAAATATATTGGAGGAAAATGTATTTAGCATAAGTGTTTTCAGACAACAGACTTATGTTCTTCAGTTTTATTTTATACACAGTGAAATATTTTTTTCTTCTAGGTAGTGCATATACAATGAGATATGTGAAATATAAGTGAAAAAATTGAATTAGGTAAATGAATTCAAGATTGACTAGGTTATATTGAGGTTAGAAATAATCCTCAAATGTAAGTACTTTACAATATCAGATTTATTTTTAGCTCACCCAAGACCAGTTCAAGTCCACATAACTCTGAAGGGTAGCCATTCCTATGAATTAGTGTGGCATTCTAGGTAGCTTTAAACTTCTGAAACCTCATCAACATATTTTCTTTCATGATACCTTAGCAGGGTGATACCTTAGCAGAGTGAAGCGTGAACAGAATGGAATATCAGCAATTAAATGCTTCTTCCCAGAAGTGACATATGTCATTTGTGCCAAACATCATATTTACATATGTCATTGTACAAAGGAAGTCATATAGCAACATTCTATGTTCTTAGTGTGCCCCAAAACAGAGATGAATCAGAATGTAGCTGGAGAACAGTAACAATGCCTACCATCTAATATAGAGCAAGCAAGAAATTAACATTTGTTTACAATCTACCATGGGCCAGATCTGTGTTAGGAAGTTTCTTATTAGTTAACTTAGAGAATGCTCACAAAAAAATTTACTGGTATATTACAGTATCTCCATTCTGCAAAAGACAACAAGCAAGCAAAAAAACCCAAACAAACAAACAAAAACCAAAACTGTGCCCCCAAAAGATGGAGGGAGCTTAACTCATGACTTCTTATTCCTAGACCTTTGTTCTTTGTACACAATCACGCTGTCTTTGAATGTCTCCACAAGCTTAAAATCAATTAACAAATATTATGTTTATCACTTAAGTCAAATAGAAATTATGTCTTAAGGTTATAATTTTTCCTTTTCTCTTGAAAACAAGATTTAGAAAAACATTATATTTAAGTAGTTGGATATCACAATTATTTGATTCACGTGGAATCGAGGAAATTTCCATATTCATTCCAACTTTTTGAGTGTTCTGAATCTGCTCTTTCAGAAGTTATAAACATCTGACTTACTGGCTACAAATTCATCTTTTTTTGTGTTTCATCCATCAATGGCCTTAGGAATTAAAAATGGAGCCCAGTTCAGCATAAAATGTGAATCTAGTTACATGAGCCTTTTTTTAAGCTCAATGATAAGTAAAGAGCATTCATACCCATTGAATATCTTATCTCAGTGTTTCAATGCAGTTAGGATGATGGTCTTGCAAGAGAGATTATTCAACATGGTCTATAGATTTTATTTTTAAGTTTAAAAAGTAACCTGCAATATGGCAAGGATAATGGTTTCTATATACTCTTGAAGGCAGTCAGTAGCTCTATAAAAAGGCCATGGAATGCATTGCCCCTTTCTTCCCAAAATGACTATTATAATTTTTTAAAAACCTGAATTGACAATGGATTTAGTTTGCATATATTAATATTCACCCAAATTGTCTATTTGGGATATTAAATAAATAATATAGGATTTGTGCATATGAAACAAGCTTTCTGAGTTGCTGAAATTCTTGAATAAGTTCCATTGACTATACCTCCCTTTCTCTGCTTCAGAATATGTCTATAAGATGTGAAGAAGAAAGACCATGCAAAGCTCTTCTCATACCAAAAAAATGCTACTTCTTTATTTTAAAACTTTGGAAGATAACCTATCTGAATTAAAAAATTAGTAAAACTAATGATTTCTAATTGTTTCTTAAGCATTGGTCTCCTACATATGTTCTCAATAAATATGTTATAAAACAAAAAACATCCGGTTAAGATTATTAATATATAAAATCATGAAAGAGATAAAAACAGATAAAGAATATTTAAAGTAGCAAATATTTGTAAGGAGGTTTAGCAAATTTTCAAACTGATCAGGTTTAGATAATGTTGGCAATTCATAGCTGGTATATGAAATTCAAGCTCAATATTTGAGCTGAATGTAACCCATATCCCCAATGAAGTCAGAGGATTAATCCTCTCAGCACAGACTACTAAAGACTAATAAGTTAAATTAAAATAACACAAAATAAAAATGAGTCCAGATATTTAAATAAAAAATATTATTCAAAAGATATTGATGTATACTAAGAAATTCATTAATTATTCTCTTTTAATTGTTGGATTGTTTATATTGCTATCACTTACTGTGTGTTGAATAGTTACGAGGCCAGATTTCTTATCTCCCCAACAACTTTGGATGTTACCTATTACTATTCCCACTTATGGATATTATTTAACTGAGGCTCAGAAATGTGAGCTAGCATGCATGAGGTCACTGGTGAAGCAGAGATATAAACCTACTTCTGGGTGATTCTAATGCTCAGGTGTTTTCCCGAAACATCAAGTCTGTTATACATAATAGCACCCAAATTATTCAAGTAATGTGGGCTAGTCATCTCAGGTATATTTTAGAGCTTCCTCTTCTTAGTTTTGTTTTTCTCTACAAATCTCTTGCATCTATCCTCTTTTATCTACTGACATTTATTCTAACCTAAATTAAATCATCATTATATTTTGCTCTAATTTCTTTAATTAACTTAGTCATTAACATATATTAAACATTTAACAATTTACTCTATGTCATGTAGAGGTAAAAAGATAATAAAATACTTTGAAAACTAGCCCAAAATTCTTTGACACTCCTCCCTTAAAAAGTGGGGCTGAGGGATCCCTGGGTGGCGCAGCGGTTTGGCGCCTGCCTTTGGCCCAGGGCGCGATCCTGGAGACCCGGGATCGAATCCCACATCGGGCTCCCGGTGCATGGAGCCTGCTTCTCCCTCTGCCTGTGTGTCTGCCTCTCTCTCTCTCTCTCTCTCTCTCTCTCTCTCTCTCTCTCTCTCTCTCTCTGTGTGACTATCATAAATAAATAAAAATTTAAAAAAAAAGTGGGGTTGATGTTCCCTCTTCTTGAATGCAGACTCTTAACTGCTTTGATCAATAGAGTATGGTAGAAGTATTTTGTGCTCAGGGCTTAATAAACTGGCAGCTTCTACTTCCTATCTGATGTGAGAAAGTTCACATTACAGTCCTAGCTAGTCTCATGTCAATAGCATCAACCACCATATAAGTGATTGAGAAAGACTTTGAAGTAACCCCTGCCCCAGGCTCCAATCAAGAACCATCCAGATGAACACAGTCAACTTCCAGAACTGTGATAGAAAATAAAAAGTAATAAAGTAATTGTTTAAGTCACTGAAGTTTAGGTGACCTATTTATGCAGCAATAAATAAGTAGAATTGATGACCAAAAACCAAAGCCTGACCAACCGTCTATTGAAAAATGAAGACATGAAATAAAGGAATTATAATGGGAATTTTTTCATTTATCCAAATAACCCTAACAGAAAGCTCAATATTTGTCTGAGAGAAATACTTGGATTAGGTCATGGGTGTGTGTTTGAAGTAGGCCTATTTTGAGGTAGGTATGTTTTGACCATGTTGGTCAGGGTTGGGGGATTTGCTGTTTTACTGATCTTAGAGCATTTCAGTTGGGAGGAGAACTTAGGTTCCATATCCCGCTACGGATACTGTTCCAAATACTGATTTCATTCTCTTAAGCTACCTTTTCTTATTCTTCTAGTTTCAAAGAAATTCCTACTCAAAAGAGACTTTAAAGTATCTGCTGTCTCTAGGTATTTTAATTCTCTTAGGCTAATGATATGATGGACAGGAGAAGGAGGTGGGGAATTCTAAGAATGAAACCAGGTGCCACAGCAGGAGAGGCTGTTGCCAGTGGAATTTCCTCAGGCTGAATCGTATCTATCAGTGGGGGATATGGAACATTCTTTCCAGAATTTTCAAAATACCCCAATATTGATTAAAATAACTTTGATGAAGTATTTGGCCTCCTAAATAAAATTGTTTTCCATAATAATGCTGTTTCCAGAAAAAGGAGATATGTGTTTATATGTAATTTCCAGTAACTCTGAATCAGAAATTCAACATTTTATTTTGGTCTAATTTCTCTGTCCGACCCAAATTGCTTTGCTGATTCAAAAAAAAAAAATCACAGCGTATATCAGATTAGCAATTCATTTCTCTGTCATGTCAAATAATAGAAGATTTGCTTTTTTAGAAAGCTCTAGGTTTTATTTTTAAATGATTGGTTATTAATATTGAAAAAAGCCCACCTTGCATAAAATAGATTAAATAATAAATGTTCAATTAATTTTAAATTAAATGTATATCTTGAAAATATAAACAAATTGGTTATTGCAAGTTGTTTCACAATTTCGCTGAAAGCAACTAGATACATGCCATATTCACATATTCATAAGGAAGGCACACAACCTAAGCTGAAACTATCTAAAAAATTTAAAGTAATAGTTTATGTAATTATATTGAATCAGAGAGGTCCTGTTACTTTGTTCATGGCTGGGGAAGAGACCTTATGTAATACTGAAATGAAACATTATTACCGTCTCACTTACTCGGTCTTGGAATTGGTTTAGTGATTACTTCAACATCGACATCAGTGAAAAACATTTGACATCTGGCCTAGAAAATCAGACAGTAGACCACAGAGACTTTGATTAAAAAACTTCATGTAATTTTCTCCAATCAGTAGCTTGGCCTGTTCTTGTATCAGAGTGAAGGTTGCTCTCATCACCTGCAAATTTATACTAAAGCTTTAAACAAACAAGCATAAAACTTTTACATGAAAATCCCCTCCTGAAGGAATACTTACAAAGGAACTTGATGATTAGCTGTACTGATGATTTGATCTCTTCTGTGTGAAACAAGCCTGGAATCTTTCATATACCTTTTTATTCCAGTTTTGTGTATGCATGTATAAGTGTGTATTTAGCCTTCATCTCATAAAGCATCTTAGGGCAAACTCTACACAAGGTGCTATTGCTTGCCGGGGGGAGGAAAAAAAGACAGCTTCTTTCACATCATCTGTGTGCCAGGAACTATTCTGAAGTCAGAAATCATGCAAGCCACTAGGGTTCTGTATGTTTAACCTCCTATAGAGCAGAGCCATTCCCATTACTGAGAAGAATGAACCCTTAGCGACACAACAATAGAGATCCTGAAATGAACTGCATTGCAGTATCGCCATGAATTAAAGTCTCCATCAGAGGCTGTGGCTCTTGGCATCAGAGAGCAAGGGCTTCGATGAAGTCAAGCAAGGAACTCTGCAGTAATGAGCCATCCTGCTGCCTTTTCTCTTTGAAGACAATTTATATGATGAAACTTGATAATTAACTTATGTCCAACAAACTAAATCCAATATATCTGTTTTCAGGTCAGAGGCAGTGGCTGTAGTCTCTCGGAATATGCTACCCCATCTACCAGTTCCTTGACAAGGAGACAGTCCCTGCTAATACAGTGTCACAGTAAATTTGCTTATCTCTTAAGAACAATGAGGTGTGCTGTAAAATATGTATGTACTATCAAAACATTCATAATAAAATCCTAATAAAATTAGAAAGTTGGAATAAAAGGAAATCACGGTCTTCAATTGTATGTCTTGAAATTACCTTCAATAATGGCTGATAGGTTATATATGTTACACACACACACACACACACACACACACACACACACACAGAGCTTCTGCCCATGGGCACGGAATTGGTTTTCCAGGTTCAGTTTCCAAGGAAGGAAGACAGTATGATGAAGTAAAAACCAACTTTTCCCAATTCTACAACTTTATCTTTCATGGTTTACAAATTGTCATTGCACTGTTATACCCTGGAGAGTATGAAATCTACTCAATGATTAGAGACACAGTCCAAAAAAAAAAAGCATTTCCTCCTTGATACTACTTGAAATAGCTAAGTAAAAAAACATAGAAGGTGAAAAAAGGAAACACTTGGATCATTTTTCAAAATGTCAATGTTTTATTTAAACCTGCCTGGGGCTGATCTTTGCACTCAATCCATGTACATGGCATGGTATTGGAATTACAACTCTCGGATGGAAAGAAATAAGAAGTACAAGGCAGATTTTGCATCACAAGTTGTGACTATTTCTTGATACATGCTTACAACAGTCATTTATTGGTCCATTGGCCTACGTCCTCATGAAATCACATTGCATTTTTGGAGATCAGGCAATGAAATAAAATCTGTGCTCAGAGATGGATATCTATTGGGAAACATTTTCATTATGTGCCTGCTACAAGAGGTATTCTGCCAGAAAAAAGTGATTTGTTCCATGGAAAAATGCATCTATAGGAAATTGATATTTAGTTACTCATATCAACCATGCTAATAAAAAAAGAGAGATTCTAGGTTTTTATCTTTTAAAATATTATATTATTAATCTTTCTAGATATATTTATTTATAAAATGACATACCACAGGAAGCTTAAAGCCACTTCTCACAAATTCTGCCTTTTAAATACAAAATTTATTGCTGATAAATTATTTTCACCTCTTTTTTTTTACAATTTTAGGTTAACCCATTAATGCTTTAACAGCTTACTTATTTCTTTTTTTTTAATCCTTTTTTTTTTTTTAATTTACGATAGTCACACAGAGAGAGAGAGAGAGAGGCAGAGACACAGGCAGAGGGAGAAGCAGGCTCCATGCACCAGGAACCTGACGTGGGACTCGATCCCGGGTCTCCAGGATCGCGCCCTGGGCCAAAGGCAGGCACCAAACCGCTGCGCCACCCAGGGTTCCCAGATTACTTATTTCTAAAATAATATAACTTTGTATAATTTTATTAAAATTATTTCTTTTTCAATTAAAGTTATGGTTTTTATCAGAATAATAAAGTGAATCACGGTTGGTCTCATATGGTGTGTTGGAGAGGACTTAAATCATTTTCACAAAGGTGAATCATGGCAACCTGAAGTTCTGCAAATGTCTTAATTCAAAATCCCCATTCATGGGATTTTTATAAGTAATCAACTGAAATATACTGTTTTAAGTGATAGAGCTCAAAGTGAGAAGTCCTATTACTGTATTTGCCAGACTCTTGTCTTCCTTTAATTGATATACCTTGTAAAATTATACATGCAATAGTTTATGAGTTCTTAGACAAAGATTTTCATTTTACATCGTGTTTTCCATTATCTATGTAACCAAATGCATAATTTATGAAATACCGTGGTGTATGAAGATATTGAATTCTATTCCGTTATTTAAAATTGTTCACATAAAAATGTGTATGTTTTAGTAAAAGAAGCTAAATTTAAAAAGCAATTTCTGTATAGGATATAAAGCACCATGAGGGCAATGATCTTTGTTTGGTTCTCAAATATATCCTAAGCACCTAAAACAATGTCTGATATATAGTAGGTGCTCAATAAATATTTGCTCATTGAATGAATGAATGAATGGTGAAAAAGACAATACTACATGTAAAGCAGGCCCTTGAAATGATATTGGCTCACCACTTTAAGGTGACTGCGTAATAGTGATTTGCAGTGAATAATTTTTAATTTTGCCTTTGGTCCATTGGGGGTAAACGAACACATGACTGCTAGTCATTTATCTCTGAAAACTCTGGGGTATATAAGATAAAAACCAAAATTTTTAGAAAGCCTTACAATATAAAAAAATATCTAAGTATGCTAAGTTTTGTGGTAGATAAACTGGAGAAAATGAGAATTTAGAGAAAGGCAAGTCCATCGAAACCTGGAGAAATCATTTATTTAACAAGAGTTCTTGTTTACTTAGTATCAACCAAGAGCCAGACTCTGTGTATGTGATGAGTGCAGCAGTAGAGGCATACGCAAAGCTATAATTACAATCCTGCCCCTACTCAAGTGGTGATATGGTCATAATTCACTCACTTGGGGAATCAGAGAAGGCCATATAGAGGAGCTGACATTCGAAGACATAGTCCAGTGAACTGTAAAGAAGAAATGGAACAAAATGCACAGGGCATTTAGAATAGCAACAGTCCTTAAAACTGAAAAACAGTAAATGTTTCAGAGAAGCAGCATTGAGACCTTGAAAAATGGATGTTTGAGTGGAAGAAATTGTGCTTTAACTGGGATAATTTTCTGTTAAAAAGGAAGCCCAAAATACAGTGATTTAAACAAGATAAAAGTTCATTCCTCTCTCATGTAACAATCTGAGCATAAGCAATTGAGGGCTCATATGATCATCTCAGTGTGCAGAACCATGTCCTTCTATCTAGTCACTCAGCCATAGTCACTGCATGACTTTCATCCCATGTTTTAAGATAGTTGCTTCAGTTCCTGCCATTACATCTGCATTCCAGTCAGTAGAAAGAAGGGGGAAATAGCGTACTCCTCCATAGCATACACTGATTTTCTCTATTCGTCCTAATTTTTTATTCGGCTAAGCAAAACCACATCTTCTGCCCACTCTCCAGTTTCTAATTTGTATCTTTCATATTTTTCCTTTAGAATCAGAACATATCCCTGGGGATTTAAATACCACTACAGGCTCAGAAAACTAGGAACTGGAAGTCTTGAATGACTTTCAGATTTTCATAGATTTTTTCTTTTGCTTCACCTTCTCTGGAGGAATGGGATGAGAACCGTGTATAGAGAAGATCCTACGTTGAAAGATGCTAAGTGAGGATTACTGTTATTATTTATAGGGAGACATCTTAATTTGTAGCCCATTATTACCAACCTCTCTAGCTTCATTAAAGCTAGGAGGGTGATTCTTGATAAGCTGCAGTCATCCCCTCCCCCTGTAAGTATAATCCCACAGGAGGGTGTGACTGCAGAAAGGCATACTGAAATCTTCCTATGGCACATGTGATGCTAGCAGGCTGTAACTGATTGACAAAATCACGTAAAGAATAGACATCTTGGGATCCCTGGGTGGCGCAGCAGTTTAGCGCCTGCCTTTGGCCCAGGGCGCGATCCTGGAGACCCGGGATCGAATCCCACATCGGGCTCCCGGTGCATGGAGCCTGCTTCTCCCTCTGCCTGTGTCTCTGCCTCTCTCTCTCTCTCACTGTGTGCCTATCATAAAAAAAAAAAAAAGAATAGACATCTTGATGGTGCCAATATAGCTCAGCTGGGGAAGATCTCCTTGCCTGTCTTGCATATGATCGAAAAACACTAGTGAAGTTCTGATTCCAGGATCTTGATTATTAGAGATGATGTGTGAAAGAGCAAGACTCAGTTTGACTTATACACATTGAGTTGGGCTTTCAGTAGGGGAGATTCAAACCAGAATTGACTTGTTTACTCAGAATAAGTATGACTTAGGTGTGAGGAAGTGAAAGGGAATAGGAACTATCCTAATGATATTGACACCTTTTGTCTTCAGGTATTACTTTTGCATGTCCTGAAATAAGAGGAGAGCCTCTAGATAGATTTGTTCCAAGGCATAGAGCTTAAAGGAACTGCTCTCAAGACCAGGCACATTGTTTCGTTTTGTTTGCTTATTTTTTTATATTTATTTATTTATGAGAGACATAGAGAGAGAGAGGCAGAGACATAAGGAGAAGGAGAAGCAGGCTCCCTGCAGGGAGCCTGATACGGGACTCGATCCCAGGATCTTGGGATCACAACCTGAGCCAAACGCAGATGCCCAACCACTGAGCCACCCAGGCACCCAAGACCAGGCACATTGTAGAATAACCTCTTGCTACTCATCTTAGCTTCTTTTTTTTTTCTAAGATTTTATTTATTTATTCATGAGAGACATAGAGACATAGGCGGAAGGAGAAGCAGGCTCCCTGGGGGGGAGCCTGATATGGGACTCAATCCCCGGATCCCAGGATCATAACCTGAGCTAAAGGCAGTCGCTCAATCACTGAGTCATCCAGGAGGCCCATTTTCTTTTCTTTTTAAGGATTTTTTATTTATTCATTTGAGAGGGAAAAGAGGGAGAGGGAGAGGGAGAGCGAGAGGGAGAGAGAGAGAGAGAGAGACAGAGACCACACAAGCAAGGAGAAAGGCAGAGGGAAAAGGAGAAGCAAACTTCCAACTGGGCTGGGAGCCCAGCATGGGACTCAATCCCAGGACTCCAGGATCATGACCTGAGCTGAAAGCAGACATTTAACCATCTGAGCAACCCAGGTGCCCCTCTAGTTTAAAAACTAAGTAGAGAATCACATTAATATCTTTCTGTAAAACAAAAGGAGAGGGATCCCTGGGTGGCGCAGCAGTTTAGCGCCTGCCTTTGGCCCAGGGCACGATCCTGGAGACCCAGGATCGAATCCCACATTGGGTTCCCGGTGCATGGAGCCTGCTTCTCCCTCTGCCTGTGTCTCTGCCTCTCTCTCTCTCCCTGTGTGACTATCATAAATAAATAAAAAATTAAAAAAAAAAAACAAAAGGAGAGCAATGTAATCTATTTTTTTCCTCCTCTCCTCAAATCAGACCGGCTTATGGAAACAATAAAAAGCAAATAAAGTATACATCAAAAAAGGTATGCTTTCTTACCCTCACTCCAGTTAAGAAGTAGTTAGAATTCTTAATGATACAAAGTCAACACCTCTATTAGAAGTCAGCTTATGTTCTAGTTAAGAATAGAAATATCATTTAAGATCCAATTGTATATATTAGTGACAGGGAAATTACAAATTGAATTTAAGTATTAATTTAGTAATTATAACCTTAGTGAGCCCTTCTCGATAGTTCAGTACATGCCATTCACATCACTGACTTGATTTTCTCTTTTTTTAGGTTCCTACTCTTCTTTGTTATTATTCCTCCCTATATTTTTCTTAAAGACTCTTATGCTTCTTTCCATTCCTTCTTGTTTTTTTTAGTTTGCTTTTCTCATTTATCTTTTTATTGAGCATCTACTATATACCATCATTGAAGGCTCTCTTGCTTTCCCTTCCTCCTCCCAACCTGTCTCTCCTTCTAAAGCTGTGTGTTTTAAGTCTTTCCTCTTCTCCATTATCTCATGCACCCTCTCTCCCAAAATGCACATGCACACTGACACACATAATTTGTCACACACAGACAAATTAGCCACGTCCTTTCCTTCATTAGTATCATGGTGCAGTTGGCATTGGAACAAGATATGGTGGGGATGGCTGAGATCTGGACAATACTGAGCTCTACCCTAGCTGATGATAAAAAAAACAAGAGATGACCATCAGGACAGCTGGTTGGAGAAGACTATTTGGGGACCCCCCCCCAAAAAAAAACAGCAGTAATCAGAGAATTCTGGCAAAATCATAGCCATTGGTGATTTGACACTCAGAAATATACATGGGACCTAACCATAATGAGTATCATTACTCTGCCTGTTATTCTCTGGGAAAACTATCAGTAAAAGCTCAATTTTGGAGAAATCAATTTCTTCTGCAGAAACCAATTCAAGCAAGAAAGCAAATGAGGGAGAACCAGGTACATAAATTGGGTTATTAGAGTCCAGTGGAAGGATTCAGCTGGCCCAAGCATGCTTGATTGCCAAGCTGTTGGCTTTCTCCTATCTCTGAGCCTGAGAACAATAAGAATATGAATCATGGGTGGCTCTCAATGGTCCCTACACAGGGACCAAAGGGCGCTTATTAGAGTCGGTGACCGCCAGCACACCTCTTGTCTTTACTTGCATCCCTGCCACTTTCTAGTTCCAAGGCATGTCAGCTTGTTGCTTCTCTGGTGGCTATCTAGAAGTCTGAACTTGAAACTCTATCTTCAAAGAACATTTGCTCATAAAAAGAGATTCTCAACAAGGGGAAGGAATATGTTCTGAAACCTTGAATTGCCAAATTCTTAAAACCTTTGTAACCCAAACTTTGTATAGGAATTATTTTCATAAAGTACTAGGTTTTATCTTTATAAGATTTTATAGGTTGACAGGGAAGAATAAAGAACTACTGATTTGTGTGGACATAGGGATCTTGGGTAATTTCTGAGCCTCAATTATAACTAAAATAATCTATGCAATACACATTTGGGTAGAAAACACACTAAGTCTTTCAATGTTGAAAATATCTGTTCTTCTTCAAGGGTCCACTTTCCTTTTTAAATCACCTTACCCCACCATACACATGCATGCAAAGAATGTGAAGAAATTGAACTGAGGGTCAGTCTCTTCTATTTCCAAAATTTGCCCAGCCATTGCCTATTGCACTTTCCACTCACAATACTGGCCCTCATTTCCCCTTGGTTCTTTGACTCCTGTTTGAGCTTACAGTGTGGTTCCTGACTTTGATTTCAAGCCTCTGTTCTGATGACCCATTTATATAAAAGACTGGTCCAACCTTGGCCAGGACTCCCTACTCTCATCTCTACACATTGTGATGTTGGGAAAGACACATTCCCAGTTTTCCTGGCCTTGGTTTTTCAGTATTAATTTCCATGGTCCCTTCTCTTCCTGTCATCGTTGATATGCAAAACATTTTCAAAAAATATTTTAATCATGAGGATAAGATATTGCCTTACTAAAAATAACTACTCTGGGTGTGAGAGGACAGTAATAATTACCAAAAAAAAATCTATAAGGGTAGGCAATGGTGAATAACCAAAAACTAATCATAACTTTTTGCATAAAATAAGTAATAGAATATATTCTTATGGTACAATAATTAAATGAATACTATCCAAATACATTTAATGTGATTAAATAATATATAAATATTTATGATTGTTAGATAGAAGTACAATTTGAGAATGCCAAATTTATTTTATTTTTTTCTCCCATACATTGCTGTGGGAATACAAATGATAAAGCAACTTTATAAAACTGTCTCATAAAGTTAAAGATATACTTTCCATATGACCCAATAATCCCACTCCTAGGTATGTAATCCAGATAAAGCATATGTCCATCCAAAGAAGTCTATGTAAATACTCACAAAAACATTTTTACAATAGCCCTAAACTGGAAACAACCCAAAAGTCTATCAATTGATGAATGGATAAAAATATTAGGCTACATCCATGCAATAGAATACTATTAAGCAATAAAAAGCAACGAACTACTGACATATGTAGCAACATAGGTGAATACCAAAATTATTTTGCTAAGTAAAAGAAGTCAAAAGGGCATTATACCATATAACCATTTATATGACATTCTCAAATATTAGCTGTATCTCTTTATTTTAGTGCCATAGAGTTTCTGATACCAATTCCTTTGGGAAAAGATTATGGTAAGTAAAGCTTATAATAAATATGAACATTTATTAAGATAAAATCAGGTGGTAAACCAACACAATACACATTTACATCTCAAATACTTCTGAATCCTAGAAACAGAATATTAAAAATGGAAAAGATCTTAACAATCAGCTTGTCCAGTGCCCACATTTTATAATTCAGGAACTAACTGCATATAAATATCTACAGATTTACTTACAGTCATGTATTTGCAAATATTCTTACTTTAGGGTATATACTTTGATAAAATAAATGCTCAGTTTTTATTCATGAAACAACTTTTTTTTAATGAAACAACTTTTAAAGTGGGTTTTCAGTATTTTATTTTTGAAGATGATCCTAATTTCAGTTGTGGTTGCAAATATTAAGTTGGAAGCACAGATTGTGTATATGATATAAATAATAAATGAAAACCCAAAAGGACCCGGGGTCCTTTTGCTGGAGATAGTAATTCTTGACGTCATATGGGTAGTGTGGTAGTTCTATATCTGGTTCCTGTATTGGCACGTAGTAAGTACTCAGTAAATGGTTGCTAAGTGACTGAATGAATCAAAAACCTATTGCTTGACAATTTCACAGACTAGTTTTTCACACTTGAGATAATTATGCTAATGCAAAATTTGCTTGGATTCAATACATCTTGGTTTCACTTGTCTTTGTCTCTAATTATTTGTATTACCTGAAAGCATTTACATTTATAAGTCAGTGGCCTCACCTGTAAAATGGTAATGAGAATGCTTGTTTTCACTAAAACACATTTGGTAATGGAAAACATACTATGATTAAGTTAGAAGCATTTTGGTAATATTTTATGTTTTTATAAGGCATGCGACCTATTCAGTTTACATTAGAAAACTAATCACCAGGATTTCTTCTAACTCCTGAGTTTAAATAAAATCTTGATTATTCACACATAAGAAGTGTTTTGATATTGAGAAAAATCCAAATTTACTGATATACATATAAATATCAATACTATTATAATGTGTTATAAATAGGAATACATATAGTATTTTTACATGTTTAATTTGCAAAATGCTTTACTAGGTGAGTCTGAAGGTGAGTTTGAATTTAATAAACACATTAGTTCATGGCTGGAGATTTCCAGAACTAAACAGGGGAGGGAAATTAACCTAATACCTAGTTGAGTGTGGAATAGAAGAAAATTTTAGGATGGGATTCCAGTTGCTAAGATAAAGAGCAACTAGTTTCTGAGCCACACGTTACCAAAGAGATAATTTACTTTATTTGTGTTTAAATTATAGGGAACCCCTGGGTGGCTCAGCGGTTTAGCGCCTGCCTTCAGCCCAGGGCATGATTCTGGAATCCTGGGATCAAGTTCCACATCAGGCTCCATGAAGGTGCCTCTGCCTGTGTCTCTGCCAACCCCCCATGAATAAATAAATTTTAAAAAATAAAATCTTAAAAATAAATAAATTATATTTAATTCTTGGGAAGTCTTCATCTATTTTTATATACTTCTATTACTTGTTTGTAATCTCCCCTCCTTCAGATTTAGTACAGTGAAATACAGAAATGGTCCACACTGCATTCTTTCCCCTAAACAGATCAGGAGTATGACACTAACATTGATTGAATAGATACTTACTGAATTGCCTTTTCTCTCAGGCACTGGGCTAAGCATTTTGCATGCATCATCTTCTTTACTATCACTACAACCCCATGAAGTGGGTATTACCATCATTTTATAGCTAAGCAAACTGAAGTTTTGAGAGGTTAAGAACTTTTTTAAGGTCACACAGCTGTTAAGGTGCAGAGCCAGGTCTAAAATACAAGTAAATACTGCTCCATCCTTAGAGTTCTATACAATGTACAGTGGTTCCCAAAGTGTGGTCCTGGAACCAACAGCATCCCCTGCAAACTTGTTGCAAATACAAATTACCAGGCTTCATGATGCAACTACTTGATCAGAAACTCTGGGAGGATGTAGGACCCAGAATTCTGTGTCTTAACTAACATTTCAGGTTATTTTAATGCCAAAGTTTGAGAAACACCAAATTACATTTATGTCTTCCATACTAGTGATGTGTCTGACATTCATAAAAAATTCATAGTCAAATGTATATTCAATTTACATTCAAAAGGCTCCATAATGATTTGACCAGTAAGTTTCTTGGCTAACAAAGTTCCAAAAATAGCAACAGCACACATCCTTGTAAGAATGGAAGGCAAGAAGATACTTGGAATCTAAAGGTTAGGGTCTTTTGCACATCACGATATTCATTTATTCCATGAGACTCAAACCACTTTTCCAAGGGAAACAGATTTATTATCCATAATTTATGGGAAACTGAAGTGTACATCATTAACTGATTGATTTGGCTTCAACCAGTCAAGGTATTACAAATAAAAACAAGAACAACCAGTAAAGAGCATACATAAAGTAGACTCACAATTAACCTGGTTGCTCAGACACTCATAATTTTGATAATTCCATATGTAAAGCAATGGGGGCGGGGTGATGAGAATGGAGGATATAACTAAGAGAAGGTGGCAAGATGAGGTGGGAGATTACTTCCTTGCACAAACTTAAAATTCCAGCTTTTTGTGAGGCATGTGTGCTCTGCACTGCCCATCACCCAGCACCTGAACACCAGAGTCTAGTCAATACACTGTAAATAACCTACATTAACCTGGGGGAATTTCATGCTGTTGAAGTGGGTTTGGAGCAGCCAGTGCAATGTTACACATTTCAGAACATAAGAATGAGAGAGAAAACTAGAACAGAGTTTTAGTGAAAACATGCTTTTTAATTCATATTAACTGTCTATTAGGATTGTGCTTACTGATGTGAAAGGTTTGGAAAAACTATGAGATATCACATTAAAACAGGAAACAGATGGTGCTTAACTGGGTATGCAGGTGAGGAAGCAGGAGCTTCCTCACGTGGCTGCGGGACGCTCGACAAGAACAGCAGCGACCTGTTTGTTCTTCAGTCCGAGGCCAAGGAAAACATCAGTATGTTTGTGAATTATTGTTCATTATGTTTAAGATGTACTAATTTACTTACATAGAATCTAACACGATAACCAGAATATAATCTGACCACAAATTCAGTGAATTGTGGTTTATTCTTGCTATTACAATTATTTCTGAATATCAAAACCATTCCTTCAGATGTTAATATAGAGCATACTGGGTTTTAGAGCATGAAAGACTCTGCGAATTTAACCATTTGCAAGTCAGGTTAATGCTGGAATAAACTAAAATAATTTATAGAATGTACTAAAACTGAATTGCAAGGAAATTTATGATAGGTAGTCACACAATAATAAAAAACCAAAGATTAATTAACATAAAAATTCTAGCTGTCATGTAGAAATAATTGTAATGTAATTTTATTTCACTGATTGAACCTCCAACTAGGTCCTGGGTAAAGTCAATATGAAAATAAAAGGCTATGAAAGGCACCTTTAGGCCACAAGGAAAACAGGACATGATCTCACCAGCTTCAAAATTAAAACTATTGAATTATTTGCTATACACACACACACAGAAAGAGAGAGAGAGAGACAGAGAGACAGAGAGATCCTTTTAAAGATATCATTATTGCTTCCAAAGAATGGGAAACTTAAAAGAAAAATGAATGAGACTTTTTATATATTTGTTTAAACTATTTTGGGAAATCATGAAATAGCTAATGGATTGAGTTCCACTTTGAAAAACTCCACACTTTGTTCATTTTATTAACTCTTAAAATATGGAAGCATTAGAAATAAAAAGAATTCTTTAATAGAAAGTGTACCAAGAAATTAAGTTATTGAACCCAAATCAATCGTGACTGACATTTCCTATCCATAATACAGAGAAGTCACACTATAAGCAAAAGCTTAAATAATTTAGAAAATAATAATCTTAGTTTTTCAAGCACAGGACCTCTAGGTGCTCGACAAATGTCTGTACTACTGAAGGGACAGCACAGGTTTCCTACTTCATCTTTTATCTCTGCAACCCAATCTCCAATGCACTGTAGTTGCTCAATAAATATTGGTTGGACCAAATACAGTAATTTTCTGAAGATGCATTGGCTGGGCCAAGTACATGTAAAAGCTTAAAATTCCTGAATAAAAAAAGCTCACCCTTTGGGTACTGCGGGCATTCATCAGAGGCTAATAAACACTCTCTTAGAGACTTGTTTCTTTATCTCCTCCAATGATGCTGAATCACACTCTTTTTCCAGACTTTTGTTCAATGGAAGTTGCAAATGCATTTTCTATATTTAGGATGACTTGTGATATGTTTGTATGGTTTAAGCACATTGTGAGCAGTTGGCTGGTATTGCAGAAATAGGCATCTGAAGCAACCCACAAAAATGATCCAGAATCTTATAAATGTAAAGATTAGGCAGTTCTGTGCTTTTTTTGGTATTTGATAATAGCACAGTAATCACTGTTTTAGCAAACGTGTGTGTTCTGGTTAACTCTCACATTTTAAAAATACATTTCTAAAAATGGGTTTTTATAAAATTTTTAGTTTTGAAGAATTTTGGTGGAAAATCATTATTTTAGTGATATTTGCCCTTGTATGGTAACTGAAACAAATACTCTCCTCTTCTACCAACTATATCCCCTCCCTAAATGCCTCAGAAAACAGGAAAATTGGATTCCAGTCTTATATCTTAAGACCTAGGTCAGGGATCCCTGGGTGGCGCAGTGGTTTGGCGCCTGCCTTTGGCCCAGGGCGCGATCCTGGAGACCCGGGATCGAATCCCACGTCAGGCTCCCGGTGCATGGAGCCTGCTTATCCCTCTGCCTGTGTCTCTGCCTCTCTCTCTCTCTCTCTGTGTGTGTGACTATCATAAATAAAAAACAAAAAACAAAAAAAACAAAAAACAAAAAAAACCATGTCTTTAAAAAAAAAAAAAAAAAGACCTAGGTCAAGTCCATCAGCATCTTTTGTTATATTCATATATAAAGCAGTACTAATGAAACCTATATCATAGGGTAATAACAAAGTTTACATAGAATAAGACACTATGGGGATCCCTGGGTGGCACAGCGGTTTGGCGCCTGCCTTTGGCCCAGGGCGCGATCCTGGAGACCCGAGATCGAATCCCACGTCAGGCTCCCGGTGCATGGAGCCTGCTTCTCCCTCTGCCTGTGTCTCTGCCTCTCTCTCTCTCTCTGTATGACTATCGTAAATAAATTAAAAAAAAAAGAATAAGACACTATGTGTAAGAATGCTTAGTTAGAATTTTCATAAACGTAGTGCAACAGTTTGATAATATTCAGAATACTGAATATTCAGAACATCAGAGAATGAAAGTTCTGGATTCCGTTTATTTTCTAGTTAATGGAAGATGATGGGAAAACCACCAGTTTTCAATTTTAACTTTTTAAACATATTTCTGAAATAAATCAGTTTACTTTCCTGCTGTACTGTAAAACAAAAACAAAACCTTAAGATAAAATGGGATTTAACAACGTGATAAATGTAGTTCATGCTATAGGAGTTGGGTCTGTAACTAACCTAATCTGGAATCCTTAGAAATTTTATTTTTATTTGGTATTTCATGCTTGAAATCCACAGCTATTTTTTGGAACTTCTCTTTTACAAAAGCAGAGTGTAACAAACACAAGTCATTAATTCTTAATGTTCCTTAATCTTTGATTAACACAATTCCTGTTCTTTAAATACATTACTTTTACTGTGAAAGCATGAGAAAATATCAGATATCTTGGGCATTTTGAATTTAGTTTAAGTTAAAAAAAATGAAAGTGTGAAACTCTACATATCACTGCTGTCCAAGGACTTCCCCAAATCATGGGCTAATTGGATTCAGAAATTTGAGTACTATTCTCTGAAGATGGAGAATGCGCTCCACTAAAAACTAAAACGAATATACTTGTGTCAGAGCTCCAGGAGCCCACAGTCTATAATATCGAGCTTTACCAGAGGCAGTTTATCCATTTGAGGTGATATAATTTAATTGTGGGATATGTTACCTGAATGTAAGTAGGTATGTTTAAAATGTGTTCTACTGTATTTAAAAGAGGTTGGATGATATTTTTATTTTTAAGACATCCACATGGTATTGAGAAGATTTATTTTTACTTCTAGTTTTACTGTGAAATAATTGACAAACATCACTGTATATGTTTAAGGTGTACAGAATGATGTTTTGATTTACATATATTGTGAAAGGACTACAATAGGTTCAGCCACCATCCATCTTCTCATATAAATACAATGAAAAGTGAAGAATAAAGGAAAAAATTATCATTTGATGAGAAGTCTTAGAATTTACTCTCCTTAACAGCTTTCCTATACATCATACAGTAGTGTAAGTTCTAGTCACAATGTTGTACATTACACCCCCAGTAATGATTTATCTTATAACTGAAAGTGTATACTTATTGACCACCTTTCTCCAATTCCCCTCCATTCTCTACCTGGATAACCACAAATATGATCTCTTTTCTATGATATGGTTTCAGTTTTGTTGGTTGGTTGGTTTTTTATGTTTTTTTAAAATTCTACATAAAAATGAGATCATACAGTACTCATCTTTCACTGTCTGACTTAATTTACTTAGCATGATGCCTTTAAGATCCCTCCATGTTGTCACACATGTTAGGATTGTCTGTTTTTATAGCTCAATAACATTCTATTGTATTTATATACCAAACTTTTCAAATCCATTCATCCATTGGTGGACACTTAACATTAGCTATTGTAAATAATATTGCTATGAACATGGAGGATGCAGATATCTTTTTGAATTAGTGTTTTTGCGTCCTCTGTATATATTCCCAGAGGTGGAATTGCTGGATCATATGGTAGTTCTATTTTTAATATTTCTTCTATACTTTTTTCATAGTGGTTGTATTAATTTACAATCCCACCCACAGTGCACAATGGTTGTCTTCTCCATATTAATGCCAGCATTTGTTATCTCTTGTCTTTAATGACAGCCATTCTAACAGGTATGAGGTGATATTTTACTATTTTATTTTTCATTTCTCTAATGACTAGTGATGCTGAGCATCTTTTCATGTACCTGTTGGCCTTCTGTATATCATCTTTGGAGAAATGTTTATTCAGGTCCTTTGCCAATTTTTAAATTGGGCTAATTTTTTTTGTTTTCACTATTGAATTGTACTAGTTCTTTATATGTTTTGGATAATAATGCCTTACCTTACCAGATATATGATTTGCAAATATTTTTCCCATTGTGCAGGCTTTCTTTTCACTCTACTGATGGTTTCTTTTTTGCAGTTTGATATAGTCCCACTTTATTTTTTGTTGATTATGATGTAGGTGTCATCTCCAAAAATACCATTACCATGACCCATATCAAGGATTTTATCTCTATGTTTTCTTCTAGGAGTTTCATGATTTCAGGTCTTACGTTAAATAGTCTTTAATCCATTTTGAGTTAATTTTTGCCAGAAGTGGGTCCAGTTTCCTTATTTTACATGTGAACATACAATTATTTCAGCACCATCTAGTGAAGATTATCTTTTTTCCATTGAGTATTCTTGTCTTCCTTGAATCAAATATTAGTTGACCATATATACTTGGGTTTATTTCTGAACTCTTGATTCTGTTCCATTGGTCTATTTGTCTATTTTTATGTCACTACCATATTCACTTGATGATTACAGACTTACAGCATAGCTTGAAATCAGGAAGTGTGATGCCTCCTGCTTTATTCTTCTTTCTCAGGATTTCTTTGGCTACTTGGGCTCTTCCATATAAATTTTAAGTGTGTTTTTTCTATTTTTGTAAAAAAAAAAGTGCATTGGAATCTTGATAGAGATTGCATTAAATCTATAGATGGCTTTTGGTAGTATTGACATTATTAATTCTTCTAATTCATAAACACATCTTTGGATATCTTTCCATTTGTGTCTTCTTCAAGTCCTTTCCTCAGTGTCTTATAGTTTTATGAATAGAGATCTTTCACCTTTTTAGTTAAACTTATTAATATTTTATTGATTTTGATACTATTGTAAATGGGATTAATTTCTGAATGTCTTTTTAAAAGTTTTTGTTGTCAGTATAGAAACACTACTGATTTTTGAATGTTAATTTTCTATCTTCCTACAGCTTTACTGAATTCTTGATTAGATCCAACAGTTTTTTGGTTGAGTCTTCAGGATTTTCTGGATATAAAACTACGTCATTTGCATATTTCTTTCTTTTCACTTTCTGACGGTTTTTCTCGACTGCTTGCTCTAGTCAGAACTTCAGTACTATGTTGGATAGGAGTGGTGAGAATGGGCTTCCATGACCTGCTCCTGATTTTAAAGGACAAGTTTTAATTCTTCCACCATTGACAATGATATTAGCTGTGGTTTGTTACATATGGTCTTTAATATGTTGAAATATATTCCTTTTATGCCAAATGGATGGCATAAGTTTTTATCACAAATGGATGTTGAAATGTATTCAGTGCTTTTTCTGCACCTATGGAGACAGTCATATGATTCTTTTCTTTCATTCTATTAATGTGGTACATTGATTGATTTGAGTATGTTCCATATCTTGAGCCATACTTGCATCCCAGGGATAAATTCCATTTGATCATGATAAATGGTTCTTTTATTGTGCTGCTGAATTCAGTTTTCCAGTTTTTATTGAGAATTTTTGCCTCTATATTCATCAGATATACCAGCCAGTAGTTTTCTTTCTAATAGTGTCCTTTTCTGGTTTTGCGATCAGAATAATGGTGACCGTATAATATAAATTTGGGATTATTTCCCTCCTCTTTGATTTTTTGGAAGAGTTTGAGGATTGGTGTTTGGCAAAATTCACCAGTGAAGCCATCTGGTCCTGGGCTTTTCTTCCTTGGGGGATTTTTATTACTGATTAAATTTCCTTACTAGTAATTGGTTTATTCAGATTTTCTATTTCTTCCTGATTCAGTCTTGAATGCTTCAAGAATTTTTCCATTTTTTTCTAGATTGTCTCACCTTTTGGCATATAGTTGTTCATAGTTGCCTCTTAGGATGCTCTGAATCTCTGTGCTTTTATTTATTTTTTTAAGATTTTATTTATTTTTTATTAATGAGAGATACAGAGAGAGAGGCAGAGACACAGGCAGAGAGAGAGAGAGTCCCTGACATGGGACTCGATCCTGGGTCTCCAGGATCATGCCCTGGGCTGAGGGCAGGTGCCAAACTGCTGAGCCACCCAGGCATCCTTGAATCTCTGTGCTTTTAGTTGTACTCTCTACTTTTTTACTTATAACTTTGTTGATTTGGATCCTTTCTCTTTTTCCCTTGGTTAGTTAAGGGTTTGCCAATTTTGTTTAGCTTTCCAAAGAACCAAATCTTAGTTTGCCTAGTTTTTTCTATTGCTTTTCAGCTCTCCATTTCATTTATTTCAACTCTAATCATTTTTTCTTCTGCTGCTAACTTTGGGGTGTTTGTTCTTCTTTTCCTGGTTTCTTATCCTGGTTTCTGAAGGCATAGAGTTAGGTCACTTAGTTGAGATTTTCCTTGCTTCTTTTTTAAATCTTTCATGGTTCTTAATGTAGGTATTTATTGCTATGAACTTCCTTCTTAGAAATGCTTTTGTTGCATTTCATAAGTTCTGATATGTGTGTTTCCATTTTTGTTTCTCCCAAGAAAATGTTTTATTTTCCCTTTAAGTTCCTCTTTGACCCATTAGTTGTCAGAAGAGTGTTAATATCTGTGTGTCTGTGAAGCTTCAGTTTTCATGTAGTTGCTAGTTTCATGCCATTGTGGTTAGAGTAGATACTTGGTATGATTTCAATCTTCTTGAATTTGCTAAGACTTCTTTTATGGCCTAATATATGGTCTAGTCTAGAAACTATTCATGTATACTTGAGAAGAATGTGTATTCTGCTCTTGTTGAGATGGAATGTGTCTTCTGTCTATGTCTGTCAGGTTCATTTGGTCTATACTATTGTTCAAATCTGCTGTTTCTCTATTGATTCTCTGTCTGGATGATCTATACATTATTGAGAGTGGATTATTAACGGTAATTGTATTGTATTCCTGTTTATTTTTTCTTTTAGCTCTATTAGTCTTTGCTTTATATTTGTAAGTGCTCCAATGTTGGGTGCAAAAATATTTATAACAATTGTACCTTCTTGATACATGACGCCTTTAATATTATATAATAACCTTCTTTGTCTCTTTTTGCCATTTTCATTTTTTTAATTTATTTTTATTTTTTATGTATTTTATTTTTTTAATAATAAATTTATTTTTTATTGGTGTTCAATTTGCCAACATACAGAATAACACCCAGTGCTCATCCTGTCGAATGCCCCCTCAGTGCCCGTCACCCATTCACCGCCACCCCCCGCCCTCCTCCCCTTCCACCACCCCTACCTAGTTCGTTTCCCAGAGTTAGGAGTCTTTATGTTCTGTCTCCATTTCTGATATTTCCCACACATTTCTTCTCCCTTCCCTTCTATTCCCTTTCACTATTATTTATATTCCCCAAATGAATGAGACCATATAATGTTTGTCCTTCTCCGATTGACTACATTTCACTCAGCATAATACCCTCCAGTTCCATCAACGTCAAAGCAAATGGTGGGTATTTGTCGTTTCTAATGGCTGAGTGATATTCCATTGTATACATAAACCACATCTTCTTTATCCATTCGTCTTTCGATGGACACCGAGGCTCCTTCCACAGTTTGGCTATTGTGGACATTGCTGCTATAAACATCGGGGTGCAGAGTCCCAGCGTTTCATTGCATCTGCATCTTTGGGGTAAATCCCCAGCAGTGCAATTGCTGGATAGTAGGGCAGGTCTATTTTTAACTCTTTGAGGACCCTCCACACAGTTTTCTAGAGAGGCTGCACCAGTTCACATTCCTACCAACTGTGTAAGAGGGTCCCCCTTTCTCCGCATCCTCTCCAACATTTGTGGTTTCCTGCCTTGTTAATTTTCCCCATTCTCACTGGTGTGAGGTGTTATCTCATTGTGGTTTTGATTTGTATTTCCCTGATGGCAAGTTATGGGGAGCATTTTCGCTTGTGCTTATTGGCCATGTCTATCTCTTCCTCTGTGAGATTTCTGTTCATGTCTTTTGCCCATTTCATGATTGGATTGTTTGTTTCTTTGGTGTTGAGTTTAATAAGTTCTTTAGAGATCTTGGAAACTAGCCCTTTATCTGATACGTCATTTGCAAATATCTTCTCCCATTCTGTAGGTTGTCCTTTAGTTTTGTTGACTGTATCCTTTGCTGTGCAAAAGCTTCTTATCTTGATGAAGTCCCAATAGTTCATTTTTGCTTTTGTTTCTTTTGCCTTCGTGGATGTATCTTGCAAGAAGTTACTGTGGCCGAGTTCAAAAAGGGTGTTGCCTGTGTTCTCCTCTAGGATTTTGATGGAATCTTGTCTCACATTTAGATCTTTCATCCATTTTGAGTCTATCTTTGTGTATGGTGCAAGAGAGTGGTCTAGTTTCATTCTTCTGCATGTGGATGTCCAATTTTCCCAGCACCATTTATTGAAGAGACTGTCTTTCTTCCAATGGATAGTCTTTCCTCCTTTATCGAATATTAGTTGGCCATAAAGTTGAGGGTCCACTTCTGGATTCTCTATTCTGTTCCATTGATCTATGTGTCTGTTGTTGTGCCAGTACCACACTGTCTTGATGACCACAGCTTTGTAGTACAACCTGAAATCTGGCATTGTGATGCCCCCAGCTATGGTTTTCTTTTTTAAAATTCCCCTGGCTATTCAGGGTCTTTTCTGACTCCACACAAATCTTAAAATAATTTTTGTCTAACTCTCTGAAGAAAGTCCGTGGCATTTTGATAGGGATTGCATTAAACGTGTAAATTGCCCTGGGTAACATTGACATTTTCACAATATTAATTCTGCCAATCCATGACCATGGAATATTTTTCCATCTCTTTGTGTCTTCCTCAATTTCTTTCAGAAGTGTTCTATAGTTTTTAAGACATACATCCTTTACCTCTTCAGTTAGGTTTATTCCTAGGTATCTTATGCTTTTGGGTGCAATTGTAAATGGGATTGACTCCTTAATTTCTCTTTCTTCAGTCTCATTGTTAGTGTATAGAAATGCCACTGACTTCTGGGCATTGATTTTGTATCCTGCCACGCTACCAAATTGCTGTATGAGTTCTAGCAATCTTGGGGTGGAGTCTTTGGGGTTTTCTATGTAGAGTATCATGTCATCGGCAAAGAGGGAGAGTTTGACTTCTTCTTTGCCAATTTGAATGACTTTTATTTCTTTTTGTTGTCGGACTGCTGAGACTAGGACTTCTAGTACTATGTTGAATAGCAGTGGTGAGGGTGGACATCCCTGTCTTGTTCCTGATCTTAAGGGAAAGGCTCTCAGTGCTTCCCCATTAAGAATTATATTTGCTGTGGGTTTTTCATAGATGGCTTTTAAGATGTTGAGGAGTGTTCCCTCGATCCCTACACTCAGAAGAGTTTTGATCAGGAATGGATGCTGTAATGTGTCAAATGCTTTCTCTGCATCTATTGAGAGGATCATATGGTTCTTGGTTTTTCTCTTGCTGATATGATGAATCACATTGATTGTTCTACGAGTGTTGAACCAGCCTTGTGTCCCTGGGATAAATCCTACTTGGTCATGGTGAATAATTTTCTTAATGTACTGTTGGATCCTATTGGCTAATATCTTGTTGAGAATTTCTGTATCCATCTTCATCAGGGATATTGGTATATAATTCTCCTTTTTGGTGGGGTCTTTGTCTGGTTTTGGAATTAAGGTGATGCTGGCCTCATAGAATGAATTTGGAAGTACTCCATCTCTTTCTATCTTTCCAAACAGCTTTAGTAGAATAGGTATGGTTTCTTCTTTAAATGTTTGATAGAATTCCCCAGGGAAGCCATGTGGCCCTGGACTTTTGTGTCTTGGGAGGGTTTTGATGACTGCTTCAATTTCCTCCCTGGTTATTGCCCTGTTCAGGTTTTCTATTGCTTCCTGATCCAGTTTTGGTAATTTGTGGCTGTCTAGAAATGCGTCCATTTCTTCTAGATTGCCTAATTTATTGGCGTATAGCTGTTCATAATATATTTTTAAAATCGTTTGTATTTCCTTGGTGTTGGTAGTGATCTCTCCTTTCTCATTCATGATTTTATTAATTTGAGTCTTCTCTCTCTTCTTTTTAATAAGGCTGGCTCATGGTTTATCTATCTTATTCTTTCAAAGAACCAACTCCTGGTTTTGTTGATCTGTTCCACAGTTCTTCTGGTCTCGATTTCATTGAGTTCTGCTTGAATCTTTATTAACTCTCTTCTTCTGCTGGGTGTAGGATCTTTTGCTGTTTCTTCTCTAGCTCTTTTAGGTGTAAGGTTAGCTTTTGTATTTGAGTTCTTTCCAGTTTTTGGATGGATGCTTGTATTGTGATGTATTTCCTCCTCAGGACTGCTTTTCCTGTATCCCAAAGATTTTGAACGGTTGTATCTTCATTCTCATTAGTTTCCATGAATCTTTTTAATTCTTCCTTAATTTCCTGGTTGACCCTTTCATCTTTTAGCAAGATGGTCCTTAACTTTCACGTGTTTGAAGTCCTTCCAAACTTCTTGTTTTGATTTAGTTCTAATTTCAAGGCATTATGGTCTGAGAACATGCAGGGGACGATCCCAATCTTTTGGTATTGGTTAAGACCCGATTTGTGACCCAGTATGTGGTCTATTCTGGAGAAAGTTCCATGTGCACTTGAGAAGAATGTGTATTCAGTTGAGTTTGGATGTAAAGTTCTGTAGATATCTGTGAAATCCACCTGGTCCAGTCTATCATTTAAAGCTCTCGTTTCTTTGGAGATGTTGTGTTTAGAAGACCTATCGAGTGTAGAAAGTGCTAGATTGAAGTCACCAAGTATAAGTGTATTATTATCTAAGTATGTCTTAATTTTGGTTATTAATTGATTGATATATTTAGTAGCTCCCACATTCGGGGCATACATATTGAGGATTGTTAAGTCCTCTTGTTGTATAGATCTTTTAAGTATGATATAGTGTTCTTCTTCCTCTTCATCTCTAACTACAGTCTTCGGGGTAAATTTTAGTTTATCTGATATAAGGATGGCTACCTCTGCTTTCTTTTGAGGACCATTTGAATGGCAAATGGTTCTCCAACCTTTTATTTTCAGGTTGTAGGTGTCCTTCTGTCTAAAATGAATCTCTTGTAGACAGCAAATAGATGGGTCCTGCTTTTTTATCCAGTCTGAAACCCTGCACCTTTTGATGGGGTCATTAAGCCCGTCACGTTCAGAGTTACTATTGACAGATATGAGTTTGGTGTCATCATGGTATCAATTCAGTCCTGGTTTTTGTGGATTGTTCCACTGAACTTCTTCTTAAAGGGGAATTTTAAGAGTCCCCCTTAAAATTTCTTGCAGAGCTGGTTTGGAGGTCACATATTCTTTCAGTTCCTGCCTGTCTTGGAAGCTCTTTATCTCTCCTTCCATTCTGAATGAGAGCCTTGCTGGATAAAGTATTCTTGGTTGCATGTTTTTCTCATTTAGGACCCTGAATATATCCTGCCAGCCCTTTCTGGCCTGCCAGGTCTCTGTGGAGAGGTCTGCCGTTATCCTAATACTTCTCCCCATAAAAGTCAGGGATTTCTTGTCTCTTGCTGCTTTAAGGATCTTCTCTTTATCTTTGGAATTTGCAAGCTTAACTATTAAATGTCGAGGTGTTGAATGGCTTTTATTGATTTTAGGGGGTGGGAATCTATTTCCTGGATCTGAATGCCCGTTTCCCTTCCCAGATTAGGAAAGTTTTCAGGTATGATTCGTTCAAATACATATTCTGGACCTCTGTCCCTTTCCGCGCCCTCGGGAACCCCAATTAAACGTAGGTTTTTCTTCCTCAGGCTGTCATTTATTTCCCTTAATCTATCCTCATGGTCTTTTGTCTCTTTTTTCCTCAGTTTCCCTCTTTGCCATCAACTTGTCTTCTATGTCACTCACTCGTTCTTCCACCTCGTTAACCCTCATCGTTAGGACTTCTAGTTTGGATTGCACCTCATTCGATTAGATAGATTAATCTATAGATTAATAGATTAATACAAATATAAATATTTAAGGCACATTGTTTGGTAATTATATATGTTTACTCTCCAAGAATAAGAGCAACTTAAGAAGAGAGATCATGTTCTATTTGTGTGTGTCTGTCTAGGAAGATGTTTAAAATAGTTAATCAAAAACATGGCATGCACATTGACCCATCAGAACCAAGGGCTGGCCTAGGTGTTGGAGCAATGACCTAGAGTATATTTGCTATGTGCCAAGTATTAGTCTTTAAGGTACGAGCCATAGGGAAGTCTGAATGCCAAGGGCAGTTTTTAAGATGGCTGGAAAATGGCTGGAGTAAGTGGGACACTCAAACAGGACTTTAACAACTGGCAAGGACATATTCCCATACTGGCTGAAAATCAGTTTTGTGTCTAGTGCTTAGCACAGGGCCTGCCACAAAGTCATAATTGACTTTGTGTTGAATACAAATAATAAATTTATTTCATACTCAACGTCAAAGCTGAGAGAAGCCAGAGTATTCTGAGTGAGCACACAAATACAGTCAGGTATGAAAATATTGCTGCAGATAATCCACAAAGGAAATATTACATATATATACATCTGTATGTGTGTGTGTGTATATATATATATATATATATACAGAGACATACAGACATCCTATTGAAAATGGGTTGTATATAAAGAGAAAAAGATGATACCAACATACTTTATTTTTATAATGTGGGTCCTGGCTAAAGGCATTCAGCCAGAAAACTGTTCATAATACTAGGTGAGTTGTCACCAAATGGCTGAAAATTGTCTGGGTTTAATTGCCTGCATATACCCAAATTTGCCTTCCTGTGACCAGAAGAAAGAAGCAAAACCTCCTAATTAACACTGAGCCAAAGTGGATCCCCCCAAAAAGAAAGTTATTAATATCTTCAATTAGAGGCAGAGGGAGAACAACACACAAATGGTAGAAAGAGTAAAGAACTACATGGCAAATGAGCAACAGAAAATTAATGTTTTTAATAAGACTAAGTGGAGAGGTGTAACTTGTACTAAAAGTAAATTACCCTGCTTTTAGCTAAAAGAGACTCAAACCTCTTAATGGAAGAAAAGCTTTGCAGGTACCAACCACTATTTTTGGCATAAAGTCATTTGGGTAACACCTAAGAATTAAAGAATATCTTGTAAAGAAATTATCAGTGTCAATAATTATTATTCTGCATTCATGCACATATACTCACCATTTGCAAGGCAAACTCCATGTTTTTTACATTTTCTGGGCATCTTCTGAAGAGAAAGTTTCACAGACAACAATTCACTTTTTCTAAGCCTTAGAGACCAGCACAGATTTTACAAATGGTTCCTGTGTATCAAAGCTTTGGGAGGAAGTTTGAGATATATACATCCAATCCAGTATATCTTCCTTCCACACTTTCCATTTTTAGTTCAGCCAACTCCCTGCTTCTTCTTGAACCAGTGCTACACTCTTGACACTTCTACTTAAAATCTTCTGTCTAGGGATCCCTGGGTGGCGCAGCGGTTTAGCGCCTGCCTTTGGCCCAGGGCGCGATCCTGGAGACCAAGGATCGAATCCCACATCGGGCTCCCGGTGCATGGAGCCTGCTTCTCCCTCTGCCTGTGTCTCTGCCTCTCTCTCTCTATCTGTGTGACTGTCATAAATAAATAAAAATTAAAAAAAAATCTTCTGTCTAGAACCTCCTTTCCCATTGCTCACCGCTATCTTTTGACTCTCAGCTTATTCAGACATCTGCTAGAAAATCTTTCCTGATTTATCCAGGTGAAATGTGTCCCAATAGCCCCTTTTCGTACATCTAGTATATGATATACAATGTGTCTGCTTCAAGTTGTTCCTGTCTGATCTCCTTAAGTTATAAGGCCAGAGCCTTCCTCCTCTTTATCGTTGAATCTTTCATTCCATCTAGTAGTGCTTAGCATAGAAGATCCTTGACCAATTTGACCATTTTTACAACTCAGAGTGAAAAAAACAGCATAAAGCTGAGCATTTTAAAGGTTTCTACATGTACAAAATAAGAACTTCAAAATCTCGTGTATTTTCTGCTCCAGTGAGCAGGTTTGAGATTTCTTAAAGAATCTCATTTAATGAATAGTGCATAGGAAGGTGGAAAACTCCATGACTCATAGCCATAAAGTGGACTCATTTTGCAGCCCTAATGCCAATCTCAGACTGACATTCAATAAAGCATCTACTGTCTACACAGTTGTGCATTTTTTAAAGAATAATACCTCTGCTACTTCCTTTGAATGATTTATAAGTTATCATTAATAATCACTTTCCATACTTCTAAAAAGCACTCTTATAAGAGGCTTTGATCCAGCAATGAATAAATTCAAGGCTGCTCCCCACAGATGACCCACTTTTTAGTGACCCACCTAGCTTTTTCACACACTGTACAAATAACTGTTTCATACATTAGATAATAATATAGAAAACAGATAGTAAAGAAGATATTACTTGCATATATATTTTATATATAAAATTTTATATGTATATAAAATTAAGCTTCCCAAATCAGTAATTCCTATCAGATGTTATCCTGTTTGTCTTCTTTGAAATCTTGTTTATGCTCTTTTCAAAATTAAATTACAACAAAAATTTAGTGATGGACTCAAAATATTCAATAGACCATACCTCAAATATGTAGTTTTTATATATTTGCATATGATTTACCTTGATGAATTAATAGCACTAGTCAATCTTTTGAATCATAGATTTCTAAGTAAGTAAATGGAGTTAAGATATCCAAATAAGTCTATCTACTTGTGGCATAAAAAAAACCCTTATGAACCAGAAAAATAAAGCACAAGTAAACATAAATTGCAGGGAAATGACCATATATTAAAATAATAACATGGATTCTGTACTTGGGCATGAATGTGCCATCAAGGCTAATATAAATACAATATAATCTACCTAGCAATTCTCTCCATACAAAAATACATAGTATTTTAAAATCTAGATATTCAGCAATGATGAATATCATCAAAAGCAGCCATGAGAATGACCCTAATATCTATACTTTAAGACCTTGCCAAGAAATGTATTCCCCATATTGTTATAAACAATCTATTTGGCTTCATTATCTGCTGATAAACATTTCCCATCAATTCTTTTGAAGTGCATACTATTGACATACTTTCAGATAATAACAGACAGCCTCAAATGACATATTCTTAACCCTCTTCTTTAAGGTCTTCTTTCTTAATAAAAAATACTTTCAAAATCAATGTAGAATCATATCATTGGAAATTTTATTTTAGCCACAAGGTTCTAATAAATAAAGCTGTATGTTGAGCAAATTTAGTCTTTTCAAATGCTTTCCTACTAAACATCACATTTTTTTTCTTCTGCAACAAAAAGACACTAAACACATTGCAAGTCTGTTGAAAAGCCTGTTCTGAAGCAATATTTTATCAAGTAACATTTTTTTAAATGATTTAACTATTAAAGATCACATCAGTGTTCCCACCCCACCTTACCACTAGTTATCAGCAAACTACTCATCTATAAACTCATAAAGTCCTGGATCTCCAGACTCCATTTGTCAATCAATCTACCTACTTTGTATTAAACACAGGCTTTGTGGCCAATGTTTACTATGCTGAGGAATATTTACTGAATTAAGCAAAGTTGTCAAAGTGATAATAACCTTGTGTCATCAGTATTAATATTGACTCATCATACTTCCAAAACATATTTTAATAAATTACCTTTTCCTTAAAGAAAACAGAACATACTATACATTTAATTTAACATAAAATCAAGAAAATCCTTGTATGTTTATTATAGGAAAGCACCAGCAGAGCTATGCTCTAGGAAGAAGGGAGGAAAGGCATGCACATTTTATCCTCTTCTATAAAGAGCTGCTGTCAGCTGGACTGGAAATTTACTACCTATCATTGAATGGCTACGAGACACACCTAACTTGTAGGCAGGTCACCATCCTGTGTGTACACTTGGACCATGCTGCTGGATAGGACATGAACTAAGTCCTTAGTGAGAAATCTCATGACATGGCTTAAGCAGAGCTATAGAAAATTGGTCTAAGAGGAATGAAAACTCTTAAGGAAACAGGCCTAGCAGAAAGGCCAAGTTCCCTCTGGGCAGGACCTGAATCAACTTCACTTTCCTTTGGAATTCCTGGAACCCTTGTTTTATCAGGCATGGTTCTACTAAAGTCCAGGGTTCTCATTCTCATACCTTCTGGAATTTCAAAGGCACAGAGTCTAGTTTTACCTGTTTCTCAAAGCAGTGACAGCCTGGGGGCAGTTAAGAGTATGCATGTGTGTATCAGACAGACCTGGGTTTAAGTACTAACTTTACCACCTACTAGCTGGATAACTTTGAGCAGTTTACCTACCTCCCAGATTTAGTTTCTGCTTTTGTAAAATGAAAATAAAAATATCCACTTCAAAGGATTACTAAGAGATTAAATAAGATACTGCATGCAAGTTACTGTTGTTAGAACCTAGGAAATACTCAAACTACTACTACTATTACTACTCCTACTTCTCCTCCCCCTCCTCTTCCTCCGCCTCCTTCTTCTTCCCCAATTTAAATGCCATCCAATTCACAAAAAATTCGTGGTAAGTGTTGATAATATGTTTACTTTGATATCATTGTGCCATAAAACTCAGGACAGGACACTGAAATTCACAGAACAGAGAAATATCAAGAAAATTGGGCAGGATTTGCAACTGCAATGATGGGCAAGACATTCAAACTCATTCAGAGTTTCCAGTCCTGGTGGGAGGAATAGAAATAAAGGTCAATTTTAATATAAAGGAATGCTAATAAATAAGCACAACACCCTTTTGACATATATAACCCAGGCTGGGGGTGGTGGTGGTCAATGTGTAGTGTGTTCTGGAAAGCTTACTGAGGCAGTGACATGACGATGACTGAGACCTGAAAATGAGTAGGAGTTGGATAAATGTGCAGCACTGGGGGAAAAGTGAAAGAGGATATGTGAAGAAGCTCCCATTACAGACAATAAGACTAATACATGCAAAACGGAATTATGAATTTGTGCTTGTTGGAGGCCTACTAGATGGCACTATAGGTAGGCACAGGCTCTGGAGTAACATTGGAGGGGAGTGTCAATGCCTGAATTCCACGCTCAGAGATTTTTATTCAGTTGTTTCTGGGTAGCATCTAAATGCTGATATCATTTAAAAGCATTCTCAGTAACCAGTATTTAGATTTAAATTAAATCCAGACTGACCTATCAAAAGGGAGCAGGGGGATCTAGTAATGGATTTCATACTGTTTCAAGGAAAATGAGGTTGTGATGTAGTGTTGTTCTTTCATGACATCACAATTAGAACATTAGCAATTGTGCTAATATTCCAATCCTCCTAGGAAAATGTGCCAATGATATATCCTCAGGGTCAAAGAGCAGATACTCGCAAACCTATCCTGAGACATATCTGTGCCTTCAAAACCAGTCATAGTTGTGTCCCAGATACCGTTTTTATTTATGTCTCAAGATGCATCTCTTGGAAATAAAATACAAACATTTGAAAATAACTTTGCTAGATAATGATAATTACCTACAGCAAACAAGTTGTTCAATTCACTAATACACTCAAGAAAAACTAACAGAAAAGAGATGCAGAGCTTAAAATTTGCTCTATTATTTTTTTAATGTGGCTTGTCTACTCTTGTTTTGTTTTTTGATACCCCAGGATATATGGACCTGGGCTAAGTCATGGGCATAATTTACTCTGAGCCAGCACTCATGAACTGGCCAAAGTTGGTAGCATGTTGCATTTATATGAAAGGAGCCCTGCTCTTGGTGTGGTGGGAAAACTGCTTCCAAATTTGTTTCTCCCAGGTGTGCATTACACTGGAGTTCTCTACAATGAGTAATTGCTTATGTGAATGGTAATGTTCCTTTCTCATACAAGTCATCACCACATTCCCACCTATATGCCCTATGTGAGTTAGAAGCAGTTTGGTGTGAGATTCAGCTTCCATCCAAACAAAATTATTTTAGCTATATTTTATATTTACTTTTCTTTTTCCTGGAAGTAAGACAAGGGCCCTTGAGCTGTCTCTAGATATTCCCACCATTCATTCTCAGCCTTCAATCTCCCCCCCCCCCCGCCACACACATACTCATTGCTCTAAACCTTATATCTAGATGCTGCCAACTCATGACTGCCCTTCTGAGAGATGAAAATAGAGACTCTATCATTCCATGTAGTCATATTTGTTCACAGTGGGGATTTGGAGCCTGACACGAGTGAGGACAAATTCAAAAGCAATATGCAATCAAATTATTAACAAAGTTGGATCACCTTTTTCTGGAATTTTTATAAGTAAAGAATGACTAAATATTTCAGTTAATAAATGTGGATGATTATTCAAGCAAGAGAAAACAAGTATATTTTGCAGGATTTCTGGACAGGGAAAAAAGCTGCAAAAGATACTTATTTCTGATGTTTAAATAAAATTCACTCAAAAGGAGTTATTTCACTAGGATCATAGCTTTAGTTATCAATCAATAAATAATAACACAAGTTCCCAAAACAGAATAAAGCTCTAACACCCACTGCTCAAAACCTGCCAGGAAACACACTCCCCAAAGAAGAAAGGTAAAAATATCAGAGGGAAACTGGCAATATCTCTCAGGGATCTACAAGATGCCAAAAAGTGAATGCCATTTTCTCACCAATAATCTGCACTTTAATCTTACATGAAACAATTTTTCACAAAAAAAGTGTCTGTTCTCTTGTATTTGATAAAGAAAAAGAATTAGAAATAGGCCCAATTTCTTTTAGAAAAGTAGGTTTCTTCAGCTTTCGATTGGCCTTTCTCATGACCCCCTATACAAGAAGACAGATAATAAATATAATGATTTATACTGAAAAGAGAGCAGTGAGGATAATGGCCCAAACAGTGCTGTCTTTTATTATGTTACCATAGTAAATAATAGCAGTACTGCTCACACCGTTATACTTAAGGTTGTAGCAGCGATTCCATTATAATTCCTGTTTTTCAGAAGTTTATAACTTGGTCTTGACAATATACTCCAGCCTGAAACTAGCCTTTTCTTTTCCCTCCCCCCCCTTTTTTTTTTTTGTCAAACGCTGGTTTTCCTTGATTGTCACACTATTATTGCATAATGAAATTGGAAAACTAAATAGTACTTTCACTATTTTTTCTACCTATACTTTGCATATATATATATATATATATAATATATATATATATATATATATATAAAACCTCTTCTGTAACACACGTCAAACACACACAACAATGGGTTTGCCTGCACATTCAATATTTGCATTTAGGAAAATAAAGAGCATTCAGTACATTCAATGTTGATTAATTGGGAAGACTACCATAATAATTTACTCCAAAATGCCTAAAAAGGCATATATTAAAAATTTTTATATACTTTTGTTAATTCTTTAAATAACAGAATGTTTGACTAGGGTGCATAGACTCACTTGAAGTAAACATAATTCAGCTGAAAGCTGGACAATCTAATTCAAGAAAAAAAACCAACAACAACAATAAAGAAGAAATCTAATACCTTGGTAAGCCAGAGTGAAAATGGGCAATTTTTGTACTGTATCCCTTTTAATACCCCTAATATGGAAACAGATATGAGATTTAGACTATACATATAGTCTGTCTTAATTTTTACTGCTCAAGTAATTTACTCAATGGGAGACCACTTTTTAAGTAATAAATAAATAAATAATAAATAAATAAATAAATAAATAAATAAATGTTACCTGTTCAATAGAAGGAGACAATTAGAAACCATATAGAAAATTGTAAATAATGAATAACCTGTGTCCCACAAAGCCTGAAACTTAAAATAATTTGTCACTCTGCTGTTAATGTTAACTCTGCTGACCTAAACTGACAAAAAGAGTCTTTTGGTAAAAGAAAAAAATGTCTTGTAAAAGAATAATTAGAAGGAAAAGTTCTGACTCCATAGTTCTTTTTTGGATCAAAGAAAACAAAGACCTAAACTCCACATAGCTCCCTATTAAAATGAAATGTTCTCTTTACTTTAGGTTAGGAGCTACCTCAAGGATTCTGTTTGATTCCCTCTCCTCTGTGCCAAGGAAGCACAATTTTACCTTATGGATCAATGGAAAATGGAACCTTGACATTTATAGCGGATTTTCCAAGACTTAATTTGCAAATATGAAAAACTGCAGTTTAGTTTTCTAGGTCAAGCAATAATAAAAGGGGGATACGTTCTCAATTTTGAGCAATTCTCTGAAATATTTTAAGCTGAAAGAAATTGGTTAATTTTACATTTTTATTCCAAATTTAAGTAACGGGAGAAATAACTAGCTTGGAAGGAGCGGGGGTGGGGAGGGGAGAACTCCATCTTAATGGCAACATTCTTTTAGTTATTGTGTAGAAGGTAAATTCACCAGATAAGACCCTGGATTTTAAGAACTATAAATACAGGTAATATTTGTAATTTGCATAGATTCTTTACATCTCATAGAAGATGTAAATAAAGGAAACATACACATACTAGAGATTCTATTCAGACTGATCCAGAAAAATAGAAAAGGCATTGGAGAGAATAGGCAGTGTCTGGGATCGCTAGATTGAAACTACACAAAGCCAGAATTTGAAATCATAAGTTCTTAAAAATATCATATTGTGAGGGTCTGTTATATAAAACTATACGGTAATAAATTTGAGGATAAATTAGTACGAGTAGCAGTAATAAACCATGCATACGTAATAATCTTTTTTATATCACACAGTCTCATTTACTTAAGCTTGTCTTTGCATCTACCTAAATCCATTGTGATCACCAATAATGGAAAACTATCAGAAGCGTTTTGCCTGTCTTCAGGATCTCAATACCAGGGCATGCATAAATCTGCATATCTGAAGTCTCATGAATAATGGGTATGAAGAGAAGATTCAGATGTGCCCCAAATGTGGTTTTGAGTTTGGGAGTAAAAATGAGATTAAAACAAAACAAAACGAAGCACCAAAAGCCATGGCAGGGAATGGCTAGAAAAATGGTGTTAATCTTTACAACAATCATCAAAGGGAAATATCACATGGGAAAGGCACAATGGTATAGTGATTATCAGTACAAACTCTGAAGTGAGGTGGCAACTTCACTTCAAAATGGTTCAGACACATGCCAGCTGGGTGAAGCCAGATAAGTCATTGTACATCTCTGTGTCCCAGTTCTCTTAGCTATAAAATGGGAAGGATAACAATATCAACTCTTAGTAAAAATTATGTAACATTTGCTATTATTTCAGTTTTACAGAGAACAAAATAATGATCAGGAAGAAAAGACACTTGCTTGAAATTACATAGGTAAAAAAAGAGCAGAGAAGGGTTATATCTTCCATTAGACTCCAAAGGTCTGAGAAATCTCTGCTACTCCACAGCACCTCTTTTGTTTTTTTGTAATCAAACATTTGAGAATTAACAAAAATGGCCCTTGAAATTTTTTCATCTTCAAAAGTTTGGTTATAAAAGGAGAAAAATGGCATAAGGTGGAGCCTCCATAGACCAGAGGTTCCTAAGGGACCAGACAGTACTGTCAATCCCAAAGGACTGGTGGAGAATTACATCTGGACACTGGGTTCAGGGTTCAAAGGAATGCAACCTCCAGCAATAAGGAGGCAAAAACCATCCTCTGAAGAGGCATACTAATACATCAACCTATCTATCTCCCCAATAAGAAGCTATCATTCTCAACTCTAGCTGTGAATTTTTCACCATTAGTAGTCACATGTTACTATAACACTCTTCACCAAAAGTTATGATTTGCTTTATAAATATATTTTTACAGAATAGCCAATATTGGTTATGAATATGTTTCTATTATCACTTTGATTCTATCACACAGTATTATAATTCTTTGGACAGTACTGGAAAGTGCACTGCATTTTAAAAATGATCATTAAGATAGTATAATTACCATTAATTGTTTAAAGAAATGAACAGCTATTTATTATACAACACTAAGAGACATGAATGTGTTTTCTTGTTCAATTTGCGTTGATTTAAGTGCTTATTATAGGTGAAGGATATTTATCCAGCACTTTTGAAAATGGCCTCAAAACAGAGAGAGAATTCCCTTTTTCTTTTTCACTATTGCAAATTTCAACAAGAAATATTTTGCCAGTATGCTATGAACACCAATAGTGTAACATAAACCATGGAAAAATTCCAGGCTGTGTTGACATATTTTACGAATGTTATGGGATGGCAGATTGGAGGTGTACATCTGTGGGGGTTGGCCAGTCATCCCACTGCCGTCTGTGTATCTGTATGCTTAAATAAATTAGCTAATATAAAAACAGTGCATAAACAAGTTTAATGTCATAGAATTTCCTTTATAGGGTACAGAATATTCAAATTTGAGTAAAGAAATAGTAATTCTGTTCAACTGCTATTACTTGGGAATAGGCAATGTATAAAATGGAAATGCTGTGGCACCCAAACAGAAATGCATTACATATAATGCTTGGCTATTCTTTTTTCTCCCTTTAGTACATCACCCTGTTTTACTGGCAGCAATGTTTTTGCGACCTAGAATAGTGAGGAAGGATCTTTTATCAGAGGACTGGAGAAACCCTTCTGCACCTCAAGGTCATTCAATGACTACCAAATTCCTTTCTTCTTGAGGAAAAACCAAGTCATAATATGCAACCCTCAACCCTAGATTCCCATCTCTGAATTATTCTTTATATAACAAACATTGTAGGCACTTATCAAGAGAGGCCCCCCTGGTAGCTGATCTAAGAAAAGAATCACTTAGCAATGTTACATTCTTGTTCTATCCTTTACATATATATAAAAATCTTTCAAAGATAAACCCCAGCTACAGGGCTTGATGTCAACAGCTTCACACTAAATTTGCTTCTCCCCCTCTTGTATTTAATTCCTTCATGATGCCTCTTACTGGTTAAATAGTATAAATGACTGTTTTCTCTTAATCTTAAATATTTTGGCTGGGTAATTATTTTTCCATGGGTTTGTTATGTGCTAAACAATTAGTGTGAATGTGTATATGTGTGTGTGTGTGTGTGTAAAAACTACACAAATGAATAAAAAGAAGCAACAAATGATCCCTTAGGAGAAACTATACATATACAGTAGGTATAATTGGTGTTAATTTCAATGGTGGGATTTTTAAGTTAGACAAGAAACAATAAAACTTTTATTTTTAGCTAACAGTTTGTGGGCTAATTTAGTCCTTGAAATCCTTCCAAGCATGATAGCTTAAATTTGCCCCAGATGGACTTTCTCTTCTGTTCAAACTGCTCGACAGCAACATAACAGCCATTTATAACGGAGTCTGCAGAAATGGGCTGGCGCTTCTAGTCTTCCAAATACATTGGTCTGTTTGTAAGGAGAGTGCCCCCATAAATCACCATGAATTAAAGAGGAACGCACATATCCCAATCAAAACATCAGGAAGAAACCATTGCCCAATAGATAAGAACACAAACAAGTGCAAAGCATCACTTGAGTTTTTATAGAAGGCCCATATTTTTGGAAGGCAACCAGTGCTGTTTCACATGCTGTACTTTTTCTAATCTGACTGACTCACAGTCTTGTGATAGTGAGATAAGCTAGGTAGGCAAATTTTTATAGAGTTGCAATTACTGAAATTGTCATTACGCTGCTCACTGTAAAATAAATATAGATAGAAGTGAAATTATGCACAGGCTAGAAGTAGAAAGTGTTTTGCTTCTGTTTGCTAAATTAATCTCTTCCTAAATGGCTGCAGGCCAGGTAGGTTAGCATTTGTGGTTTCAAAGGTTTTCAGCGCTTGCAATGAGCCATGAAATTACTGCATGCTGCTGAAAATGGCAGCTGATGAAAGGAAAAGAGTGAATCCCAAAGGCAGAAAGACAGGAGGAAGCAAAATTACAGGCAGAAAGTCTGATTTTTGATGTTGCTCATTGTGAAATGTACACCCAAACTTTTAATAAAACATAAAACATTAATAAACCTGCTAACAATTCCTTACAATTTCTTTTGAAGTCTGAGTATAATTTCTGAATACTTATTAAAACAAGCAATGATTCAGAGGGGGCTGAGCGGTTTTCTATCTATGGTATGTGCTGTATTGGTAGATATTCTATGTGTGACTTCTGAAATAAGATTTTTATTGATGTTTTTAATTGAATCACACAAAAGGATTGATTTTCAGTTAATAAAAGTACCCAGATCTTTTTAGTTTCTGTTAGGATTAGCTGGTCTTAGTTTTGCTACTGTCACCAGTACATACCACAATCAGTGCTGCTATCCTGATTTAAATCATCTGAACTTTCTCAGAATAAGGTAACACTTGAGTCTTCATGCATAGGTTTGAAAACTCCCTAGTCCAGACTGCTGTGTCCCATTCTCAGAAAGAATGTAAATCGGCTGAATTTTATAAAACCACAAATGCTACACCTTTCTATATAGACAAGCAGGTTATTCATGCCAAAAGTAAACATTTTCCCAGTCCCTAGGCTTTGCCTCTTGAGAACCAATTTCAAATTAACAGTTGTAACAGTTCTTAAACATATTTATAAAGGTGTTTCCCATTTTGTAATAAAACCCAATCTTTAAGACTCTCCAGCATTTTCTAGCCAGGAAGAAGTTCCTGAAAGATGAACTGATCATCATTTAGAAGTCCAAATTTCTGGATATCCAACAGACTCAGTCTCTGCGTAACTGGAGTTCATCCATACTAAAATCATCATGCCACTGCTAAGGAATGCAAAATAATTACACATTCTTAGAGATTCCAAGCACTTACACTTGCATGATTTTATAGATTAATTACTAGGAAGACAGAGGATTGTAAAAATCTTTGGATTAAATTCTGTTACAGAAGGCATAAATAATCTAATGATTACTATGCATGCCTGGTCAAATAGTTACTGTCACTAAGTTGTCAGAGTGCTGTTTTCACTTCTTGCAAGAAAATGATCTGAACTGCAAACTGTGCTCAGCTGAAAAGAAGAAAAGCTTCAATCTGAGCCCCCAAACTTTCAACAAAGAAGGGAGTAGCCAAGTTAGTAACAAAGACACATGAGAAGCACTCACTTATTCACGAAACATTTAAAACTAAAACCCTCACATCCATCCTTAGATAGCCATAAAAATCTCTCCTTCCTGTAATCATGGTGTACCCCCATTTTTTTCTCTGTTTAAAAATAGTCACAGTGATGTGATTTTAGGCGGAAGTAGTTTATTAGAGAGTGCGTTAGATTTGGAGTGGAAAGAACACAGCTTTGCCACTTAAGAGCCATGTGATCATGTGACAAAGGGCACTACCTGATTTTTTTTTCTTTGATACAACTAATGACAGAAACACCTACCTAATAGAACAAATGAATGCACTTTCCACTTTATAACCTAGAAACTTTTATAAAATTTTGAGCCAGGGTCTGAAAATGAATGTTTAAAACAGTGTTAGTTTTCAAATAAGATTGATGAGGAAGGTAACCAAGAAGTCTGGAAAATTAATTAAGCTGAGGGTATAGACTAAGTGGCCATGTGTAACAGGGCTCCTTGGGAAGAAAATATGACACTTCGTCATATATATGAACTGCTCCCTAATTTCTGGAAGAAGTAATATTTTTTCTTCCCTATTTCCTAATCCCACCTTACTGAGTTTTGAATTGAGCTATAATTTTCAAACAATTCTAATCAAGTTGCCATAATTCCTGATTTACCCGAATTTATTTCAACACCAAAGCCTCATGATGAAAAAGAAAGAAAGAAAGAAAGAAAGAAAAGAAAAGAAAAGAAAAGAAAAGAAAAGAAAAGAAAAGAAAAGAAAAGAAAAGAAAGGAAAAAGAAACCATGCTTGCCCCTTGCCTCAAGCCAGCTTGAAAGCACATTTCCCAGCGTCACATTCACATACGGATCAGAAAAGATGTTGACCTTAGAAAAATAAGGTATAAGTTTTACCATCCAGTTCAATTTAGTCACAGTCATACCTACTGTCAAGTTTGATCTAAAGTCAAATTGTAAATTCAGAAAGAATGGAACTGGAGGAAGCTAATCATACTGATGATGCCAAAGGTATTTGAAAATACAGCCATTTTCCATTAATGTTTCTGTTGTAATTGCTATTGTTTATAATAATTCAATAGAATTATACTTCTAAGAAAAAAAATCTGTTACAACAAACCCTCAATATTCAAGTATCAAAAGCAAGGATTTCCACCAATGACCTCAGAACTAGTTTCTAGGAAGTTATAAAATGCTAAGAAACAGATAATCCATTAATGCTTTATTAAAATTCTATTGCAAATGTGAAGGATATTTGAATCTGCTTTGAAAATTTTCTATCTAAATTTATCATTCATCTACTCATTCAACAAATGTTTATTGAGTGTCTAGTATGTCACAGGTATTGTTGTAAACATTAGGGAAGCAAAACAGATAAATCTAATACTCTACTGGAGCTTAAATTCTAATAAGCCTGAGTATACAACAGGAATGTAAATCAATTCCATTTTGATTGTCTATGCACATTAATTAGAGATGAGCTTAGAGAACTATGTTAAAAAGAACTGTGATAATTGTATGTAAGTCTTAAGGAAACGCTGTCAAGATTGACTAGTGATGTCTGCCATGGGAGCAGGATAGAGAAGTGTTGGAATGCATGCCATACTATACTTATGCTACTGCCACTCTAGGAAATTACCATGCAAGCACAGGCATCAAGTCCAAAATGGTTTCCCATGGAAAATATTGATGCTAACCATACACTCAATCTGGACCTTTATGGTATCATTTTTTATGTAAAATAAGAGAAAAGAAACCTCCACTTACATTTCTATGTGTTCCAAAATAGGCTCTTGAATTTTCACAGAAAATTAACCTTTTCTTTCCTTTGGCTGTTTATCAAAACATAAGGCTATGCCCTTACTCATCAACAGAATATATCTGCCGTTCACTGTTTTACCAGATTATGCCAACTTCAAACTCTCTACTATCTTATCATAATCAAATCCTTGATCACATTTTCAGGTTAACCTTACATTAGGAAGGTAGCCACAAACCAAATTTTGGCTAACTTGATAATAAAATACATATGAAAATACACAGGCAAGGGATGTGAACTGACAATTCAAAGGGAAAATATAAACACAGCAGAGCAAATAAAAATCTTTGATCATACTAAGCAATGAGGAAAATGCAAATTAAACAATAACATCACATTTTCCCCTATAAAACTGACAGTTATTTTTAAAGAATGGATATACAGTATTGGTAACAGTTTCAGGCAAAGAGCACACTCATACTTGGGAGTAAGGAATACTACCTCTTTGGAAAAAAAAATGTGTTATTATTTAAAAATATTTGCAATATGTATACTCTTAGAGAGCATTTCCATTGTTAGGTAGCACTCACACAAGTACATCTGTAAAGCATATTTACTGTCATATAACTTATAAAAATAACAACTTTTTCATCAATAGCAGGTTAGTAAAATGTATAGTAGATCCAGATTATGGAATACAATGCATTCACTGAAAAAGTATGTTCAAGATATGTAGTAAGATAATATCCCCATGATATTATATTGTACAAGGTAAAATGTAAAATATTATGTATAATATGATCCCATTTTGTAGAGAAATGCATGCATGTACATGCATTATATGTGTGTATATCTATACATATATAGAAAAATATCCAAGAGCATAAACACCAAACTGTCAAACAATGTTTTTCCTAAGGTGTAAACATTGGAAAAGGAGGATAATCTTGGAGGTTTCACTACATAAATTTCTGTGTTATTTGAATCTTTTCAATGAGAATTTACTATTTTGTAATAAAAAGGGAAGAGAACGTTCAGCAAAAATTTGTCAGAAATACTTAAATAAAATTGAAGTCAGATGGCATTGTTAATTTAAGACATAACAAAATTTGAGCACTACACCCTCCACAAGCCTTATCCAACAAAGAATATAAGTTCAGGTAAATAAAAAGCACATTAAAGGTATACCAAATCTCGTGTGCCAAATAGTACTATATTAATACATTCAAGTATAGTATTTGAGCAGTTTGAATAGTACTAAATTAGTACTATTAACAATTTAAAGCTAATTACCAAATTATAGGGGATGAAACACTAGTATTTTATTAGTACTATTCAAAGCAGAAGCTGTTAGATTTAAGAAAAAGTGTAAGGAAATATCTTTAGACTTTGAAGTCTCACTACACGTTTCACATATCAAATGGATCAAAACCAGTGATATAAAATAAAGGAAAAGACACAAGTATTTATTATGTTTTTCTTCTATGAATGTCACCTCAAGGTAACAAAAGAATGATGAGGGGAATTTTCTCTTAATAAAAAGGAAGTTAGTAAGTATAGAAGAAATGATAAAATTAAAATATAATAAATAAAATTCTAAATGAAAAATAAATAAGATAAAGTAAAAATGCAACTCCTAGTGAAATAATAGAGTTGGGCAATGATGAAAGACTACTGACATCACAAACAGCAGTGACCAGAAAGGAAGTGCCTCCTGGCAGAAGAACTCCCACCACCAGGGAAGCCATTTTGCTTGGGAAAAAAAAATTTGAACCTGAATCTGATCAGGCATTTATAATTACCATATTATAGAAAATAGAGGACAGGAGAATATTTAAATCAGATCACAGGGATGCATTCAGCAAAATCCAGACTGGAGAACTATAAAATAAATAACCTGATTTCTTCAACAGAGAAATTGAAATTAAAAAAAAAAAAACAAAAACAACAACAACAACAAAAAAAACTAAGGGATGAAGGAAAAATCTATAGTTTAAAAGAAACATGGGAGACACAAAATCCAGTCACATTATTTGGACCCAACAAACCATTCAAAAAAAGAAAAAAAATTATGAGACAATTGAAAATATCAAAACTGAGGGATATTTCATTTTGTGCAATTATTGTTAGATTTTGTTGCATACTAACATGATTATGTTTTCAAAGAGTTCTTATATTTTTTTAAAGATTTTATTTATTTATTCATGAGCTACGCAGAGAGAGAGAGAGAGAGAGAGAGAGAGAAGCAGAGAGACAGGCAGAGGGAGAAGCAAGCTCCATGCAGGGAGCCTGACGTGGGACTTGATCCCAGGTCTCCAGGATCAGGCCCTGGACCGAAGGTGGCACTAAACCGCTGAGCCACCCGGGCTCCCTGAGAGTTCTTATGTTTTAGAGATGTATACTGAAATCATTATAAACAACATTTTATAACATCTAGGATTTACTTAAAAATAATTCATGAATGGGGGACATTTCAAGGTTAAGGATAAGCAAAACTAGCTGTGAGTTGCTAATACTGAAGCTGGACATTGAAAAAAAAGGAGACTTATAGTATTATTCTATATGCTTCTGAAATGTTTAGATTTTTTGATAATGCAAAGATTAAAAATGGGGATATAGAGAATACAAACAGTAAGATTGATGTGGTTGTACCAACACAAATATTTCTCTCTCACATACCTTTGAAAGATTTACAAAAATTAATCATTTCAAGGTACAGAGAAGATCTTAATTCAAAAAGAGAAACTTTTTCACTAGCAATATTCACTGGCAACAATAAATATTCAAAAAAATTAGTATCATTGGGAAGAATGTCTGTTTTCCCAAATTAATTTACAGACTTTACCATTTTAATGAGATTTTTACTGAGCATTTAGAACATCTCTCTATATTTCATCTTAAATTAAAACTCAAAATAGTAACAAATGCAATGGTTAAAAAGAATAGGAAAAGAAGGCTACCTCCAACAATTATGTAATAGAATTAATTAAAACATTATGTAACTAGAATAAGAAATGACAGATCAATGGAATAGGATAGCCTCAAAATAGATCTTAATATATAGAATTTAATATTTTATAAGAATGCATAAACAGTGGAGGAAAGAAATTATTCAATAAAGACATTGAGCAAATTGACTATTTAGGAAAATAAATCCTGTTAAATAAAAAACTAGTCCTATTTTATGGTGTTTGCACTTTCCCCAATGTAGGGAAACTACCTTTCATACAAACAACTGAATCACTACGGTTATCCTCTGTACCATGTGATCACTTTCCCTGGGGCCATAGTTTTCAAATCAAGATACATGATTTATAAGATACATAGTCTTCTATGGTCTAGACTGCATCATTAGGTTCAAAAATATGAGCTGACTATCAAACTACCCTCTCAGGAATACAAAGACGAGAAACTGAAGAATTACAGCAGTTAGCAAAAGGAGCATAAAGGATTCCATAAAGTAACTGAATACTTATGTCATGCAATATCATCAGGGCCCTGTTAATATCTAAAAATCTCTTATGAACTAATAAATAAAAACCCAAACTCTATTTAACACTAGAAAAAATACTACAGATATTTCACAGAAGAAATATAAACGATAGTCATCTGGGGAAAAATGGTTAAACTCCTCTAACACTCTTAGAACTGCAGATAAAAATAATGAGTTACTAATTTTACTACTAGATTAGAAAAGATAAAAATCAATATTGTACCTTTTGAACACTGACAAGGTTGTGCTAAGCTAGGTCCTGGCTTATCCATTGCTGATGGGAGTATAAATTAGTAAAAGTTAACCAATAAGTACATTTTCTGAAAGAAATTTGGATATAATCTATTAAGAGCCTAAAACAGTCAATGCTCTTGCGTACTCCTTGATCCAGAAATCCACTTCTAGGATTCTATACTAGTAATAACTAGAAATATTTGCCAAGACTTACATAGAATGTTTCTACATCACTTTTCGTAGTAGTGAAAAATTGAGAAATAAGAAAATGTTAAATAATTATGCTTCACAGCAATGATACAATTGATCGCTAACATTTAAAAGTGTACTGAGTGCCAGAAACTCTATGTATCCTGATTTAATCTCACAACAACCCTTGGAGGTGGGCACAACTATTACCGCTACTTTCCAAATGAGGAAACCGAGACACAGAGAGATTAAGACAGCTGGTAAGTTGCTGATCAGGAATATGAACAGAGTAGTCTGGTTCCACAATTGGCACTTTTCACTCTGCACTGTAACAGCATTTGCTGAGTCTTTTAATATACCAGATGCAATGCTAGCGTTTTACACTGCATTATTTAATACAAAGCATAAAAAATATTCTGTTGATATTGTCATTATGAGCATCAGAAGGCTGAAGCAAAGAAGAGTCATCAAGGATTACAGAGCTAAAAGTGACAGGGTTTCAAAGAGGTTTGATGCATATAAAAATGGCCATGTTATGACATGAGCATTTGTGAAGTACAATACTAAATTGTAGAGTTTGGGGAAATTAACTCTGTTGCTGTGAGAAGTAAAAGCAAAGCAAACATCTTGCAGTTTGATACTGTCTCACAAAATTATGAATGTGAAGAACCATCAGTCAGCAATCCCAATTTTTGCAGTCAATCCTATTAAAAATGCCAGCCCATGGACATCAAAGTATGTGTGCAATGATGTCCACGTCAGCATTGTTTGTAAACATGTTCTGGGAAACAAGTCATATATCCATTAAGAGAGGGATGGTTAAACAAATGATGGTATATCAGCATAATTCATGCTATGCAGTTATGAAAAAGAATGAAGATGATTAACATGCTCAGGCCTGGAGAGAAACCATAACCTGTTATGTGAAAAGATATGACAAGTAACTTCCTCTGAATAATATCTGCCTCTAGTGTCCATAGTCTTTATCACTACATAATATTTCTTCTTTAAAAGCATGAGTTTTAATGCATACATAATATTGTATCACATCACTGTATCACTATTTAACTTTTGCCCTATTTTTTCCAGTTACTCTAAAATTGTAACATAAATATCTTTATACATATATTTTCACCTGAATCTATGACTTAAAAATAAATCATTCTATGTTTCCTTGCTTTATCACAAAATATTTTGAGATTGATTAGCTATTCCTAATAACCCCTTTACCAATAGAAATTATATTTTGGTAAGCAGAAATCATTTGCAATTTACAATAAAATTCTGGTTGTACTCTGGGTTTCAAACATAACAAACCTCTGGTAATCCTTTTACTGCAGGGAAAATTCTAACTCAAAATATTAGAAGACATGCCTAGAGAATGTCAGCTCCATGAGGGCAGGAATCTTCTCTACTTTGTTCATTATGAGTCTGCGTTGTCTAGGCTTATATGTGCAAAGGGTTAACAGCAAACACTGAAAGAGGGAAGGAAGGAAAGAAGGAAATATATATGGGGAAAATAATTTGAAATAATGACTCAGAGCTTACACTGCAGAGGAAGTTTATTCAGTTGCTGTGATGAAAAGAAAATGCAACTCTTGTGCTGGAAAAGGGCACACCCATAATGTCTCGGGGAAATCCTTACTTGAAAGATGAAAGTGTATACCAATATTGTCAGTTTCACACTGAGCCTTTTTGTTCTGGTCTGCTCAGCCTGCACTGTGATGCTAACCATAGCCATATCACATTTACTTGTACTACTAGCCACCAAGGCCCTTCTCTTCAAGTGTACTTCAGAACCAACTTATATGCAGTCCATTTTGAGAGCCAGAAGCTTCTGAGTTCTGCACTAACAATTGTATGGCCTATAGCTTATACCTCTGCTGCTCTGCCCACTCTTATCTCTAAGAGAAAGCTAAAGGCCCATCTCTAAGGTCACCACCAACAACCACAGGGAGATCTCTCTGCCACATCATCTCCATCACTGGCCAGGCCTCTCGCCACCACGTTGACAGCACCATCCCAACTTGGCACTCATACCCATCAGGTTCCCTATTATCAGATACACACATGCTCCAGCAACAGGTATTTAAATATTTCCACACTCTTCCACAGGCTAGTGACATCCTAAGCTGATGGGAACTGCCATCTCAGAACCCTACTGAAGCAATTGCCTGGAATCTACTACATCACTTGTGAAATAAATGACCACCAGTCCACTACATGAGGCTATACTTCCTAACCTCTAAAATTCAACAGTTTACCCTACAATGACCTAAGTCATGTATACTTTCTTGGCCCATCCAAATTCATACCAACATGCTCTCTCAGTTTACCACCCTCAAGCCACCTGGGTCATTGTTTACTCCTAAAAAATAATTTCCTTACTGCAGAGTCCTCATACTGTGTGTGTATCCTGTCTAGAAAGTTCTGTCCTTGGGTCTTTGCACAGCCGACTTCTCTCTTGGTTTAAATATTTCCTCATGAGATGAACTTTCCTATGAACTTTGTATAAGTAGATTTCCACCTTCATTCCCAATCACAGATACCAGTATGCTGCTTTCCTATCATCTGTTCAAATTTGTAATTACGCATTTATTAATTTGCCTACTTTATGTCTGACCATCCCTACAAGGTAACAGGCTCCATCTAGGCAAGAACTACAGCTGCTGTGCTCACTAATGCCCGCCCAGCATTCCACTCACTGTTAGCACAGAATTCTGAACAAATAATTCTAAACCATGGTCTCTCATATGCTATGCCATTATCAGAATCCATAAGTAATAGATAAGATGTCAAAAACAGAATCTTTAGCTTCTAGAACTCATTTGGAAAGAGAGCAAAACATGATGAAAAGGACTACAGGTTTTGAGATTGAGATTAAAATTCTGTCTCTTTGCTAACTCGAGAAAGTTCTTGCTAGTGTGAACTTTGATAAGCTTCTTGCCCTATCTTAGTCCTGTTACACTATTTGTAAAGTGAAATGATTGAACTATTTGATCTCTTATCTACCTTACAGTTCTAACAAATCTTTTAAGATTTTTTTTTATATAATCAGATACCTCTAGATTTGCATTTTTCAAAGTGTGGTCCCTATGGAGGAAGAAGGGTTCAAGTTCAAATAATTTGGGAACCGTTTGGGTTAAGCAAAGTTAAATAGCTATTTTTGCTCTAGGAATTCTCTTGGCCTTTAATATGCTAATGTATACTGGGGATCCCTGAGAGTGAAAGACAGTGTGGAATAATTTCCAAGAGCATTTGAACATTGCTCCCTTGTTTGTATTATCTGGAAATAGTATACATGGGAATAGTATACACCACCACATTACTGATATTTAAGCGGAAAAGCTAATATAGACTTTCAGAAACATTAATCCCATAGTGATAAGTAAAATGCTTCAGAAAAGTTATAAAGAGCAATCAAATTAAGAGATTTCAAGAAGCATGAGAAGAAACAAAAGAAACTGACTTGAATCATATATATTTTAATTTGCTTTGAACTCAAAGATCTTGATTAGTCCTTCCTGAAAAAAAAAATTAAACACTAAGACCTAATGTGCGAGATTGTTTTTAAAAAATCATGAATAGGGACAGTTAGAGATTCTATATTGATCCCTATAATCTGAAAGAATTTTGTTAAGAGGTGTTTAGCTGACATGAATTCAATCTACACTAAAAAATACAGAAACAATTAGACCTACTTTTGACCCTAAACTCTTAGTTTCCATCATAATAGATAAGGATAATACCATCTTTGGTATTTCTAACAAATTAAAATTTGGAAAGTTATCAATGGACAGTGTGATTATTTGTCCATGTCATCAGGTAATCATATTTTATTCAATTGTGCTTTTTTTCTGGTCAGTTCCTAATCAGTAAAAACTTTTTTTTAAAGCTTTTTAACAGTCTACCCCTACCATCTCCCAGATTTTCTCCAGAGTTTTTGGAGCACCATCTCTCCGATTTTCCACAGTAATGGTCAAAATACTTAGCTACTTACAGTATAAAAGAACAGAGTCAAGGCTTGAGGTAATATAGGTATGATATGTGGGCTCACACCCACTTCTGCTAATGACTAATTGAATACTAGGAATAAGTGCCAGCTCACAACTGATTGACTCTCTTCTTCCTTTTTTTGAAAATGTTGAAAATCTCTATCTCTATCAGGAATTCCAAACTCATCTCAAATACCAGAGAGAGATAATCTTCCTTCTAAACTGATTCCTAGTCTAAATGTAGTTTATATCCTGCTCTTTACTAGATCTGCTATATACTACTCATGTTATATAGCCAGATATAAAGTAGAACTTAACATTTGGATATTAAACTCACTGCTTTGAATGTGTTTTACAAGCCAAAGTGTTCTGTTCATGTGGAGTCCAGTGCCATGCAGAAGATACACAGCAGAGCCAGTGCTTTCTTAAATGGTAAGTGCTTTCAAATCCACATGAGCCTTTGGGAAACTATGCAGTCATGCTTCTGTGAATATTTATTGAAAATCTGCTCTTTTCTTAGCTTTGAGAATGGGGAAATATTTAGTAGTATAAAGGCAATATTGTTTTCTGCAAAATTTCTTTGGCCTTGTTGTAAACCAGGCACCCAATGGTGGATCCCATGATGCACTGTGGCATCTCACATTCCTTCCAAAAGTACTCCACAATGACAGTTGCTTTCACTGAGCAAAATCATTCCAGGAATACACTAAGTTAGGTCATTCTTCTGTATTATCTTCAGCTTCTATGACTTAAAATACAAACATTTTTAAGTGCTTTTATTTGTATTCTATTGCTTGGCAAGTATATTTGTACATTTCATAGGTAAAAAAAAATAAACTTTCTGTGAGACTACATGTGGATATGTTATTAGCTCCCATTGGTGCTTGCCTTCTCTAATTCACTATAGATAATCACTTTAAAAAAAAAAAAAGCTCTTGTTTTCAAATTTAAAGAATATTATAGGATATCAGTTTTCAAACTGAATATTAAAACCAAAAGGAAGATCTCTCATATTTTAGGGCTATAACTCATAACAAAGTGTTGTACAACTGTCCTAACTCTGCTAGGATGTCCAAGTATTTTTGTTATACTTAAGAGTAAAATATAGTCAGGATAAATAGAAGAGAAAAAAGAAAAATCCTAGAGACAGGCATTTGTTCTATCAGTTCTTTTTTAAAATCATCATGTTTAAATAAAATATGGCTTTTAGTTTCATTTCTACACTCCCAAAGTTTTATTTTTAGTCCATGTCTCTTACCTTTACAGGTATATATATTCAACAGTTTCTTTGTGCCTCCATTTATATGGCTAATAGACATCTCAGACTTAACACATCATCATCCTTAGAACTTTTTATCCCCTACACTAAACCCACTCCTCCCTTCATCTTCATCTCAATAAGTGAAAGCACCATTTGTCCTATTGCTTATATCAAAGCCTAAGTGCCATCACTGAGACCTCTATTTGGTCCTATTTCTTTTTTTTTTATTTTTTAAGATTTTATTTAATCATGAGAGAGAGAGAGAAAGAGAGAGAGAGAGGCACAGGCACAGGCAGAGGGATAAGCACTGTGCTTGGGACTCGATCCAGGGTCTCCAGGATCACGCCCCAGGCTGAGGGCGGTGCTAAACTGCTGAACCACCGGGGTTGCTCTGGTCCTTTCTTAACTCCATACTGCAATTACCTCCCCTCTCATCTCTATCCTACCATCCCAGTCTAAGTCATCACAACTGGCCTAGACCACTCCTGTCGCCTTCTAAATTGCTTCTTCTAGATCCACTCCCCACTTAGTAGCCTGATAGACCTGTCTCCTGGTTACTTACCATCAGTCAAATATCAGGTCAAATGTCATCTCCCATTAGAAAGGATTTTATTGAACACACTATTTAAAGAAGTATCTTCCCTCACCGTACCCCTTTTATGCTCATACAAATGCCCTCTCATATCCTGTTTCATTGTATTTATAACACAAATCACCATCTGAAAATATTTGACTATTTGTTTACTTTTTTGTTGTGTGCTTCTACTTCCCATTTCCCAATTTGATTTTAAGAAGCAAGAGAGCAAAGACCATGTTTGTGTATTCTCTTCAGATAGACCAGTTCCTAGGATATAGTAGATATTTAAAATTTTTATAATTTAAAAGCGGGAAGGAGTGAAATAAGGGAGGGAGAAAAGAAGGAAGACAGAGAAGGAAAGGAAACAGAGAGAGAAATGGAGCATGAAGAGAGGGGGGAACGAAGGAAAAGAAGAGACAGAATGGTGAGAGAGGGAAGGGAAAGAAGGGACAACGGGACAGCACAGAAGGGGAAGGGAGGGCAGAGATGGAAGAAGATAATGCAGGGAAAGGGGGAAAATTGCCCTCCAGTAGTCTAATAATAACTGCTTGGTTTCAAATCTGAGGATAAGTAACTTTACTTCTCTCAGGTTGGAATACCTCACTGTATAATGAGAATACTAGCAGATCAAAAGAAACAAGGCATATGAAGTGCTAGTGTAGTGCTCAACATATAATAAATAAGAAATAATTATGTTAACTCTTTGCACCTCCTCAGATTCTTCTGACCCTCAGCCATTTGCTCTGACATAGTCATAACCATTCAACGCTGCTTACACACTGTCTATAGCCAACTAGTTCAACCAGACACAAACCCCAAATCCCTGGTTTCTCTCCCCACTTATAGACTTGACTGTAACACCACATTTTAAAGTATAGGATCTGGGTTCTGAGCAGCTAAGGAGTGTGTGTGTTGTTTGGGAGTGGGGTGTTCCAGGGGATGAAATTTGACAGATAAAAAAGAAGAGATAAGAACTACAGACATCTAGACAGATAAAGTCCTTCTTTCTTCCCACTTTCTATTCTGAGGCAGTTTCACCATGAAGTCAGTGCACCTCTCTAGGCATCTTTGTCTCAGATTTATGATAAAACAGTGGCTAGCAAGGTAACAGGTCACCTTACATTGCTTCCCATTCTTAATAACTTCACTTTCCATTTTCTCACCTTCACTACCTTGGAATTATAGCCCTAAATAAAGCATCACCTTCTTTAATTCAGGCTCTGTTTTCTAAGTACTATTTTTTACTACTTTTACTATTATAATAGTCCTACTAATTTACACTCCCCTGCCCAGTCCTCAACAATTGGTCAGGCCATCTTTATTTTTAACTATACTTAAACCAGTTAAAGCCCTATAAAATACCTGACATGGTTGAGTCTAATGGGCCAGTATAGTAGAATCCCAACCATATATTAAAATCAAGAACAAACCAAAAACTTTCTTCTGCTTTAAAATATTTCATTAAAGAGACAAAAAATTCTGTTTTGTTATATTCAACCACCCCTACTAATCCCTCTATTTTTTTAAAACATGTTTTTCAAAGCCTTTTACTAAGTCCCATCTTTAAGACCCAGCCTCTGCCAGAAAGGACACTCCTCCTATCTCTGCCAACTATCTATCTCCCATCATTCAATCAGGCTCTGAGATAGGACCTATTCCAGAAGGACTCCTCTGCCTAATATAAAGATTGATAATAATTAGCTATCCCACCCTAAAATTCGTATGTGAATACAAATTGCATATTTCCCTGCTCTAGCACTGTACATTTTGATTCTAGTAAAATGTGAAAATTTTTTTGTAGTTTCTGTAAGAGTCATGTATACTGAGATACTTGATCATCAGTACCTGATCCACCCAGACCATGATAAAATAGAGAAAAAGCAGTCTCCTGAAAAATTCTTCAGATTCTGTGATTAAAATTCAGTGCATAAAAGCTAAGAAATCTTAATTCCTTCATTGTTGACCATTTGGAAGTATCTTTTTTCTATTAGACAGACTCCTGACAGAGTAGAGATTAAATACAGTATAGGCTCTACTACTTATCTACTCCTTCCTGACAGAAGGCAAATCACTCAACATTGCTCCGTCTCAGTTTCCTTCTTTGCAAATAGAGATGATTGTACATATTTATGCACCTGTTGTGAGCAAGAACTTCATCTTAAATTATAAAGCATTTGACAGTCATTATTAGTGGTAGGAGTAGCATTCTCAGAAATCTCCCAATTTCTTAACCATCACTTAAAATTATAGTGACTTGATATTAATGCAATATTCTAATAAATGTCCCATTCATCATTTGAATTTAGACTGTGCTGTCCTTAAGTTTAACAATTCATATCTTATTTATTTTCAGAGTTTTCAATTGAGTTGATATCATACTTAACGAATTAGTTAGAACTTGAAAGTTTCCCTTATTTTTGGTTGTCTACATCTAAGACCATACTACAGTGGAATACATTCCTGCCTATGAGATGATTATTCTTACCAATTAATGGACTTTGGCAATTCTGTAAGACAACTACATATAAAACATTAGACTGTAAGAATCCATGAAGAAATACATTGTGCCTGTTCATTCCCAAGTAAGCCAAAAATTCTATTCAGAGCCTGACAAATGCATTAATGATTGAACAAATAAAGGAATAAATGAACATTTTTAAAAAAAACTTCCCTTAAGTATAGTGGAAAACAGAATTTGCTTAGATCCGTTATTAATTGGGAACACTCTCTTATTTGCAATTTAGTGTTTTTTAACTCACTCAGCTATCTAAACTCAAAATCCATTTTTGAAACAAACTCTAATGATACCAAAATGTCTGTCAAAGAAAAAAATGTGATTATCTTAGCAATTTTTTACTCACTGATCATAGCTTTAGACTCTGTGGAAAGGAAAAAGTTGTGAAGCACTCTGAACTGATCCAAAATTAAAACTTTTATTTGGCTTCTATTCAGGAATGCAAAGAATGAGAAACTCTGGCTCCTCTCTGAAGCATTCCCTGAAACAGACACCCCCATCCACTCTGCCCCCCCCCCCATTCATCACACCTCTGGCTTACTCTTATCACAGCATGTATCATAAAATAACAAATATTTGTTACAAGTTCTGTGAGCAACTGAAGGCCAGGAACCAACAATAAACTCATTTCTTTCTTCCCAGTACCTAGGACATATTCAAATTTTTTTTAATTTTTTATTTATCTTTTTTATTTTTGGGGGGCGAGACATGGAGATACTAACTAGGTCCTCAATAAACACAAAACTAGTGAAATGATCAGGCTTGTGATCTATGATAGTCTTTCCTTGGTGAAAGTTCAGTAAGTTTACTGCAGGGTGGATCTGAATAGTAATTAGGCATGATGTTGACTGTTGAGCCCTTAAGTTATACCTCCCTCCAATTTAACTATATATAGCGCCTATTAACACTTACAGGACAATCTAAAAGATGAAACCTGTCTGGGATTCAATCTTTAGTCATCATGAGGTCCACTTCCTTCACGAAGCCCTTATAGACTAGCCCACCTTTAAAGATGTTACTCTTAAAAAATAAATAAATAAATAAATAAACAAATAAAAAAATAAAGATGTTACTCTTTCAATGCTTAGTATGGGTGCTTCTCATATTTTATGAAACAAGGTTATAAATAAATAAATATAAAATAAGCAAAGGCATTTGTTGTTTATATCACCCTTCCATATGTTTAATTATAGGCTCTCTTTTGAATTATTTCATTATTTAAATTCTTGAAATACTGTTTTTTAAATTTATGTTTGACTTGATTATTGGAGTCTTGCTAACTATACAGATAGCTCTTTGAGGATAAGAACCAGATCTCCTCTATGTTTACTTGCCTAATGTCATCTCAAAGCCTTGCATACAGTAGATGTTAAATGGAAGTTTATTTTTTTATTTTTTATTTTTTATTTTTTTATTTTTTAAAAATATTTATTTATTCATGAGAGTTAAATGGAAGTTTATTGAAATAAACATATGGATGGGAAAGCTCTCTCTTTTGGTAATTCACACTGAATAGAAGAAACAACTGTAATGAAGAGTTTTACATTCTTTCCAAATTCCATTTTTTTTAAGATTTATTTACTTATTTTATGATAGACACACAGAGAGAGAGAGGCAGAGACACAGGCAGAGGGAGAAGCAGGCTCCATGCCGGGAGCCTGACGCGGGACTCGATCCGGGGACTCCAGGATCGCGCCCTGGGCCAAAGGCAGGCGCCAAACCGCTGAGCCCCTCAGGGATCCCACAAATTCCATTTCTATAGACAATGCAAAGCGAAGAGATACTTAACTCTTGCTCTTATGTTAGCAAGTCAGACCTAAATTATTGTCAAATCTTTGAAGATTCACTTATACAGTACAGTTCAAGTTTTCTCAGTGAGAGGAAATCGTTCAAGATAATAAGACATTAATGGTTACTGTGTGCTTTCTATGGGTGAGTACTTTATATTTATTATTTCTTTTAAATTTCATTACAATCCTACGAGAAAAGTACTACCACTGTTGTCATTTTCACAGCTGAGGATACTTGAGACCAGGAAGTTAAACACTTTGTCTGAGGCCACAAAGTCAGGACTTGGTAGGGTTGACATGCACTCCAGTAGTCATGCTCCAGCACTCTTGTTCTTAAAGACCACATGAAGCTGTATCTCAGCTCTAAGAAAGCGCATCTTCTTAGATTATGCTAATCATGCTCACAATCTAATTTAAAATTCCCAAATCAAATTTATAAAATCATTAATGTACAACACTGAATACCAGTGTTCATTGCTGTCTGGTTGGAGATGTTACTGAAGGTTTACAACTGCCACACTAGCATGTGATATACATTCTGATTTAAGACTCAGAAGTGAATGCGAGCTTGTATAATTTAAGTATTTATAGCCCTTAGTTAGCTGTTAAATTTTGGTAAAGAAACATTTGTAAGCACTTTTAAGTTTAGAAAATCAGAGCAGTGACATGAATTCAAAATCCAAGAGTTTATACAAATCAAACTGAAAAGCACAGAGTCTGTTTTCATGAACAGTCTCCATAGTGATAATTTTGCAAAATACTGGAAAAATATTCAAGGTATTTAGAAAGACTATAAAGATGTTTTATGAAGATGGCACAAAAAATACTTTCTCATGAGCAGACAGGGAGCCCAACTTGGAATTTCAAATTAACTTTTTGTATGATGCATTATTTAATAAATGTTAGCATTAATTTTTAAAGAGTTTAATTTGCATACCATTACTGGGCCAAATGGTTGACGAGGATCACAATTAAAGAAAGATGCACCATTCATTTTACTAAGAAGAAAAAAAAATCCAACAAAGTCAAATCTTCATCATTAAACTGAATAAAGGCAGCCTATAACTGCCAAAAATGTAGATCTCCCTGACAGATGCAATTTAACTCCTGTGATTATTTAAATCAAATTCCTTTATGTATGACCCTAAGCAAAAGCTCAATATCTTCTCAAGGAATAAGTATTTTTTAATACCATGGACTTCAAGGGGTGGGGAAGACATTAGAAAAGAAAAGCAAATTGGGGAATTGGGTTTGGGAATATAAATATAATTCAAAAGAATATGTCATCACTTAATGTTGTAACATGGACACAAAGCACTCATGCAAAATGGAAGACACTTCAGTAGCATGTTAACTAGCATTTTGTTCCAACATGGTTCAAGCCACGTTTAGCCCCAAAGTTATACAGAAAAGACCTAGCACCTACTGTCATAAAGTTTATCATCTAAACCAAATTTATTTTCACATGTGCCCCTCTCACAATCTTCTAAAGAAAAACATACTCTTTACTGAATTAGTATGTGCTAAACAAAGGATTGGTGGTCATGGGCTGAGTGACAGACACACAATATATATGATCAAGTTAGTGCATGACCTGCTTGTAATAAGCTACCAACAAGTGTACCTGGAGTGCTGGGGCAGGGTCTAGAAACCAACCAACCATGCAAGGTGTTCGTCCTTTACAAGGATTATCATTCACAGCCTGGTTCTGAATGTGGATTGGGAACTAAGTACATTTGCCTGCTGTAGTGTATGCTTCTTTATATCATGAGTTTTGGGTAGTTGCTTGACTTGAAAAAACTTAGGACAGATTGTCCCATCCCTAGCTGTGTCCGTCAGAACACAGACCAGATGCCTTGTATCAGCTCCATTCAGCCTTCACAAATTCCAATGAGGGCCAAAGCTGTGTAATCAAGAACCTCAAGCTCACCCCACAGTTGGGCGATAAGACCAATGACCCCATATTTGGGCAAAAATCCCAATACCTTTGGGGAGGACAGGCTTGGGGGTTCTTTCTGTTTCAAATAACTTTAAATTGTGATCAAAGTAATTCATAGTCACTACAGAGAAACTGGAAAATAAATGCTTGAAAAAAAACATGATGACTACCAAGAGACAACCACTAAAACATTCTGGTGTTAAGACTCTTCATATTTTTTCTATACAAACATATGCAGTAGAAGCCCTCCTACCTGACAGCCACCAGTCTTTGGTTAATCAGATAAGGTTTTTTAAGGTGAAGAATCCTTAAAAATTATACACCTACAATCTATGTTTAACTTAATTAATATACAATCATTTCTTCACTAATCCTCTGACATAGTACCAAATTTTTTTCTGACTACAGCTCTTTTGATGGGAGCACCATATCATTTTTATAACAGAAATCATATTCCTAGTGAACTGCAAATTATTCTACATTAGTTTTCCTGAAATAGGAACAATAATATAAAGATATATAAAAAATATTAGTACAGAAGTTTACATTTTAATCCTTTCCCCAGTGTTTCACAGTTTTCTAGTCCACTCATAATTTAATAAGCAAGTTCTCTTATTTATTTGAGTGACCAAATTTATTGAATTTTCCCAAAGAATTCTCTGCAGTTTATATAAATCATTATTCTTTTTCAGCACTCAGTTTATTAGACATTTTATCCATAATTAGACTTAAGTATAATACCAAGTAAAATTATATTAATAAACAAAAATACTATCTCTGTTTACATATGTAAGTCAATAGGTAAAACAAAAGTGTTAGCATTCTAGGGAGGGGGCAGCTCTCTATGTAAGTATTGAGATCGGAAAGATTTTTTACAAAAGGAGGAAGAAATGCCAGATGCTCCTGTATAGTAGAGGTCAGGTAAAGAGCTTCTATGAACATAATTTTACAAATTAGAACTTTATGATCTTTCATATATTAATAACAATATATTCCTTTTAATCATCTACATGCATTATAAGCATTTTCCAGATTACTAAAACATAAAATGTAATTTTTTTACATGACAGCATAGAATCTATTACCATACACTACAAAATATTTAATTAATGCCCTATTGTTGGGTATTTAGGTGACTAATATGTTTTTATTGCCATATAATGCTACCTTCTTAATGTGTATTTCCATTTCCTTAGACTATATTACTCAATATTTAGTAAGTCAATGAAACAAATATTTTAAAAGAATTTGATACCTATTTCCAAAATGATTATCAGAAACATTTTTATTATCTACCATCAGTAGTAAATGAGATTGCAAGTTTTCAGCACCTTACTCAATATTTGGTAATAATCCATTGCTTGCCTTTTTCAATTTAGTATTGAAAAGAGTACAACTCTAAATTTACATTTTTATTAAAATGAAAGTTTTTTCATTTTATTATTAGACACACATTATAAATATTTATTTTCAGGTGTTGACTTTTGGTTGACTTTTAGTTTTCTATATTGTGGATTTTTTATATCAGTGATATTTTTTAAATATAGATTTTACTTTTATATCAAGAAGTTTTAGATTTCTTAGAAAGTCAAATGACTACCCATTAATCTTTTCCTATTTCCTTTGAAAATCTTTATTCACCTATCGCAAAATCAAATAAATATGCTCCACATTTTCCAACAATTTTATACTCTTATCTTTTATATTAATTCTGTACAGTATTTGAATATATTTTGCCTTAAGTTATGGGGCAGAGAAAAATCTGATTTTTCTAAATTAATAAATTAATTTGGGACAAGTTGACATGTTTACTATATATTACAATCCCTTTGAAGAAAAAGACATTTCTCTCCTTAGCCAAGCATATCTGGCATAATTATGTATAAGTATCAGGCCCCAAAATAAATTTTAGTTAAAAAAATTTTAATTGCTAAAATATTTAAAATTCATGTAATTTTTCTTATTTTTCTATATCTGAACTATGATTCTATTCCAAGCCCCTCTTTCTCAGCTGGACATTCTGTAATTTTAGGGTTTCTTAATATGCACACTCTTTCTGGCTTACAACAAAGGACTTGGGAGATCCTTGGTTAACTCTGCCATGAGTACAAAAACCAAAAATTGACAACTTTGATTTATGTTCTGTTTTGGCATTAATTATCTGAAATAATGAGCATGAAATATCTTGCTCCTTCCTGGACTGGAGTTGGGGAGAAGAAGAATCATCAAATAATAAGAACTACCAGGAATATAAAACATTACTAATATTCACTATTGTAAAGTCACCAATTATTCCATAAGTGAACCTATGATCTATGACAATCAAAATCACACCAGATATTTGGTAGAAATTGGTAAGCTTTTTCTAAAATTGATATTGAAATGCAGAAGTCCAAGTTTAACCAAGACAGTTTTGAAGAAAGTAATGTGGGAAGACTTACTCAACTAGATATCAAGACTTCATAAAGCAAGTATTTAAAATCATATAGTACTGGCTAAGAATAGACACTTAAACTTGCAAAAAAGAATAGAGGGTATGACAGCAGACCCCTTAATATATGTGGACATTTGACATATTATTAAAGGTAGACCTAAGATCAGTTGGGGAAAAGGGTCTTTTTATAGATGGTCTAGGTCAGTTAGATACCTATGAGCAAAAAAGAACTAAGCTTTTTTTTTTTTTTTTTTTTTTATTGAGACACAGAGAAAGAAAGAGAGGCAGAGACACAGGCAGAGGGAGAAGCAGGCTCCACGCAGGGAACCCGACGTGGGATTCCATCCCAGATCTCCAGGATCACACCCCAGGCTGCAGGCTGCGCTAAACCGCTGCGCCACCAGGGCTGCCCTTTCTTTCTTTCTTTTTTTTAAGATTTTTTTTTTTTTTTTTTTTTTTTTTGCAAAAAAGAATTAAACTTGACTTCTACTCCTGTTATATACAAAATTCAATTTTAGAAGATCTAAATGGAAGATCTTCTAAACAAAGTTTACAATATAATGCAAGAGAAATGAAAAAGAAAGGTGTTCTATACAGGACACCATATAAACATTAAATATAAAGAGATAAATATTAACAATTTGACTACATCAGGGCAGAGATTTTTGCAATATATATAACAAAGGGATAATATGCAGACTGTATAAAGGATTAGTGCAAATAAGAAAAAATAAAACTCAAGAAAAAAATTGGCAAGAGATTTTATTTATTTATTCATGAGAGACACAGAGAGAGAGGCAGAGACACAGGCAGAGGGAGAAGCAGGCTCCATGCAGGGAGCCGGATGCGGGACTCGATCCCGGGACTCCAGGATCATGCCCCTGGCCAAAGCAGGTGCTAAACCGCTGAGCCACCCAGGGATCCCTAGGCAAGAGATTTAAACAGAAATTTCATAAAAGACAGTAGGCAGAGAACCAAGAAATGTATTTAAAGACGCTCCACCTCACTAGATATCATGGAAGTGCAATTTCAAGCTGAAGCGGATACCACTGTACACCATAACAGAAAGGCTAAACTGCCCAGCATGGAGCCCAATGTGGGGCTTAAACTCATGACTTTGAGATCAAGACCTGAGCGGAGATTGAGAGTTGAATGCTTGGGATGCCTCGTGACTCAGCCAGTTAAGCATCTGCCTTCTGGTCAGGTCATGATCCTGGGGTCTTGGGATGGAGCCCCACATCAGGCTCCCTGAAGCCCGGGAGTTTGCTTCTCCCTCTCCCTCTGTATGCCCTTTTCTTTTTCTCTCTAATAAAAAAAAAAAAAAAAAGAAAGAAATCTTAAAAAAAAGAGTTGGATGTTCAACTGACTGAGCAACCCAGGTGCCCCCAGAAGGGCTAAAATTTTAAAAATTGAAAATACTAAATCGGCAAGATTAAGGAACAACAGAAACTGATACCTTGGTGATGACTGTGTAAATTGATACAATTGCTCTAGAAAGCTTTGGTATTTTCTACAAACGTAGTGTATCACACACCTAATAATTTCACTCTAATGCAAGAGTGTCTGCAGATGCATCAAAAAGACACTTATGAGAATATCCAGAGCATTATCTGCAATAGCCAAAAACTGGCAAAAGACCAAATGTCCATAAACAGAAGAATGGATAATTATTTTGTGATATATTCATACAATGAAATACTCCACAGAAACGATAATAAATGAATTAAAGCTACACACAACAAATAGATGAATCTCACAAACATTATGTTGAGCAAAAGTAACTAAAAGCAAAGGAATATGTACCATATGATTACCTATACATAAAGTTCAAGAACAGGCAAAATTATTCCATCAGTCAGAAGAACGGATATCTTTGGACAGGAAGGAAGGGATAAACCATAATAACGTCTCAAGGGAGCTTCAGAATGCTGGTAATTTTTCAAATTTCTTAACGTGGGTAGTGGTTAAGTAGGCTTTTTCATTTTGTGATGATTGACAAATCATGCACAATTATGACCTGTTGCTTATTTGTATATTTAAATAAATTAAGTTTAAAAAGACATTATGTTTATTACATCAAAGTCTGATTCCACTACCTTCAGCTTTCTTTTCTGTTTGAGTATGTACAAATTTTATCAATATAAGTAAATATGTGTAAATATGCATATGTTGGTCGATAGATATATAAACATATTATTATATGTGTATGTGAATTTAATTTGTTCTGTATATGGCAACATATTGTCTCCCCTCGTTTTTATCTTTACATATTTCCTATTGTATTATAGATGCATTTAGTAATGCTACTGCATAACTTCCTTGAAGACTTTACTTAATTCATAAACACTTCTCGTTACCTTTTTACTTCCTCTAAACCAGTTCTTTCTGTCTTCTCTACTGTATCATTGTTACATATTGTTCCATAAATGCTGTAATTGTAAATTTAGCAATGATCCTAAACAGATGATTTCTGAATTTTTCTTCACAGTCCTGAGGAAAATTATTTTCTCAAATTATTTTTCCTCTGCACCTAGAGTGCTATGAATAATTATGAGTTTCAAAATATATTTATAGGCTACTTTTCATACTTGTCACTCATTATTGAAAACATGTGGTCTAGCCAGTAGTACCAATATTACTTGCCTTTGTACACTCCCTGACAGACATTACAATCCTTCTTAGATCTTAACCTAGAACCAAGTTATTAGTTATACCTTATTATACTTAGGGGATATTCAGTTTTGAGGAAAAAATTGTTGGCACCGCTGCCCAGCTTTTATGAAGAACAGCAGAATTTAATCCTGGATAAGATTATCTACTAGTCTTTTTTCTCTTGTTAGAAAGGTGAATGAAAAATTACAATACACAAAGCACAAAAATTGCATAGGCCCTGTAGTCTTTTTCTTATTCCTGCCTAGCTCTTCAAAGCTAATCTCAGAAATACAAAATTGAGTCTTTGTTTCTGTTCCCAGCCAAGACGCCCTCTTGTCTTGGTGAATGGATGAGGTAAAAATAAATTTTATTTATTTGGGGGTGAGGGGTGATATAGGGGAGAAGATAAGGATCTGAAATGGCCCTTCTCTGCTTACAAAACCCTCTAAGAGAAGGACCATGCTCCTTTTCCTCCTGTCAAAACTTCATGAATCTGCATTTTGTGTAGAAAGGTAGTAAAGGGAAGGGGAATATGGTACTCTTTAACTATCTGCCTACTTGCTGGGCTCTTTGGTAAAGCAGATTTTCTTCCCAGGTCCAACAAATCATTAATCATTATCCGTATTTTCCATTGTTCATAAAACTTTGCACCTTATTTTTCGTGACTATTCAATGGAAAGGCATGATAGAATAAATAAAGCATTTATATCCATCATATTTCAGAAGCATCTTTTAAGAGCCTTTTTCTATGTCAACTTAACTTACATCAACAAGGAAAGTTCTTTCTCCCCACATGTTCCTATCTCATTTGAGTCCAGCCCATAGGGGTAAAAAAGAGACAGGAATAATGGCAGGGGGCATTAGCAGTAGCAGAAAGGAGGGTATTGGCAGGAGCCAATATGCCTCTGACATATACAGAGGTAAGTGAGTCAGTGGCTGCAGTCACCACTACTCTCCTGGGTGTGTAACTTTTCCTCTCTAAACTTCATCCAGTAACTTCATGTGTCTATTTCACCTCCAAGGTTTAGTCTCAGGAAGGTCCCAACACAGTTACACTATGGTGTGAAAGAATGAAATTTATAACGATTCTTCCATCCCCCTCTCTTCCTAAGTCTTTATTCTCTTTTACCTCTAACACAAATATTTAAGAAATAATTTTTATATTATATGTCCCCCGTTGCCTCCATTATAATCCACTTTATTCCTGAGTAAAAGATGCAGGTAATAACCATGATTTTTTACCTATAAGAAAAAATTTAGAGTGATAATAAACTCAGAAATATAATCCTTTGAATTCCATTCTTAAAAATTAAAAGATATTAGGCCAAATGCCTAATTATTTAAATTCAAGAGGCAATATCTTAGCTACTGATGGGCTCAACTTGCCAAGAGCAGATGAATAGATGACCAAAACAAGCAAGTAAACATCAGAAATTCTGAATTCAACAATTTTATCCTTTTTAAAGGATGCAGCTCCTCAAAAGTAAATGTATTTTCCGTAGGATCACTGTCTCTCAACAGAAACATTAGTACGAGGAAATTAGAGGTACCTATGGAGTACTAGGCTTTCTCCTGAAGTTTTCAGAGAAAAATCACATTCATCACTTCTAAGGAAAAGGAACCCAGTTACAAACAACCAACTTGAAAATAAAAGCTTTATATTATCTTTTTCCTATTTGCCCATGGGAAGCTGTCTGACCAGCTTGAGCTTAAAATTTTCTCTGGTGAATTAATGTCAGAAACCAGTTAATTTTTAAGGCAGCCACCATACAAATAAAGGATTGCTATTTTCTGTGTGTGACTTGATTTTAGAGTTGATGGTATACTGGCAGAGAACCAATGCTTTAAACTATGAAGGTAAAACAACTATCCAATTTTACTTACCTCTATAAACAATTCATTTCTCTACTTTATGGTCTAAGTTCTTGAGTTCCTATCATGATAATTCGATAGTTTTAGTTAATTAAAGAATTGCAACACACTTTACATGCAGGCATGGAGATGTTTTTAATTAGAACTAGTTACTGAATAAACTTTTTAGGTGTCTCTAATATCACACTGACAAGATACATGACAAATGCAAAATTGATTAAATTTTGCCTTACTAAAGAAGTCGGCACAATTACCAAAATTGCAGTCTGGTCATTTTTTCTTAAAAATACTTGAACATTCATAACAAAGAGGAAAGTTCACACATTTCTGAACTGGCGGGGATTCATTTCAATAAAGTGAGGAGAGAGATGTAAGCAATCACCAGTGATAACAAAGGAAGTCTTCAATATTTGGCTTACAATTTTTAAAATTACTGGAGAATATTTCAAACATGCACATTAACTTTTAAAGTAAATTAATGAATTCTAAGGAGAAAGAAGAGAGAAAGGGAATCAAATTCTTATTTTGGCACCAAGAATCTGTGACTTTGAAAATTATTTTAACAGATCTGGTCTTAAATGTTTTTATCTGTGTAACTATATGATCTCTGAGGTCTCTTTCAGCTTTACTATGATATGATTATAACAGAAATTACATGTTTGAAATGAATGAAAAAAATAACTTAATGGATATATAGTGATTTCTGTAACACAGGAAATATGGTCAATATTTATGGGAATATGTAATTTTATGAAATATATTTATTTCTGAAAAATTACCTATATATAGTCTTAGAAGACTGAACAATAATAATTATAGAATAATGGTAGCAGGATGATTGAGTGCCATCTATGTGTCAGGTATTTTACTAATCATAATCACTTCACGGAGGAGAGCTTCTTTAGTCTTCCTAATAGCAGTATAAGGTAAGTACATTCATGTGTCTATTACAGAGATGCATAAAATGAGGCTTGGAGAGGTTAGTTTCCTAAAATCATCTAGAGAGAAAGTAGCACAGATAGATTTCTAATATATTTTTCTGACCCAAAACCCTCTTAATACTGACGCCAGTAGCCTCTTTGCAGAGAAAATATTAGTATTTCATATCTTATTTATTAATTAGCTTTCATCACAAAAAGCAGATATTTATATTCTGACACTTATTTTTAAAAAATATTACAAATTTAATATTACATTTTGTTATTAAAACTTTTCAAAGAAAGGATAAAATAATGTCTAAGTACATAAGGATGTTCAATAAAATAAAATATGCTGACTTTAAGGTAGTACAATGTAGGATAATGTTGAGTTAAAAAAGTTTACATCAAAATATATCAGAAGATAATGTAGCTGAACCTACATATTAATTTTTATCAAACCTCAGTATGACCTCAAGTGGTTGATTTCCAACTGAACCACTTAGCATCTGTACAATTCTGAACAAGAAATTTATCCTCTCATGCCTAAACTTTCTCATCTACAAGAAAAAATTTTTTAAATGTACTTTTAAAAATTCTTTTGAAGATTTAGTGGTATAATATATATGAAATCTTGCTGAAAAAGTTAAAGCATTAACAACATTATTGATTGAGAGAATACCACGCAAGACTTTTGTCTTTCTGACACTATTTCTTCATAGAGGTCTCTGATTCAAAATATGTAGGTTAAACATCGAAAAATGTTGATAAAACTAGAATTAATCTGAAAACCAGTATCCTACTAAACTGTTGCTGGAGAATTAATTGATATAAACTTTTGACAATGTCTTTTGAAATGTGAATTGTGCCTGTCCTTTGATCCACCATTTTCACTATGGGATTACATCCTAAAGGAATTTTTGCAAAACTCTCAGAGGAATGAAAGTTTTTTATAACAACAAAACAACAACAACAAACCCCATAAATGTCCCATTAAAAATTACAATGTGTCCATATAATGAAAAATCATAGAAAATATATAGGAAAAGGAAGATCTCACAAACACTGAAATATAAAATCCAAGATGTACTGCTAAATTTTAAAAAAGGAAGTTATGAGCTTGTATGTATATCACAATACAAGTTTGGAAAGAACAATTTATTTAGGTTTGCGTATGCATTGAAAATGCATTAGAAGGCTATACAGCAAGATGTTAGCAGTGTGCCTGTGTGGACTGAGCTGGGTGATGCTGGGCAGGGCAGAGCTGGGAGGACTCATTCAATCTTATGTGTCCTGGTTTTGCTTAACTTTTTCATTACAGATGTGTATTTTTTTTAGGAATTAAGTATTTTAAGTAGGTTGCTACTATTGAAGAAACTGTAAAATGGCAGAGAAAATTGATACATCGGTCAAGTATGAGCCAAAGAAGAGAAAGCAATATTTTGTTTACACAAGGAAGCAGCACATGTTTTCTAGAACATGCTCAGGGGTGAATATTAGAAATGAGTATTTACAAAATAAATATTTAGACCAATATGTGTAGTGAATCTCTGAGATGTGTCCATTTCAAGTCACAGAATTTACAGCACCACAAGTTTTTCTGTAGCATTTTTGAGACCTGAAGGCCAGCTATGGCGGAACAATGACTTAATGAAGAAAAATGCGGTGTATAATTGAGAATACAGAAAAATCCGGATGAAAAGGAGATTTGCCTTTAGATGACAGACCAGGAGCTCGGGGATTTAAGGCGTCATGTCATAACTGGATTCCAAACAGAACTTCCCTCATCACTGACTTTTTCCTCAACCAATACAAACGTGCCCGCGTCAGTCATTCATGGGGCAATTCTACCTCAACGCAACTTCATTCCTTCCCCATAGAGCCTCTCCCCGTTATCTGTACGGTGGTCCCCACTCATTGTCGGGGGGTTCATCCCAAGACCCCCAGTAGATGCCCGAAAGCACAGATAGAACTGAGCCCTATACATCCTATGCTTTGTCTTACATGTACATACCTATGACAAAGTTTAATCTATGAATTAAGTAAAGGATTGATAACTAACAATAAAACAGAACAACTATAACGATATACTGGGGGAAAAGTCACTTGGAAGCGGTCCCTCTTCCCTCAAAACAGCTTATTGTACGTACTCACCTTACTTCTTGGGACCCTGTGAGGTAATAAAACGCCTGGGCGAGGGGAGTAGGTGGGCGCGCTAACGCACCGTTGGCTCCAGCTGACCTCTGACCTCACGTCAGAAGATCCCCTGCGTCGGGACTGCGTGATGACCTCAGCAACTGAAAACTACGGATGAGCGGGGGTGACCGCCATCTGGAGTCGCCGTCTTTGCCGGGCTGGCACCCTGGCCAAACTACCTCGGGGCCGCGTCGGAATTCTCCGAGGTGAGTCTGATAAATAGTAAGTAACTGTGGTTGTGCGGTGGCCTCAGCTCCAGGAAGTTTTCAAGGCCCCATTTCCCCATCTCTTTCGCAGCCTCCGCTCAGCTCTTGTTTGCCCGATTATTATTTTATCCAATCTTATACCCGCAGACGTGGTGGACCCCGACCGCGCCTGTCTGGTTAAGTTTGCGATCACTCCTGCAACTCGTCAGCTGTCTGCAGTGTGACTTTTGCTCACCTCACAGCCATCTCTTATGTAAACTCTTGGAACAGCCTCTCAAACCTCATCCTAAGTGTCACTTTCATTGGAATCCATTCTCCACAGTGCTGTCAAGTATTTATTTTATAGATCTGATCATATCACTTCCATGCTCAAAACCTGCTAGCTCCCCACTGTCGAAAGCACAATTGTTGAGGATATCAAAACAATGATTACACACTGAAAGAGAGCATTTTGTAAGAAAAGCATTATGTATTATGTATTAAAACATATAAAAAAATCCTTTTTTTTAGTCCTAATTTGTAAATGTATTATAAAATTAAAAACAGCGAATACAAATGAGCTTAAGAATTCAAAACCAGAAAAAAGGAAAAGAGCAACAAGATAAACTAAAACATAAGAAATTACAGAAAGTGGCAAATAAATCTAGTAGCTACTTCTTTGGAAAAAGAAAAAAAAAGCAATGAAGTATTTGCACTCTGGTAAGCTTAACGTAATATAAAAGAGAAAGCACAAACAATAGAACAAACCATGCAGAGCAATTTAAAATCATAACAGAATAACAAGTTTAAATCTATTTAACTATTTTTTGAAAGCAGAAGGTTTTGGTTAAAAAAGCATTACTAATGATTTCTTAAGGAAATAGAAATTAACAAAACTAACTCAATAATCCTGGGAGAACTGAGGAAGTACCCACAAAAGGTACATGACCCAGGTAGTTTCAAAAGACTGCTATATTAAAATACCCGAGGAATTTATGCGACCTTATTAAATGTTTCAAAGCATATGATAATAAGGAAAACTTTCCAATTCATTTTATAAACTAACTCTAACCCCAAACAGAATTTAATAAAGATAGAGCAAAAAAGAAAATAGGGAATTAATCTCTTTTGAAATAGAGGCAAAAACCCCACATTTAATATGTAAAAAACAAGCATATTTTAGACTACTAATGCATACATGATTCAATATTAGAAAATCTTTTAATAGAATTCAAACTATCCAAAAACAAATTTAAAAATCCATATGATCATATAGATAGATGCCAGCAGATGTTCCATAGCAAAAACTCTAAGCAAAGTAGGAATATAAGATACTTGCTAAACATGGTAAGGATGTTTTATTCCAAAAAGACAGTCCATCATCATACCTAATAGTGAAAAACAGATATGCCAGCCGTGAAATTAGGAAAAGGCCTAAAATCATTCTATTACCACTGTTGCCTACTGTAATTATAGAAATGCTAGTCAATGAGGCCGGAAAACAAAATACATAAATTAAAAGGTATAAATTTGGATCTATATTGAGATGGTTTACATACATAAAATAAAATTTGCCAATTTTAAGTGTATAATTTAATGAGGCTTGACGAACATACACAGTTTTGTCACTATGACCAGTCACAATATAGGCCGTCAACACAAACTGTTCCCTTGTGGCCTTTTGTTTTTGTTTTGTTTTGTTTTGTTTAAGATTTTATTTATTTATTCATGAGAGACACAGGCAGATGGAGAAGCTGGCTCTGTGCAGGAGGCCTGATGTGGGACTTGATCCCTGGACTCCAGGATCACACCCTGGGCTGAAGGCAGGCACCAAACCCCTGAGCCACCCAGGCATCCCCCCTTGTGGCCTTTTGAAATCAATCACTTCATCCTATCCCTTACTCTGGCAACCTCTGATCCACATTCTGTCATTATAATTTTGCTTTTCCTATAATTTCACATAAATAGAATCTTATGGATAAAGTATTTTGTACTTGGATTCCTTCATTTAGCAATGCTTTGGGGATTTATTCATGTTGTTGAATTTTTTAGTAGTTATTTCCTTTTTATTACTGTTCACTATATGTATATACCACAGTTTATTTATTCCTTGTTAGTGGACATTTGGATTGTTTCCAATTTGGGACCACTCTGATAAATCTTCTATATTTTATTGTAAATCATTGTGTGAATATATGTTTTCATTTCTCTTAAGTAAATAATAAGAGCAGAATTGTGGACTATGTGAAATTTGTATCTTTAATTTAATAACAATCTGCCAAACTATTTCCTATAATGGCTATAACATTTTGCTCTTTCAGATGCTCCATATCCTTGACAACATTTAGTAATGTTTTGTTTTCTTGTTTTTGTTTTTGTTTTTGTTTTTTTTAGTTTCAGCAATTTAAGAGGCTCTATAGAGGTGTCACCTCATAGTTCTAATATGCATTTCCTTAAAGAATAGTGATGTCAAGCATCTTTTCATGAGTGTATTTGACATTTATACATCTTCTATGTTAAAGTCTTGGTTTCAAACCTTTTTTCCATTTTTTATTGGTTTAAGTTGAAAGAGTTCTTGATATATTGTTTATGAGCCCTTTATCAATTATATGTTTTGAAAGGTTTCTTCTATGGTTTACCTTTTTATTTTCCTAACCGTATTTTTTGAAGGACAAAAGATTTAATTTTAAAATTTAATTAACCATTTTTCTTCCTTTTTTGGTTTGTGCTTAGTCAGTTAGGTGTAAGAAATGTTTGCCTAACTCAAGTCACAGAGGTTTTTTTTCTCCCTGTTTTCATCTAGAAGTTTCATAATTTTATATGTTACATTTAGGTTTGTGATTCATTCTGAGTTAATTTTTGTGTATAGTGTGAGATAAGAGTTTTGCATGCAAATATTCTATTGCTCCAGCATAATGTGTTGAAAAGATGATCCTTTCCCCATTGAAATACCTAGGCACCTTTGTCAAAGATAAATTAACCATATATTTGTTGGTCTTTTTCTTTTAGAGTAACTATTCTGTTCCATTTATCTGTTGCTTCTGTGACACTATAGTTTCACACTAAGTTTTGAAATCATGTCCTGTGAATCCATCTTGGTTCATATTTTCAAATTTGTTTTGGCTATTCCAGGTACTTTGCATTTCCATAAAAAGTTTAAAATCAGTTTTTCAATTTCTAAAGCAAAAAAACTATTAGGATTTTGAATATGATTATATTATACCTGTTGATCAACCTGGGGAAGATTGACATCTATAGATTTGAACCATAAACAGAGATGTATCTCCTCATTCATATGTCCATTTTAATTTTTTTCAGCAGTGGTTTGTAGTTTTCAGTGTACAGGTCTTGTACATATTTTGTTAATTTGATCTCGGTGTTTCTAATTATTCATTGCTAATTTAGAGATACACAATTGATGTTTTTATATTAACCTTATAGCTTGAAACTGCTGAACTCATTAATTCTAGTAGATTTGTTTTAGAACTTTTAGGATCAAGACGCCTGGGTGGCTCACAAGTTGAGAGTCTGCCTTCAGCTCAGGGTGTGATCCCAGGGTCATGGAATCAAGTCTCACATCAGACTCCCTGCGAGGTTCCTACCTCTCCTTCTACCTATGTCTCTGTGTCTCTCTCATTGACTTGAGATCTTTCTTCCTTTTTTTTTTAAGATTTTATTTATTTATTCATGAGAGACAGACGGGGGCGGGGGGGGGGGGCAGAGACACAGGCAGAGGGAGAAGCAGGCTCCATGTAGAGAACCCGACATGAGACTTGATCCCGGTTCTCCAGGATCACGCCCTGGGCTGAAGGCGGCTGCTAAACCGCTGAGCCACCCAGGGTGCCCTTTCTTCCTTTTTAATATAAAAAAAATAATGCTATAAATTTTTTACAACCACTGCTTTGTCCCCAAACTTTGGTATGTTATGTTTTTATTTTAATTCAGTTGAAAGTATTTTCTAATGATTCTTTTGATTACTTTGGTGATCTATAGTTTATGTAGAAGTAAGGTGTTCAATTTCCAATTATGTGAGGATAATTCAGATATCATTCTGTTATCAATTTCTTAATTCTGCTGTGTTCAAATAACATACTTGTGTGATTTCAATCCTTTTAATTACTACGATTCATTTTATGTCCCTGAATATGGTCCATCTTTACTGAATGTTCTGTGAACATTAAAGAAATGTATATCCTGTTGTTATTGGGTGGAACATTCTCTAACTATTAATTAGGTCAAATTAGTTGAGAATCTTCTTCGTATCTTCCATATACTTACTCATATTCCAGATTCATGTTCCATCGATAATTGAGAAAAGACTGTTAAAATCTCCAATAACATCTCTGGATTTTTTTCAGTTCAGTTTTGTGTGCTTAATGATTTTACTCCTTTATTATTATTAAAAGTCCCTCTTTATTCCAAGTAATATTCCTTGTTCTAAGATCTACTTCATCTAATATAAATATCGCTTTTTGGGAAGCCTGGATGGCTCAGCAGTTGAGCATCCACCTTCGGCTCAGGTCATGATCCCAGGCCTGGGGATCCAGTCCGGCATTGGGCTCCCTGTGGGGAGTCTGCTTCTTCTTCTGTCTATGTCTCTGCCTCTCTTTACCTCTGTCTCTTATGAATAAATAAATAAAATCTTAAAAAAAAGATAGTTTTTCCAGCTTTCCATTGCTTAGTATCTGCATAGTATATTTTTCCTCATTCTTTTATCACTAATCTATTTATATATAAATTTAATTTTGAAATACTTTTTTTCCATTCCAATTTTAAATCTATTAAGATTTTCAGAGACTGTACATAAGATTTATAGATTTAGTGAGAAAGTTCAGCTCCATGATATTGACCCTTCTCATCTAAAATAAATAATTCTCCATTTATGCAAAACTTTTTTTTATAATTCTCATGAAAACTTTAGATCTCTTATAAATATACTTTTCACGTCTATTGCCTAGTTTATTCTTCTGTTTGTTTAATATATGGTGCTATTATGAATGATTTCATATATATATACACAACATATACATACACATTGCATACATGTATTTTTAATCTTGCATTGAAAAGCAAAACGTGCATTTAAAAAGTACAGAAAAAATAACCAATATTAATGAAGTGTATACTCGTTTATCACCATTGAAATCAAGATATAACAATCTCAGTGTTTCAGAAACCCATTTATGTGTTCCTCCCTGGTCATCACCTCTTCTTCCTCCCAGAAATGATCAGCAACTTGATGTGTGAGTATCATCCTTTTGCCTTTATTTATTCTATCATTTATGGTACAACTCTAAATAATACAGTTTAGTTTTGCTTTTAAAGTGAAATAGCCATTATGTATTCTATCTAAACTTATGTATTCTGTCTAAATAGCCGTTATATATTCTATCTAAACTATCTAATTAATTTGTTACCTTAATACCTTAGTTAATACTCTTAAACATTTTATTTGAATTCTTTCTTTTTTAAAGAAATAATTTGTTTTATGTCATCAGTAAATTATGTTATTTATCTTCTCCTTTCCAATGTTTAAATGTATAGGGTTATTTCCAACTAACATTGAATAAAAGTGAGAAAACAGTGATAAATAATGGTGATAGTGAGGATCCCCATTTTTTTTCTGATAATGGCTGTACTTTTAGTGTTTCATCATTATTATGATTCTACTGGTTGTTTTAAGATATATGTTTATCAAGTAAAGCAATATTCTTTTATTCTTACTTTCCAAGAGATGTTTTTCACAAAGAATATAAAATGTTATCATGTGACATTTTAGTGTCACTCAAGGCAATCGTTGGTTTTGTTATTTTGAGTGCTAAATAAAATTCATAGGTGCAGTTGGAGAGAAAATTTATTTTATTCTATTGATATTGCCTCCTGGAAACATCATATTCCCTAACTTAATATTCTTCTGGAAAATTGAATAGTTTTCTCTTTACTTCTTACTCCATATTTCTTAAATTTACATGGAGTAATTCAATATTTCTTGCAGGTATTGTGAATGAGGTCTTTTAAAATTATAATTTATAACTGAATTTTATAAATTTAATTTATAATTGGCCTCTAAAATGACCTCTTTTATTAGATGTAACAGTTTTTAAATTTATTTCTTCTTAAGTTTTTTCATTAAGTAATCATAACATCTGTAAATAATAATTATTTTTATTTTTCCTTAAAAATATTTCTGATTTTATGACTTCTCCTTCTGTTCCAGTGCAGGTAACAGGGACCAGAATTACTCTCCCACCTTAAATAATTATAAAACTGGACAAAATGTATAAAACCATGAATTTTTTAAACTTTATTTTTATTTTCCCAGCTTTACTAAAGTATTATGGAGAAATTTAAAATGTACGTATTTGGTTTCTTAATTGAAGTATACTTAATATACAATATTAGTCTCTTCAGGCAAGGACAACAAAAGTAAAAATAAGCAGGTGGGACTACAGCAAACTAAAAACCTTCTGCACAGCAAAGAAGCCATAAACAAAATGAAAAGGCAACCTACTGAATGGGAGAAAATATTTGCAAAATTTATATATATTTCTTATGATTTTATATACATTGTGAAATAATTACCATTATCAAGGTAATTCATACACCTATCATCTTACACAGTTACCCTTTTCTTTTGTGTGTGTTTGGTGAGAACACTCAAGCTCCACCCTCTTAGCAAATTTCAAGTGTATAATACAATATGATTAACTTCAGTGACTAGAGCTCGAGAATTTATTCACATTATAACTGAAAGTTTGTACCTTTTGGTCAACATCTCCCTATTTCCACTCTTCTGTCCCAACACCTGATAACTACCATTCTGCTCTTATTTTTTTATGAGTTTCACTCTTTTATATTCCTCATAAAAGTGAGATCTTGTCATGCATATTTGCATGGGTTTCTAGAACACTAAGAATGTTATATCTTGACCTTAGTGGTGGTTAAATGAGTGTGTACTTCAAAAATATTAGTTATGTTTTTCTGAATTTTTTATATGCATATTTTATTTTTCATTACAAGATTAACTCTGTGTGTACATATATATAATCATTCATAATGTCATGTAAAGAGCACAAGAATAAACAATAAATGTAAAAAACATGTTCATGTTCATAAGAAATCTAAACTTTTCATGAAAATTATTTTTTTTCATGAAAATTATTTTTAAAAAGTTTTGCATAGGGACGCCTGGGTGGCTCAGTGGTTGAGCATCTGCCTTCGGCTCAGGGCATGATCCTGGGGTCCTGGAATCAAGTCCTGCATCTGGCTTCCTGCAGATGCCTATGTCTCTCTCTGCCTATGTCTTTCTCTGCCTATGTCTCTGCCTCTTGCTCTGTGTCTTTCATGAATAAATAAATAAATTTTTTAAAGTTCTGCATAAATGGAGATTTACTTATTTTAGATGAGAAGGGTCAATATCATGGAGCTGAAGCTTCTCACTAAATGTATAAATTTTATGAACAGTCTCTGAAAATCTTAATGGATTTAAAATTAGAATGGAGCAAAAGTATTTCAAAATTAATCTGAAAAGCTAAATGTTATAGGGACATGCCCTGTCTATTATTAATATTTATTTTAAGCACTATTAAGAGACTAGATATATAGATGTATGATATTTAATGTATAAAAACAATAATACTTCAAATTGATGGAGAAAGTAAGAGTGTCATAATAGTATTAGGAAAATTCAGGGGAAATAAACCTCTAAATGAATAATGACTGACTTCTAGATTATAAGAAAATACCATAAAAGCATTTTTAAACAATTCTATAATTTTAGAGAACAGAAAAACCTTATAGCAGAAAGGATCTCAGAAAAGAGTTATAAATTTTTCTGAATATATATTTAAAAATCTGCTTAGTTATATGACCATAATCAAAATTAAAAGTTAAGTAACAATCATGTAGCAAAATGTTAATATCCTCTAACTTATAAAGAATTCTTTCAGTGAAAGAAAGATGATCAATCTACTAGAAAAATTGTCAAAGCACATCAGAGAGCAGCTTAAAATGAAGAAATTGTAATAGTCAATAAATATTAAATAATAATAGTAAACGTTAAAGACTATCTCATTGAATCTAAGATATATAGTTTAAAATATCTTTCATCTATCTTAGTGGAAGAGATTGAAAATATTATTATATCCAATGTTGACCAAAGTGTGGGAAAATGGATATTTATATACACTGCTGATAAAGACAGGGATTGGTATTTATAAGAGACAATTTGACAATATGTATACTCTTCTACCCAACAATTCCATTTTTAGAGGAGCATATTAAGGAAATAATTGGACAAGTGAGCAACACTCTATATAAGGATGTTCATCACAGCATTATTATATAACGGCAAACAGATAAGAAACAACAAATATTCAACAATAGGGAAATTGTGAAATACACACAATAGAATATCATTTTGTCATTAAAAAATTTTATGAAATATAATGTCGGTGAAAATGGCATGTATTTTATAGTCCTGTTTATTTAAAAAATCATATGCATGTATGCATTGAAAAGTGTTCAGAAGGCTAAGCACCCAAAATTTTATTTTTTTAAGCACTAAGATTTTAACATAGTTATCTCTAGGTGATAGGATTTTGACTAATACCTTCTTCTTTATAATTTTCCACTTAATAAAAAAGAATATTAGAAAATATAAACATCAACAAGAAATATTTTCCACCTATTAAGCTGGCAAGAGTTCTGTTTTTGTTTTTTAATGTAAATGCTCTGTTGGTGGGAGCATGGGTAGATATGCTGTCTCATACCTACTTGTGAAATTATAAATTGATAAGAATTTTCAGTAAGGCAATTTTTCACATGTATAAAATACAGTATTAAGTTTAATTGTGAAAAATTAGCAATTGTATTGATGGTGGATTGATTAAATTATCAGCATAATAGCCACACAAAGGAATTCTATGCAGACATGAAAAAAGAGGATGCGAGGGCGTGTGGGTGGCTCAGTGGTTGAGCAACTGCCTTCGGCTCAGGGCGTGATCCCAGGGCCCTGGGATCGAGTCCCGCATCGGGCTCCCTACATGGAGCCTGCTTCTCCCTCTGCCTGTGTGTGTGTGTGTGTCTCTCTCTGTGCTCCTCATGAATAAATAAATAAAATCTTTTTAAAAATTGAGGATGCATGTTTATCCTTAGCAACATGATAGAATATTCATGGCCCATGAGAAAAGTCATATGTAAAAGAGTAAAGTTATGGGATGTAATGTAATTAAATATAGATACAATTATATTAGTATCAAAGATGTGTTAATAATTGTCTCTAGGTTGTGGACACTGGTGGTTTGAATTTTAATTTTTTATGTTTATACAATGAAAATAAAACATTGGTAATAAAAGATAATAATGGCTTGCGAAGATCTTAGCATCTGCCACTCCCACTCTGTTCTGCTAATACCACTGGTCATGAGTTAGATGGGTACCTAACATACATGGTACTAGTGTCACCTGGCACTGATTAGTAGGCTTTAAGAAAGTAGACAGAAGACAGAAATGAACAGCATGCAAAGCAACAACAACCAAAAAAGGACTGCTGACTTCCAGGCAGAGTTTCTGATGTCTGAGTCATTCGACACTCGAGTTGTTTATGTTCACAAGAGACAAGCCTCATTGTATGTGGATAATTAGAGGTCAGAAAACACATGGGCTCTGAGGTCTCTTTGGATTTTTATACCTGGCTAGCCATGTAGCTCCCTCAAAAGTGCAAAACTGGCACTCATTCTTTAGTGTGGCTCCATCTTATCAAAACTAGCCACTTGTTACTAAATAAACATCTGGACAATGATGTACAGATGTTTCTTCTGATACATACACCTCAGATAGATTCTCATCCATCTTGAAGCTAGTAAAGGTAAACACCTAACAATTACTTGGGTTAATGTTGCAAGGGGTGTTCAAACCCTCCCATATCTCTGATGCTAGAGAAAAAGCCACAGAACTAACTGCTTGCCCTTTCCTTCTGATATGTGATTGAAGTCATTTGAAAAATCAAATTTCACTCTTTCCTACACACCCCACATTTTATGCATTCTAATATGTGATTACATTTTGGAGCTTGCCTCATGAGGCTGGGATATTTTCATGTTGCTCACTCTCCTAGGAATACGTTCCCAGCCTGTCATTAGCATGAACATCTGGCTTACAGCTAACCTCCTCTGTGAACTCACCTCACCAAACAGATCACTTCTTGCTCCATGTTCCTATAGTTATCTGTTCACAGTTTATATTAGAAGCCAATTCTTATTTCCAAACTAGCATCATTGTAACCTGGCATATAGCTCCAACAGTCATTATTTTATACATAATGAAAGACAGCAGCAAAGATAATTCCATAAATACAAACAATAATGTGCATACATAATCATTATTTCAAAAGGATGCTAGTAGTTTGTTATATTATTTCATGCACATGTACAAACTAGCTTTCTGATATTCCTCTTCCTTCAGTCCTTGTTATAAATATTTTCCCAAGAGCTCAAAAAAAGTGATTGTGAAAGACACTTTAGCTTTCAAGTCTTCAGATTCACTTAAGCTAAAGCACACAATGAAATATATAAAACGAAACAAAACAAGAACACGATTGGCTTGTATTCTTCCACTGTGGTTTTATAGTCATTACCTGGCCAATGTTTCTACTCTGATAGGAGTAAGGATTGCAAGATTAGGTCTAGGAAGGGATTGTATTTAGCTGAGATTTGGAGAACCACTTAATGAAGCAGACAGTGAAGGAATCAGATTTTGTGTTTTGGGGGGAGGGGTAGGGGGCTTGCCTTTGGCAAACATTCTAGTAGTAATAATAGTAATGCCATGTCTCCAAAAGAAAACCGTGATTATGGCTCACATTAGTTTGTATTAGCATCTACAGAAGACAGGTCTCTGCCTGCCAGTGCTCATACACTCATAAGCACAGTAGCAGCTGAGAGAAACCTCTGACTATTTGTTACTTAGTGATACTGCCTCTGGCAGAGTAGAAGCAAGCCTCTCTCTGAGGAAATTGCTGATGTTACTATTTTAATTTGCAAACCACATTTCTCTGGATGATGATGAGATTTCAAATAACCTAGACAAAACAGACCCTAGTTTAACAAGCTGAAAAAATACAAGCAAACAAAAATATTTTTAGCCTTTCTAATTGTATAATTGAAAAATCAACTTTCCCCAAAGCATCTTGCAAGGGTAATGCCACAGAAACAGGAACCAATTGAAAGCAGCATCCAATCTGAGTCCCAATCTAGTTCGCTCCAAGATTTAACCTAGTGCCACCCAGAACTGAAAGGTAAGTATAAAGGTAGATGGTATTTAAGCACGATGAGGAAATATAGATTTCAAAGAATACTCTAGTTGTAACAGATGTTTCACGTGATACAGCTTGTTTATTATGTCTACTGAATGGAAGATGTAAGAGCATTGAAATGTTTTACCTTCAGAATAATAACCAATTTATGCATGAATTTTATATGCGTATTATGTATTTGTATTATATTCACAAAACACATATTCCAGTAAAGCCAATTAAACTGTAATATGATTTAGTCACATTTATGGGCATGAAAAACATATCAAGACACTATTAAGTCCATCTGTCCAAAATTTACATTGAATAATCCTTGAAATAATATAATTATAAAATGTGTTTAACTCAAATAAGAAACAAAGCACTATCGAAGATTAGTTATAGGAACAAAATGCTCCTCAATTAAAGCTTTCAGTTACATATATTGGAGACAACATAACTATAATTTATTTATGATTATAAATACATACATGCATAAAACACATGGACCTGAACCTCCAATTTTGTTATTGAGAAGTCACTCATTATTAATTTTCAATGAATTTAAAGAGTAAAATTTAGGCATAGAATAACTGTGCAATACTACTTGGCATTTACTCATGATCATCATAAGGGCAAAGCAATTAGATGCATAATTTCCTCTAAATTTACACCTTGACAACGTGTGGTGAAGTTTGAGAGCCTGCTGTCTACCCTGGAAATATGCGTTTGACCAGTTTTGTCTCGATAAAGCAGATTGTTTCCCTACTGAGAAGAAACATTTCTCCAGATACCTGTACAATATTTACATGACTCATCTTAATCACAAATGCCCTTTCCAATATGGCTGGTTCTTCTTGGCTCTGTTCTGGGAAGAAACAGGTAGGAACTTCTTTTGCCTTTTTCCAGATTTCCTCCTTAGTCCAGGCATATGTTCAGGTGAAAAGGACAATTGCTTAGCTTCTGTTAGCCTCTTCATAGTAATTCAGCTCTTCAAATGCAAAACTCTCCTGTCACTTTCCCAGCCCCCTACATCTACAGATTAGTTTGGTCTCTCATGGATTGGAGTGGAGTAATCCATTGCTTTCCAATTCATGAGCTGGAGCTTCTTGATGAATCTCAAAGATTTTCTTTATTTGATCTAATGACAGGGATTTTCTCACTTTCCTCGGCTGATTTTTCAGTACTGAATGGAATGTGAAATCCATGGAAGAGAGAGGATGAAAGATGGTTAGGGTGCCCATGCATGTATATGTATGTGCATGTTGATAGATATAAAAATGACTCAGGGCAAAATTATAAATGTTTGAAGCATGATTTACTGAAATTTCTTATCTATGTCTAGTATTTCCTGGGAACTGGCCCCCTCATTCCCGCCAGCTATGTAGTAAAACATGGACTTTGTACCTGGGATAGCCTTCTTAGGATGACATAACTACAGACTTCTGATATTCCTCAGTACTTATTTGTTCAGCAATTTTGCTAACTGCAGCAGAGTAGTAAGAGATATTTGTACTAAGTGATTTCATCCCTCAAATGTGAAAATCTATTTATATACGGTTGACAGAATGTAGATATATATTGTCTGAGAACAAAGGTGTGGCTCAGGGTTTGAACGGAAAGTTAATTCTCCATCTTCTCTGTTTTCTCTTGTATTCCAACAAGTGGATACATTAAAATCAATCTAACTTAAACTTTCACTGAGCCTACGATTCTGTTCCCAAGGATCTCAATGTCAAAAGACTGAAAACAAATCTAAGAAGCATTGGTACAAGCAACATAGCAGGCCTGCAGAGACCTGCCTTAAGGGTAGAGAGTAGAAAGAAAGTCTAGACCATTTCCAGATGGGTATTGAGGAGGAAAGAGAGCCAATTTTCTCCTTAACCAAAGAATTGTGAGAACACCAAAAACCCATGTTAGACAGCAGCATTAGGTTGAAAATTGCTCCTGGATGACATCAAACTCAATATAGCAGAGCAAAGGGAACACAAGTATGAATATTTACCACCCAAGGAATTTGGAAGACCTTATGAAAGTTTCATGGAGAGTGAGACTTTGTGAATTTGTATATAATGGTTCAAAATTTAAATATTCCACATAGAAAAAAAATGCAGTGTTAAAAATGGCCTTTCTCTATGAAAACATTACTTCATCAGTAAAAGGCTAACGTTTGTCAAAGATAGAAAAAGTACGGACAATTTTAAAGGGCAATAGCTATTCTCAAGATAATTTTGCAAAGTAGAGGCATCTGAAGAAGGCAGAAGTTGTGGGGAGGAGAGGGGAGAGACAAAACAGCGTAATAGAGAAAATTAACTTACTAACATTCGGCATTAAATTTGAAAGAAAGACAAAAGATAAGGTATTCAAGCCAATGAACATTGGAGTCCACTGAGAAATGTCAGCAGCAAAAGGAAGCTTCCAGTAACAGTGTGTCATAAAAGCTGACTGATGGATGTTAGGATCAGAGCGTCAGGAGAGGAAAACCACTGAGCAGAATTTGTTGCCCATTGTTAATTCTCCCCCAGAGTTAACCTAACGTCTGACTTCTCATCCTTACCAGTCAGGGTCTAATCAGGAGACAAGACCACATGAGCTACTTTCATCAGGGCCAGCTTCATAGTCAAGTGACAAATGTACTCATATAGGAGCCCATGCTCAAGTTCCACACTTGAAATTTAATACTGTGTAACTGCTACAATGAAATTCTTGATAATTTTACCTTTGAATTCATGTTTTGTAAGTGGGACAATGAAGTCAGACAATGGTATAATAAAGCATGTTCCAAAGGCTTAGAGCCTCAGCTGACATGGTCCTGCCTCTTGCTACCTCTCCAGATTGATTTCTCAGCCTCCCCCCCCATTCCTCACTCTGGCACTCCAGACCCTAACTGGCCTCACTTTCCCCACCCGTGCCCAATGACTGCTGCTTCTCTACCCCTGGCATAGTTCTGGGCAGGGAGGCAGGAAAATCAGGGTTTGGCACATGTATCCGACAGACTCATGGGGCCTCCCTAAGCTGACTGGTTCTGTCTATGAGCCTCTTTCCCACCCCCATCTATATACTGAGTACAGGATTTTGAACCTTCATGCTGAAGTTTAAAGAAATTTGAGTGCCATTCATCTGCTGTGGGTTAGTTGACAGCTCCATGAAAAAAGGTGTCACCTGGCTTGGTTGGTCTGGTCCAGGGTGTGACACATCAGTTCAGCAGCCAGTGAGAGGTGATATCCAATAGCTATCAAACCCAGCCACTGTAGATCCTGGGCTTCTGTGAGAGTTGTACCACCATGAGCATATCTGCATGGCTGCAAGCCCTCCCTTAACTTACTCTGTGCCTGGAGATACCCTCTCCCCAGCTCTCCAGACTTCCTAAATCTCACATGCATTTGTTTCTTCCAGCCAATTCAAGTCACTCTCCAGGAATGAACCGCAAAATACAAATTGTTCAATGTTGGGAATTCCACATTGGAATAAATGGTCTGATAGTTATACTTAAAACTGGCATTGTACACTATAAAGATGAGTGGTCAAACACACTATTTTTTTAAATTTAAATTTTATTTTTACTTAGGATGAAAATGAATAGAAAATAACACTATGACAAGTTGAGAGAGAGACTAAAGTAGAAAAAAATCTTACTATGTAACTTTACTGGCTCTTTTGCCCCACTTTTTGAATAAGGCCTGCATTTTCTTCTTGCACTAATCCCCAAATCATGCAACTGGCTGAGAATTCAATATGAAGAATCGTTACCCAGGTATTTGAGAACTGAAAAGGCAAAAAGGGAAATAAGGTATAATGGAGATAGAAATGACAGGAAATGCTTATCATCTTTATGGAGGAAGGAACATAGAGAAGAGGTTACGGTAATCAAAATTTAAACACGTGGAGGAAAAGTTCCACAGAATGAAAACTCAGACCTTTGAGAAGTCAGCACTGCTTAACAGGTGCTAGACATCACTACTGTTCAGGAGAGCATTCTGCAATGATAGGAATGGTTTATGCTCTCAGTATATGACTATTGAACCTTGAAATGTGCCAGAGAAACTGAATTTTAAAATGTTATTTAACATTAATTCTTTTAATTTGCATAGGAGGTTAGCTAGTGGCTACTATATTATTTAACATAGTGCTAGAGCCTCTGAATTCAGAAGAGGAATCTGTTGGCTATGAAATACAGACTTTGGAGGAAGATGTACTGGCCAACTGATGTTAGTGGCTCTGGAGCATGTGATGAAGATGACTTTGTGAGAATTGAGAAGATTGAAGAATGAATCAACAGCAGCTACTGGAGTGAACTGCAGCCACTGGTGTGAAGAGGCACTGCTATGGTGATATGGTCAAGAACAGAGAGTCACAGAAATGAGTAAGTCCCTTCTTCCTCCTAGAGGTTTCCAGCATCCCTCTAGTGCCCCTGTTGGGAGTGTCTGGGAGGACACCAACTAGGAAAGGAAAAGAGAAAATTGCAGAAATGTACTGTGAATAAGCATCACAAAGCTGGAACTAGAAGGAGGGAAAGATGCTAGCACATCATCGCGGAATTTTTTTTGGACTATGACTTCTGGAACTTTTTAGATAAAATTGTGTTCCCTGTTCACGAACTTTTGTACCAGCCTCGTCTCCAACTTGGCTTCTCTTCTCAGCCTGCACTTCTTTCTAATAGTGCATACACCTTGCTCAATGGGCACTGCCCTTGCTCAACTCTTAGATGTATTTCAGCTCAGTCCCCAGTATGTGACAACTTGTGACAAGTAAAGAAAAAAAAAAACAAAACAGAAACTACTAAAACATGAGTGAATATCTCAAATGTGAAGGAGGAAAAAGCAATGATAGTCTGAGGGAGGTTAGCCTGTGCAAAAATTGCCCTTTTCATCTCTAACCATTTTTTTCTTGAATAACCCAATCCTGATTCCATATCTACAAAGACAGTTTCTTGTAATCTTGTAATTGCAACTTACAACTTGAATGTGGTTAGTGCTAAAATGTACAGGGCAAACTAGATATTCCTTGGGAAATTCTTAGGTGATTAAAAACCTAGCCCCAGGAATTGGGCTCATCTGATACTGATAAACTCTATTTCTCACACTCATGGGACTTGAGAATTAGTAAGAAATTTAGAAATTAAAAAATAAAGGGATTATCATTCATAGAGATTTGACTCTCTAAAGCAGACCAGGACAATATTTTGATTTGTCTTCCATCTTGGTCACTTGAAACAAAAAAAAAAAAGCTTTAGGAGCTTGTGTATCTGAACTAAAGATATGCCCCAGTTCATCTCAATTTGTCCCTAAAGAACAATTAATTCCATGTATCCTGAAACTGGAATTTTCACTTCAAAAATGCTTGTTACCAGCACCTATTTACTAAGACTCTGTGAAGTGATACTCCAGTCTATTATACTTCATGGTATCAGTTCTTCTCTTTAATATTTATCACTTCCCAACTTTGAAAGTTGACTATGTGTAGTCACATTACCCTCTTTTCCCAAAATGTGTCACAGTACATGCTGTTTCTCAAAGGGTTAAATTAAACTCTGTTTCCTGTGTCAGACAGGAGAAAACAGTACTCATTTGAGAAGAAAAAATTACCCACCTGAATCATAAATGCAACTTTTCTTGGTGTTTATGGGGGCTTCACAAAACATAAGAGATGAATCTAAGCTGTACAATTTCATGAGAGATTAGCTTTATTCTAATACAGAAATTCTACTGAGGGTGAAATATAACAATCAAATTTTCAGTACATTTTTTCACATAAGAATTTCTCCAAAATAATATTTTATTTCATCCTATTATTATTTCGAAAGACCTTATATAAATTAAAATCTAGGGTTATAAGTGAGATATCAATTAACATAAGAATCAATTTAATGGTAATTTAAATAGCTAACTGTTATAATTTTTGCATAATGAAGTGGCCTCTGGGCTTGAAGTCCTAATCATGTCTAATTAATTTAAAGGATGTTACTTTTTATTATCACTGAAATTTCTGACAGGTGATAAAACATTTAGGGTTGCCATCACAAACTTTTTACATCAGCTTTACTGTAAGTTGACAAGCCATAGATCATCCCTCTGAAAATGACTATTTAGGAAAAAAAAAAAAGCTCAACTACATTTGTGAAGTTATAGCATGGAACTGCTATTTTATCCATGAAAAGAAAAGCAATTCTATTCTCTAAGATAATAAAAGAGTTGACATTTTATTTTCATGATCTCAATAGCTGTAATCAACCTTCATAGGGAATAATCAATTTCAATTTCAGAAAATAATCTTCATAACCTCTTGAGTTTATATAGTACCTATATTGCCAGAAACATTAATATACTTACCATTGTCAATATAAAAAACGTCTTGATCTTGTGAGGATCAGATAGCAAATAAATCTAACTGCAAGTGGATTAGCTAAAGGGCTTGTCATTTCTTTAAAATAGAACGTTAAAATATCTACCATTAAAGGCATTCTCAGTAATGTAAAATAATGTGAAGAAAATTACTCTAGATTCTATGGTCATTGAAAAACCAAATCCAAAGCATGGAAAGCAAATAGGTAAGTCTGAAGCAGATACAGGCTAACATGTGATTCAGGTGATGATGGAAAGTGAAAGTCTCCAGCCAGCATGACCCCAAGATCTGTACTACAGGGCTGTTCTTTTAAAGAGAAAGAAAAGAATTATTTTAGAAATCCCTACGAGGGATTTTTATGTAAGATAAGCATAGTCTGAAAACAGAGTGAGCAGTGAGTAGCTATAATCTGAAGGTCAGTCTGCTGGCAGCATTTGTTAGAATGGAAGGAGAAGAGATGAAGGAAGCAAGCCGCACATTGAGGAATCATGGCAACGCAGTCAAGAACATGGACTTGGGCTCTGGCTATGGGACCTTGGGTTTCTTCAACCTCTTTGTATCCCAGCTCTTGCTCTGTAAAATGTGACTTCTGACAGGTGACACCTTCCCAAGTGGTTGTAAGGGGAATTTAATTAATGAATATGTGTAATTTAGAATAGTGCCAGATACATAGTAGTGCTTCATCCATGTTTGCTGTTATTGTAAGTCTTAGGCAAAGCCACTCAGGATAGTCCAAGAATTTCTGGAGCTCTCAGCTTATAGTAAGAACATGCTTTACCTTGGGTTCAAATGTGATCTGCCTAGATTCAGGCTTAGTCTACTCTGATACCTAAAAGATAATAAAAGCAACTTATGGTGGTAACAAAATAAAAGCCCTGGACTACAAGTCACAAGGCCACTGACCTCTCATTTATTTTTGTAAGCTTTAGAAGATATGAAAAGAACAAGAGCTTTGGGGTCAGTCAAAGCAATTTGAATGCCATTTTCACCAGTTTTGGCTGTTTGACCTTGGACAAGGAGTTCACCTTGGACAGTGTCTTCATCCATAAAACAGGGATGATAATACTTAATTCTTTTATAAATAAATAAATGTATTAAATATTTAGCAGAATACCAGGCTTGTCAATCGTGACCTGTTAATTCTATTCATTTTCTCTTTTCTGAGCCTCAATTTCCATCTGTACAATGGAGATGTTAATATCCAAAATAAGATAATATTGACACCATTTTCCCCTAATTTCTCCACTGTCTTTTCAAGATTTACACTGATACGCAAACATTTTTGTGACTGCTGCCATTTCCTTGTTATATAGTTTTTGCAGGACATGGCATTTAACCCACAAAGCATATATAGCACAAGTCAGCTAAGCTTAGGTTATCCTCGGGGTAAAGAATCTCAGAAAGCCACTAATGAGAAAAAACAGTAGCAAATAAGGAGAATAAGGAAGAAGAGTTCTTTTGGCCTTATTCAGATCAGGAGACACTTTTCCTTCTTAAGAACGAAAAAGAAATAGACTTGAGAATGAAAGCCTGTGTAACTGCTCCTATTACAATAGGATATATCTTCCACAGAGAACATGCAGTGGAAGCCGTATAGACCCTCCTAAATTCCTGAAAAGTGCGAGATCTGTGAAATAGCCAGAGAAAGAACAATTTAAAACAACAACATAAAACAATATCATTACTAGAAACCTGTCTCTGAGCAGTGTGTTAGTGAGTCAGGGTAGGGTAGTCAGGGTAGAAATTTCTTCTTCACATTTAGAATTCAGCGTTGTTCAATTACCTATAGGTAAAATCTAGGCTCAAAATATTTTGTAATTAACAATGGGATAACATATGCCTGATTTGGGGGCTCCTATAACCCCCTTCAGATTCCCTGGCAGAAAGTTTTACTTGACTGAGGTCATTTTTTCCACTGACTCCTGGCCTTCAGAATAATTCTCAACACATTTCAGGGCAGCTCCTTTCCTAGGGAATGACCAGAAAAGAGGACCAAAGTGGGGATTCAAAGTAGACACTGGGGGTAAGACCAAAACTGCATCTATCTCTCCTCCTCTCTAGCTTTACCCACATCCCTGTGACCTCCTAATCTCTGCAGGGTTGCTAGGTTGGGTAATGTAGCATTTGGTTACTCAACAGTAGAGGGAAGCAGGTACTAAAATCAGGCCCAGTGTCATGGCACAAGGCTGCCATAAATTCTACAAGGAAAGAACTCCCCCTTGCTAATCTACCTAGAAATGCTAATGCATTATTAGTGGTGCTGCCAATCCTGCACTAATTCAGGGCTTCACTGTCTCCCAAGTGGACTTGTAATAGCCTCCTTAGAGAGTGGTTTTCAAAAATTGCTGTGTATAAAAGTTATCTTGGGAACTTTAAAAAAGTTCTAATGCCCAGGGTACACTCTAGACTGATTAACTCCAAATCTCTACAGGTAGGATCCAAGCATATTTCTTTTTTTCTTTCTTTCTTTCTTTCTTTCTTTCTTTCTTTCTTTCTTTCTTCCTTCCTTCCTTCCTTCCTTCCTTCCTTCCTTCCTTCCTTCTTTCTTCTTTCTTTCTTTCTTTCTTTCTTTCTTCTTTCTTTCTTTCTTTCTTTCTTTCTTTTCTTTCTTTCTTTTTTTTTTTGCATAAGTAGTTTTCAAAGCTTCTCAGGTGATCCCTATGTGCAGACAAGCTTGAGAATCAAGGTTCTAAACAGTTCATTGTCTCTAATTTAGTATCCCTGTGGCCCATCCTCTTTATTATCCAAGAATAACAAAATTTACCTGCAAAAAAATCTTTTTAAAAGCTCCTATTACCTACAACAGTATTCTTGAAGTATGGACTGCTGACCAACAGAATAACCTGGCCAGTTTATGAAAATACAGATTCCAGCCCCCATTTCACAGTGGGGGATGAGGGTAATAATTTTCATTTTTTAAACAGCCATGCCAGATGATGTCCATGAATCTTAAATTTGAGAACCACTGATCTCCAGAATAAAGGTCAAATCCTTTAGTGTGGACCTTTACTGTCCTGGCCTGGCCTTCCAGATCCTATTTTGCTGAATCCCCTAGAGTTTGCTCTCATTCCAGGACCCCATGCTCCAACAATCCCAAATTTGTCTCTCAACGTATTGCCCCCTCCACCTAGAATATCCTTAGGTAAATCACTTACCCTCTCTGAGCCTGTTTTCTCATCTGTAAAATGGGGATTATAATATGCATCCTTGGGGCTGTTTGAAGATTAACTGAAATAATATATTTGCAAATGTCTAGCTCTAGGCCTGGTCCAAAGTAAATGCTTAATACTCATTCACTCACTAATTCCAGAACTTGTGAATTCAGAGTGCATGGGCAGAGTTGTATTTAAATAATGCTGAAGAAGTATTGACTGCAGAGCCACTGTCTGAACCTGGGAATGCCAATCCCACTACACCAGAATAAGCATATTTGTAATATGAAGAAAATAAGTTGGGGGAGAAATTGCCATACTCTTAGGATTTCACAGGCCACCATAGAAAGTACTAAAAAAATAAAATAATCCCTCAAAAAACAGGATGCCTGATCTCCTTAGCTCCAAGGCAGCTTATTCAAGAGTGAAGTTTTAAAAAGTGAATACATTAATGGCCACATTAAACACTAGGTTAAATTCAGTCCCTGGCCTAAAGGTCCTTGCAATCTAAAGGAAACAGCATATAAAGATGGACACATGCACAAGGAAGAATTTGTAAAGCTGTTTTTTAAAGCTTTGTTATTTTCTCACTTTATCCAATATTCTTAACTGATAAATGGGGAGAGAAAAAAAATGGAAAGGAGAAATTTGCTCCTGGTCCCTATGCATCCCAAATATATATTTAGTTTTCATCTGACACTTATTAATACTAATTTGTAATTATGTTTATTATTTTGTATGCACCTAATAAATCACTGAGTTAGTTGATAACGATGATGATGATGATGATGATGATGAATGGCAGTTTTGAGGTGCTAGGCATTTAAAAAATTCTTTAAATATGCCATATAACTTAGAAAACATAAGTCAGAAATAAATATTTTCATTTCTATTTTTTTCAGATAAGAAAAGAGAAAAGGACATAAGCTATTTAACTTGTCTAAAGTTCTTCTGTCATTCCTGCAGATCAAAGATCTGAAATAATGTCTCTTTAGCCCCAAGCTCTTAACTAAAACAAAACCCATGTCACCTGTAGCAATAATGGTTTCATTATATAGCAAAACAGATTTAGGAACAGGCAACTACTAATCAACAGGAATATCTCTTCCTTAAGAAGTGGTGGCCTGAAAAGCTTGATTGGGTCCAGTAACCAGCATAAGTATGGCCCTAATACTGGAAGGATTCTCAAAGCCCCCCAACAGCTTATCACGTAGTCTATTTAGAAACGTAAGTCCCATTCCTCCTGTGAGTGTATTCTTACACTGGATCAAGATGTTGGTTTGGAATTGTTCAAGAGTAAACATATATTTCAGTTAGTGGTAACTTGGTCTTCCCCTTAGAAGCGGATGGATAATTACATATAAATTTTAAAATTCTGCAGGCCTCTTTATAGCAAGAATATGGAATCTTGCTGGTTTCATCATATTTTTCTCTGAGAAGCCCATCAGCATAAAAATGGCCATAAACTGGGAAATGTTTTCAAATTAATCAGTTTCAAAAAAATTTTTTTACAGTTAACCTTTATACTGATGCTTAAGACAATTCCCTCTATAAGTAGAAAAAAAGCATTTTTTTTTCTTGGAGAAGGAATTTCTAAAGTTATTCATAATAATGAAGGAACACCTACAGAATACTCAGAAGAAATAAAATTTGACTTTAGTTTCAAAATATCCATATGATTGTGTCTTGTGAAAGGTGGGAAGAAAGCATCCTAGGCAGAAAGAACAGAACACACTAGGTTTGTTTTGAATATGCAACAGATACAACTAGAAAAAAATGGGTAAATGCTAGGAGAGGGCTGGAAATCAAAGAGAAATGGCAAAGACATTATTAATATTCAGAGTTTGATGGTTAGGCACTGTTTCGGGGAAAAGTGTACTTGGACCAGATCAGTTCATGATATTTGCAAACCTGCATTTATTACTGGATGTTACAGAGCCATAGGAACATGCACCATCTCAATCTTCAAGGGAACACCCAATTTTGTGACTTTTAGACACATAATATAACACAGTAAACTAAACTTGCAGATTTCCTGAATTATCATGCTACCGAATAACACAGAAATTGTAGCCTCAGGGCCATGACTTGCCTGTTCTCCTTATCATCCACTTCCTCGGGCAAAGGAACGAAAATACCAACAACAAAAATGAGAATTTCTCAATTAAGACCGGCTTACATCAAAATAAAAATAAGGCATAAAACAAAAAAGAAAAGGATGACATAATTTCATACTCATTTCTTCTTATCTGATTCTTTTTTTTATAAATTAATTTTTATTGGTGTTCAATTTACCAACATACAGAATAACACCCAGTGCTCATCCCGTCAAGTGTACCCCTCAGTGCCCATCACCCATTCACCCCCAACCCCCGCCCTCCTCCCCCTCCACCACCCCTAGTTCATTTCCCAGAGTTAGAAGTCTTTATGTTCTGTCTCCCTTTCTGATATTTCTCACACATTTCTTCTCCCTTCCCTTATATTCCCTTTCACTATTATTCATATTCCCCAAATGAATGAGAACATACACTGTTTGTCCTTCTCCGGTTACTGTGGCCAAGTTCAAAAAGGGTGTTGCCTGAGTTCTCCTCTGGGATTTTGATGGAATCTTGTCTCACATTTAGATCTTTCATCTATTTTGAGTTTATCTTTGTGTATGGTGCAAGAGAGTGGTCCAGTTTCATTCTTCTGCATGTGGATGTCCAATTTTCCCAGCACCATTTATTGAAGAGACTGTCTTTCTTCCAGTGGATCGTCTTTCCTCCTTTATCGTATATTAGTTGAGCATAAAGTTCAGGGTCCACTTCTGGGTTCTCTGTTCTGTTCCATTGATCTATATGTCTGTTTTTGTGCCAGTACCACACTGTCTTGATGAACACAGCTTTGTAGTACAACCTGAAATCTGGCATTATGATGCCCCCAGATATGGTTTTCTTTTTTAAAATTCCCCTGGCTGTTTGGGGTCTTTTCTGATTCCACACAAATCTTAAAATAATTTGTTCTAAGTCTCTGAAGAAAGTCCATGGTATTTTGATAGGGATTGCATTATACATGTAAATTGCCCTGGGTAACATTGACATTTTCACAATATTAATTCTGCCAATCCATGAGCATGGAATATTTTTCCATCTCTTTGTGTCTTCCTCAATTTCTTTCAGAAGTGTTCTATAGTTTTTAGGGTATATTTTGAGAACCATTTGAATAGTAAATGGTTCTCCAACCTTTTATTTTCAGGTTGTAGGTGTCCTTCTGTCTAAAATGAGTCTCTTGTAGACAGCAAATAGATGGGTCCTGCTTTTTTATCCAGTCTGAAACCCTGCGCCTTTTGATGGGGTCATTAAGGCCATTCACGTTCAGAGTTACTATTGACAGATATGAGTTTAGTGTCATCATGATATCTATTTAGTCCTTGTTTTTGTGGATTGTTCCACTGAACTTCTTCTTAAAGGGGAGTTTTAAGAGTCCCCCTTAAAATTTCTTGCAGAGCTGGTTTGGAGGTCACATATTCTTTCAGTTCCTGCCTGTCTTGGAAGCTCTTTATCTCTCCTTCCACTTTGAATGAGAGCCTTGCTGGATAAAGTATTCTTGGTTGCATGTTCTTCTCATTTAGGACCCTGAATACATCCTGCCAGCCCTTTCTGGCCTGCCAGGTCTCTGTGGAGAGGTCTGCTGTTACCCTAATATTCCTCCCCATGAAAGTCAGGGACTTCTTGTCTCTTGCTGCTTTAAGGATCTTCTCTTTATCTTTGGAATTTGCAAGCTTCACTATTAAATGTCGAGGTGTTGAACGGTTTTTATTGATTTTAGGGGGGGATCTCTCTATTTCCTGGCTCTGAATGCCTGTTTCCCTTCCCAGATTGGGAAAGTTTTCAGCTAGGATTTGTTCAAATACATATTCTGGCCCTCTGTCCCTTTCGGCGCCCTCGGGAACCCCAATTAAACGTAGGTTTTTCTTCCTTAGACTGTCATTTATTTCCCTTAATCTGTCTTCATGGTCCCTTAATTGATTGCCTCTTTTTTCCTCAGTTTCCCTCTTTGCCATTAACTTGTCTTCTATGTCACTCACCTGTTCTTCCATCTCGTTAACCCTCGTTGTTAGGACTTCTAGTTTGGATTGCATCTCATTCGATTGATTTTTAATATCTGCCTGATTGGATCTAAATTCTGCAGTCATGAAGTCTCGTGAGGCCTTAATGCTTTTTTCTAGAGCCACCAGTAGCTGTAGAATAGTGCTTCTGAATTGGCTTTCTGACATTGAAGTGTAATCCAGATTTTGTAACTCTGTGGGAGAGAGGGCTGTTTCTGATTCTTTCTTTTGAGTTGAGGTTTTCCTTCTAGTCATTTTGCTCAGTGCAGAGTGGCCAGAAACAAGTTGTATTGGAACACGGGGGAGTATCACTGGTCCGTCCAGCTGGTCTTCTGGGGGAGGGGCCTGCTGTGCTGATTCTCAGGTGTTAGCACTTGGGGGAGCTGCTCTGCCCCTGCCTGCTGCCGGGCCCCTGCCCCTGGAGCTGCTCCTCCCCCCTGCTGCGGGGGTTGTTTACCCCGTGGGGCCCCAGGAGGAACAGCAGCAGTTGCTATGGCAACTCTGGAAGCCTGGATTTAGGCTCCACAGGAACTACGGGGCTCGGGCTTTCGGTTCTCTGTCCGCAGGGCCTGGAGGCTCCGGGGCGGGGCCGCTGATCTGCTCAGCTCGGGGCAGGAGCGTCCTTGCTGTCCTGGGCCCTCCCGGCCTCTGCCTGTCCCGGGGGAGGCCGGATCCTGGGCTGTGTCCCGGCGCCCTGTGCTCCGGGGCCTGCGCTGTTGGATTCGCGCTCCCGCCCCGCAGCCCCCTCCGCGGAGCCGCTCCCGAGCCCCTTCGAGCTGCTCCGGTCGGTCCCTCCGTGCGCGCTGCAGCCCTTAGGGAGCTCGGAGCACTCTCCTGCGCTCGCAGGTCTCTGTTAGTGTCCCAGGGAGCCCGAGGGCATCCCCGCCCTCCTGGGTCCTGCTCTAACTCCCTGCGAGCCCCTTTCCCCCGGGAAGGTTGGTGCAGCTCCTGCTCCTCCGGGACGGGGCTCTCCTGTCCTGGGGACACTCGCCCCAGCCTCAGCCCGGCTCCTCGCGGGGCCCCTCCCCCTCGGAGGCCTTTTGTTCCTTTATTTCTCTTTCCCCGTCTTCCTACCTTGATAGAAGCGTGAACTCTTCACACTGTAGCATTCCAGCTGGTCTCTCTTTACATCTCAGGCCGAATTCGTAGATTTTCAGGATGGTTTGAAGGTTATCTAGGTAATTTGGAGGGGACAGGTGATTTGGGGACCCTGCTCTTCCGCCATCTTGCCCCTCCCTTATCTGAATATTTTAATTTTCTACCTGATCCTTTAAAGTTCACATTATATAAATTTAGACATTTTTTTCATGATCAAGGAACACGTGGGGAAAATCTTCGCTTTCTTGTTTGTTATTCCACTTAGTAAAATGCCTACCTTCTTTTACCATTTGTAAGCATATAGTTATTTAAAGAATCTAAATACTTGATTTATTATATGGTTAATTATTAAGCATGGTGTTATACATCATTTTAGTAAAGTAAGCATCATGAATCAATAAGCTTGTAATCTAGACTGATGCTAGAGAAGCATTTAGGAAAAGTACTAATCAAAAAGTCACCTCCTTCCATTCCGTACATCAATATCAATCTCTCTGATGGTTCTCACTTTGATTTATAATCTGAATTCTATATTTTTGTAGAAGTCTTTCTAAACTACACATTTATAGTCAGTCATCTTTATTCATCTTTTTCCCATTTGTTCTAGGACTACTTGACTGATTCAAAGTCCCATTTTTAATTTTTGCTCATCCAAATATGAAAAATTATATATTAATACTTTAGAAACAACATATCCATGTATAAAACCTATAATAGTTATTAAAATCAGTAAAAAAAATAAAACATAAGCTATTATATTTATCCTTACTTGAATTATAATTATCTAATTTGTTCCACTTGATATTCTCTCTTGTATGAGCACCATTAAGGATCCATGACTTTTCTTGTGGAAACTCAACTTGTTCCAATTAACCATAATAATAATATTAATGATTATATTTATATAATTTTACATTCAGATTTTTCACAACTTGACCAATAGGAATTTATTTAAGTTAGCAACTTTGCCCCTTCAGTACCGCCCTGACATTTAAAAACTATCCTTGCTTTTGTGCACTTAGCTCCTTCACAAAACCCCACTTAAACATGATGATGAAGATATCAGAGGAGCAAAGTCCACAAGACAAAGGAATGGGACATGTGATGGAGGATGACAACAAAATGTCTGAAGCTGGGAAACAGACTCACCCTGTCTTAGAAATGAAGTCTGTGATTGTGGAAGAGTATACTGCTGGCAAACCAAGAAATAAGCCAATTCAGGACTTAGAGGTACATTATGTTTCAAGAACATGCAGGTTAGACCAACAGGCTGATTGTTGGAATTTTGCAGTTGAAGCAATTAGAGTCTAACTACCCCTCATCATCTCAAAGAACAGCATTGGTACCCACCCAGTTTCAGGCAGATGGTCAAAGATGTACTCTCGTAAACCAGAGGGAGCCATCATGAGAAAAAGGGCTAAGTGAATGTTTATTTCCTAACCCATGAGAACACTAGCCTTCTCCCCCTTTGGCACTGGCCCAGCAGCCATGCTTACACTCTTCCAGTAGAGCATTATGGACTCTCCTATGAGGAAATCAATATACCTAAGTGAAAATTCCTATAATAACTGCCTCATGACTTGATAAGAAACTTGCTACCCAATATTCTCATAGCTGGTCAGCTCCTTTGTGCTTTAAATCTTAACACAGACATTGGTGGGTCGCCAGACATTTGAGAAAGAGACAAAAACAAAAAATATGGACTGAAAAAAGAAAAGTGAAGGAAACTTGAAGAGAAATAATTTAATAGTCACAAAGAACACAGAAAATAGTGCATTCCTGAAACAAGAATAGGAAATCTTAAAATAAACAAACAACTGAGAGGTCCTGAAAGAGATCTTCAAAATAAAGTGATATCAGAAATGGAAAGGTTAATAGAAGAGTTGGAAGATAAATTTGGAAAAATCTCCTTAGAAAGTAAAATGAAAACTCAAAGAAATGAAAAAAGAACACAGAAAAGATTTCTAAAAGAGTCTCAGAATAATGAGAGTTCAGAAAGAGAGAACACAAAAATAAAAGGGAGAAAATTATCAAAGAATGGAGAAAAAGATTCCCCCTAAAGATCTGAGCCACAGTCTCATAAAGTTTCAAGACACTAAGGATAAAGAGAATTTACAAGCCTTTAACAAAAAAAGAAAAAAAAAAACCTTTAAAATAGTTTCTACTCAGAAAAAAATATAAAGTGTTGACTAAAAAAAATGGCATTAAGCATTTTAATAGCACATATCTTCCCAATTCTGAGGAAATATATTTCTGTTCTAGAATTTTCATTCTATCCAGATTCCTAATCAAGTATGAGGGCAGAAATAAAAACTTTTACAGATGATAAAGATCTAAAATATGCAGCCTGCCATAGGCATCCTCTTGGGGGAAATTATTGGAGGATGTGCTCCATGCAAACAAGGGTGGAAAGGAACAGAGATATAGAAAAAAAATGTAGACATAGTATCTATATGACTTTGTCAGATATACATATTTATATAAAATAACACTGAATAGTGTTAACTCAAGATTTGATATAAACACCATAAGAAGAAAGGGTAGAGAAAGTATAAATGGAGTAAAATCCTAAACTCCTTTGGCAGGCAGTCTAAAATAATATCTAAAATTAAGAAAAATCCAGAAATAGTCTTATTAAAATGTTATTCAGAAATATGGAGTAAATTCTAAAGGAAGAGTGAAGAAAGTTACAATTGGTGACATCTTGGGATAAGAATCAGAGCTAGTGGTATAAATGACTGCTGTTTTTCATTAGAAGTTCTGCAGAAAAATTTACTACTTATTACCTTTAAAAAAAAAAAACTTTTAACAATGAAAGAATAGAAAAAAAGAACATCCTTACCCTCATGAAGTGTTTTTACTACAGATATTTTAAATACGTAGCTATATTTTTATAAAAATCAAAGAAACTAGGTTCACTTCTTTCATTTTCCTTAACATTGTACTAGAGTTTTTATTCAATCCATAAAATAGGAAAAAAGAAATAAATAACATACGCATTGATAAGGAAGTGATAACCTTTCATCATTTATAAATGGCATAATCATTTGCATAGAAATGCAATAGAAACTCTACTTAAATATTTAAAATAAATAAGAGAGTTCATCAAGATTTCTGGATAAAATATCAGTACACTGAGAATTTTTCTGTCTCACTGTATCAGGGTATTCAGATTGTTATCCCCTTTGCCAGGAACAATCTCTCTCAAAAATATTTGAACAAATTCCTTCCTCATTATATACATGTTCCCTTTTTTTTGTGCCATTATTTTTATTCATAGCATTTATGATTACTCACTAATTAAAGACATTTTCCCCACTGGACTATACATATGTAAAACATTACATATATATGTTATCTGCCATATATATATAGCAGATAAAACCCAACAAAGACCTGGACTAATCTGCAAATGTTCAAGAACCATTTGAGACAATTTCTACTACAATTACAATTCCCTTGTGATTAGCAGAAACTTATAACCTCCCACTTTATCTCAATCCATCAAAATGACAAAATGAAATTTAGTTTTTAGGAATTGACCTTGAGATCCTGAACAGAGGACATGATATGAAAATCAAATGCAATTATAAACTGCTTCATGGTTAAAAGCATGGGCTTTGCAGCCTCAAAGCCCGCAGAGTGAATCCAAACTTTGTCACTTCATGGCTGAGCAATTTTGAGATGGCTTTTGCCCTCTCTAAGCCTCTGTTTCATCATGTAATAATAATGTTAGTATTGGAGCTCAGCATCATAGTATTATATGGAAATAGTAATATTTCCACTTTATAGCATTGTGGTGAAAATTAAATTCAATTATGCTTTTAAAGCTTCTAACATAGTGCCTACTCAAAGTATTGTAATAGCTCAATAATAGCAGCTAGTGTTATTATTTTATGTTTATTTTAATTTTATTATTATTTATTATCGTTATTATATTATTATTCACTGCATTTAGTGAACCATTGTGTTTTCTCCTTTCACTATAGCATGTTTGATTTTCATTAATTGACAACATGACCAACATTAAGCAGGCAATGTTACTGGAAATACTCCTTGGTCATTTAAATATACCATTAATTTGTGTATGCTTGTTTGTGCATGTGTGAGTAGTAAGTTCGAAAGCCTTCCCAGAATTCTTCTTCCAGGGAATTTCTCTTCATGATCACAAATGTGCCATCAATCCACAAGATTACAGAAGGAGCTGCCATGTCAGAACAAGGTGACCACCCCATGGCCACAGCTGAGCAAAGCAGAAACAAAGCAGAGTACAAAGAAGAAGAGGATGAAGGAAACACTCAGAGAACAGAGAGAGAACCCAAATTAGATGGGTTTTGAGTTCCGGCCTTATTTGGTTGCTTAGGTTTAGTTGCATTCTATGTTTGGGTTCTATGTGAAATCCCAAATCCCCTATATTAATTCATATTGTCGCTATACTATTTGAGTTGAGTTTCTGTTACTTATCACCCCAAAAGTTCTAGTTAATATAATGTGAATGCATCACAGACAAATATAGCTACTTTCCCACTTGCTGATTGCTGGCAAGTAATAAAGAGATTTGACTCATCACTCAGGAAGAGATTTATAAAATGATATAATTTATTTGCAAAGCTATACTAGGCACATATCTTACAGGTTTAAAAATAGGCACCATAAGTCTGAAGAACCTGGAGCTTTAGAAAATTCAGAAAGTAACCAACTGAATGAGTGAGGTATATGTCTGTAGATCATCACTTCACCCAAGTGTGTTTATTTAGACATCATAAAAGCACTTACAAAATAAGACAGAGTTCTTTTAGATTGAAAAAAAGGTAACAGAGAAATGACATGACTTGGCCTAAATACAGTTAAATAATACAAGGAGACAGAATGCAAATGAATATATTTTGTGTGTGGAATAGATATGCTGCTAATTGCGTTCACTTATTATCATAGAAATGACATGTTTTCAGCTTTAGTTATATGCCGCCACAGTTAATAATTGAAACACAAACATATGAAACAGTAATTTAGTGGCAGACTTTGTAATTACAAAAGTATAGTAAGGGTTTGTTTTGTAAACATATGTGAAACTCCTTTGTACATGGTGTAATTAACACGAACATAAAAATATAAGAAAATAGCTTAAAGAAAAAAATTCAGCTTACTAAAGCAATGGTCAAAATAAAGACATGGAAGTCTCCATGGGCCCAAAGGTTTTCCAAAGCTCTTCCTTGGGACGTATGAACTGGTTAAAATTTCTTATGAACTGGTTAAAATTTCTTAAAAACAGTATGTATGCTTTGAAATATTTAATATTTATTGGAAATAGTGACTACAGTTCTATATTTCAAGCAGTCCAGACTGGTTTTTGGCTTTTCTGATGAGTTGTCAAGGTATCTTGTTAGCTAAGTCAGGCACTGATTTTAAATTCTTGTTCTACTATTAACTATTTGATCATGGGCAAGCCCCCCACTGTCTATACACCTTGGTTTCTTCATCTGTAAAGTAAAGGTAGGTGACTAGAAGAATTTATTTAGATAATGTGTATCTTTTAAAAACCTGTTACCTTGGTTCTATACTAACTAAGGACTAAGATATAAATGTTCAAGAACTATTATGTTATTATAGGAGATGTATGTTACTTCCCACATCTATATAGGTATGCTAGAGGAAATAGGTTGCTTTTGCAAAACTGACTTATAATTTTAATACAAATGACTATCCTTGTCCCCATGAATTCAAATAATCGAGGGACCATATGCCATAAAATTTAACCCTTTTAAGCTCTATACCAAGCACTTTACAGATCATCTCATTGAATTTTCAAGACAATTCCATCAAATAACCACTATCTTCTCCTATTTTATAGATCAAGAATAAGACACAGAAGAGCTAGGTATCTTACCCATAATCATACACAGTAACTAATGGAGTTGGAACCTGAAGCTAGGTAAGCCAAAAACCAAACAATTACAAAAAAATTGATTATATCCTTTTTATGCTAGCTTTATTCAATAACTTGCTCATGTGCCAGACTATTCAAAAACATGAATTTATTCTCATATAAAATAATACGATCTGGAATAATGATATTTTCCCTAAAATATAATAAAGGGAAAGAAAAAAAGAAAGAAGTTCAAAAGAATAAGAATTTAAAGATGAAAAGAGAAGTAGAACTTCGTATTTGGGGTTGACTTCTCTGGGTCCATTTTCTAAAAACCAAGCCCAAATATTAGCCTTACAGTGTCCCAGGTTTGTAGCTAAGAATATAGAGGACAGGATGTAATTCAGGTAAACCACCAACTCTCTGGTCCCCCCTTGCAGAGAGTTAGACTCTGCTGTCCCTGGTCCAGCCCACTGACACCAAAGACAAGCCTCATAAACAACATATGAATCAAGGTAATACCAGCCAGAGAACCACAAGTAGGATATGTCAGCATGAGAACACAGAAAAAAGGAAAACCATCAAGAAAGGTACATGATTTTTCAGCTAATCCAAGCAGAGCACGTTATTATGTTTTTACAAGATGAATATTAGCAAAGGAATATTTGGGGAACCTGAAAAACCCTTCATTTTCTTTGGTGGGCACATACACACATCTTAATGCAAAAAGCACAGAAATCCCTATCTCCCAGCTCGACATTTCCGAACATGCTCAACAAAGGGTTCACTCGGATGAAACATCAGTTAGCTTTTTCTTTCATTGGGAATGTGCTTATTAACTGTTGTTCAAATAGTTTGTAGACATAACAGCCCCGGGAGTGAATGTGGCTTTGTATTTACAAGGTAGTCATTTGTTGTTATTTATAGTTCTTTTAATTTTCACCTTTTTATATTTAAATTTTCTTCCAAGAGTTGTGATTAAAATAGGTACTACTTATAAGAGGAAGAACTCTCTTTAATGTGCACTTTTATACAGATTTTCAAGCTTCAGGAGGAATCCAGGAGTACCTAGTTTGTTCGTCAATTTTGTGGACATTTATAATTTGTTTCCCAAGAAAACAATCACGGTATCATTATGCAAAACTAAGACAGAGCCTCTTTCAGTAGAGGTCATCATTCTTAACAGATGTTCTTCCTTTCATCTGTTAGCTAAATTGCTCCAAATAAGTGAAGGGAACTAACATTTATTCAAAGTGTACACTTTGACTCTCTGCTAGCTAATAGATGTTCATTTTCATGTGTAATTCTTAAACTAGTAACATTAGTATTATTACAGATTGATAATAAGCAGAGTGGTTAAGGGAATGACTTTAATGTTACATGCATTTGAGTTTGTATCTAAACTCTGCCACTTATCATCTGTATAACCTTGAACAGATAGGTTACTTAAACTCATTGTGTCTTAATTTTATTTCCTTATTTTTAAAGGTAGAGAACATATTTGTATACATGTAAAAAACCTGCTATTAAAACTTAAATGAAAATAGGCAGAGTTCTTAACACAGAATGTAATAACCCTCGTATTATTACTTTTCATTTTTCAGAGGCACAAACTGAGTCATAAGACTATGCCCAGCCAGGAAGTAGTAGATGTTATTTGAAACTGGGTTTTTTTTTTTTTAACTTTAAAAACTAATGTTCTTTGCACTACTTTGCAATAGAATGAGTGGTGACCAAATGGGATTCTGTGAAATATGATAGAGAAGAACAGTATTTTTCAATCTGAAGAGATGAAGCCAGATCATTTTTCCTAGAGATTACATGCCAATGGTCTTATTAGGATATTGTTACAAATACTAGGAATTGATTCAAATAACCATGTCTCTAAAAACACTTGAGCAATCCCCAAAAAGGCCTATACCATTGATGAGAATAGAAAGTGAAGAATCAAGGTCAAAAATAATCTCCTCAAGTGCCCACACAGAGTACTCATCCCATTCTATTGGAGGAGAAAATATCCCATCCTTACCAACTCCGTGACTGTCAGTAGTCAATACTGCAATATGCCAACATGCAAAAAATGAATTTAAAATTCCCAATCTTAACGGAGAAGCTAAATTAATTAAGAGACAGTGTCCTCCCTCATGATCATCACACAATCCAGGTCAACATAGCTTTCAGGTAGCTCATTCTGCACTCTCTGCCATTCTTAAGGCAAAAAACAAACAAATGAACAAACGAAAAACCTGTATTGAGAACAACTACAAAAAAAAACATTGGAATTAGCAGAAGCATTTATGGAAAGCCTGATGTTGCCCATTTATTATTGTCTATTGAAAAATAAAATTATTTTCTTAGAAGTAAAATGCAGACTTTTGAAAACCAATCAGATAGAAAATCATCTGGCTATTTTTCAAAATGAGAACTTGACCAGTCCCATTGTAGCTCTACCTTCGGAGTTCCACTTGGGTCCGCACACACCAACAGCGCCCTCTACTGTCAAGCAAAAACACTATGAAACTAGTGTTGGTAACATTTTTTTGAAGCCACAAATCGTTTACATTTTCCAAATGAATAAAATTCGATGCTATATGTGTATGTATAGATATATTTACATGCATTTAAAAAATATATGTCTGTTTACATTATAAATAACAGTGAAGCAAAATTGTTACCACTTTGCAACTAACAATCCATTCTAGAAAAAGGAGTTTCAAAATAAGGAGGAAAGTTATGGAGCAGGGAAGATGTAGCCAACCTCTAAGGTGATCCCCAAGGATCCCTACCTGCTGGTACTATATTCACCTCCTTATATATTCCCCTCCCACACTGTACCAGGGTTGGTTTGTGCAATCAATAGAATGAAGCAGAAGTAATGGTTTGTCATTTCTGATATCGGATTGTAAATGACACTGTGGTTTCCATCTTCTTTGTGAACTAATTCTCTCTCTCTCTCTCTCTCTCTCTTTCTCTCATCACTTGCTCTGAAGAAAGCCATGTTATGAACAACCTTATAGAGGAACCCACATGGTGAAGAGCTGAAATGCCAGGCCAATGGCTGTATGAGGGAGCTTCATGGAGATCCTCCAACTGCAGTCAAGCTTTTGGATAACTGCAGTTCCCACTGGCCACTTAACTGCAACCTCATGAGACATTTTGAGCCAGAAGTACGAGGCTAAGCCTCTCTCAGATTGCTGATCATCAGAAACGGTGTGAGGTAATAAATGTTTGTTATTTTAAACTAGTAAGTCTGAGGAAAATTTGTTACATAACAGCAGACAATTAATACAAGACAGGAAATGTGGAGGAATAAGATGATATTAGGTAGGAAAGGTAGAAGAGATGATATTAGGACAATCAAGTTAAGAATAGGGATTGTGACAAAGTATATGAAGAATTTACAGAACTCAACACCCAAAAAACAAATAATCCAAATAGGCAGAATCCAAATAATCCACATGAACAGACATTTCTCCAAGGAAAACATACAGATAGATGGCCAACAGACACATGAAAAGATGCTCATCATCACTTATCATTGGAGAAACACAAATCAAAACTCCAATGAGATATCACCTCACGCCTGTCAGAATGGCTAAAATCAACAACACAAGAAACAACAGGTATTGATGAGGATGTGGAGAGAAAGGAATCCTCGTCACTATTGGTGGGAATACAAACTGGTGCAGCCTCTGTGGAAAATAATACACAAGTTCCTCAAAAAGTTAAAAATAGAACTACCTTATGATCCATCGATCACACTTTTGGGTATTTACCCAAATAATATAAAAACACTAATTCAAAGGGATACATACACCCTTATGTTTGTATCAGCATTATTTACAATAACCAAAATATAGAAGCAGCCCCAGTGTCCATCAATAGATGAACAGATAAAGAAGATATGGCATATATATACAATGGAGTATTAATTAGCCATAAAAAAGAACGAAATTTGTCATTTGTGTCAATACAGATAGAGCTAGAGAATATAATGCTAAGTGAAATAAGTCAAAGAAAGAGAAGTACCATATGATTTCACTGATGTGTGGAATTTAAGAAACAAAACTAATAAGCAAAGGGGGAAAAGGAGAGAAAGAGAAGCAAACCAAGAAACAGACTCTTAACTACAGAGAACAAACTGATGATTACCTGAGGGGAGGTGGTGGTGGGGTGTGTGAGATAGGTGATGGGGCTTAAGGAGTGTGCTTGTGATGAGCACCAGGTGATGTATGGAAGTGCTGAATAACTATATTGTACACTTGAAACTAAAATTACACTATATGTTAGCTAACTGGAATTATAATAAAAACCTAAAAAAAAGAATTGAGATTGTGAGAATTATTTGCTTATTTCCCTTTCATTTATATGTGGTTTTTTCCCCTGGGTTTCACCAACCACTCAACCCCTACCCCTTTATATTATATATTCTGACCTAAATGGCAATATTTGTACTGATTGCTTTCTGACATGCCTTTCAATATACTGGGACAAACAGCCCTAGAGAATAACAATGAGGGTGTTATTTATTGGAGAGAAGAAGAGATCTGAGAAGTGTGTGTATGTTTGCATATATGAATACATGCATATGCAGGCACATATGTGTGAGTGTGTCCCTTTCAAATTTAGAAATGTAAAATTAAATCAATTTCACAAAGAAACACAAAGCCTTGCTGCAAAATTCTCTGCAAAACACTAGCAAACTTTAATTAAGCCCAATTAGAAATCCTTGCTTAAACATACATTTCAACTCCATGAAGTGTAAATTTCTTGAATGATTTGGATGGGGGGAAAATAAAAGATAACAAGGCAGAGTATATGTAGGTGGTCAGCTGGAAGATCATCTTTCAGTGAGAAGGATGAAGAGCCATGAGAAGCCTGGAGTGAAAGTCCTGATTCTTGGGCACTAAATCTCACTTGATTATTATTACTGCAGTATTTGGGCTAGCAAGGTCCTCATGGTTCAGTTATGAAAATTAAGCAATCTTAAAGAATCCATCTAATTCAAGAGTCTATGAACTTTTGTGAATGGAAGAGAAAGGGAGACCACAATGTAGAAAAGTAACAAGGAAAAAGTAAATACTTTTTCTATCTCTGAGAGAAAATTTGCTATCTATGAGGAAAGAAATCCTCCCCCACCTCCCCACCCCTGCCATTGAAAGGATTTTCTGTGGTATAAGGAACTTAGGGCTATTACTCTTTTCATCCCCTCATTGTAGTGTTGGTTTAAGGCTTCTCTGCATGCTCAGCTGTGCAAGGTCCTATGGTGGATCTATGAGTAGTATAAGGCAAGTTTCTTTAACTCAAGGAAATCTCTGTCTTATTTGGAAGCCACACTTCCAGGAAGCGATGAGAAAATATACCAGATGGTATGTAATTTATTGCCTTAATTCAACAGAAAATGAGGTCCTTGTTAGAAGCGATCAGTGGCAACAGCATCTTAGGAAAGGGTAACTCAGAAAGCCTCCAAAAAATGGGTGGAACTTAGAGGGGAAGAGGGAAAAGAGGATATTTCAGTTTGATGTGGCTTCACTTGACCTTGCATATTATTTTATGAGAGGCAAAATCCCTGTGAAATTGAGATGATCAAGTTCCTCCATCACTTTCTAGAAAGATGTAAGGGCATCTTCTGAATTGTCAAGCATTGTGGTTGATGACCCTTTGCCCATGGCTCCCTATCATCCCTGCTTCATCTTTATTTGATTCCATTCTTTTATCATTTTTAGTATTACTAGTAATAATAGCATCGTTCCCATGTATTTATCAACTACACTGTGGCTTCTCTCATTTAATTCCTCAAAATATTCTATGATGTAAATTTAATTATCCCCATTTCACAAATGAGAAAACTGAGATACAAAAGCATTAAGTAACTTGTTCCAAGTTACACAATCCGTATCTGCACATTGCTATCTGACTCCACAACTCATGCTCCTTCCACTATTATAAAATGCCTCGTGATCTTAAGACTTGTGTGGGTATGTTTACTCTTTCTCTTTCCATCTTCTGGTTTCATCACCAGTCCTACAGAGCACAAACAAATACAGACAAGATATTGGAGAAGGCTTGAGCTGTCACAGTTGCTGGCATTAAAATAACAGCCAACAAAGAAACTGATCAGGATGGAATAAAGGAAGGTACCTCGTTCCAGGTTTTAAGGTGGAGTTGGAAACAGAGTCAGCCTCAGATTTCCTCACAAAGGTTAACTATAAAAGTAGGCATGCTGGTGGAACTGCCAGGGGCTAGACCTTTGCCTTCACCTACAGGGTCCTGTTTCTTCACAGAAAGAAAGGTCAAACCAAGACACTCTGTGTCAGACACCATGCATCATCGGGAATGTGAATGGGGCAGCCTTCCATAATTGGAATTTCCTTAAAAATATTGAACATTTTTCACTATTAAACACTATCTTCAAAATCCTAGGGCAATGTTCCAAGAGCTTTGATTTACCCTGAAATGATTTGGTTCTCAGAATGTTTCAATTTCTGGATTTAGCAACTCTGAGCTGTGGTGCAGAAAAATATATTTTGAAAAATCCTTGAAGCTAAGGGCTCAGAAGAGCCAGGTAGCCAACTAGAAATTGCAGAATATTTTATTTCATTTTCTGTTTCTGCATTAGGATTTCTGCATGATGGGCACCCAAACAAATTATGGAGAAAAAAAATCATTATAGAAATTAGATATCAGAATTCCACGTTTTTCATATCTCTTTTTTAACAGAAAGGAAACTGCTGCTGTTTTGTAAATACAAATTGCTGTGTGATCCATATGACTTGCATTCTCATTGTGCATGTAAACTCCTCTACAAGCAGTCCCTGGCACTTACCGAGTGCTCAATAAATAGTTGTTAATTTTATAATTAAAATAAGAAGATACTTTTTTTGTAATATTTCCTTGCATCAAAGAAATATCCATTTGTCTCTGACTAAACAATGAAGAAGAAATCTGTTTTTGAAGAAATCCAATTTGAGAAGCCAACTTTTAATTCTATAATTGACTGATTAAATTGACTTTACCCACTGATTCAAATTTCTCTTTTCTACTTGGTCATTAATTCATTACCATTGTGTTGTCTCTGCCACTTACCGAAACTGCTCTCTTAGAAGGCATCAAAAACCATACTACTTGCAAAATCCAACCTGTGACTCAGTAGCAAAATATAGGTATTGGGAAAAGCCCCTCTGAGGCTCTGCCTTAGTTTGCTTACAAGAAAGAGAGATCTACCACTACCAGCATCATGTAATCAGAAAAATCTACTGGTTTCGCCTCAATACACTTTCTGTAGTCTCTCTTCTTTCAGTTTTCACTTCCTCTGCCCTAGATGGAGTTCTCATTCTCTCTCACCCAAACAATTGCAGTGTTTCCCTAAGTGATGTCCAGACTCCTTCCTTTCCAATACATTTAAAGTATTGCTGTGGACATTATTTTGTGAAGCCGATCAAACCAGTGTCTTTCCTTTCCTGGGAAGCTATCACTGAGTCTGTTCTGCATGCGCACAATGGCCCACCCGTTCAAGCTGTCATTTCAAGTCCTTGATAGCGTGGACTTTACTTACATTTCTAGGTTGAACTGTCTACCTACAGCAATGTTTCTTACTGTTCTTAGATAATGAATTTACTTGCTTACCTTAATGCAGGAAGGACTTGCCATCTCTCCCCATCCCCTTCTACCCTTTTTTTCGATGTGTCCATTTTACTTTCTTTCTCTCCTCCCCTCCAGCCCATTTTCTCACTCTTGCTCTTTCTTTCGTCTAACTCTCATATCACTTTATTTATTACTATAATGTCTATCTAGTTTAAAGAGTAATTTTAAATATGCTTAAACCTGAGGCCACATTGTGATTGCCTGGGAGGCAAGAACAATGGTGTTTTCCTTCACAGCATTCAATGCTCTATCTACCACTATCTGTGATTTCATAAAGTAGGCACCTCATATATGCTTAAGGAATTGAAATAACCTTATAATGTCCTAATTAAAGTTGAAAGTCACTATAACATAGGCTGCTCATCTCATATTTAAATTTCATTGGGCAGGTAAACTGATTGTTGTCTTCATTGCTTATAATCCAGCAATTAGCACAAAACTTGCCAACTAATAAATATTCACATATTTGTTGAATAACTGGCAGATTAAGTGAATAAATAAACGAACAACTAAGTAAAGGAGAAACTTTAAGATTAATCACGAAGTCATTTGAAGTAAACATGAGTCATCTTACTTGTACAGCTTAATGTACCTCCTGAAACAGGATTCAATACATTTTTTTCAAAAAGTCTAATTAAGAAAATGATGCTGAGGCACCTGAGTGGTTCAGCTGGTTAAGGTCTGACTCTTGATTTCAGCTCAAGTCATGATCTCAGGGTTCTGGGATCAAGTCCCACATCAGGCTCCATTCTCAGTGAGGAGTCTGCTTGAGATTCTCTCTCTCTCCCTCTCCCTCTGCCCCTCCTTCCCACACGCTCTCCCTCTAAAATAAATAAATAAATCAAAAGAAAAAAAAGAAAAGAAAATGATGTTAAAAGGAGCACTTAGCATGGTTGTTTTTGTTGGTAATCACACTGGAAAATCCTGAACATCAATTGGCAACTCAATAAATGAAGCAAAAAAGGTGTATTGTGGTCTTTCCTAGGTGGTTAAAGCCTGGGTCTCTCAGGAAACAAAGACACGCATCAGAGGGCCAGTTTCAGAAACCAATATTTGGCATCACTTTGCTGAAGGAAGAGGAAGCGCATCCAGCTATTCTCCTGAGAAAGAAAACCTTTGAGAATAAGTTGGGAGCAAGATTAGAGTATGCCAGGATAGACTATGCAGCCATATCAATGCACCATATATATAGCTGGCATCCTTCCCCAAAGTACCTAGTGTAATGCTCAGTAGAAAGAGATAAAAAATGTTGTTGATTATTTGCCTAGCCCAGTTGTATGTGGCCAAGAAAGGTGGGCAACCATTGGAAAGGATTCAAAAATGTCATTCACTGCCTGAAATTGTAGGACCAATTCCCCTGAGGAATACAGATGTTCAGTCCATAACTGCTCAAATTTTACCATTGAGAAGGTATGAATCATTTCTTATATTTCTTTCTTTTGTTTCTTCTTACTTACTAAAGCCATTTCAGTCTGCATAAATGTTTAAGATTAGGAAGAGTAGCAGATATTTCAAAAAGTCCTTCCCTTGTGACATTCACTTTGGACATTGCTTTGATATGAAAGTTTTGATATAGGAAAATTTTGGGAAAATTATCACAAAGTTATGTTAGAATGGAATGAATGGAAAAGAGTGAATAATTATTAGGAGAGCAAACATTTTTTTTGCATCATTATTTTGTACAGGTAGTCTCTAAAATAAAAAATCATTTAGCTCCCAAATTAATATTTTTTCCTTCCTATTTTTCAACTACTTGAAAGTGGTATATTGCATGGATTGGGACACTATGCCTGAGTATGAGTAGTTAAGTGATCTTTATCAATTCCTCACCATTCTGTATTGCAAACATTTCACATAATTTTTCACTCATTTCACTCCTACTAATAAGGAATTTAACTGTTACTCCTCTTCCCTCCTTTTTCATTTTGTTTTTAAGTAGACCTCATACCCAACATGGAGCCCAACACAAGGCTTCAACTCATGATCCTAAAATCAAGACCTGAACTGAGATTAAGAGTCAGACACTCAACCAAGTGAGCCACCCAGGTGCCCTTCTTCCCTCCTTTTTCTTGCCCTTTAAAAACAGAGCTGAAGCTGAAGTGAGAGGATGATAATAGTTCTGCCAAACAAAGTAATATTACAACAAGGTCAAGGTCACAGTCATGAGTAAATCTTTAACTTCTCACGTTCACTTTTATTTATTGATAATGAATAAAGTTAAAAAGGCCCCATCACATTCAACAGCTCTATGTAGACAAACTCCTGAGAACCTATCACTTCTTCCTAGAATGTTTTCTTCTACCTTTATCCTTTCCCCTGGATGTTTCCTGGAAAGATTTTGGTTTTCTCAAATCAAAATTTCTTCTTTCAGAAACCAAGCAAGAACTAGGAAAAGTTTTAATTTTGATCTTCCTAATTTTACATATGGATGATATATAGTCACATACAGAATTTTGAAATTTTTAACCTCTATAAATTAGATGCTAGTCTAAATTACATCTCTAGGGATTTTTTTTTCTTGCTCTCATATTATGAAGTTCTACAAAATTAAAGCACTGATATCATTTGAGCATTAGCACAGATTAACTTTCACTTTGGACAAAAGAATCTCCATATGCATTAAATAATACATGTATCCTAGAGCCTATTCAAAAGGTCAGGAAATAATGGGGTGTGTAGAGAGATCTGTAGATGTTTGCTGTAATAAAGATGATCAGAGATGACATGAGTTTTTGGGTTGTCAGAGTAGGCCAATACAAGCTACTATACCATCTATCAGAAACTCCTATAACTTGACAAGAGAAGTTGCTGTCAAAGACATCACCCCTAGGAGGACATAGGGAGACAAACTACAGATCAGAAACAGAAACGAAGAATAAGTCCATATATCTGGTTAGAGCCCTAGGAAGCCCCTCACAATTAGCATTCATCAAACACATCTGAGAAATGCCTCTGACCATGGACAGAGAATTTACCAGTATTCTGACATCAATGACTTATGAGGTATGTTCTTTATGCCTGGCCTAGTTCCAGAGGGAGGATAGATAAACTCCCTAGTAGTTCATCTAGTGGGGAATGTTAATTCCAAAATAATTAGATCCATACAAAATGGGAGATTAATAAGAGCTAAATATAAGTTATACGGTATGAATAAGGAGATCATGTGATATATTGTTTGAACTGAAACACTTTTAAGAGGAAAAAGTGACACTAGCCAGACAAAAAAAAAAAAAAGACAACATGCAAATCTGGGGTTAACCAAAGTAATCTAAACATATGATCACTCTAGCAAAAGGGCATGATCATTAAATAAAGGGCAATGTGATCTAGATAAATCTGAGAAAACTTATTTCATGAGAGATAGGATGTGAACTAGATCTAAAGGGCAGGTAAACTTGGGAGAAGCAGTATAAGTGATTCAGGTAAGGGTAAGATCTGGTGAAGCTGGGTCTCCCAATGTGGCTTAAGATGGAGAGATATTAGAACATGACAGGTGGGGCAGCAAGAGCACAAAGAGAGAGGACCATTTGCAAAAGAGATGGCAAAATAAGATTTACCTTTGGTGTCAAGTCAAATCAGTTCAAATCACTGCCAAAAGCCAATACTTAGTCTCAGTGATGAACTGTGCTGTAATCATTTAACAATATCAGTCATGAGTATGGGAAGGAAACACAGCATCCTACCTGCCATTTAGAACACTTGTCATCCATATGTTGGATGGACCCGCTGAGGTAACCATCCTTTAATACCTTGATAAGAATGATCTAAGAAAATTAAATTTGATTTCATATAAGCCATTTGTTGATTTTGATTGTTAAAGGCAAGAATTAGCCAAGCTATATTTTTGGTGGATAGGAAAGAATCCATTAAGAATGACCAATCCAAAATGATCCATATTATACTAAAAAAGTTAACTCTCTTATAGAACAATCCTAGACAGATGAAAAAGTTGTTGGAGAGAGAGGGCACAGACTGGCATACCGTGTTAAAATATTAATGTTGGTAAACACTCATTTGTTTAGATTTAATATAAAGCATAGAAAATAGATTGTAGAAATAGGAAGGGAGCTGTGCCCCTAAGGTAAAATTCAGTTTTATAGTTATGAAAATTTAATTTGACTGCTTTCCCAATAATTGCTCATATTTGTAGCAGCAGCATGCCAGCAAGATAACGGTCAATCAAACGGACATCACCCTGTAAATGCTTTTTAAAAGCCCGCACTGTGTTTCCTGGTGGGAGAATGGCATTGCTTCCAATTGTTAAAGGATGCCCAGTTGAAAAGCAGAATAAGAAATTGGACAGTAGGAAATCTTTATATATTGCCGTTTCCCTCCCTCTCTCAAATTAAATTCCTGTTGGGAGCTGGAACTATTTTTTTCTTTCTGAAAATGGAAATCTGTCACATCATAAACCAGACCTTGAGCACAGAATGTTTGAGGTGCTCTTTTTAAAATTCTGTTTGTGGTCAAGAAAAATTAGGATATGCTACAAATATGGGCTGGGCAAATATTTCTTTCATAGGTGAGTGAAGGACGGCAGTAGGTTTCTCAATGCATGAAAAATTTCCCTGGATCCTAGTTGAAGAACAGCAACAGAAAGATTCCTCTCTGTCTCTGTCTCCCTCCGACCCTCCTCTAATTCCTCTCTTCCTTTGTTCTCTTCCTCATTCCCTATTTCCCACACTCTTCATGACCGTTGAGAAAATGCCATTAATAACTGGTACAAAGAATCGTGCTAGGTGCATGGAGATAAACTGGGGATGACAAAATATCAACTTCCTGCTGCTCAATTGAAAGCCCTATCTGTACAACTGGTAATTACTTTTAATTTAATTAGGACTCCTGGTATTGTTTCTATCTCATAGATTACATTATAACATGTAATGTGTAAAAGCAACAAGACAAATTGAAGCGAGAAAACACAGAAAATATTACCTTTTTTGTCTATAAATAATACCACAGTTTAACTCTTCAAAAAGCTCTCAAGTAGCTTTACTATAGGCTAATTATTATTTATCATATTCCTTTGGCTTGAGTAAGCAAAAATTTCATATAATCTAATGAAAAACTACATCTCATGGATTTTTGAAAATATTTTTTAACTTCTATACTTTCTCCTTTCCTCTCTTACGCAGAACAATAAATTATTTATGCTGTTTTATGCTAAAACAAAATTCATTTAACTAGAAAGAACAATCATTGGTACTGGAGAGACTATGATCTTGACTCTTAAGCATGGGGATGTAAGAGTGGCTTAGGAAAGGCACTGTTTTTTTAGGCAGAAACACCGTAAGCAAGGCAAAGAAGCCTACTTGAGACCTTCGCTGACTCAAAGGAAAATAAGGGTTCCATTTCTGAAAAATATACACTTAATTTGCATTAATTCCACATGGAATGCACAACTGCCAACTACTAGAAAACCTCAAGTGACCCTCTAAATAGTTAAATTATATAATAAAGTGTGTTTGAATTATATAATAAAGTGTGTTAAATTATATAATAAAGAATGAAGATTCATTCTTCCAAATTTCTAATTACAGAACAGAGTGAGGTGTGAGAGGGAAACAGAAACAGAGACAGAGACAAAGAGAAAGAGAGAACACGGAGGCACTAGTGCAAGCAGATAGGTGCCTTAGTTGGAAGAAGATTCCCCACATTGAGCTTACAATTGCTGTCCAAATAAAATGAAAAAAAAAAATCAGAGTGAATGGCAAGGTAAAATATGATTGAAAACTCCTCTAATAATCCTTGATCCTTTCATCCAGTAAATTAGACCTGGAAATTTATAAGGTAGATTTACTAGCTTAGTAAAAACTTACTCTGAAAATGTCAAAGCACACAGAAAACACACAGACCACTCCCTTCAAAGATTTCCCTTCTTTAAAATTATAGATACATATTCACAGATCATTTTAGAATTAAATAAAAACACATTAAATATCATCTTGTATAATAACTTCATTTCATATATAGTAAAACCATGTTCTCAAAAAGGAAATTAGAATATATTTCCCAACAAGGCAGATAAGGACGAAATCCCAAGGACCGAATCCTCATTTTGAACCCAGAGGTTTTTTGTTTTTTTTTTTCCCTACATAACATTGCCATTTTGCATGGTACTAACTAGAATTCAAACCAGTGGACTTCAAAAGCCTCAGGAAATTATTCAAAATTAAATAATATTAATTTTTGGCCCTAATTTTTCTGTTATTCCAAAAGATAAAAATACTTAAGTTCACCTGGATAGCTGAGCTGATTATCATCATGTCTCAGTTTCTAGAACAATGCCTCTCTGGCAACCTCTTATCCACAGTCTGGTATGGAAGGGACAGCTGTTGCCCTATTTGCAGCCCAAGAAAACAGCACTGCCAGCCAGTTCCTGCAAGACAGAAGACTTTTGGCAAAATGGCAGTGTTCTCTTACAAAAATAGCAAACCATCATCTGGGTAAATTCAGGAAAGCTTATGACTTCTGCCAAAGAGAAATTGTGCAGTGCTGATGGCAAGTCAATACTGTGTTGAAATAACGATCTAGATAAAGGTCAATTTAGATTTAAAGAAGATATGAAGAGTGTTGGGTGTTAAAAATTTGAAACAATTCCTTAGGCAAGCTATGACATTTCTTTCATCAAACACTCAAACAATTCTTATTAAATACATAAGTGTAAAATGGTATCTTTTAAAGTAAAATAATATTTTCAAATAAGGGCATACACATACTTCTGGGCAAAATTACATGCTATTTTACCAAGAGGAAGGGCAGTGGGGAGGAGTGGTATTGGAGCTAGATCATATGTAAAGACTGCTTTCAACATCATAGCACAGTGACTCTGATGTCTCGTGGATCTGGGGATAAAATAAAAACAATGCATGCCCTCATAGAGTAAACAGGTAGCACATTGAATAAGTAATATGGAGGGTGGTAAGGGGTGAGGAGCCAATTATTAATGTAAAGAATTGTTGCCTCAACTGAAAAAGAGAGTCTGATAGAATGTGATTCTAATAAAATCCCACAAAGCTTTATGGAACTAGAACATAATGTTGAAATACATTCTAATTTTTTCATGTGAGATTGTGTACAACTCAAGCCAAGAATAAAAATGAAAGTCTCTGTTTCTTGTTAGTAGTGGGAATTCAGTGAGGTTCTCACCTCCCACATGCTAGAAAAAAAAGGGAAATAAGATTTCCCATTGAGAAATCAGGAGTCATATCCACAATGGAACAAAGTAGAGATGTATGAAGTCACTCCAGAAAGAAAAAGGGATTCACAAGTGAGCAAGACGAGACTGGGTCTTATTTGAATAAACAAAAATATCTGAAAAATAAAATACCAGTTAATAAAGGTTCAGTCAGGAAGGAGCGACACAACAGGAGAGTCATGGTGCAAACATTGGCAATGCCTACTTAAACACTGTCCAAAAGAAAGGGAGCTTTTGGAAGTCAGTATGTCCTCTCCAGATGGGATGGAAGGCCATCTCTAGCATGAGGATGAATACACAGAGCTAAAAATCAAAGGTTTCAGTAGATTTCTGGTCCCATTAGCAGTATGATAATTATTGGAAACAGAGACATTATAATTTATCTTGATTTCTTTAACAGTTTAGCTTATCTAATATTACATTTTCCTCATCTTTTTCTATTCTCACTAAATAACCTTCTGAAACATATTAGATCTGTCTGGAGGAAAAGAAGATACTGATACAGCAAATCAAGTTTTCCCACTTATGTGACCATCCAGTTTCTTCCATTTTCCCTTTTGTGCTTATTAATCAGCTTTTTCTACAAGGGTAGAAACTGTAGAAAAGAAGGGACTATGATGGGCAGAGGTGAAAGAGCAATAATGGTTTGATCTGCTAAAAATTGTGTTTAGGGGAAGAAATCCAATCTTGCCCAGTCATCTTCACATAACAATTTATATTGCTCAAGAACTTTCTATGTATGGCTCTCTGTCACCTGACATAGATGCCTAGAATCTTAGTACCGTAAGACTCTTAGAATCATCTAGTGGGAACCTACCATTTTATGCAGAAAGAAATTGAAGTATAGAGAAGTGAAGTCCTTTGCCTATAACAGAATTCTGCTGTCTAGCAACACAGATCAGTATTCTTTCTGGACCTTGTGCTGCCATCCTCAAAATCCATTTTCTGGAGAAGAACCTGAGTTGAAGTTATGGCAGGTGAGACGGCATGGAGAAAAGTTTTTGTGTGAGGTTGTAGAAGTTCACTTTGACTCTGGCTTCCAGGTCAGAAGAAAGCATTGACCTTCTCTTTAGCAGGCCAAACATGCCTCTCTTTGGAGATACGTCCACTCTGAGAAGATGCCCTTCTAATATCAGCCTCTGTCTCCAATCTGAAGAATCTCCAATTCTTTGGGTCAGTGAAATCTCTCGTCCCAGAGATTGAATCAGAACTTCACAAAGTAACCCCTACTATGTACTAGGCAGGGTGAAGCCTGACATCCGAAAGTGACCAGTGCATTACAGAGACGGGGCTGCTATAGGCATGGATAGAGGGAAGCTTAGTGCTTTTATGGGCAGAATTAGCATTTGGAGTGAAAAAGTAATCTCCTGTGGCTTAAAGTAGACATGCTCTCCGGAACCACTGCCAAGTCCCACTTAATAGAAAAGGAATGAGAGGAATTCCAGAGTATCACCTACAGGAGAAAATAAAGGACCCTAAGAAGATTATTAGAAGGGTGGGAAGATGGGCAGCCCGGTGGCTCAGCGGTTTAGCGCCGCCTTCAGCCCAGGGCCTGATCCTGGAGTTCTGGGATCAAGTCCCATGTCAGGCTCCCTGCATGGAGCCTGCTTCTCCCTCTTCCTGTGTCTCTGCCTCTCTCTCTCTCTCTCTGTATCGTCATGAATAAATAAATAAAATCTTAAAAAAAAAAAGGGGGTGGGAAGAAATCCACCAACCAAGGGAAGAGGATGTGGCTGAGGCTTTGAAACGAAATTTGTAAGTTGGTCCTGGGAGGGAACATTGTAAAACAGAGCCACAGTGCATCGGTATTCATGAGATTACAGCAGGAAGATTACACACCCTAATGGAAACCAAGTTTTCAAACCAGAAGAATATCCAGGAATATATCTAGATGTACCACAAAAGAACAACAATATGTATACAGGGACTTCCAGGATGCAGGTGATGTCAAACTTTTCAGTTCTGTCTGCACACATACACTGAAATGGATACAGCCCGGATTCACTTTCCACTGGGTGGATATTGTTGAGGGAAAAAAAGCTGCTGTCATTCATTATTACAAAAAAAAAAAAAAAAGACTTACTCTATTACATTGATGCTTTGTTGTGGCACGTCCTTAGAAGCTCTAGAGTAAAGAAAGTGGAATTCCTAGCACTGCTGGTCCTCTGCACCTCAGTCCACTCTCCTATGCCTTTCAAGAACATTAATTCCCCAAATCTACAGCTTTTCCCCTCTGGCTTCAGCTTCTCAGTGACAAGCACCAACTTTCCAAGTAGTCCTTATACTTTTATGTGCCATCTCCTGGTTTATGTTACTTTTTCTTATTTTATTTATTTTTTTTATTAAATAGAGTTCAACGAAGAATAAAAGTTACCTTTGCCATTGAATCAGTATCACCATGTTAAATCCAAATTTTCCTACTAGGACTTCAGTGTCTAATTCAAGAGTGTCTATAATCTTAACACCGAATCATGTTCATTTTCTATTTCTCCAACCAAATTTCGTTAGCTCTGGAAAAGCTGTGATCACAAGAAATGCCCGTTTTCTCCTTCTACCATCAGTCAAAACCACTTCCATCTGACAGTGGCCTCCTTATATGTAGATGTTGTTCCAGTTCACCACAGCATTGGCTTCCTACTAAATTATGCCCCACTGGCTTTGTTCATTTTGTTATCAGCCAGGCCTCATGGGCATTTGAGTTTGTGCTCAGTGGTATCCTAGAGCAATGATTTTCAAGCTGTGCTCCCCAAAAAAGTACAGGCAATTGGCACAAAATTATCACCCTTACTAGTAAAAAAAAAAAAAAAAAAAAAGACAAATTGTCTTGCTGAAAGCTGTCTTATGTGAAAGAAGATTGTTTTAGTTTTAAGAGCCCTATACTCCTCAATATTATGCATTGCCTGCAATTATTTAGTCTGTCTAGGTCAACAAGGGAAAACAGTAGCAGTAATCAAACTAATAATAAAACCACTAATACCTGCTAATCACATATTATGTAGAAGATCTTGCTGAGTCTTTTTCTTGACTCATTTCATCCTCTTCAGACTCACATGAGGCAGGTACTATAATTAACCATGCTTTATAGATGAAGAAGCTTTATATAAGCGGCTGCAATTAGAACTGCCTTATGAGTACTAGTCTGTGAAGTGGGCTACTGGTTATTCACACTCTAAGGAGAGTTACCATTGCTGGGTGCTCCTCCCTTATACACAGGCTGAGAGAGACATGCTGTAAGAAAGGAAATCTAAAAGCTGGCAATGGGAGTAGAGCCTGGCCCCACCTGGCCCCAGTTGGCTCCTGGACTCTACATCCCTTCCTTCTAATAGTTGAAGTTCAGGGCCCTAAGTGTGGGGAGAGCAAAATAGTCAAAATTCTTTGCTCTTCCCCTCTACCCATGTCTTTTGCAACATCTGTTATCGAAAGATGGAGCCCATTCCCTGCCCCTCTTGAATCTGAGCTGTCCTTGTGACTTTGGCCTGTAGAATGAGAAGTGACAATATGCCAGTTCTGAGCCGAGGCCTCAAAAGATCTTGCTCAGCTGCAGTCAGCCAAACTTGGCTCAGATTCACAGGACCATAAACCCACAAACAATAACAAGGGCTTATTTTTGAAAGCTTCTCAGTCTGCAGGTGGTTTGACAGCATTAATACGTGATAGAAAGCTGATTAATTAATCTGTAGGTTTCACCCCATACACTGTTTCAGAGCTGATCCTTATCTTGAATAGATGGAGGTGAAAAGCTGCCAACTAGCTGTGATTTTGGACGGACTATCACCTAATCACCTTTTAACTAGTTTAGACCAACTTTCATCCCAGTTATACCTGGACTTCCATCTGTTCTTCATTCATCTCTTGGTAAACTTCTTAGCAAACCATTTACTCTAGGTCTGGGAACTAAACTTGCTGTTTTCCACAGCTCAGGACTAGATTCTGACCTAGTTACTGGAGCCACAGAGTTACAAACTGGAGCCAAGTCAATTGCAGTGCACCATCTGCCCTCTTGGATTTCAATGTATCCCCTGCCCCTGAATTCCCTGCTGTAAATTTCCCCACATATCACTTAGACGTTTGACCTAGTAGAAGCCAACTGCTTTCCTGACTCGCTTTTTTGCCTCTATCTTTGCTCTGTAGACCCTCCAGTCTATAGCCACATTGATCTTTCAATGGCTCTAATACTAGGGCAGAAGAGACCAATTCCTGGAGCAGGTCCTTACCTATGGCACTTCATAAAATTAAAGTTTCATTCTCAGTCCTGTCCCAGTGATTAACAAGGAGTGTTTAATTCTCCCCAGGAAAAAATAGTCCTTGGTAAAGAACAAGCCCTTGGGAAGAGAGAGAATAGAAGCACCAGGAAAAGGATGACAAAAGGCCTGTTTCACAATTTTCCAGAATTCCTTGAGAACTTTGCCTCCTTCATCTCTATATGTACTTGAAATAATACCTCATGCAGGTATTATACTCAATGATTTTTAAAAAGTGAAATTGTTGTGCCCAAGATTGCGAATCCGAGAAACCACCAAGGAGCCGACTCCGATGCAAACACACGAGGGTTTATCTGCAAGCTCTAGCTTGGGTCCAAGTACACCCAACACAGCGCAGCAGGGACTTGGACCCCGATGCTAAGAAGCGTAGCAGCTTCATAGGGGCCAGGTGGCCAATGGGATTGTAACATACGCAGAAAAGTTGCAGTCATGTCGGTCCACATGCAGGTGGCCGATTGAACACCTTACCCTATAGTATCCATTTGAGCTGGCCTATTACTTTGGTCGGAATTGGCCCATAGTTTTGGAGGGCACAAGGCGGGGTTACATTGTTATGAACCGATTTCTGGTAAGGGTGTGCCCAGCGGCTTGACTAGGGTGGGGGAGCCCCTTAAGCAATAAGCAGGTCATGTGGGGGTCATACAGGAGATGGCGGGTGCAGCACAAAATGGAGTTAGTCCTGCTCTGCTTGTCCAGGGGCAGGGAATTTTTGTTAAATTTCCTGCGTCCCACAGAAATTAGCTAGTAGCATCATCTTACATGAAGGAGAACATACTTTCTTCTAAAGAAAATCCTATAGTATTTGCCCTTTAAAAAAAAAATGCTTCTGTTTGGTAAATTGAAAAAAATTGTACAATATCTTAGAGTCTTTGATTATTGGTTTTCAGTGAAACTGAAGTGTAAACAAAGCAAAAGTAAAGGGGAAGATACCTTTACATCATTTGAAAAGCCACACATTTTTCTTTCATTCTTTAAATACAAAGACGAATAGAGCATTATTCTTGATGGTATTCAGAAACATACCATCAGAGGAAGAAAATGGATAAAAAGATTAAAAGTATTAAGTATTTTGCACCTTAGTTGAGTTGCCTATCTCTCACTCACCAAATAGGAATAATGGAAATTGTTTCACTGAGAGGTTACCAGGATTAAAGAAAATTGCTGATGTGAAAATACATGAGTCTGGCACATAGTAGGTACTCAGAATATGGGTTTGAAACACACTTTGAAAGGTCAAGCATTTACCACAATGTGATTTTTCGGGGACAATGCTAGAAGTTAAGATGTATTCCTAAGTATGTTTCAGAATTTAACTGGGAAACTTCCCTTGAATGTTCATTTTGTTACCTTGTTTATTATAGCTTTCACTAGTCATGAAATAGTCATGAGATTAGAAATGCACTGCCTTGTCTTAATTCTCTGGAATAGGTTTCATAAATGTAGAGACATATTACATGGATAATTCTGCAACCTCACATTTCTATAAGTACATTTATAAAACTTAATTAGGAACAATATATACAGTTTGGCAGGTAGTTACTGAAACAGCTCTATAGTTTTGTGAAATATATTAGATTTGGTACACAAATAATGTAATCATTTAATGGGTCAATTTCAATTACACTTTTCCACTTGGCACCCTGGAAATCGATTTCTTTAACATAGAGACATTAGTCTTTTTCATATTCCTACATATATTTTAATCCCATGAATGGAACTGAAACTAAATTTAATAAATCTTTTCTTCATTTTCAGCCAAATATCCTCTATTTGATGGATATTAATGACAAAGCAGCTTATAACTATTACAAGTGTTAAAAACTTAGGACGAAATACTTGTTTGTATGTACACAATATTTTGAAAGGACTTTGGGATCCTCTGGAATAGAGTTTAGAGTATGAATCAATTAGTGACTTATTTAAATATTGTGACAAGATATCACAAAGGAGTACCACATAAGACCTTAAGCATTACTCATATCGACTTATGGAGTGAGAGTCACACATACGATGGCAGGCAATTCTCATTCTATTCCACTGTACACTTCTTTGGTGGTATGAATGTGGCAGAGAATTCATTAACGGATAAGTGTACAATGGCAAATAGGGTTTTAGGTAAAGGAGTAATGTCAAACATGAAAAACAGGGGTTTTATTTTTTCCATTCAAATTCAACCTTTTCAAAACCAAGATACTCTTTCTTTCCTGCAGTTTGGGGCAGGCCCTTGGAAACAGGGGTTAGAGCTTAAGAACATGCTAAGTATGTACTGATTGTGTAAGTTGCACCAAGGGGCTGTGTTCCCAGCTCGCCTTTTTTTTAGAGCACGCATGGAAAGATGCATTACTCAAGGTTCCACATCTAACAAAAGAAAAGGGAAAAAAAATGTTTACCTTGGCTTTTTATTTTTCATCTTTATGAGTGTGTATGCGTAAGAAAAAGACTTTTTTTCCTCTCAGTTCTACCCTGACATTGGAGGTAAATGTTCATAAAAGAGGCTTGGTCCAACCCCAGGAAATCATTTGGGGGTAATTACCACTTGGCACTAAAGCGACATTAAACAAGCTTGCCTTTTTCTACCAAGAGATGAAATAGTCAAGCGCGGCTTTCATTGAATGCCAAACTAGACTTGTCTTATTCATGCAGGTTTTTATATCAGCCTAGATTCAGATTAGTTGGGGTGGCAACCCAGGAGGTGAGAAAGGAGACTTAATTTAACAGGGTACAGAATATTAATTCAACAATCCCAAACAGTCTTTTTTTTTTTTTTTGCAATAGTTGGTGTGTTTGCCATCATGCAGGAATGAATGCCTGCTTCTCTGAAGAGAACTAAGTTCAAAATTCCAGGAAAACTTACACATATCTATTAGAGGCGTGCATTGGCATTTATAAATGTGTGTGAGAGGGAGAGAGAAGGAGACATACATATATGCATATATGTCCTTTTTTACAGGTCTATTCTTCACTAATTTAGATCTTCAGGTGTTTAGATAATTATTTTGTCCCCAAAGTAGCCTTTCTGGATACTTCTGTTGTTTGTGGGTGCAGTTCTTAGGATAGATAGTAATAGAATCAAAGTGGAGCTGAGCATATGAGCAGGAGATTCTTAGAGGTGATAGAAAAAAAAATGAGATCTAGCCAAAAGGCAAAGAAAAGGGAGATAGAATGTACGGGAAAGCCTGCAAAGGAAAAGAAGGTGCTGGGAGGTTACTGGGGAGAGAGCCAGCTGGGGTTATACATTTTTCAAATGGACCCAAAACTCCAAAGAAATCTGGGACTGTGCTTTGCAGTCAGTCCCATCAAGAGGATGGCAGAGGCTGAACTTCTGAAATGGCAACTATTCAAAACCAGAAGCAGTTTCACAAGGACAACACACTCCTTTGCTTAATATTTACCAGGAAAGGCTTCATAAGAATCCATGAGCAATGTGGAACTGAGCAAACTATATGCTTATGTAAGCTTGCACACTTGTGTCTATGAGGAAATTGTTGTCTCCTAGACATTTCCTTCTTGGCATCCACACCACCCCTCCCTTCCTATCCACTGCACCCCCCTCCAGATACGTGCCTTTTCCGTTTCCTGCCCTTTGAATGATGATATTTGGGCAACGCAGCTAGTCAGTAACCATTAATGGGTTAAGAGGGTTGGAAATTCATTTGATTTCATAGTTGACTGTTTGCATGACTACAGGTTAAGCTGTGATTAGATTTCCATTTAGAGCTCCCTCATTTTCAGGCATTTAAAAATAACTCAGCCCTAAAAGTTCCTTCTAAATTGATTGAACTGGAGCTTGCCAATGAGTCATAGATAACCCTCAACCTCAAAAACACAAACAAAAAAACAATACCAAAGTTGGGGATGGGAGCGTACCCACCTAAAGTTAATTTTTTAAAGCTTTTTTATTCTGGAAAAGGAAAATCATGTGGGGAATATAAATCAATAAATATATGTCAGGTGTGTATAACCACGTTAAGTAATTTTGCAAGGACCCTAAACAAGCTAAAACATTCAACTTCTGCACCTGCAAAAACTTCATCCCCCGCCCCCCAACATGTGTCTGTCTGCATATAAATAGATAAGAATTCAATGGCCTCATGGAGGTTTGTAAGCCACATATTTAAAATCAAAATGGGTGTTTTGTGATGGTCTAGTCTCTGAGGAAAATCCAAATAAGTTTACAAGACCTGATAAAATATCCTTTTTCCCCCTCCTTTTTCAGCCTTAAAGTCAAGGCTATTCAGGACTCTTGCCAATTTGCCAATTCACAGCTGTAAAATTACCTAAAAGTGTAAGTTTTTTCAAAGCATTCAGTAAGTGACGTGGGAGTTCAGCGGGAGAGCCCCTGGTGATGGTGTCTCATTAGACCTCTAGCACAATGCAGCTATTTTTCTTTCTATCCAGGCTCCTTAGAGGAGGAACTGGTCTCTTGACCCATCCTATGACTTCCAGATTCCAATTTCCTAAAGCACTACAGCCTCTTATTATCACATTTGAAAGATTTAAAGTATTACTTTTCCTCATGCTAAGGAACACAATGATGCTTTCAATAAAGTTAAGAACAATGTGAAACTATTACTGTTTACAGGAATATTCTTTACATACACTAGTATTTCAGTCATTTGGGAAGGACATTTTTAAGATAATTTCCTTTGCAACAGAAGGGCTAATCCTTACCAAAAATAAGACCAATAAACCTGGGAACAGGAGCAAAAATAAGACAGAGGTAAAACTGGTAAAACTTTATTAGTTAGGCTCCCACTATTGCATAATTTGTGATAATACATTTTGGGTTAGACCAAATGCTACTGTTTGCTATTGATTTAGAAAAAACTTGCTGTGTCAGTTAAAAAAGAAAAGATTAGGGTGGGGGCGACCAGTTAGTGGAGTGCAGTGGGGAGGCATATTAAATCTACTTATGAAACTTAAGAAAACATAAAGCCCCGAAAAACAGCATGCTTCAAAACACTTGTTACATGCTCAACACTCTGGCACAGCCTTTGCAATATACTGAAACAAGGTAAGGTGCTGTCTTTAAGGAGCTTAAAATCCAGTTGATTCTAGCGAACCACGGACACGAGTGGATTCTGATACAGAGATACAGAAAAAATCAGTCTTAGCTGTTGGCTTAGTAGTAGCTACAATAGAGGTTAGTTTGGGTATTGAAAAGGAAGTAATAATGTTGGATTTAAATACATATAATAAATGTCATTATATATGTACATATATGCATTAATACATATATATATATACACACACAGGTCCATATTACACAAACATACAGAAAATAAATGCCCTCAGAGCTATGTAGTGGCTGTAGAAATTATTAGGTGCTTTCCTGCAGCTTTGGATTCCCACTGGTAAAAACAGACCACTCTAACTTTCAGGAGATGCTGCATTTGGCCAGGTCACTGTCCAGTAAGAACAAAAAGAGAGAGAGATTTTCACATAATTCATTTTATAAAGATGTCTACCTGAACACTAGATTAGTCCTACTCTCTGTATTTATAAGTAAGTGGCACACCATAGTCAGCAAAATGTGGTAATGAAGGTTTATAGACTTCCAACCTCACCCAGGTTGCTGGTGATTTTTAAATCTAAATTTGAAAACAGTATGTTTGACTAAGGAAAAAAAAAAAACAATTGCTTAATTTTGCAGTTTCAAATATTAGGTTTCTTTTTATAATTTTTAAGCCTAACATTTTAGATAGCCCAGTTTAACAGATGAAAATCTTACTGTGATCACACTTTATTTCAATAGTTTTTAAATATTTTTTCCTGAAGTACTACTTATCTAACTGCATTATTCAGTTCTCCAATCTTAAAAATTAAGCAATATTTTAAAATCTCATTCAATTTAGAAATCTAGCTGGGTTAGACTTACAGAAATAAGAATAACAGCTTAACAGTTTCTCAAACATAAACCTATATTGTTCCAAACCATTATAAGAACTTGATATCAGTTAATCCCATTTGTATGCCCATTTCATAGATGAGAATGTTGAAGATTTAAGAGAACTTAAAATATTGTTCACATTCAAATAACTAGTAATTGGAAAATTCACTATAAAAGCATAGATCTACAACACTGCAGAGTCCTTGTTTTTCTATTATGATAAAAATCCCTTCACAGTCCTCAAAACACTTCCACTGCCCTTCTTAAAGGGAGGATGATGAACTGACTTCATGGCTCATTGACCTCCATCACCTTTCAATTATCCAGGATCTACTTTCCAGTTTCTGAATTATCTATGTCTCTATTGATCTTTCTATCTCATACTGTTTGCTTTTATGTATTCAATAGCTTATTAGTAAGTTTCCTGGGCCATGAAATGTGGAAGGACTGAGGTCTGAGATCAGTGAATATTCTTATTCAAAATTCTAAAGCAATTCTTAATGTAAAAGAAGACTGAAGGTAAGGCTTGTGGTTTCCTGCCCTAGGTTCCTCCGCTCAATTCAGAGCTTACTACTGCCATATATAGCTGTTTGTTTTATTTAGTCCAAACACACACACACACACACACACACACACCTCATCACTACTTGTAAAGCTCTTAAAAAAATCTAACATGTGTATATGCTTGATGTGATTCTACGAGCTTTGCAAATAGTAGCTTATTTAATCCTCATAATGACCTTATAGGGGATTATTATTATTATTATTATTATTATTATCATCTTTTAGATGAGGAAATTGAAACACAGTCATTAACTGGCAGTGCTGGAATTTAATTGGTCCCAAAGTCAGGCTAACTTTTAGCTCAGGCAGAAATTGTCCGAAGACAATTCTGGGCTTTGTCCTGAGGGTCCATGGTGATGGTATTTTTACCATCAGGTGATATGTTTGAGTAATGTGTTCACCTCATAGTCACTGTTTTTAGAAAGTGAAAAATATAGCAAAGACAATGTCATTTTCTCAGGTATGCTCTTGCCTTTTTTATGATATGCTGCCTAAGAGAGGGGAAACATGTCTGGCATCAGCTTTACTACATTTTTTTCTGGACTTAATGTTTCCCCACTGTATCTGTGAAAACTCAGGTTTATAGCTTCATCACTGGATGAGGAGTTTGTCTTATTCATCTTTTATTTATAGCACCTAACACAGTTCTTGGCTCATAGTAGAAGCTCAATAAATATTGATTTGAAATAATGAATGAAATTAGGTGAAAACCAAAGAAAGGTTATCATTCTTAAACCTACTCTTCTGGTTTTTCATATGAAATGAATCAATATCTTTCAATTATTCACCAGAAATTAAATTCTATAATGCTTAATGAATCAGAAGGAATATCATGTCTTGCCAAACTCCTGTACCATTTTTTCCTGTCCCTGGAATTTTCTTGGTTATTGCTGACATTTTACCTATTATAATATTCTCAACAAAGAAAACAGAATAGCCAAGCTGCTGTTAATAGCTTTTGAAGTGAATCAATTTATTGTCATAGCAACCAAAATTTACAAAACAGATCAATTAAAAAAAAAGATTTAAATTCAAAGTAGAAAGTAACTGTTCCTAGAAAAATGAGATAAATTATTCCACTTTTCAAAAAGTAACAAAGATAAAGCCGCCTTCTTCCTCTGACAGATTTTCCAAAGTAAAAACTATAACCTACACACAGTCCAACTTGCATGTAGGAGTTAAGGATAGGTAGAGACAATAATGACACCCAAACATCCAGCAAATCCATAGATATAGATCCCTGCTCTGACCCCATGCCTGCTTAACTCCTGTTACCCTTCTGCTCTCAAATCATCCTACAAATTCAGAAAAGTCCTCCCTGACCTTGACCCTCACTAGATTCTGGGGAGTGACCCATGAAAGCACTTACAGCAGTGTGTAATGTCTTTTTATACCAACTATTAGTTTGTAATTTACCTCCATTTTTTAAAATAATTCTTGATTAACAATTGTTTCCCCCTAGAATGTGAGTTCTGTGAGTTCAGCAACTGAATCTGCCCTCGTTCTCCTTGTAAACCTGACGATTATCACAGCATCTGAAACACTGAAGGTATTTTTACAAATATCATTGAAAACAATGTCCTAAGCAATATTTGTCCAGCACGTACAGAAAGAACTTGGTGTTTTTTTTTTAATGTGTCCTTAAAAGAAGAAAGAAAAAGGGCAAAATGCTAAAGTGCTTATTAGTAGAGTGATTCCACAAAAAGTTGAATGAAGTACTATGGTCCAGTCACATAGCCTCAAGCTTAGGCCTGGAAGATTTATCCAGAATGGAATTTAGATTCCTAAAGATAATGTTACTCATCTCTCAGCTGGCCATTTATTTATTTATTTATTTATTTAGTATTTTTAAAATTTTTTTTCTGTTTTATTTTTTTATTTAAATTCAATTAATGTATTATTGATTTCAGAGGTAGAGGTCAGTGATTCATCAGTCTTATACAAGACTGGGTACAGGGCTTATTACATCATGTGCCTTTCTTAATGTACATGACCCAGTTACCTCATACCCCCACCCTCCTTCCTTCCAGTGACCCTCAATTTATTTCCTAAGATTAAGAGTATCTTATGGTTTGTCTCTCTCTCTCCAATTTCATCTTGTTATAATTTTTTCTCTCTTCCTCTATGATCTTCTATTTTGTTTCTTAAGTTCCACACATAAGTGAGGTCACACGATAATTGTCTTTCTCTGAAGGACCTATTTAGCTTAGCATAATATCCTCTAGTTCCAACCACGTCATTGCAAATGGCAAGATTTCGTTTTTTGATGATTGAGTAGTATTCCATTTATATATATATACACCACATTTTATTGGATGTTGTTGCTATAAACATTGGGGTGCAGGTGCCCCTTTGAATCAATACACCTGTATCTTTTTGGGGTAAATACCCAGTAGTGCAATTGCTCTATTTTCAACTTTTTGAGGAACCTCCATACTGTTTTCCAGGGTGGTGACACCAGTTTGCATTCCCAGCAACAGTGTAAGAGGGTACCCCTTTTTCTGCATCCTTGCCAACATCTGTCATTTCCTGACTTGTATATTTTAGCCATTCTGACTGCTGAGGTGATATCTCATTATGTTTTGATTTGTATTTCCCTGATTCTGGGTGATGTGAAACATTTTTTCATGTGTCTATTGGCCATTTGTATGTCTTTTTTGGGAAAATGTCTATTTATGTCTTCTGCCCATTTCTGGATTGGATTATTTCGTGGGTTTTTTTTTTTTGAGTGTTGAGTTTAATAAGTTCTTTATGGATTTTGGATACTAGCTGATCCAAATGTCATTTGCAAATATCTTCTCCCATTCTGTTAGTTGTCTTTTGGTTTTGTTGGCTAGTAGTTTATTTTTGCCTTTGTTTCTCTTGCCTTTGGAGATGTGTCTATTAAAAGTTGCTATGGCCGAGGTTACAAAGGTTGCTGCCTGTATTGTCCTCCAGGATTCTGATGTATTCCTGTCTCACATTTAGTCTTTTCATCCATTTTGAGTCTATTTTTCTGTATAGTGTGAGGAAATGGTCGAATTTCATTCTTCTGCATGTGGTTGTCCAATTTTCCCAACATCATCTGTTGAAGAGACTTTCTTTTTTTCCATTGGGTCTTCTTTCCTGCTTTGTCAAAGATTAGTTGACCACAGAGTTGAATGCCCATTTCTGGGTTCTCTATTCTGTTCCATTGATCCATGTGTCTGTTTTTTGCCAGTACTATACTGTCTTGATAATTAGAGCTTTGTAACAGAGCTTGAAGTCCAGAATTGTGATGCCACCAGTTTTGGTTTTCTTTTTCAACATTCTTTTGGCTATTTGGGGTCTTTTCTGGTTCTATACAAATTAGGATTATTTGTTCCAACTCTGTGAAATAAGTTGATGGTATTTTGATAGGGATTGCTTTGAATGTATAGACTGCTCTAGGTAGCATAGACATTTTAACAATATTTATTCTTCCAATCCTTGAGCATGGGAGTTTTTTCCATTTCTTTGTTACTTCCTCAATTTCTTTCATGAGTGTTCTATAGTTTTCTGATCCTTTGCCTCTTTGGTTAAGTTTACTCCTAGGTATCTTATTATGGTTTTGGGTGCAATTGTAAATGGGATTGACTCCTTAATTTCTCTTTCTTCTGTCTCATTATTAGTGTATAGGAATGCAAAACTGATTTCTGTGCATTGATTTTATATCTTGCCACTTTGCTGAATACTGAATGAGATCTAGAAATTTTGGAGTGGAGTCTTTTGGGTTTTATATATAGGATATCATGTCATTTGCAAAGAGTGAGAGTTTGACGTCTTTGCCAACTCAGATGCCTTTAATTTCTTTTTGTTCTCTGATTGCTGAGGCTAGGACTTCTACTACTATGTTGAACAGTGATGGTGATAGTGGACATCCATGCCATGTTCCTGTCCTTAAGGGAAAAGCTCTGTTTTTCCCCCATTGAGAATGAGTTCGCTGTGGGGTTTTCATAGGTGGATTTTTGTTATTGAGGTAAATTTCCTCTATCCCTACACTGTGAAGTTTTAATCAAGAATTTGTACTTTGTCAAATGCTTTTTCAGTGTCTATTGAGAAGATCATATGGTTCTTGTCCTTTCTTTTATTAATGTAGTGTGTCATAGTTGATTTGCAGATGTTGAGCCAGTCTTGCTGCCCAGGGATAAATCTTATCTGGTTGTGATGAATCATCTTTTTAATGTACTGTTGGATCCTATTGGCTAGTATTTTGGTGAGAATTTTTATATACATGTTCATCAGGGATATTGATCTGTAATTCTCCTTTTTGGTGGGGTCTTTGTTGGTTTTGGGATCAAGGTAATGCTGGCCTCTTAAAAGCTGGCCTTTAATGAGAACTGATGATTTCCCTGTGTCCTCAAAAGTAGTGAGCACACAGTGAAGCACATATTAGGTTCCTGTGCAAGACACGTTCCTATCAACCTATACCAGGGTGCAAATGATTCTATTAACTACCAGTCAGTCCAGACTCTTCTCTCCACTTAAGAAAGCCAGCATAGTGAATGTACTCAATAATATTGTAATAACTTTGTGTGGTGACAGATGGTAACCATATTTATCATGGTGAGCCTGTTGTAATGTATATAATTGCCAAATCAGTATGTTATATGCCTGAAATTAATTTAATATTCTATATCAACTATACTTCAGTTTTCATTTTTAATTAATTAATTAAAGTTTTTAGGCCCTATAGCTCAGGGGTTAGAGCACTGGTCTTGTAATTAAAGTTTTTAAATAAAAAAGTCTGTTTGCAACTGAGTGTGAGTGACCTTCTTGTAAGAGAAAGCCTTGGATCTTATTTACTTTATAAGAAAAATAAACCACTCACACACATCACAACTTTACAGAGATAAATCATTCACATTACACAGAATAATTGGTGATGGTGCACAAATGTGTCAAAATAATTTAGTGGAGAATGGCAGTCCTGAGGTATGTTCCTAGGATTTTCATGGGAAAAGCCAAAATTTTCTTCAGAAAGACACTTGAAGTTGTTTTTTTTGTTTTGTTTTGTTTTGTTTTTTAGTGAACAAATACCCAAGCATATTCTTTGCATGTCATGTCACCATTTTACCCCAAATTTCTTTTCTTTCAGCAGAAGATAACTTCCTTGGAAGGTTATACAATTCAACAGGAAGGCAGGAGAACTAAACTCAGAAAAGTAAGAACATCAACAGTCCTCTTGAAGAACCAAAAATGAAAAGAAATCATTTTAACTGTACATGTATTTATTCTTGCATCTCATCTTTGGCTTATCTTGGGTGATGTTTACAACATTGGTTAGAGAAGGGTAGGATGGCTTCGTTTGGTTTGCAGTTCCACCAAGACTACACAGTAGATGAGAGGAAATTTTCACATGGAAATCAGATTAGTGCTACCAAAGGAAAGATATGGAAGTGCTGCTATGTACCACTGGAAAGTCTAGGCTTAGGCATAGGCAAATAGGAGAACTACTGATCCTTAGAGAAGGATCCAAGCATAGTGCTTCTATAGATTTACTCTCTTACGTGGTCTCTTTGGTCAGCCCCCGACTCTTTCTTCCTACCTCTACAGAATTAATCAGTGAAGAGGTGTCTAGGTTCCTGCTCTGTCATTTACCATTAGCCTGGCTCTAGGTTGTGGACAGATTGCTCATAATTGTGACCTGAAGCTGTCTCTGGTATTCTGTCCACACAATGCCCATATTTCCCCAAATAGCTATTTTCCACTCTGTGCAGGATGCCCTGGAACTGACTAGAATGGGGATGGAGATTATTTCACATACACATACACCTCCCCTAGAGACTGTGCCTAGTGGTTTTAACCTCAACATTTTATAAGGTAGACATTGCCAACATCAGCAATCAGACCCCTTAATGATGTTTTCTATGCCTGCTACAAGGCTTCCTGGTGAGCTGATCTGAATAAATTAGTTTTAAATTCAACTTCTCATAACTATGTGAGTTATATCCAATTAAATCCAATCTTGCTAGATGCTAGTCTAAGAGGCTTCAGCCTATTATTCTATTCAGTCACGATCTCTTTGATCCTGATTCTATCACCCTTTGTACTAAACCTTTCTTCTAGCTTTTTGTCACCTGAAAATTTGGTCAGCAATATTTGATAGGGTAGTTGGCTAGGACAAGACACAGAGGAAAACTCAGTTGCACTGGTAAAGGCCTCTCCTCAAGCTAGCATTCATCTTGTGGTTCCTCTGCTCTGAATATAGCCTTTCCATCAGTGTCAACTACTTCTAGCCACATTATCACATTTCCTCATCTTGTCCACCAGAATGTCATAAGACATTTGCTGGAGTTTTCCTGATCATTTCCTATGGCTTCATAAGCATATTAGAAAAGAACAACAATAAGAGGAAGGATGTGAGTTTGTTTTGGTGTGATTGCTAAGTGATCACCAATTCAGTTTCTAAATGATGGCAAATAATGCATTTAATAATGCAGTCTAGTGTTTCCCTAGACAGTGAATCAAACATACTGGCCTTTAATATATAGTATTCAAATTCTTCCCTTTTGAAAACTTGAAACAAGTCCTTTAACATTTCTTCCATTCTCCATCACTGTTCAGAGTTTGACTATACTTGCTCTTGAAATTCTTGGGGTAAATTCATTAAAGCCTAGAAAATTGAACTTTAAAAACATCTTGGTACTCTTTTACCTGCATTGTTTGTTTAATCCCTTCTTAATTAGGATTGCTCTATTATTTCTGATGTAAATATGTTTTGACAGACAGATGGAACAAGAATAGAGTTGAATAGTGTTTGTCTATCCACTTCATCAGTTATCCTAACACAACTGTCCTATAGAGAAGACTTGCTCCTTCTTATTATTTTTCCTCTGAACACATAGTATAAATTCTTCAATTAATGTGATCTATCTATAGTACCTGGTGGTTTCATGTGTATGTTAAGCTACTTGTGTACATTGTTTCACCACGCCTTTGATGCAGGATGTAGGTCTGTTCTTTGAGCATGAATCCCCTCTTTGGAGTTCTGCACTACTTTCTTGTGTATAGCATGTCTCATGGGCTACAATCTTCCACTCTTGGTTACTTCAAGTGCAATAAAAATTTAAATCACCCACAAAACAATCCAAGGGCAGTAATCTAGATTTTTACCATCTTTCAAATATCTTTTGGTTATAATATGAATGATTTCTCTTATTATTATTTTTTACCAACTCATTTTTGTAATCTTCCTGAAAATTTTAATTTAGTATTAATTTTTAAAAACTCCTTTCCTAGTCATTTCATGAGTTTGCATAATTTTTAACTATCACAGCATATAAAAGTGGCATAAACTGAGAAGAAACACAGTTGAAAGTTGGGATGTACATAGTTTCAATGATAGCTTTGCCTTATACACATTCTAGAAGGAGCCTAGGAACCATGAGCCTTCAGAGGGGGCTGTAGTTTTTAGCAATGATGTTTTGGAAACAGAAATGAAGAGTGCCAGTTAATCTGTCATGCCATTAAGCAGAAGTCAGTTTGGAGAGCTTATTCTATAACTTCTTGAAACTCTTTTTTATGCTTCTTAGATGTTTTCACAAAGCTTAGCATCCTAGAGCTTTGTTCTATAATATAATGGAATTCTTATAGGCTGTTCTTCTCTGTTGTTTTCCTTCTGAGCCATGGGTGCCTTCCACCCCCCATCACTCCTTCCTATAAGTGCTTAAGAACTGAGAACTTCCTGTAGCAATCACATCTCCTTTAAAAGTGTCCTCTTAAAAAGTAAAGTAAAATAAAATAAAGTAAATATGTCCTCTTTATTATATTGGCAGATTCCCAGTATTGGTAAATTTAATTTAACCAATAAAACCACTATTTATTGCCTGCCTACTATGTGCAGAGCACTGGCTGTCTTTTCTTTGAGCAGCTTCCCTTCCCTTTAGGCTATGGGAACATGTTTACATTTCCTGTTATGGATTTTTTATTTTTCTAAGTTACTACCCTTAAATATGATATATGTCTGGCCTGCTCTTATTTTCTTTCTTTTTCCTTTGTGTTTTAGTAAAGAATTCTTTTGGCTTCTTGTGTCAGAATTCTCTAACCGGCTTAAAGAGAAGATGAGTGACTAAGTGTGTGTGTGTATCTGCATGTCTGTAGTAGAACTTCTTTCCTCCTGTAGCTAAAAGTCCAGGGGTAAGACTTCTGGCAGGGATTTTTTTTTAAGATTTTATTTATTTATTCATGAGAGACACACAGAAAGAGGTAGAGACATAGGCAGAGGGAGAAGCAGGCTCCCTGCGGGGACCCTGATGTGGGACTCGATCCCAGAACCCCAGGATCATGACCTGAGCCTAAGGCAGACGTTCAAATGCTGAGCCACCCAGGTGTCCCCCTGGCAGGGATTTAATCCAGACTTCTTCAGTGTCATCAGGCTTCTGGCTCTACTTCTCTGCAATTCCTTTGGCTTTGACCTCAGCTGTGAATCACATTTGTCCTAAGGCTCACTCCCTTATGAAACTAAAAATCAATCAAGTATTTAGTCATTTAATATGCCTCTTTCCCTCTGTGTAACCTCCATGTGCACAAGGGCTGCACCTTGTTTTTCATACCTCACTTTGCCTGGCATGTAGCATAGGCTCTGACACAGAATACATACTCAATGAACATTTGTTGAAGGAACAACGCTTACCTGTCATAAGCCATGCACTGAACTAGGTGCTTGTAGATCTCACCTCAAAATGTGTGTAAACATCACAGTTAGGGTGTCCCTTTTTTCTTTTTTATTTCTCTGGATCAAATTGTATTTGCTTCAAAGCCTCAGTCTCTGAGCTGGTGAGAATTTCTATCTTAGCCATTGGGGCACCCCCTTACCACTTTATTTTGTACAATGCAAAACTGTTGAACATATGCAATACCAGAAAACAGGGTGAGAAGCAGCTCCTTTCACCAATAGTTGCTACGGTCCTTATGTTTCTTGATCCACTGAACATGGGTGAACATTCGTCAGTGTTGTCTGTCAGCACATTCAGGTGGGCTGCTGGACTCATATCTCACACCCATTCTCTATCTGAGGCTCTTTGTGCCAATGGCTTTTGTCACGCCATTGTAGGGGCAGGACACATACTCTCCCCCAGGTGCCACCATTCTACCTCCACCATTTAAAGTACTTTCCTATGTCTCTATGACAAACCATGTAGCCCTCATCAACGAGCCATTCTTGGGGAAAGAAGTAGGCAAAAGTAATGTTAATGCAAGTTACTCTTTTGTTTATTTATTTTTAAGATTTTATTTATTTATTTGACAGAGAGAGAGAGAGAGAAAGAGCACAAGTAGGAAGTCAGACAGGGAGAGGAAGAGAAAGAAGCAGGCTCTCCACTGAGCAGGGCCCCAGGATCATGACCTGAGCCTAAGGCAGAGGCTTAATGACTGAGCAACTCAGGCACCCCTCTTTTGTTTTTTTAATTAATGATTCTTTCTTATATTTCATGGGTCTGTGTTTTATACAAGATGATCTTCAAGATAAAGGGTGATAAACAGGAAAGTTGGGCAGTCTGGCACCTATTCAGCAAGTCCATGGTGGGTTCTGTGTATGTATCCATCAGTCTCCAACACGTTCTCCAAATTCTAGGTCACAACAAAATGTGAAGTGGCCTTCTGTCTCCATTTGTTAGTATTAATACCTTCTTCCTGTTCCCGGTAGAAGAAGCCACCCTAAGTGAACTCACCTACCCTAGCACGGGAAAAATGTTTGTCAAGTGGTCTCACCCAAAATGTAAGCCAGCACTAACACTGTTCTCCATTCTGACTCCAGTGGGAATTAATTCGACTCGTCAACTTGACTGCACTGTGTTATATTTCCCTCCTAGTTTAGTAGCTATTAGAAACTTTATTGCTAGTTTTGTTTTACCTCTCCAATAGTGTACCAATATCAATGATCAGTATGGTGTTACCACAGACAATAGAAGAATCCTGCATGCCAGTCACAGTTCTAGCCACAAAGAGACTGGACCTTTCTTTTTCAGGACAAAAATTAGCATGGTCGCTTTTCCCATAGTGACAGTCCCTAAATTCAATATAAACCATTCTCTTATACCCTGAAGTCAAAATATGTAATATATGAAACCACTGGTTAATGTTATTGAGTATATTTTAAACACGAATTAGGGAAAAACCCAGAATCTTTGTTGTTTTTTAATGTCTTGACAGGTTACAAACCTAACAAGACATGGGGGAGTGTACAGTAATCTGGTTAACCCATGTGCGAATTATCTAAGCTCTAGTAGTCAAACTACCTACATTGTCTAAATGAACTGGATAATCTATGCAAGCTCAGATTAGTTAGGTACAGTCTTGGCTGACACACATTTCGGAAATGAAAAAGAAAAGAAAAAATAATGATGCTCAAGTTCACAAAGTTTGTTTGGAATACTCACAGACATTCTCTGACAAGCAACTGTTGGCAATCCTTCCTTTGCCTTATGCTGGAAAAGCTTTAAGAAAAGCTTTCTTGCATTATCCTGGTACTTATAATATGGCCTAGAAAAAAATTGCAGAGGAAGACAAAAATAGGTAAATAATATTTTTAAGTTCACCCAAATTCTAGAATTTCAAATCAGCCTACTTTAATATTGAAGAAATATCTGGTCACTCATATGACTCATTATCATTTCCTCAGCTCCAGTTCCAGGCACATAAGTATGTTTATATTTTTAAACATGTAGAAATCCTTTGGGGAAAATACTAACAACTTCGGTAATACTTTATATCTGAGGTTTCTATTAAAGGTTGGCTAGCACCATTTTGAAAGAAAGAGCGTTCCCTGTATGCTACTGTTAAGACCTGTAGTCCTCTTAGATAAGATACACTCCTTCATTGGCTCAGTTCTTCTGCCTTCTAGGTTTAGAAAAGTATGAATAGTCTTCATCCTTACTTTAAAATCCATTCAAAATTGCCTTGCATAAAGTAAGGCAACTAAATTTGAAGTTTAAAATAAGACAATCCTTGCAGGGAAAATCAGTCACTTATCAGTAGAGTTCCATGCAGCTCATTGGAAATTCAGAATTTGGAACACAAATTTAGAATATTGAATATGGCATTATTCATTGCCTGGCACAGAGTCATGCAAGGCAGCTAGCCAAACAAGCTATCTCTCTACTTACAGGTGAAACAACGGTTTGGAGAATCTTAAAAATTTGAAAACATTCATAAATCAAAATAGGAGGTTTTCTAAGGGGGAAGTTAACACTGCCAAGTTAAGCAAACTAAAGAAGAAAACAAGTCAGCCGTTAAAATGGTTTTCATGACAGACACTTACACTTCCTCAAACAATATCAATTAGTGTCTTCAGAACAGACTTCCTAAAGATGATATTTCAATCAGTATATTTTCTGGATGTAAAGAGCTTTCTTCCATTGTTTCAGACTGCAGAAATAGGACAACGGGTAGTGTTGCTGACAGTGGTAGAACCGGGATTTCCTCTGTGTGTGTATGAGAGAATATAAAAACTATAGCACTTCTGGAATTCTCAGATGAAAACTTTTCCCTACCTATCAGCAACAGAACTTCTTAATATGTGAATGTCCTCAGCTTACATGTATACTTCCCTCTGTACCAAAAATAATTTTGTATTTTGAGTATCAAAACCATGAAGATAATATTTCCCCTTTTTTCTAAAGTAAGGTCCGTCTTACCACTTTGTTATGAGGCTATATCAAGAAAGTGGATTTAAAAAGATACAGGATTCAAAAGAAGAGGAAAATGGCAGATAAATTCTTCCTTATTGAGTCAGTTATTGTATCCTTCTTTGTTAGGGGACATCAAGTCAGGGAAATTGAGTTGCTCTGCATTATAAAGAGTCGAGAAAGAAGAGTACCTAGGGACACAACATAGAGAAGCCTTGTGGGCTGAGTTAAGGGAGAATTTCAAAGTTTTGATTTTGGAAAATCTCCAGAGATGCAGAGTTAGGGGAAAGAAAAGAGACAATTAAGATGGGTGGGTCCCTTTGATATATGAAAAATGCAATTAAACAGTCAGAGTGTTGCGTTTGCTGGATGTTGCCTTGAATGCTACTTTAGGAATAATCAGTGCAATGCACAGGGTTCTATTCAGGTTACATCCACACTACAAACTTAGTCACTCATGTCCAAATAGTGTCACATTTCTGAATCTTCAACAAGTTGCTCCAGAATAAGACACAGAGATCCTGCTTCAATGGCAATAACACCAACCACAAGCAAGTTAGAATGCATGGAGTTGCATTTGAGTTCATTACTTGAAAATACCACTCGACTTGGGGTTTGACTGGGTGGTTGCCAACAGTCATTTCAGTCTTTCTTGAAAATTATAATGATGGTGGCATCTTGAAAGTAGTGTAGCATTCACGTGAAATCATTCAATAATAATGATAAAACGGAGTTTTCTAAACCATCTAGTTAGCATTCCATATGTTCTTTTGTCAAAAAAGAACAAAAACAAAAACAAAAACAAAAATGTTTGTGCAAAACAATCACTAGGGATGAATATCATGCTTTTTCCTTTAAAGGAAATACAAATTAGCCAGTCGCACAATCTGACCTATTCATAATCTTTGTGCAAGTTGCTGCTTGCTCCAGGGTGTAGCCTTATTTGCTCTTCAGCAACGCTGACGGCAGACTTGTGTCCACATGATGGATTTATGTCAGTTGACCTAGAGCTCCCTTTGCCTGCTCCAGCCTGGATGAGGATTCCATAGGCATGCTGCACAGCAGTTATCCTGAAACTTCCTTTGCAGTCTTTCTAAGAAGTCCCTTAACTTCTCTTGGTATGCATCACTTTTACTTGGCCCAAGATCTTCCTCTTCGTTGGTTGATGGCCTTCATGAAACATATCCTCCAATAGCCCCATACGAAATGGTACGAAGGTGGCACATTTAAGTGAAACCGTACAGTACTTGTCTTTCTGTATCTAGCTTATTTCACTTAGCATAGTGTCTTCCAGCCTTGTCCGCGTTTTCACAAATGTCAGAAATCCTCGGTGTGATACTATAATGGTGGATACGTGTGATGATACATTTGTCCAAACCCACAGAATGTAAAACACCAAGAGTGAAATATAGTGAAACTATGGATTTTGATATGTCAGTGTAGGTTCATCCTTGGTAAACGATGTAAAAATAAAGTTGAACTCATAAAAGCAGACCAAAATGGTGGCTGCCAGGGGTTGGGGGTTAAAATAAATGGATGATGTTGGTCAAAGGATACAAAGTTGCATTCATGCAGGATAAATAAATTCTGAAGACCTAATGTACAGTATTATAGCACTATGTAACTATAGTTCATATTATATATTAATATATATACCTGAAATTTGCTGAGAGGGTATATCTTAAATATTCTCACCACACACACTTATCCAGGCACAATAACTGTGTGAGATGATGGAGTTAATGAACTTGATGGTAGTAATCATTTCACAATGTATACACATATTAAACATAACATTGTATACCTTAAGTATATGTAATTTTATTTGTCAATTATACTTCAATAAATTCAGGGGAAAAATTTAAAAGAAAGACAAAAGAAATGGTACTAATGGACTAAGTTTTTGAGACCTTCCTTGACTAGACATTTTTATTCTTGACAACTGATTGACAGTCTTGATGAGTAGAGATTTCTAGACTGAGAATCATTTTCTCTCAGAATTTTATCATCGAGCGTCTGAGGTTGCTGTTGAAAAGCCTGCTCCTTTCTTTATATGTGACCTATTCATTTGTATATTTCTCTCTGGAATATGTGAAGAATTGCTCTTTATCTTTGCTGTTCTGAATTTTGTAGAGTGATGACACACATTTTGCATTTTTATGGGTCTCTAACATGATGAGCATTTTTTACTCAGTAATACTTTTAGATCTAGAAATTATTATTCTTTGATTCTAAAAAATTTCCTTGTATTCTCTGACAATTTCTTTCCTACAATATCCTTCATTATCTTCTGCAGTAAATTCTACTTTTTTGGATACTGGAACTCCTAGAATGATATTCTAATTTTCATGTCTTTTTTACCTATATTTTTATATTTTTAATTTTCTGTTTTTCTTCTGGAAGATACACTCCAGTATATTATTCAACCTTTATATATAGTTTTTTATATACGTTTTTAATTCTCTAAAGTTCTTTTTAATACACTGAATTGTTCTTACCATAGCATCCTGGTTTCATTTCATGTATTCAGTATCTTCTCTACCCTCTTCTGAGATAATATATGTGATTTCTTTGAAATTTCTTCAGCTCTCTGTATGTTCTTTTTATCCTCTGGCTTCCTTTTTCCTGTTTGTTTTGGTCATTGTCTTTTACACTAGAGTCTTATCTCAAAAATCAAGTAATCTTTGGGTCCATTCCAACTTCAGCAAAGTAGTAAAATGCTGGTTTGAATCTCTGTGTACCTGGGTGGGGCTTGTCACATAGTGGTCTTTGGAAAAGGAAACTGGGTGGAGGGTATTCTACAGGCTTGCCAGAGTTGTATGTGGAATCTTAAATGTCCATTCTTGGAAACCTTTTTTCACGAGTGGATCAGTTTCCTCAGAGAGAACTCCTTCTGTCTTCTGTATGAGTGGAAAGAGAGAAGCTTCCTGCACTCTGGGAGGTGAAAATGGAAAAGGGACATGTGGGTTTCTGTATTCAAAGGTAATTTTCACTTAATCCCCGTTTTCATGTAGCAACCGGGATGCCTGGGTGGCTCAGTCAGTTAAGTAGCTGCTTTCAGATCAAGTCATGATCCCAGAGCACTGGCCCTGAACTGGGTTCCCTGCTCAACAAGGAGTCTACTTCTCCCTCTGCCTCCACCTCCTCCCCCTGCTCCTGCTCTCTCCATCTCTCTCTCTCCCAAATATATAAATAAAATCTTTAAATTAAATAAATAAATATAAATAAATAAATAAATAAATAAATAAATAAATGAGGGCATGCAACCAAGCCAGTACTGGACTCATACATCTACTCTTCCCTTTGAAAGTACATATTACCTTCAATTCCTGACTCTTAGGGATGTATAAATTGAATAGCATGTCCCTTTTAGCTTTCCACTCTAATTCCTTCAAACACTTAGCTGTCAACTTTTTCTGTTCAACACAGTCTCTTACCATTTACTTCACTGCTTGCCAACTTCCAACTTTTCTGACATGACTCATCTGCTCTCATCTTCTCTCACAATCTCTTTCTCTTGTGTGTTGATGCCTTTCCTGCCATTTAATGAAATTTGCACAGAAAGTGCAAATAAACACATGTGGTCAATCTGGCATGTTAAACTGGAAATCTATGGTAGCTTTTAAACAAGTCTGCCTTCAAACAACGTAATAGCTACAAAGAGACAAGAGGGTTCAGAATCAAGAGGGAAGCAGCATGTGTATGAGAGAATTTCAGGTGTAGTCAAATTAATCAATGCAGCATTAATGGATATTGATAATAATAACAATGACCTTTAGAGGTGCTGGTAAAGATGTAGACGAGGAAATATTTGTAGAGATGCTACCTACACTACAAAAGCTGTTCATCGTCATCATCATCACCCTCATAGGTGGAAACTAAACTTATATCAACTCACTAGCAAATTTAAACTGAAAATTTTTCTGGCTTTTGTCATCGGGCAGCACTCTATCCACTGGCAAAGACAATAGCATTTACACATCCAAGAAGAAGAATTTCCAAGTACAAAAGGGGTCACAACATACAGTTCAGATATGTGAATTTGATCTTACTGTGCTTTTTTTCACCCCTGGGTCTTCACACATGCTGTTCCACTTTCAGAACACTCTTTGCCACCTCACCTCACTTTGATTGACTTAACTCACTATCAATTTCCCTGTCTCCGTTTATCAATAATGATTTTGATAAGAATACTAAAAGTATTTCAATATATGGCTTTATGCACATCATCTCATTTACTGTTTGGAACAACCTTATGTGGTAGAAATTTCCTTTGTCTCATTTTACAGGAAACCTGAGGCATAATTTGTAATCCTTTCTCTGGGAATTCCATCACCTCTTGGGTTCAACTTAGTTTTCCCTCATATAACGTAGCGGTTAGTATACATACTCCAGAGCCAAAGTTTCTTAGGAAAATTGCTTAACCTCACTGTTCTTCAGAATAACTAACAGAAAAATGTGGATAAGAGTAGTTTTCATTGTATATGGTTGTCTGAAGGTTGAATGTATTAATACGTGCAAAGTGCCTTGAACAGAACCCTGAGTGCAGTAAAGCAATGAATACCTGCTGCTACCTATTACTACATGCTTCCTTCCCAAGCCTCTGGTACATTTTCAATTTAACACTTATTATATCAGGATCTGAGTTTTCTTTTTCTTTGAAAATATGTTAGTATAATCTGATAAAAACACATATGCACACTATTCCCACTACATAAACAACTTAGAAGCAAATTATTTAGCAAATGCCACAGTTAGTGCCACAGATCGTGCCACAGTTTCTAATTTCTAGGCCCAACATGGCAGCCAAAATCCATGTAGGTAACGGCTCATGGATCCCTTTCTCCTCCACGACAAGTTTAAATTTGGAACTGCTGCTGCCACCTCTGCAACACATGAGCAGAATCTGAGCTTTGAACCTTCTGTATTCCACTCCCCACCTTCCGCAGGACCATGAGCTGCAGAGGGCAAGGATCATGTCCATGCGATTTAGTGTGGCATCCTACCACTTAGTATAGTGCCCAGAAGGTTAAGAAATGCTTAATAAATAGTTGTTGGAAGTGAGACTCAATGAATGAGTGCTTATCAGAATTCTACTCCTTTGGGTGAGTTTTGCAATGTGCAGAAAATAGGTGAGGGTAGAAGACTCAATTAGCTTCCAGCAGGAACATGTCATTATAAGCAGCAAAGGCAGATCCTGTAACAGGTCTAATTTGGAATCAGAAGCACAGGCTGTAAGGGCAGGGCTCATGATTTCTTGACCATGTGATCCTGCGTGAGTCGATTAATCCCTCTGAGCTTTAATCACCAAATAGGTTGGTGTGAAAATCAATGAGATAATGTACATGCAAGCATTCTGTAAAGTAGATAACCCTGTAAAGGGTTACTCAGAAAGATTTCTCCCCAGACCATATCAATCTAGGAGTACAGTTGGGATATTAGTTTAATAAACCTGTCATTCTCCGGGGTGTTTCGTGAACTGTTGCCAACCCCGCCATCCTAAGTGCCTGTTAGATTCCTTGTTGATGACGAATATACGTAGGTTATGTGAGTAGGGAAAGAGGGGTGGGGACAGGAAACACAGACCACTCATGCTTCACTCTATCCTGGGTTCCAAGAGGACAATGAGATTTGGAATGCTTAGGAAAGTTTTACAACTGTCAAAAGTACATAAAGTCATCTACAAAACCTGCAAAACATAAGTAATGATTCTATTTGTTCTGGTGATGGTCTTTGGGAGGAGAAATTTTCAAATTGCTTAATAAGATGGAGAGATAAAGGAAATACAGTGAGTTTTATCATATGTATAGGCCAATTACTGCTTCCTCCCAGCAGCCAGTTTGGTTGGTTGATTTCATTATCAATGAAATAATTCATTTATTTGCTCCACCAATATCATAGATACACATCTCTATTATGTGCCAGAGGTATGGCTACACTGGCAAGCAAAAAGGAGGAAATTGTTTTCTTTCATGACGCAGTTTGAGAGACATAAACTTAGCTACCTCATGCTTCTGCTTCTAGGTTGGAACGACTGTGATGTCTTAACTGAAAGTCTTCCTGCATTAACGAAACTATAATAGTTAACAGTGAGAGATAGTATTCCTTCTACAGAGAATATTAGACAATTATTATTGTGTATATTTAGTTTAGGATGTCATTGGTGAAAAGTGACTTCTGAAGACAGGATAAAAATATTTGTTTTGAAAAATATACATTTTGTAAAGAAAAATTAAAGGATTTTTATCTAAATGGTAGAACCAAAGCCTAATTTAACAGGCTTTCATTGTAAGAAAGACCTTAATTAATGTACGAGAAATGTGGTCCTCACCTAAGGAAGAATTTCTCAGCATTGGATGATAAGGAATTGGATTGGCAAACTGAGGAATCCTAGGGACTCATTTTTAGGATATCTGTGGACTAGACATCAAGTTATTTCATGGCAGAAGCATAAGTGAAAATATCTCTCACTGTGCTTTTCACCTTTATAGATAAGTGAGAGACCAATTAAAATAGATGGCTATTACTCCTGTGTAGAGAAAAAAAAAAAAGAAAGAAGATGAATTTGTTTTGATCCTATTTATACTTTAATTGCAAAGACCTGACCAACTCCTATGAATCATTTCAACATTATTGGACCTTTTTTTATGAAAATATACAAAAAAATTTCTACTTGGAATATATTTAAAATTTACAGAACTAATAGCTACTCACTATCTAACAACCCCTTACTATGCACCAAGCATTCTGTTAAGTATTTTAAATGCCTGATTTTATTTAATTTTTACAACAATCCTAGGAGATATCTATTGAAATCTCCATTATATAGATACAACAACCCAGAGCCTTGAATGGTAATTCAAGGGCCCGTAGCCAAATTGTAGAGCCAGAAATCAAGACCAGTCTTCTTGATCCAAAACTTGTGTGTTCTTGACCATTACTCGCCATCTTGTGCTATACTCCAAAATAAATAATGGTGATAATGGTAGTAATAATAAGAGTAATAAGAAATGATGGTAACAATGATAATAGCAATGATAGTAATAATAAATGAAAGTAATAATGACAGTAATAACAAATGATAGCAACAATAGTAACAATAATAATATAACAATATAAGAGAGGTGTAAACAAAGTATTTGAGAATTAGAGAGAATTAGAGAAAATAGAACAATTAATTTCAAATGGGGATCATTGGAAACCTTTGACAGAAGGTCATTTTAGAAAGATGGCTAACCTTTCCCCATATGTGTGTCTCCACTTTCATAGTAGGACTATGATTTGGGAACACTTGCCTCACCAAGGATGACATTTCTCGGCCCCTGTGCCATGGACTCGTTCTTCTTCATAGAATCTGAGTGAAGTCTGTCTTCCTGCTAATCAGAATACCTATATCAATGCTGCATAAGCAAAGCATGAACTTTTATCCTGTTAAGCCACTAACATTTGAGATTTATTTTTTAAAGCCATCAGCATTGCCTAACCAATATAGAAAGTATTCTAAGCAAGGAATAGAATATAGGCAATATCATAGAGGCAAGGTATGTGCAGGGAGGGTGAATAATTCAGTGATTTGGAGTATAAACATAGGAGGGAAGGAGAGAGACTTGGAGAGGTAATTTGGGACCACGACCTTCAGGCACGAAGTTCAAAATCTCTGTAATGGCTATCCCCCAAGATAAGGCCGGTCATAAGTGAAACATATCTCATTTAAAGTTAACAAAATATTTTTACTTCCCATTGGAAATGTAGGCAGAATCCTGGATGGCTAATTGCTTTTCCTATTAAATAAATAAAGCCATGTTTCGTTTTAGTTGAAATATATACACACCCACACATATGCACACACATCCATATATACACCTGCAAAGCACCATCTTGCACTCACATGCTTTTTTCTCCACAAACAGTATTAGATGTTATCTAAATGACTTCATCAATGTGTATTTCTATAGATTTCTGTAGATATCTATTCATTTCTAGAATTGCATCTGTTTGGACACCCTACTTAAATATTTCTGTGAGAATGAAAAAATGGTAATTTTTCCCTAGTGCATGGCCTAATGCTTGTATTCTCCTTGTCTGTGTGATCTTCATTTCCTCTTCCTTGCCTCCTGGAGGTAAGTCAGAAACAGAAGCAATATAACTCAAGGGAAGACAGAAAACACATCTTTTTCACTTTTCTCTCTTTTCTTTTCTTCCTATTCTTGAAACCCTTTCTTCTATGGGGCTCCACAAACTCTCCTCAGGTGGGTTCAGAAGGTCCTGAGAGCTGCCAACACTTTTCCTCCAGTAAGAAATTTGTGCAAAAGGCCGGCTGCTACCCAGAGGGATGTGACAGATGGCAGGGTCACCGTGCCGAGCTCGGATGGCTCACCCAGGTGGAGAGGCATCAGGGAGCTGGAAGCGGAGCCCTGGAAATTATTCCTGGCCTGCTTCAGCTTCTCATATTGACAATTCCACACCCTTCTAATCTGTGAATTTTGGAGGTTGGAGAGCCCAGATGCATGCTTTTTTTTTTTCTTGAAAGAATAAATTTGTCTGAATTTTCCAGAGCCACCATTTCACTGGGAATATTATCTTTACTGCATTGTACACTACTTGGTAGCATCCACTAATGCCTAACTCAGTCTAGTTTTCTTTACCTGAGTGTGATGCTGTCTTACAAATGGTAACCCCAGAGTAACCTCTAACTAGCTCACAAAGGGGCTCTTTATCAACGACAGCGCAGCCAAAGCCAACAGCACACATGCAATGACGTGCCTGTTGTGTGGCCTGATGCGACAACCAAGGCTTTGTGACTAGCCTGATGGAGTAGTGGCAAGTATATAGAAATTATAGTTTAGTTAGGGAAAATAAACATTTCCCCCATAGATTGTTTGGTTCTTCCTTTCTCCCAAAACCCATAAGGGAATTCCAGGCAGGCAACTTTACTCTTAGATATCATTACTGGGTGAGAGAGCCTTACAAAGCAGAGGTTAAAGCTCCCCATCTAACCTTTACCTTCAAATAACAGAAGCAGTAGCAAGCACCGACCCCCTTATCTGTATGGGACTAATTAGGTTAACATTAGTATCTTTGCAAGTTGCTGGATTAAAGATATTGACTGCCAGAAAGCAGGAATTCTGTGTCTCTATTGCTTTCTTGTTAATGGGATGTTGACCATCATACTTTTGCTCTATTCAGTGGTTGTACACTGGTTCTTTGTCACAAAAGTAACACCAGAAGAAAAACAAGAAACCAAACACCCCCAGAGTAGCACTGATGGTTTTTGTGTCCAGGTGGTAACTACCTGTGTTAAATCTAAGAATCTTGGTATTTGAAGAAGCTCCATAACAAGCCCTTTTATCTGTTCCCCCACCCCCAAAGTTGAGGTGACATTGAGCTTGAACAATGTACCATATACTCATGAGTAGATTTTAGAAATACATGTTTTCAAGAAGCGTAAGAAGATTAGAACACAATTCATGGACTTGGGAAAGTTTTGTTTTTATTAGATTTCTCTATTTGTGGCTAAGTGGCCTCCAAGTGGATCAAATCCACAACTTTGGCAACAGTATAACCATATTATACCTCAAAGGTTTTCAAACTCTTACGTGCATAGAAGTTCCTGGAGCACTTGATAAATACAGATGCCAGGGCCTCACCCCAGAGATGTTGATTTACCAAGCCTGACATGGGGAGGCCAAGAATCTGCATCTTAATAATCTCCCAGGTGATTCTGATGCAACAATCTTGAAACTGAATCCAGAAATAGTGCTGAACCCAAAGCCAACTAAAAAGTTTGAACTCTCCTTTTGGGTTACTGATAGGACTACACAGTATTGTCACATGGATTAATCTTATTTACCATGATGGAAGCAGAAGAGAGAAAGAAAGAAAAATGATAAAGGAGAAAGAGTGGATGTCTTATGTTGGGGTCCTCAGAGGCAGAGACTGAGATAGGAATTCCTATGCTGGTGATTTTTGAGAGAGTGCTCCCAGTGCTCAAAAGGAGTTGAGGAGAGCAGACTGGGAGAGAAGGAGGAACCAATAAGGGGGTCCAGCTGGAGTGGAGCTTCAGCCTGACCTCATGGGGAGCTGTACAGCATGAATCACACCACAGAACTGGTCCCACCTTAAGACCAAAGGTCAGCTTTTCATGATCCTGTATCAGTCAGTCCTGCACTGTGGGCCACCCCTGGAAGTGGGGCATAAGTTTCTGGCCATCTCTGTTTGGGGTGGTTTCTTTCAGAAGAAAACAATACTGTGGAAGAAGAAACAGTTTTGGGCTTGCCAGGCCAACATTCCCAGCAGGCAGGAGAAGGACACACCAACCCAGTAAAGGGCATTTGGTGGAGCAACAACAGCAACAGCAACAGCCACAGGGAGGGATGGAAGTGGGGAAAAGAATGATAAATTACAGGGATGTCTGGGTGGCTCTGTTGTCGAGTGCCTGCTTTCGGCCCAGGGTGTGATCTCAGGGTCCTGGGATTGAGTCCCACATCAGGTTCCCCGCAGGGAGCTTGCTTATCTCTCTGCCTATGTCTCTGCCTCTCTCTGTGTCTCTCATGAATAAATAAATAAAATATTTAAATAATAAAAAATAATAAATACACACTTCTCAGCTAAGGATGATCCAAACAAACAGAAGTTCTACCTTTCCAGTCAACAACATGAATGACACTAAACAGCCAGCAAGCCACTTTCTGTGGGACATCCTGCCGAGTGCTCACAGAGTTGATGCTAGTGTCTGGATAGCTGCCTCTAGAGAAATTGTGTTTGTGAGACTTGAGGAAACAAAGCTATTGGGGAGATAAGACCCCATACCACATCAGAAACTTAGAGTTGAACAGCTGAGCAGTTTAACCATCCCTCCGCAGTGCACAGTCCATGATACTCAACTATGTGCCATCTGCAAACCTAAGGGACACAAATCTTCACCGTGATTAAAACTGAAGTGCAGTGTCAATCAAGACCACTAATTTAATCAAAATTTCAAAAACCCTTTGTGTAGGATAAAGTGCCACTAAGATAAATCCATCTAAGTCAGAGCTTCCATCTTACCCAAAATTCCATGAATTTTGTCCAGTAAATGCCTTCTGAAACCAAAGATAAGCCCATTACTATGTCATTTCTCTTTATCACTCCAATGGCCTCATTTTAGAAGGAAATTAAGTGGATAATATCAGTGAGTCAGTATTTGCTCCTAGTATCAATATTTTTCATTAATAAGTGTTAAACCACATGAATGATCATTTATTCCAGAAACACTGCCAAAGTTTGATAGTATTTTACTGAACAATAAAGTCTTAGAAATTCCATCCCTTGTCCCTTTTCAAAAGCAGGTCTTAAACCTATCTGCAGGGCTTTGGTAAGTCTCTCAATCATTATTATGTCTAAAAGACCACCTAGAGTGACACTACTGTGTTCTCTGCATGAGCTTCCAGTGCCTTACAATTTTATTCATTTGAAGCACTAGATGTTTCTTCGCAATTTATTTACTGATCTGACCAGGCCTCTATATCCTTTTTAATAATCCTTGTTCTAACAGGTCCAGGGTAAAGTTGATCTTCCTTGCCTGTAAACATAAATTTTATAGTAGGATACAAATAATTTTTCTATTACTTTTAGGCATCTACCCATAGCAGCATTTACAAATCCACTTATCTGTTTTTTATTCTCCTTGCCCTCCAGAGAAAAATAAGCCCTTTGGGTTGTATTGATTCTTGTTGAAACTCACATTGCACCCCGGATATTGGCCTTCCTGCTACTCTCCTACAGATCCACTTGCCTCTCCTGCATCCACTGGGCTAATGCCTCCCTACACCCATTTCTATAGATTGCGTTCTACTAGATGACATTATTAGAGGGATTGTTTTTGGCTCCAATACTAACTTTTAGGTCTCACATTTCTCTCCCTAATTATGCTTATGTGTGATTCAGTTGTTAGAAATTCTTCTTTTCAAAGATTCCCTCTTGAGCCACTGAACTTTTGACTTCACTGACCATGGAATGAGGCTTGTCCTTGTTATAAACTTGAAGCAACGTATTTCCTTAAGTCCAAGATATAGTCTTGAGTGTCTCCTATGATTTTTTTTTTACTTAATATCTCAAATGATTTGACTATTTCCTACAAAGTTTCCTATCACATCTCTATCACAAAACAGTTCTTTCATAATTTGGTCCAGAATATTGTTTTCCTCCCCAGCTTCTTCATCTTTCTGAGGTGTCAGCAAGTCTAGAATTTATCAGATGCCCGGCCTTTTGTAGAATAAGACTTCAGCAGACATTCCGACGGGTGTATTTTCCCTTCTCTCCAAGGCCAGTTTTGTAATCTGCATTCGGAAGCCTTTATCCGTATCCTCTGTCTGGTCTGTTGGTCTGCAGAATACTTCAAGAATAATATCACTTCCAATTCTCTTTTATCTTATCCTCCCTGAGAGGAAAACTTGCAATGTCCATTCTTTGTTCAGAAGGGCAAAGAACTTTTTAAGTCACAGCTGTCACCTGGGTTTCCATGTGTTGCTGAGAGTCTAGTCTGAATGCTTACAAGAGAGGGAAGGCAGGGGCCAATAAAAATATATCTGCTGACAAAGCAGCAAAAGCATCACTTGGCATTTTCTCTCAAAAGTTCCCCATACCCAATGACATATTCTCTGTCCAAGATGGTACAAAAACATACACTTATTAAATGAAAGTAGAATTATTTGAGATGTAGTGAAAACAGCATTATGAAGAGCAGGAGCTTTTAAGCACTGAGCTGACTTGACATTAAGTCCCAGCTCCAGTGCCTATTAGTTGTGTGCCATCGATAAACTCTCTCTCAGATGTTCACATCTATAAAATGGACTTATTACTAGTATGCATCTCATAGCGTTGCTGTGAAAATTATTTTTAAAAGGTTAACCACAATACCCGGATCTCAATATATTCACTTATTTAATAAAAAAAATTTAACAAATATTCAGTATGTGCCAAGAAATATACTAGACGTTATTATCACAACACTAAAAAAGTGTAACAAAATTCCTGGCCTCATCAGCAGGACGTCAGGTACAAACTATAAAGTCATCCTTACATAAAGCTTGCATAAATTATTGACAGCAGTAAATGCCCTGAAGTAAATAAAAATACGTAAGACAGGAACTGGAAATTGTGCAGTGGAGGGGGCTACTTTAGCCAGAATGGTCAGGGAAGACTTCTCTAAAGAGATGACTTTTCAGTTATGCCAGAATGGTGAGCAATCTGGGAGAAAAGTATTCTAAACAGAGGGAAAAGCAAATGTAGATATTAAAAAGCGACTTCTCCATACATATGTTTCCCTTAAATAGGTTTTGGCCAAGTATTTGGTCTGATTTTATATTATCTGTTTAGGCAACATTAATTTTCATTTAAAAATGGACAGATTCCCCTTGATCATCCTGTGTAATGCCATTCAATCAATCATCAATATTTTAAGCTTTTGCAAAGTGCAAGTTGATGTTTAACACATCCATGTTTTATCACTGAGAGACCGTGGCTGAATGCCATGTAGATGAATTTGACTCTGCAAAGCATGTCTCTTCAATTATGTGGTAAATGCTTCTTTTTACACCCAACCTGCTGACTAAAATGAGAAAGCGAACAAATGAGATGAGTTGCAGGGAGGACACAGGAAGCCAAGAGAGCAGAGTATCTAATTGGAAGAGCACAGGAGAATGTTTAAAATAAGTTTCAGAATAGTGATAAGGATGAAGATGATGTTATCTCTTGGATAGAAGAAGCTATTAAAATACACCAGAGTGTTTTCAATCACTTAATCAGAAAGCCCTTTTCCTGAGAACTGTCTTTTGTCCGTGTGCCATGAACAAATATAAATATTTTGGATTTCCTGCATCCTTCACGCTGATAATAGGCTCTTAACTATAAGCTCTTCCCACCTCAAAGAAAAAATGAAAAACAATGATAAAACATGAAGGATAGATAGGATGTCTTTTCCAGATGAATTATTGAATACCACTAAATAGTTTTTAGCGTTATTTCTTCCCTAGCTCTTGCTCTATTTAATGGGATATTTTATATGGCTTCTGTATATAATACATTATGCATCCCAAATTTAGAGCAGAACACATAATGTAAACATGTATACAAGAGTGAATTTAGGTAAAACAAATAGGCTTTTTGAACAATTTCATGTGAATTTCTTTTATAATGCCACATAAGTGTAACTTTTTATCTATACATAAATTTTCATCTCATAGTTAACATTTGCAAAATTCTTAAAGAAACAATTTATAAGATTATGTATTGAAATGTTTATTTAAGGTTCAAATAATATTTTAAATTCTTAATAGTAATATGAGTACCTGTGACTATGTGGGGTTTTTTTTCTTGCCCTTTCAATATTTCTTTCTTTTTTTGTATTTATTTAAATTCGGTTAGCCGATGTAAAGTACCTCATTAGTTCAGACATGTTTTTTAACTAAATAATTTACATTGAAATAAAAATATTTTTAAAAACTATGTTAACTGGCCTATTTAGGGAAAGAAACTTAACCATGAATTTTTTAAAAATTATAATTAAAACATAATTTGCAAAAAATTTGTTTACTGTTATGGGAATAAAATGTCATGAGATGTTTACGTTAGTGTGGGATTTTAAATAACATTTTCTGGATCCAAATAGATGTGTCAATCATTTGAATCATAACAAGCCAGAAGTTTTCTTTTGTGTTAAATAAATAAACCAAAGTGAAATTCTACTTGGGCAAAAGGTGAAATTAAGTTTAAGTGACTACATTCATGAATAAAATCACTATAAAGTACAATTAAATGCATTTTTGCTACTATTATAAATGACAAATTTTCCCATTATACCTATATTTTAATTTATAATTGGAAATTGAAATCCTGGTACTCAAATTGATCCCATCCAGAGTTGTCCTTTGAAGTTTGACCTCAGAATTTGTGCAATAATATCAAATAGATGATAAAATTTCAGGGGGAAATTGTGTAATAATAGGACTCCTGTAAAACCCTTTACTTGCACAGCCATGATTCTTGTATACCAAACTGGTTTTGCTTTACATAAGGATATAATACCCCTATCTATTTGAACCTCATGTTACCAAAGCACTAAAATACAAATCTGGTTTAATTAAACAGCCAAGACCAACAGAAAGGATCCAATCAATATGAATAATATTCCTGCTTCTCTCTCCAAAACAAAATAGACTGCTTGAGTGCTTTATGTTCAGGCGCAGCAAGCCAGTGAGTGCTGGGTGCCGTGTCAGATGATAATTCAAGGGTTAAAAAGGACAAAATTATCATTCACATATGAGAAGGCTGCTATCAGCTCGCTTATTGACCTTATATGTGCTCATGGGTAAGTTGCACTGTTACTTATAATAAGATGAGAAATGAATTTATCTGGATAAATCGTTAGAGGAAATCTGATGGTCTCATTAGTAAGGTGGTTTCCTGGTCACCACCACCGCCTCCCCTTGCTGAAGAAGCCACTGCTAATCAAATGTGCTCCTGGAGAACCACAACAGGATTTGGCACTAAATTTCGAGATAATGATGGTCGAGTAGGGCTTGATTTATTCCATGCCTTGCTTTTATTCTCTTTATTGATTCCTACAAAATAAAGATGGCTGTGCCTGTTATGGAATTTGAAATAATTGGAATCGGTGTTATTTACATATGATTTCATTTGTGCTGAAGTTGGGGAGTGGGTGGAAAGGGGGTGGCAGGCAAGGGGAGCGGTGTCCTTTGAACAGCTGCCTTTGGAAGAAATGTTCCGGTAATAAACTGCCTCCAGTGTTTGTCTAAAATAAAGAAATAAATAAATGCCGCGTCGGGTGAATCACATCAAAATCTCAAGACAATTCCAAGATGAACCAACTCGGAGAGTAAATGACCTCTTCATCTGGGTGATAAAGTTCCAGCCAAAATATTCTCTGGGCCCGAGACGTGATTCATTAGAAATATGTGCATGGTGGGGCACTCCTCTCTCTATCTGGCAGAGTCCGGTCTGCACACTGATAAGAAGCAAATGCAAATGTCCTGATAAGAACTGAATGCAAATATTTATGATATGATATTCCCTGGGAATTATGTGCAGATAAAACAAAGTGTATTATTTTCCTGCTTCTCTTTCAGGTTTGCCAAAATGCCCTTTTTCGCTTTTGGAATTTGCATTTCTTCAAAATTGATTCGGCTTGCGTATTATGTTAAGCTATTTGTTTGCTAAGGATGGTAATTAGTTACTGTAATTACAGCAATGACAGTTGCTAAATTGTTTTTAAAGCATTACAGTGGGCCTGTGCCAGAAGATTGCAGTATTTTTTTGGATTTAAGCAGAGGCTGGAAAAACTCCCACTCTAGGGCCAGCATGGGATTTTCAACTACAAAGCTGCTTTTCCTGATTGAAATTTTTTTAAAAAGTCATTAATTTGCATTGATTGCAAGTGCTAACTTTACATTGAGGTTTATTCACATATCACAGAAATATTAGCGATAGTGGACGTTGGCGTCAAGGAGACACAGGGGACACCCATCGTAAATAAAAGTGAAAGCTGATAGCAGAGGAAAAATGGTATAACTATTACTTGGAGCCTGTTAATTAAACTTTTTCGCCTGTTTTTAGATAAATTAAAAACAATTAAAAATGTTTCTCTGAAAGCTATCCCTAAACTTTTCTGACCGCTCCTGGTTAAATGAGTCATGTGGAAAATAATAGTTTGGCCACGTTCTATTTTTGACATGTGGAAAGTAACAAAAAAGGAGAAAGGTTATTTACCCAAATACTTCTTACAGATTTAGTTTAAAAGAAAATAATTGAGGAGGAGAGACTTGAGCTATAGTGCATGTCCAAGATGGTTCATATGATTTATGTCTTATATCAACTGTGACTCAGAGGTTAAAGGCAGAGAATGCAGTTCTCTGCGTTGTCTGTTGTCCCAAGAATGTCTTCTAATATTACTTTCTAAAGAAGAAAATTCAGGTCTAAAAAATTCAGGTGTACTCAGAGTTTGTCCCCAGCCACTTGAGGTAAAATAATCCAAAATTTGAATGCAGTCTTCAGGGTTGGAGGGGTTTGTATTCATCTATTCACATTCACAAATGCTTCATAAAAAACAAATACTACTATGGTTTAAATGTTGGGCTTCCTCTGCTGGAAGACAGTTAGCTACCATTATATGAATAATAATAGTGATTAGCATTTCTTTTCTTTTTTTTTTTTTAGATTTTATTTATTCATGAGAGAGAGGGAGAGAGAGAGAGAGAGAGACAGGCAGAGGCAGGCTCCATGCAGGGAGCCCAACGCGGGACTTGATCCCAGGACCCTAGGATCACGCCCTGGGCTGAAAGCGGTGCTAAACCCCTGAGCCACCGGGGCAGCCCATGACTGGCATTTCTTGACGTCATTCCACATCCCAGGCACCACACCAAGGACTTTACTTGCATTCTCTCAACAACTTATGGTGCATTATTATCATCACCTCCATTTTACAGAAAGAGATACTGAGGCTTAGAGATGTTAGAACTTGACGTGATCGCACTTCTGATAAATCCTGAATGACGGGGACAGCCCGGGTGGCTCAGCTATTTAGCGCCGCCTTCAGCCCAGGGTATGATCCTGGAGACCCGAGATGGAGTCCCACGTCAGGCTCCCTGCATGGAGCCTGCTTCTCCCTCTGCCTGTGTTTCTGCCTTTCTCTCTCTTTTTCTCTCTCTGTGTGTCTCTCATGAATAAATAAATTAAATCTTAAAAAAAAAAAAAAAAAAAAGTCCTGAACGAGGATTTCCAACCCAGGCAGCCTGAATCACAGCCTAAATCAGTTTATGCTATTCAACTTTGTGACTTTGTATTCAAATGTAAAACAAACAAACAAGATTTTAAAAGCTTTGACTTCCTCCTTTAATTGAAAGCTAACCTAAAAACTAAAGCACATAGGCAAGATGTCAAAAATGGAATTTTCTGGGTGCTTGGGTGGCTCTGTCCGCCCATGACCAACTCTTAGTCATCAATCAGGTCAACATCTCCTGGGTCCTGTGGTAGAGCCCTGGAGGGGGCTCCATGCTCAGCGGGGATCTGCTTGAGAATCTCACCCTCTGCCCCTCTCCTCACTCTCCTGGAGCATGCTGTCTCACATGTGTGCTCTCTCTAAAATGGGTAAATAAATCTTTTTTGTAAAAAAAGATTTTATTTATTTACTTGGGAGAGAGAAAGCATAAGCAGGGGAAGGGGCAGAGAGGGAGAGAGAAGCAGGCTCCCCTTTGAGCAGGGAGCTGGTTGTGGGGTTCCATCACAGAACCCTGGGATCATGACCAGAGCATAAGACAAATGCTTAACCGACTGAACCGACCAGGCACCCCGATAAATAAATATTTTTTTAAAAAATTTTGAATTTTCATCTCAAAGCTTTTTCTTCTGACATTGTTTTCCCATTTACTTTTTATGGACATAAATATAATTTCCTTGATGTGATGACTCCAATCGTACCAGTACTTTGTGAGAAATTTGATTTCTTTAAAAAAGTATCACCAAGGATTTCCAAGGATTTAATGACTTTTATTCCAAAAAGATTCAGCAGATTTAGTTTGTGTACTTACCATCATTTGCAAGCTATAAATCCAAATTTGTGTAATATGGTTCTTATATTTATGAGTACAGATGAGATTGGTAAATGGGCATTTTATGGTATTTTTAAATTGTTTTGAAAATTATCTCACCTTGTGCATACTTATATATGATGCTCATTCTATACAGCGACTGCATGCATAATGCCAAGTACATTCCCCAGTCTGAGAGGCAAGTATCTCACATGTGTGCACACATGCACACACACACACATACACAAAGGCACAGATCAAGGCAATTTACACAAATAATCTCTAATTAATGCATTCAACATTCCCTCTCTATGAAGACATTCCTGATATACTCTCACTCCCTCCAAGCTGGACAATCTCTCAATTTCCCAACCCACACAACACTACATTTTTACCCTTACAGCATTGATCACAAGACTCATGGTGCCTTTTATGAACCTAGCTCATTGTATATATGTCTTTCTTCCAGTAGACTAGAAGCTCCTTGAAAACTGGGTTTTTTGCATGTCCTGAATGTAGCACAGACTTTTTACACAGTAAATATTCAATGAAGACTTACTGAATGAGTAAGCACTGAACCCATTCAAACAACTACAAAATTTTTGGTGATACACACAATGAGCCTTTATTTCTCATGCATGGGTCTAAAGGGCAGCTAGGGCACTTCTGCTTCAGGCTGTGGAGTCAAGTGGGTCTGTAGCACCTGTCTCAACTTGGGTTGAGGCTAGAATAGGTACGGCAACCTGGGGCATGTGTCCTTAAGATGAGAGTCAGAAACTGGCAGATGGGTAAGTGTAAACACATGACGTCTTCTATGGCCTCCATTCAGAACTGGCTCCTTTCACTTTCATCCACATTTCATTGTCCAAAACAGGTCTAGAGTAAAGCCCAATATCGATGTGGAAGCAAAATATACTTTTCCCATGGAGGTGTGGGAGGGTAGATGGTGAAAGAGGAATAAATATTTGCAGAATTATAATCTACCACAAACAACATATTCATATACTAAAAATATAGCAGATAACTCTTTCTTTAATCCACAGCATCTAAAACAGAGAAGAAAGTTGGATAATTGCCTCATTATCAACATCATGGAAAATATTTCATGATTTCGACTGATAATTTTTAGATCAATAAACTGCCATGAATTTTCTTTGCAGGTTCAACATTAACACAATGAGCTACAGCTTGTGCTTTTCTCATTTTATCCCTTATAGTTTGGAGAAGTAATCAAGCTTCTTCTTCCATACTTGAAGACCATTAGTCAATTGTTCCTTTATTCCTTCCTTTACACTGACATTTCTTTCATCTCCCCCCTCTAATATCACTTGTCAAACCATAGCCTACCTTTGTGGCTCTTCTTTGGGAGCTCCCCAAGTCCATTTAGAGCCAAAAGCTATATCAGAATTTCTTCTTACCATAAATCAATCAAAACTGGAAAAGGAATCTTATTTCCTTAGAGAAAAATATTAGCAAATTCCCAGCTGAAGAGAAACATATGGGTTACACCCCCACTCCCACATTTTCCTAACCCCCACTCCAATCTGCAAACATATCAGAGTCAATTTGACTAAACTGTATTGGATCAAAGAAGAGCTCCAAAGAGTGTGAAGTCAGGCTTCAAATATCAGCTAAGCACAGTTTGGTTACAGAAAGGAAAACATCCCTCCTGGAGTGAGACATCTTTCTTGTCCAGACGTTCAAAGAGTGTTATTCATTACTAAGTTTATGGTACCCACACTGGGAGCACAGTTCATTACTTCAGAATTCCTGCCCAGTTTACAAGGAAGGTCTCCTGTCAGCTGCCTAGTGTTTCCATGGCAGATTCAGTCTCAGTGAATATAAAATTGATTGCTAGTCGCTCTCTAGCTGCATTGGGTCATATGGTGACTGTAAACATTTATCCCAGACCTGAAACTTTTAAAATTTTCATTAAAGTTTTCAAATTAGGAGGGTAATTTATTTTATATTCTAGGAAGTAAGATTGAATCACACTTTCTTCATTTAATTCACCTGCTTAAACAAATTCCACTGAAATAGAGAAAGTTGATGTGTTAATATCAATGTACAGAAAAAAATCACACTTTAGAACATAATTCAGTGTAATCCATAGTGAGAGAAAAGGAAATGAAAGGGCATCCAAAATCATGACTTATATCAGTAATTCACGTGTTCAATTTCCAGATCACAAAATAAGGACCATATGGTATATTAGTCAGGGTTCTCCAGAGAAACAGAACCAATAGGATATGTATATATATATATAGAGAGAGAGATTTATTTTAAGGAATTGGCTCACACAATGAGAGGGCTGGCAAGCCTGAAATCTGTAGGGCAGACAGGAGACCCAAGTTCAATGGTGGTCTAGAGACAGAATCTCCCCTTACTCAAGGGACCTCAGTCTTTTATCTAAAGATGGAGCCTGCCCTCATTATGAAGAGTAATCTGCTTTACTCAAGGTGTTCTGACTTAAATGTTAATCTTTTCTTTAAAAAAACAAAAAGCAAAAACAAACCTTCCACAGCTGTAGGTAGACTGGTTTATGACCAAATATCAGCCGAGCTGACACATAAAATTAATGTTAAATGGCTTACAATTATCTTTTTTCTATCACTTACTTGATCAGTAATTATGTACTGAACACCTACTCCATACTTGGCTGTCCTCAGTATTCCCAGGAAGGATACAAAATCAATGATTCTGAATTATTCTTCAAATATTGATTTTCAGAAACATTAAAAAATAGATTTGGAATTATACCTAAATTGGATCTCTCCTAAAACCTAAAAGAAATTAGCACAAACATACAAAAAAATAAGTCAGGCATGCAAAAAAAGAAACTTACAAAAATCTACCCAAACAGGATGTACCCATTTTGCAGGCATATTACATCATATCCATAGGATAAAAGCAGGACATATTTAATTAGCTAGTTGAAATACCAACCAGCAGTTTGTGGGCTGGTAGAAATGCTTCTTGGATCACACGGTTTTATAAAGCTGCTTAAATTAAGTCACTGTTCCCCCTTCTAAACCAAATCATGAGTCAATCAGTCTCTTGCCTCCTAAGTTTAGCCTCTCCATGTACCATACTGAGTTTGAAAAACAGACTAAGTGCTACAGAGAGAAGGGTAACCTATTCTGATGTATCTTGACATTTATGAAAAAGAAAAAATCAAAAGGTAGCATCCTAATTCTGTGAAAGCTCATTTAACTTTCCCATTCAAGGCCAGATGCAAGTCCGTATATCAATTATATGTGAAATGTTGCTTTAGAAGCTGCTTCTGGCATTTTATGAATTCACAGACCTACATGGCCTCTCATACAGGACAACTGCCTAGACCACAAAGACACCAGGCGTTTCAGGACAAGCCCCTCAGGAAAAGTGAACAATTCAGGCAGCCTCCCATCCAACACAGTATACTCCTTATTCACCAAAAAAAATCTTACATTGTTTGAAAAATTGTGTTTCCTCTCCATTAAAAAAAAAATCTTGCATATTCATATCATTCTAATTTTAATACATGTTCATGCTTAACATCATCAATTTCCATAGGACTGTATTAAGTCCCTAGATAGTGGCTCTAGGTCTTCCTAGTGTTCATAACCTGCACCATTCTACAGATTGTTCATTGGTATCCTCAGCTGCCATGGGGCTAGATAGGCCTGGAAGGTGGCCAGAACTGCTGGGGCAGACACAGTTAGATATCTTAGCTCTCCAGGAAGGTTCTCCTTGCTCCTCATAGCTAGCTGTTCCACTTTTTATTTATTTATTTATTTATTTATTTATTTATTTATTTATTTATTTAATGATAGTCACAGAGAGAGAGAGAGAGAGAGAGGCAGAGACACAAGCAGGCTCCATGCACTGGGAGCCCGACGTGGGATTCGATCCCTAGTCTCCAGGATCGCGCCCTGGGCCAAAGGCAAGCGCTAAACTGCTGCGCCACCCAGGGATCCCCTGTTCCACTTTTTTTCATTTGATTTTTTTTTTAATTGAAGAGTAGCTGACATACAATATTATATTACTTTCAGGTATATAATATAGTGATTCAACATTTATATACATTACAAAATGATCACCAGGATAAGTCTAGCTACTGTCACCATGCAAAGCTGTTACAAAATTATTAACTGGGATCCCTGGGTGGCGCAGCGGTTTGGCGCCTGCCTTTGGCCCAGGGCGCGATCCTGGAGACCCGGGATCGAATCCCATATCGGGCTCCCGGTGCATGGAGCCTGCTTCTCCCTCTGCCTGGGTCTCTGCCTCTCTCTCTCTCTCTCTCTGTGACTATCATAAATAAATAAAGAAAAAAATTAAAAAAAAACAAAATTATTAACTCTATTCTCTATGCAATACATTAAATAATGGTTTCAGGACTGATGTACAGAAGTTAGAGATTTCCTGTCATATCTTCCAGATTTGTTTTCTATTTCGTATGTGTACATGCATCATGGGCTGAAGGTTTGTGTCACCACCACCACTATCTCCTGCCCCCTAGACTTCATGTGTTGAAATCCTAACCTTCAATGTCATGGTATTTGAAGGTGGGGCTTTTGAGTGGTGATTAATTCATGAGGGTGAAGCCCCACTAGATGGAAATAATGGCCTGATAAAGGAATCTCCTGAGAGCTTCTCATTCCTTCTGCCATGTGACAGTACAGCAAAAAGACAGTTGTCTATAAATCAGGAAGCTGGTCCTCACCGGACATGAATTTTCTGGTGCCTTGATTTTGTACTTCCCAGCCTCTGGGACTGTAAATGTTTGTTGTTTAAGCCGCCCATTCCATGGATATTTTTGTTATAGTCTGAACAGATTAAGATAACATGTGTATATGTGTGTGTAATATATGTGAATGTATGTGTTTAATAAAATTTTTGACTAAAATTTATTGAAGTACTACTATGCTTAAAATGCTTTCCAAACCCTGACAGTCTAATGGTAGATAAAAAAATCATAGTCTTATGATATTTCATAGTTTTCATGAAATTAACAGTCTAATGTGAGAGAGAGAAAATAAAATTCATTATATTTAAATTTCTCATAAGGCATCTGAAAGAGAAAGAATAAATGCTAAAAATGCATTTAACAGGGGAAGCTAATTTAGCCAGGGGAGTTAGAATTGACTTCTCTGAAAAACTGATATATCAATTCTGTCTTGAAATGTAATGAATAATTGTCAGTTGATAAGGAGATCCAGAGGTAGTAAATTCCAGGCAGTGGGAACAGCATAGGAAAAATACCTTTGAGAAATACACAAAAATATAGTATGTTCTTCAGGGACATTTTAGGTTATAGTAATAATTTTAGATTTGACTGTGGGTGCAAAAGAGAATTATTGCAGGGTTTTAAACATAATTATTTAACGTAGTAATACCTGCATTCTTAAATGACCATGTTAGCTTCTATATGAAGAATGATTTTGAGGGAAGCAAAAATGGGATACTGGCTGGCCAGTGAGGAAGTTATGGCAACACTTCAGATAAAAGATGATGATAGCAACAGAAATGAAAACAAAACAAAACAAAATAGATGTGAGATGTTGCCTGTCGGTCAAATCAGTTATGACTAGGTTATTTCTGAATGGGGGTTTAATGCATAGGAAGATGCTGGGGTGACTCCCTGGATTCTAGCATGAACAACTAAGATGGAGAACACCCGATGAGGATCAACACTAAAGATCATGACTTCCATTGAAAAAATACTCAGTTTGAGATGCCTGTGAGCTATCCAAGAGGAAATAAGGAATAGTTGGTTAATTATGCAATTCTAGAAATAGTTCAAACATATGAATTATGATTAACAATTTAGAAGCTATCAGATAATATCTGAAGGCAAGGGGAAGAATTAGCTCATGTTCAATAGGATAAGAAGAAATAAAGATCCAGGGAATCTCTCTGAAATTCAGGAAGAGAAGGAAGACACTCACAGGTGAAGGAAGAAAACATGCACACACACACACACACACACACACACACACACACACAACAAGATAGCATAGCAACCCAGAAGCCAAGAGAAGAGTATTTTAAAAGAAGGGGCCAATCATATCCAATAATGACAAGAAGCAAAGCAAGGGTAATAGATAACATGCTATGTTACCAGATCTCTCTTCCAGGACTAAACCCTTCATTTCTCCAACTTCCAGGAGTGTTGGCAGCAAACAGCTCTTAATTGACTGACCCCTTTCTAAGAATTGCCCTCAACTAAAGAGAACCACTTTGCCTAGCTCCATGCTCTCTTCTCTGGATGGCCAGCACCAGACAACTGAGCAATGAGGGGAAAGAAAGGTCCTCCTTTCACCCAATTCAGAACAACTCTGAAGGGCCATGCCAGCTCCAGAGCTCTCCTGTAGGATTGGCTGCAGTCTTTGTTACAGCTGCATGCAGCCCGACTTCTCCCTCTGCCTGATTGCTTCCTTCACTTCTCTACCACTGTTGATCCTAAGAGTGCTCCCTACTAACCTCCCTCCATGCAAATCTTTATTTTAGAGTCTGTTACCCAGGACACTGACCTTGCACAGTAGGATATTCCAAACAAAAACAAAAACAAAAAACTGTCCGTTGGGCTTATCAACATAGAGGACATTGGTAATTTTAGTAAGAGCAATAATTTTCAGAAAGTGGAGAATATTATGATTGTATTGTATCCCATGGTGGGAGTGGAATACAATGTCCAATTGATAGCACTTAAGTGCTTTAACTTTTTATTATTGTAAACCATGTTGTGATGGGTGCTCTTGTATAGATTTTTTTAAATGAGTATAACACTTCAAATCTTGAAGAATTTACCTTGCCCCAAGCAATATTGTAACTTCTAAACAATGTGTCCCTTATAGCAAAAACAAGGGGGAACCCACTAACTTAGCACAGATCTCTCAGATACTTCTATTGTTCCTGTTCTTTCTTTTTCTTTTTAAGATTTTATTTATTTATTTATTTATTTATTTATTTATTTATTTATTTGAAAGAAAGGGAGAGAACATGATTGGGGTTAGGAGCAGAGGGGAGACCAACATGGAGCTCAATCCCAGGACCCAGAGATCATGACCTGAACCCAAGGCAGACACCTAACCAAGTGAGCCACCCAAGTGCCCCTATTGTTCCTATTCTTTTTTTTATTTTTTTTAATTTTTTATTTATTTATGATAGTCACACAGTGAGAGAGAGAGAGGCAGAGACATAGGCAGAGGGAGAAGCAGGTTCCATGCACCGGGAGCCTGACGTGGGATTCGATCCCGGGTCTCCAGGATCGCGCCCTGGGCCAAAGGCAAGCGCCAAACCGCTGCGCCACCCAGGGATCCCTATTGTTCCTATTCTTGAACATTCAGATTCTAGTTTAAATCTACCAAACAAATCAAAGTTTTCTTTACTTTCTTAAGAAAAACAAACTTTTATTTCCCTTGGATGATTTAAGTTTTATATTACTAAAAGCTTATTTAAGGAAATAGATTCTCAGCGCAACAACCACGCTGAGGGTATATGTGCTCAGTAGTTATTTTTTAAAGCAAAATATAAATACAGTTGCTTTTGTGCTTTGTGTTTGTTATCATTTTCTTTCCTCTTCATTAATTAAATATGCAGAAACTTATTATATCACCTCTAGTTGTTCTGATTCTCAGAAAAAAAAAAAGGAAATCACAATTAATGCCTAATATATACCAGTGCTGTGTTAAACACCTTACATGTATTATATTACTTAATACCCACAAAAATTCTATGTGGTATGTGTAGAGGAAACTTGTCTATAATTTGGCTGCTCATGACCTATGCATGAGAATATTTTATTAACTAAAAGACCAGACCAAAAATAAATAAATAAAAGACCAGACACTTCCTCTCCCTGACACAGCCAAGCATGGCCATATAACCAAGGCTCAGCCAATTGGATGCTCCTGCCTGAAACTCTGGGTTTGGAGTGTGGGGCCATAGAAGCAATTACACCTTCAAAGGGTGGAAGGGGCACCCTAACCAGACCATTTCCATGTGGGAGTTACTTGTAGTTCTCCCTTGAGCACAACATGGCTCCAACCCAATTTCTAAGCTCAGTACCCTGGACTTCTGTGAACTTGCCTTCCAATATATGCCTTTTTTATGTAAATTTGCAACCAAAACCCTGACTAGTAAGCAAGTGCAATTGTTACCTGTATGTTACATATGAGGAAAACTAACTCAGAAAAGTAAAGTGGCATGCAAATCTGTCTAGATTCAAAGCTGGTGATCTTAACCAATATTCTACATCTTCTTTATTTACTTATTCATTATGTTTGTTTCTTTGTCACTAGACATATTTTTTGTGGCTCTGTATTGAATAGCAAAATGTCCATACATAGAGCTACATGTAAAAATATATATATACAACAGATCATCTTCCTTTATAAATATCTGGAAACAGGTATTTACTAACATTAAACAATGTATTTAATCTTTTTTTATCTAGTTTAAATTTGCTGTTGACAGTGACATTAGATCTTATTGGGCACATGCAGAAATTTGGATTTTAAAATACATAAAATAAATCAGGCAAAAACATCTATAGCAAATTAGTCTCTAATTATAAACAGAGCTTTTTAGACCCATGGCTAGTTTCTGCTGCATCATGCAGGAGGGCACATGCTTCCAGAAAAGCCTCGGCTCTCTCTCATTCTCAGGGATATTAGTAGCCCTTGATAGAAAAACTGAGTGACTTGGGGCACAGGTGGTGTGTTCATCTCCAATCCCCCGATAAGGTCAGGGCTTTGGAAAGTAAGAAAGAGGACCAGCTGGACACGCGAATGGTGCTGAAGTTCAGAATTTGTGCTCAGACCATGGCTTATAGTGTGAGAATAATGAGCTCTAGGCAATGGATTCAGTGCCATGTCTTCTGAAGACAGAGAAGGATGACTCTGGCAGCAGGCTAGCTTCCCCCCTAAGCAAAAAGGGGGAAGGAGAAAAATTCACTGATTATACTCTCAAACTACTATCAGGCAAGTCAATCATTTATTGAAGAAAATGCAGTATTAGAAAGACTACATATCCATTTTCAAGAAAATAATGCAGAAGGAGATTTGGAGCAATCTTTAGATCTCATATATCTTATATTAATATTTTATTTATTTATTTATTTATTTATTTATTTTATTTATTTATTTATTGACACATAGAGAGAGAGGCAGAGACACAGACAGAGGGAGAAGCAGGCTCCACTCAGGGAGCCCGAGGTCGGACTCGATCCCCGGTCTCCAGGACCACACCCCAGGCCGCAGGCGGCGCCAAACCGCTGCGCCACCGGGGCTGCCCCTATATCTTATATTAAATTTATGAAGAGTGAGTTACACTCTGCAACAAGTCTTAATAAATTAAAGGGATTGAAATCATACAGAGTATGTTCTTTGACTAGAGAAGAGTTAAATTAGAAATCTACAGCAGAAGGAAATTTAGTAATCCACAAATATTTGGAAACTAAATAACAGATTTTTAAATAACCCAGAGGTCAAAGAAGAAATTAGAAGGCGAATTAGTAAGCATTTTGATCTGTATGAAAACAAATCTACAGAGAATGAATAGTAAAGTGAACTTGAAATATTAATAAAGCAACATCACAAACAATAGCTTATGTGTTTTGAGTGTTTGCTATATTATCTGGTATTTTGCACACATTTTCTCCTTTAATTTTCCCTGCAGCCAAATGAAGCAGGTACTATCATTATCCCTTTTCAAAAGATGTGGACAATGAAATTTAGGGAAGCCACACACAAACTCAGTGGTGGGGTAAGTCTTCAACTCAGGTTTGTCTGACAACAAAATCTTGTTTTTAATCACTAAGCTCTGCTGCCAACACAAGATTAATGTGAAGTGTGGTAATTTCTCAGTTCTGCTTAAAACCTAGTAATCAATTGAAAATTAAGCAATATAAGAGGGCATGACATTTTGCTTTGAGAAGGCACCCTTGGATTGGAAATCCATGTTCTTGTGCATGAGACCATGCTGAAGACCATTTCAGTAAGAATAAGGAGAAAGAAACAGAAGGCAGTTTCAGCAGCTTCCCTACCCAGTTGGAGGGAAGATAGGTGATTTACTAAGATTCATTTCAAAACCCTCACAAGGGAAAGATAGAGAAACAGTGAACAACCACAGCTTTTGAAATACAAAGAGGAATAAAGTTGACTCTGTACCCCTAATGTGCTAGTAATCTGCTAGAATCAGACAATGAGGATGAAAATACAAATACTTTTAATAGGGTTCCCCAGGAAGGAGAGTCTGGCATGTAGATTGGTGTTCAGGAAGTTTGCTGCAGAGTGCTTTTCAGAACACCTGCGAGAGAATGAGGGCAGCAGAATTCACCCAGGCATCAGGTTGGTAAGATCTTTTTCCTCTTCAAAAGATGTGGACAATGAAATTTAGGGATTGGTGGAATAAGGTTTCAGGTCAGGTCACTCTGAAACAAAAATCTTGTTTTTAATTACAACACAGATGATAATGTACATAATGACTGATAATTTTCACTCTTGGTGACCTTTCACTCTATATCACTAAGTGTTTGAAAGCTCACGTAGGTGAAACCTGAATCTGTGTCTTTTCGCTTTAAATGACTGTCTTTTTGTTCTATCTCCAGAAGATCTATAGAATTTAAAGCTTCCTTCTTCTTCTATATCATGGGGCTCCAATTATTTGAGGCTACCCTTCAGGTCTTCCTTCAGTAGTATTTGGCTAGACATGGACGTTTTCTTCTGCCTTTCTACACAGCAACTGCTTTCCAGACTTGTTACCTTAGTGGTTCTTTTGTTGGTTAAGACATAAATGAATGATACCCAGTTCAGCATATAGGGATGAGTCAAGCATAGAGGGCCACCCTGCAATAAGATCTGCCCACTAAGGGGCAGCAGGCCCCATAGGTAAACTTTGGAAGGAAATCTAGTCCAGAAGACACAGTGTGCAGATAATTTAGCAATAGGCAAGATCTAGAATGATGTCTTAAACTGTTAATCAAGTAGTTGACTGAACATAGGGAAGTGAAGCTGGCATTAAAGTGTCAAGGGTATGTACCCTCATAGACTAGAAGGAAGAAGGTTTAAATTCTAGAGACTTTCAAAATTTTCATGAAAAGACATGCCTGCGTGGCTCAGCAGTTGACCATCTGCCTTTGGCTTAGGGCATGTTCCCGGGATCCAGGAACATGTCCCACATCGGGCTTCCTGCATGGAGCCTGCTTCTCCCTCTGCCTATGTCTCTGCCTCTCTCTGTGTGTCTCTCATGAACAAATAAATAAAATCTTTAGAAAAAAAATTTCATGGTAATCCCTGGGTGGCTCAGCAGTTTAGCACCTGCCTTTGGCCCAGGGTGTGATCCTGGAGACCTGGGATTGAGTTCTACATTGGGCTCCCTGCATGGAGCCTGCTGCTCCCTCTGCCTGTGTCTCTGCCTCTCTCTCTCCCCTGTGTCTTTCATGAATAAATAAATAAAATCTTTAAAAAAAAGAAAAAAATTTCATGAAAAAAATCAACATGAAGGATCAATTCTGCAACTGGACATTTTTCCTACATGATAGAAGTCAGAAAACCAATTAAGAGGAAGCTGACTTCTGAGCACTAAAGAATTAGTATTTTATCGGTGTTGGTGGTATAGTGGTGAGCATAGCTGCCTCCAAGAATTAGTATTTGTCCCACTCAACGAATTTATAAAACAACTACTACTAAAAATTACATATAGCAATGCACACACATTTTTCAAATGCTGTATTAGGTCAAAATAGTATCCATCCAATACACTTTTCTATCTTTGGAACTGCCCCTTGGAAATGTGTTCTTAGAGATGAAGGTTTTATGAAACTCAGTTTCAATAGCACTGATAAAAGAAAGAAATTTGTCATGACAAGGACAGACTATTGAAGGCAACGAATCTGATGATAGCTCTAAAACTACATACCTCAACTACATTTTTCTCCTATTTATGTTACCAATGGAGATTAAGCATATGAAAAACTAAATGTAAAGTTCCCCAAATTCTGTGTGATTTTTTAACCCCCTATGCCCAGTTAATCACTCTAAGCTCTAAGCTTGTATATCCAGCTAGCTATCGGACTTTTCCACTTGTATGTACCATAAACATCCGGAACTCATTGAATTCAAGGATAATGATCACATTATCTTCATGTCCAAACCTGACCTTCCCATAGATTTCCTGTTTCTATGAATAGCGCTGTATACCAAAGCCAAAAACATTCTCTATTTCCCACATTCTCAACAACACTTAGAGATCTGACATCCTTATTACTATCTCTTATTGAATCCTATTCTTATATTCCCCCTGCTACAACTTGTTGACTCAGCCCTCATTTTCCACATCTAATATCTATAACTTCAGTGTCCTCACTGCTTTTTCTGACTTGTTTCTGGTTTCTCCAGTGTTCTCACCAGAGTGAGGTTTTAAACTACCAGTATGACCTCATAACTTCTTCAGTGGCTTTCACTGACCCATGGAATTTCACATTCTCCGGATACCCAATGTCTAGTTACACTGGCCCCTCTCCAGTCTACCTTTCCAATCACCTTACGATCCACGCTGCAGCTATTCTAGAATATAAATGTTCCTGGAAATATCTTGCCTCAAATGGCTGTTCCTTTGAATGGAACATACTTCATCCTCTTCTTTTACCTGGATAGTTCAGATTGTCCTTTAAGACTGACTCAGTTTAAGTGCCAATTGGCAAAGATGACTAGGAAAGGTAGTTTGTAGACCAATTGTAGTACAATCTGCTTTGATTTATTTTAAAATTGTTCAGTCCTCTCCACCTCCGGGATAAGCAACACAATCACAAGGAAGTCGTATTTTAACAAAAGAGAGAAATAACCATTCATTCCTGGTACCTTTCATTTGCTGTTTTGCAAAAATACCAAGGCAGGGAATTAAGGAGAGAACATTACAAAGAATACTGTATCTCAAAAAATTATCCTTCCTAGTGGCAGTAATGCAAACTAGGAGAGTAGAGTCACCATAGGATTTGGTAAAAGAAGTAGTAATGGACACCTTTGAAATGTCTGCATGGCCTCTAAACCAACACCTCCTTCCTTTTCTGTGAACTACTCCCAGCCATGTGACTGGAGGAGTGGGCTTCCAGGAGCCATGTTTGATTCTTGATACTCCAGAAATGGAACTCTTATGAGGGTTGAGGCAACTGAAATCTTTTCTCTAAGAATTTGAATTGAGACTTAATCTGTAGCATATGAACTCAGGAACTGTGGGCCCGCTGTGTTTTCTACCATAGTCCTAAAGAGCAGAGGAAGCTACTTTAAAGAAAGAGGCTGTGAAAAAATGAAGCAAACACACAAGAACAGGGCGGGGCGGGGGAGAGATGGCCTTGATTTACTAATACCTTCCAGTTTTCATTTTCATTTTTTTAAAGAACTATACAACTTCCATGACTTTAGATTCTATATAATCATTATAATACCTCTAAAATTTCTTCTGTTACCTGCAACAAAAACAAATGCAGAAATAATTGGTTATAGTTTCAGAACTAATGAGCCTCACTCCTTTAATAAACATCTTTTGAGTGTCTTCCATGTGTCAGTACTATGCTAGGCATAGGGGTTACAAAAATGAAATCATCAATGTCCTTGAGCAAATCTCTAAGTCTGAGCCTCAGTTTCTTCTTCTGTTTAACAAAGAGACTAATAACAACAATAGTAACATCAGACTTGGGAAAACTTCTTTTTTTTAATTTTTATTTATTTATGATAGAGAGAGAGAGAGAGAGAGAGAGAGAGAGGCAGAGACACAGGCAGAGGGAGAAGCAGGCTCCATGCACCGGGAGCCCGACGTGGGATTCGATCCCGGGTCTCCAGGATCGCGCCCTGGGCCAAAGGCAGGCGCTAAACCGCTGCGCCACCCAGGGATCCCTTCTAATGAAAACACGTACATGAAAGAAATTTGCAAACAGTACCAATGGATCAATATTCAATATGATATAATTTTGACTCTATCTTTTTGGTAATTTTGATACTTTCTAGGAGGAGAGTGTCCCCAGTTTGACTTCTATCTGTAACTGTTCTTACTAACTTATTAGTAACTACTCTTACTAATAAGGCATGTTACTGGCATATTTGCAGACCTGTTGACCCAAGATCATAAAGCTGCTTTACTGTAAATGTGAGTTTTCCACCAGGGTGAGGGACGCAAAAATCATCAGGGTGAGACACAGAAGAAAGTTCCCAGTACACCTGAAACTAATATGACTGTTGTATGACATACCTGCTGTATGTCAACTAACTGTAATTTTAATAAAACTTAAAAAAAGAAGAAGGAAAAGAAAATTACCAAACCTAGCTTCATTCAAGTAGAAGCCCCTTGCTAAAAGGCTTCTACACTTATTTAGCCGTATTTCTCCCCTTCTAGCTTACCAAATGATATGTCTGGATTTCCTTCTTCATTACACTCACTTTAATTTCCAGCCCAACTTACATATTTATGCCCTATGTGCACACAAACGCACACACACACACACACACACACACACACGTATGTCTTTATGCATTATGTATATGTTGGTGTTAAGCTAATTTCTCCTTACTAGTAATGAAGCAAGTAACCTTTTCTTGTTTTCTAGGTTTTATCCCTGCCTCAAGTACAATGTCAACCCAGCACTGATGAACAAGTTTCTCTGAGACCAATTGTCCTCCAGAGCTGTACAAATCAGACCAGTCACACATCAAAATTTCCTGAATATTTCTTTTCTTCTCCTTTTACTCTTCTGCTTTAGTATACGTGGAACTTGGGGCCATTACTTTCCTTAATTTTATAGCACTGTCTTTCTATCTATATAACACTCTCTTCCTCAATGTATGAAAAGAAGCATAGGGTTTTACTTATGGCAAGTGATAGTCTATGTTCAGCAAAGTCATAGTTAAAGTTATAGTCCACTTCTATAACTTTGTTATGTGATTGGTTAATGAAAAGTCTGAAGCTCTAATTGAGTTCAAGTTTATTTAAGAATTTCTTGAAGATTCCTGACTCTAATAGCATTAGGTATGTCTGAATCTCTGTAAAAATGCAATTAAACAGTACTAGTATAGTATTATTACCAATCTAACCTATCCCACATGTCACTTTCTTCAAATATCACCCTAAAAGTTAATAGTAATCAAAGAGCAAATCAAGTGTTCACTAGGCAGCAAAGCAACATACTTACTAATGGCCTAGTTCTTTTCTAAGAAAGTTATCAGTCTTCACTTTTCTTTCAAGTCATGTCTTTTATCTATGGAATACATTTTAGCTGCAACATTAATGAAAAATACATAGAAGACTCATACAGATTTCAGATTACTAATCAACACACATAATTCATCACTAAGTACTAACCTAGCCTATCTTCTTAACGTACATCTTAGCTAAAACAAGAAAAACTATAGTGTATATTAACTCCAAAGACCTACTGCATCTCCAGAGAAGGATGGTTGTACACAATTTATTAACAGTAGGTTGCTGATTCCCAAATGGTGTGTTACTGATTATAAAACAATTTAACTGTGATCATTCTGCTGCAGTGCTTAAAGCAATGCACATTAACAGAAGATGAATTTTTTTTTCGAGTATGGTTAAACAGTACAAATGTAAACACTGAAAATTCCCCAGACTGATATAAAGCAAATATCACACTGGGTAAAGACTCTCCATATGGAACTTTGATGTGCTGGGAAAAGTTAAGTGCCACAATGTAACACTCAAGTTTACTTTCTGGAGAATACATCAGAGGAGAAGGTAAGGCACAGTGTCTAGTGAAAAATTCTCTCATTCTAGTTCCTCTAAAATTACGCAACCCCACTGGTTTATATTGCATTAGGGAGATCTTTTAAGGCAAGAAATGGGTAAATTCCTTCCAAATAAAAATGATTCTGTAAAATTTTACCTCTGTTTTTGGAGACTGGGTTATTATATCTAGCTACTGGTTATGCAACTATGAATCTCCCTCTCAGCACCAGAGAGAAAATTCAGCAGACCCTTTGATTTTCTCTATGTAGATTCCTACTGAGTCCTAATCTCTAGGATCCTCCTCTGTCATTGCCATTGTTAGAGCCCTGGGTACCTAAAATGCCTCAAGGACCACTCTCATAAGATCAGAGAAAACTAAGCAGGGAGGCTGTTAGGTTTCTCATTACTCTTCAAGTAAGACATCTCTAGTTTTATATATTTGTAGTTTGTTTTCCACAAAGCAGTTCTCTATCATATCAGTTTGAAAGTTGTTGCTCTAAATAAAGTAGTTGAACTACCCAATATATGCCTACATTTACTTGGGGCCTCTAAAGATGTGACCAGGTAGGAAATCTCCATTCATTTTTGAAATGTATCTATTGCGCCATTTATGCATCTATATATGTCTGAACCTTCCATCCTCTACAATTTTGTAGCACTCTTTTGTGTGACTTTAGTTTATTTATCTTTTAAAAAAGATTAATTTATTTATATTAGAGAATGAGATAGTACAAGCAGGAGGGGCAGAGAGGGGGGTGGATCTCAAGCAGACTCCATGGGGAGTGCACAGCCTGACTCGGGGCTTAATCTCAGGTCCCTGAGATCATGACCTGAGATTACAACCTGAGCCAAAACAAAGAGCTGGATGCTTAATATACTGTACCACCTAGGTGCCCCAATTTTAATCTATTTAAATATGTGACTTTCAAATGACTTAGGAATGAGAACCATTTTTCTAATTATGAAAAATAGTATGAAAAACTTTTTTTAACATAATATTTTGCTTTTTATTTTCCTATTTTCAAAAAGATTCTGGAACAGCAAATAATCACAAAATGGAGAAATAGCTTCAGAGTTTGAAGTCCCTTCAGCCTCCAAAAATTTTTTTAATAGGACATAAAAGATATATTTAAAAAGTTTGAGGCACCCAAGGAAGAATTGTTTGATTGTAAGATGAGTGACTGTCAAGTTTGAAATAGTTGAGTGATTTTCACAGCTCATAAAAAGCAGAAATTAGAAACTGAGTTATATGCCATTGGATGGTATCTAAGCTATGCTAAAAGGGAAGCTTCTCTGAGGAAAAGCGGACTCTTACTTCCACCACTTCAACAGCTTGCAGCTAAAAGGAGTCCAAATTTTGACCACATAATGTTTTAGTTTTATGTGTGTTCTGGTACTTTATTTCTCATGGAGTAGTTTCATTGGATTCCTTTTCTCCAATTTGCCCAGGCATAAGGGACTATCCCTCTCTCATTAGCATCATCTCCCCTATTGTCCCGAATCATTATCATTGATCTGAGACCAATGAGAAGTGTTGTCTATTGATAGGGGGTCATGTAAGGAACTAAGTACAATCCCAGGACACAAGCAAGCACCATTTCTGTAAGATAGTCAGGGATGCTGATAAGATGCTGTTGATGGGCTGTCTTCACTCTTCCACTGTGAGAAGGATACTATCTTAGCTCCTAGGCCCAGGTGGTGGACAGTCTTGCTAACATGTATGCATGCATCTTTTGAATGCCAATTCAGTTTACACCCACATCTGGGGCTCTGCCAATTGGAGGACTATAACCAAGTCTTTAACTGACTCCATTTTTCTGAGGAGGCCCAACTGGCATTAGAAACTTTTGCAGACATTTTCTTTTTCCTTCATCCAATTTTCATGCTTGGAAGCTCAAGAAATTTTGGAATACTTTCTATGTCTCTCTGGGAAATTCAAAGCTGTCTCTTGCCTTCTTCTTCCCAGACCTATAATTCTATCAAATCTGCTATATGGCATTTGCAATTATACTGTGGTTCCTTCTTTCTGGGCCTCATGACATATGTGAAATATAGACTCGCTTTCCTGTCAAAGAGTTGGAGTGTCTATCATGCTTGGCCCATATGGCCCAAGGGAAAAGGTCTACTTTGAGAGGCAGGGGGCAGAAAACACAGCCCTGCATTCTAACACTATTTCATCCATACTGTCTTTTCTTTTTCTTCTCCTCCCAAACTCAGGTTCTATAATGAGTTTGGGTGGGAGGCCTGTGGACATAGAATACATCTGATTTTGATCATCTTCCTGCTTTCTAAAACATTTTATCTCACTCTTGCACTGCTCACCTTTTGTGTTAATCAGGATTCTCCAAAGAAACAGAAGAAATGGTGTATGTGTGTGTGTGTGTGTGTGTAGAGAGAGAGAGATATTTATTTTAAGGAATTGGCATGCACAATTGTGAAGACTTGGAGAGTTCAAAATCTAATGGTGGAGGCCAGCAGGCTGACAACTTGGGAAAGAGTTGCAGTTCAAGTCCAAAGGCAGTCTTCCATGGAAGTAGGAAGAGCTGATGTTGCAAAGGAAGTCTAAAGCAATCTGCTTGCAAGTGGTCACCCTTTCACTCTATTCAGGCCTTCAACAAATTGGATAAGGCTTACTCACATTAGAGAGGGCAATCTGCTTTACGTAAAGTCCATTGATTTAAGTGTAAGGCTCACCCAAGAACACCCTCACCAAAACATCCAGAATAATGTTTGACCAAATATCTGGGCGCTGTAGCCCAAACAAGTTAATACCTATGAATCATGACACGTTTGAACCTAGAAGCAAAATAATGTTGTTCCTTTCATTGTTTTTTGTCCTAGTAGTCATCCCTTGGGGCTAGTGATAGGTCTGTGTCCTAGAAAGAGAAATTCTGGCCATAGCTGGAGAGGAAGAGGAAAAGAAAAAAACAGTCTTGTTGATATAGTCATTGAGCAAATATTTATTGATTACCTTCCATACACCGAGCGCTATGCTTGGCACTATGTTTCAAGGGATCATTCTACCACCAGTATTGTTGTTTTCCTTCTCAAATTGTATTGATCTCAAATCAGGAAGCATGGCATAGACTTATTATTTATTGTTTTAATCCACAGTTTTCTATCTCAATTCATAGCTTTATGGTACAAATTAATTCAAGTTCTTGGTGTTGAGAGACCTTTACACTCTCTAGTATTTATTTCATTTCATTCCAAAACGGGACCTCCAGCTATAGAATGTTATCAATAAACCAACATTCTGTCCTAAAATATAAGACAGAATTAAAAATCCACGAACTATGTTGAGCTTCTATTACTTATCTAATGAGGCAAATTCTGGATTGTAATCTGGGTCACTTCATTTTCTTTGCTGCACTGAACATTGGTAATGGATGTTATTGTTCCCCTAGGAAACATCATGCCCAGTCTTTAGACTCAATGCCTACATAGTAAATTGTTCTGAAATATCTAAAAAGGTACCTTATAAGTAATCTTTATAAGCAATTTCTTGAAATTGCATCTTTATTTGGGAGAAAATAAACCCCAAAAATCAGATTTCACCAATAAATCTCTCACAGACACTGCTCACTTTGGAAAGGTTCTACCTCTTTCTCTCCTATCAATAAGGAGACATCGTCTTTTCAGGGCTGTTAGGACAAAGAGATTGTTTTCCCTTCCTGGGAAGCCACTCAAGACAGGATTAAGTAGCACAATCCTATGGCCATAACAGAGACAGATGTGTGGATCATAGACAATGAATGAACCGGCTTAAAGCTTGGAGAGACCATGTCTATCATCAATGAAAGAGAATGCTTGACTGTTCTCAGAGGAAAACTAAGGAAACCTGACCATTACTTACATCAAGAAAGTCTTAGGCCACTTTCTACTATACAGGAGCACTGAAACAATGTTGAAGGAGAATTGCTCAAAATATCTCACTGGCAAGGCTAAATCCATGCACAAAACTCTGATAACTTGTATGAATGGTTATTATAGAATAGCAATTTTCAAACATTTCCATTCTTGACCTATAAAGCCTACCTACCTTAAAATCTCTCTAAATGCAAACCTTCTACTAAACAGATTGTGTGTTTTAGAAACAGGACGATTTTGAACATTCATTTTTGACCTATGTTCCTGAATTAGTCCTTGGGAATTATTTGTTAAATTGCTCTAAAATCCCTCAAATTTTTCTGCTATGCTGTTGATTGTCCTTTACTGAAATTTTGACTCTTTCTCTCTCTCTCTTTTTCATTCTTCCTATTATTTTATTTTATTTTATTTTGTTTTTTAAGAGAGAGAGAGAGAGTGAGGTGCAATGGGGAGGGGCAGAAAGAGAGGGGAAGAGAGAATCTTAAGCAGACTCCACGTCCAGCACAGAACCCAAGGCAGGGCTCAATCTCACTATCCTGAGATCATGACCTGGGATGAAATTAAGAATCTGACACTCAATCAACTGAGCCACCCAGGTGCCCCTTAATTCTTTTTATTATTTTAAAGGACAGAGAAAATTATGAAAAGTTTCATGGGTTAAGTGACATTTAAGCTATACTTTGAAGATACTAAACACAGTGTCTAGCAGATAGTAGGACCTTAATAATTAAAAATGAATGTGAATGAGATTTTGATAGGCAGAGAGAAAAGAATAAAAACTTCTGGGCAGAAGATACAGTATAAGGAAGAACTCAGAGCAGGAAATGTCAAAGTAAAATGAGACAGAGGGAACAGTTGAGATTGTATTTATGATATATCAAAGAGTAGGGTATATAAATCTAGAAATGGCTGTTTGTTGGGCCAGTATAATAGAGGGCTTTTATAAATCATCCAAAGAATTTTTATATAACATAATTTGACAGGCAATCATGACAAGAATATAAACATGAAAAAAACTGAAAAAATGGAAAATATTTCTAAATTATTATTTCCAAATTTACTTATGTTTAGTATTGTAAATTGCAATATATATATATATTTCATATATAGATAGATAGATAGATAGATAGATAGATATCTAAAAATACTATGGAATAAAAACTCTCTGAATATTCTTAAACTCAAATATTATAACTTATCCATGCTGCTCAGCCAATGATTTTTACTGTGCTCCTGAAATGTTTGTTCACTTGTTAAAATCCATGTCACAAATCTTCAGTGCAGCAGCTAATATTTTACAATCGATCAAATAGTCTCAGATATATATTCCAAATATGTGACTTAATGAAAACAACATAAAGATTTATGCTCCATTTAATGTACTTAGCTAAACTCATGGGATTTCAAAAGAAGATAAAAAACAAAAGGAAACGTGGGTTAATGCTTAGTTATCTTTTGGTTAACTTATATAGCTTAGCAATCGAAGAACATGAAAGAGGAACCTTTGATAAAACTCAGTGGCTTTTTAAAATCCATAAAAGGCAGCTGGTTTTTCTAGGAAGGACCATATTAACATTGGAATGTACAACTTTTAAACAAAAACTCTTGCTAAGCTTCATTTGTAATTGACAGCCAAGACACATTTTTTTAAAGCTAATGCCACTCAATGATTTTACCAAGATGAACCTAGAAGAGGAAGACTTCTTTTCTTTACTTGTTATATAAATGAACTTCAGACTCTTTCTCCACATTTCTTTGAGGACTTTAGTAATTAAGAAAGTATAGGCATGGATTTCTGGGGCTCATTGATGATAGCTGCAAACTTGATAGGATGGAAGGCATTACTAAATATTTAATGGATGCCTGGAAGTCCATTTTACCTCAGGTTCCTTCTGAAGACAATTTAGGCCAAATATCAAAGCTTCCATAATTTTCTCAAATATATGTCATCATAGAGCTCAATCCCAAAGTTTCCTTTAACAGCATGATCTTGAAATATGACACCGCCAGCAATTCTAGAGCTCCATGAATCTCTCTGGGAAGCTACCATGAGAGGTAAAACTGGACCACACAGGAGGATAAAAATGACAGAACTGGAGCTGTAATAGAATGTGGCAGATGAAGAGTCAGGAGAAAACACAGATGGTGGTTTGATATTGAAAGAGCACTGCCCAAGATTCATGGCATTCACAGGCTTGGACAGGATAATGGTGGCTGATGATAGGACTCAGTCATTGACGATCATAGCACTGAAGACACTTATTCACTAAGTACAGGCTCATCTATACCCCCAGGTTATAAGACCAATCCTATTTTTATCCAGGGGAATCAAAAGAAGCAGGGGACCATAACTGAACATTAAGTTAGATTTGCTAATTAGTCCTCATGCAGCAGTTATTTGACATGACCTGATACATTTCCTAATCACCATAGTCTACTGTATTCCCTAGTACCCTTAAAACTGACTTTCTTTAGGGGTGCCTGGGTGGTATAGTTGGTTCAGCGTCCAACTCTTGATATCGTCTCAGGTCATGATCTCGGAATCATGGTATGGAGCCCACATAGGGCTCAGCAGGGAGTTGGCTTGAGATTGTCTCTCCCTCTCCCTCTGCCCCTTCCCACTGTACTCTCTCTCTCTCTCCAAAATAAATATATAAATCTTAAAAACAAAAGTAAAAACAAAACTGACTTTCTCTAGAAGTTCACCCAAGGTGTTTCCGTTGCAATTATATCTCAATACAAGGTCTCTGTTAGAAATGGTTGAGGTAGAAAAGGCAACCTGTCTAATGAACATCAAACAAAAGTCTCTTAGGAACTTCTTCTAAATCTAATTTCCACCTGTCTCACTTGCAGCCCTTTACTAGGCACCTAGGCACTGCTTATTTTGGCGTGAGCTATTGCTGGTTGCCAAGAGCTCCTGGATTTCCTGATGATCTTTCCAAGCTCCTCACCTGACCTTTCTATAGGCTCTAAATTTCATTGTCTGGGCCACTCTAAGGTTTATTAACCTGCCGTCTACCCAGATGAAAAATATGCCCTCTGGCAAATATACAAATAACTAAGGCAGGAACTGGTGAGATTATTGCAGGTTAACACCAGAGAGAAAAAGTGGTATGGGGACTTGTGTGTAGATGGCACTAAGCAGGGTTTGATGGGTATGATTTTCCTAATCACACAATCAACAAAATGGTATCTATAAAAAATGTTTAACATTATTTTTCCAGAGCCTGAGCCTCCCTTCTGTCTGATACAGAAGACTTAATCCCGTTATTTTCAAATAGGCCTTATCAAATTCAGTGTCTTCAGTCATTTTGGATTTAAAATGCATCCACATTCAGTGTCGCTCAATCCTGCTGTTTTCCTGAAATTGATGCAATGTTTTGGTTTATGTGAACAAAGACCGTAAGAGAATTCCTGGTCTATTTCTCAAACCTTGATACCTTGGCCCTGTGCAGACCTCATTCTCCACCTGTATTCTTAGGTCTGACCTCTTCCATACAAGCACATTTTAAATCCCCATCGTGGCTTTCTTTGCTCTGAACCTCCCTTACTCAGCACAGAGACCCTCTGCATACCCACTGGTGCACTTGTATTTGCTCATGCATGCTTTATTTCTCTCTCCCAACTATTTTCTGAATTCTCCATTATAAGCACTGGATGCTGATACTCTCTCCCACATCCTCCTGAAGCTGCTCTGTTGTTCCTATAGCACATCTCAATACATGTCTGGGGAGTGATCCCCTGGAGCTTTAGATGGGAGCAATGAGACCTCTCCTCTCTCCTCACTGAGTTTTACAAATCCATCTGGGATTATAGAAATTGGTAAAATATAGATTCTTGCTCTTTTTCCTTTCCTTTCTCCCTTTATTCCCTAACTAATGGAGTCTTTAGCTGATGGGGAGTATTTGGGAGAAGGGGCAAAGGACAGAAAGCCAATTGGGACCACATGTTTTCACATTTTTCTTGACTTACAACTGAATCAAATAAAGATTTTAGCATCCTTATTCTCTGGTACTTTTCCTAACTATGTGTAGTACAATTACTGTCCTTTAACCCAACCACCTGAACCATGGATACTTCAGAGATTTTAAAAATTCACATATTTTGTCACAAATTCTTTGGGACTCAAAAAGTAGCACTTTCTACATATAAAGCACAGTCCTAGGTTCAGGATTATCCTGTTGAGGCAACTGTGGTGACCTACCTGAGAGAAATGGAATATTTAATTTGGGTCTCTTGAAAGAAGAGGTTCTGATGCCAATGGATGGGGAGATTAGATGGGATAAAAATTTAAGGCTCATTAAATGTAAGTCCTGTTCCACCATGTTCTGGTATCTGTGTGTGTGTGTGTGTGTGTGTGTGTGTGTGTGTGTTACCATCAGATTTTTTTCTAATTTCACATATTTCCAATGACATTGGTATATATTTAAGGAAAATTTAAAAATTAATTTAGAGCCACTAAAGCATTTCTCAGGTCTTATTCTTTGATTTACAACATCATGAGCAAATGTTACTCTTACCCCTGAACACTTTTTTGTCTTAGAAACAAGATTGTACAAAATAATTAATTCTAACTTCTCCCTCAGCTTTTTTGATCTCTTCCTTATGAGTCTGCTTCATTGCTTCTTTTCCACTCTGTTTTCTAACTGAATATCTCTCCTAAGATTCATTCCTTGGCCATTTGCTTTTCTTCCCCCAAGAGATTTGCTTGAATTTCCGGGGTTTATCAGCCCATATCAATGATTGTTATTTCTAATGCTGTTTCCCTTCCCAGTCATCAGCTTCCTTATAAGTTGCCATTCAACATATTTATTTAGGTGATTAAGTGTTTATTGAATACCTACCACCTGCCACCTCTGTGCTAGAGTCTTGAGATTCAAAGATGAAAAGCAAAATCTTTACTTGTGGTTACAGTAGAGCCCAAACAAGGTATTTCCCATCCCAAACTCTCTTCTCTTTGACATTTTTATTCCAATGTATAACATCATCATTCTCTGAGTCTAAAAACCATGGTGGTCATTATCAACACTTTCTTTTCCTTTTTACTCCCTACCCTGTCATGTCATCAATATCTTGGCATCTGATCTTGCCCTTAAAATTCCCATGACTACCACCCTAGGATAAGCGTGACAACTAAATAATTATCTAATTGATCTCCCAATGGGGTTCCTGTATCTGATCATACAAGCATGTCCTGTATGATATTGTCAAATTAGTCTTCCCGAGTTACAATGATAGACATTTAGCCTGTGCTTTGGTTTCCAATCTACTGCATAGCAAATATATGTCATATTCATATCCGCCCCTCATATTTCAAATAGATTTCCTATATTTAGAGAAGATAAGTTCTGCTTCCTTAACAAGAGTCAGACCTAAAATTTCCAGCTTTCCTTGCAGCTAGGAGGCAGGCATGTGACCTGGGCTCCACCAATGTGATATATTCACATAACAGTTTGATTTGGAAGTGAACCAGGTCTCTGCGAAGTTTCTATTTTTTGTTGGTGCTAGTAAGGATTGAGGAACTGAGATATGCAATCTTAGCGATGGCAGCAATAGTGATGTTACTTTCACAGTGACTGCAAGGTAAAGTTCTCGTGCAGAAGTGACATGAGGAGTAGGCAAATACAGTGGCTTTTAGATTCAGTAAGGCCATGAAAGGAGCAGAAGTTTCCTCATCAGGCAAGCCAGCTCTGTGACGTCATTCTTTTCTTAGAGCCTTAGCTTCAAGTCTGATCCTAGTCCTCACCTTAACCCTGTGAACAATCAAAAAATAAAATAAATAAAAATAACTTTCTGGGCATAATCTGCCAGAATCAACCTCTGTTGTTGGAAATGCAGAGCCTTGGTGATACTATTGTTTGCATAAATAAGACTCCAAAGTCTCCTCTTTATCTACTCTATCCATTATCCAGCTTTCTTCCTACTTCCTTACCCTCTCTCTTCCTGCTATCTTTCCATCCTTCCTTTCTTCTTTCCTTTCCTTTCCCCTTTCCTTTCTTTCCAACTACTTATTCAGTACCTACCATATGCCAGTGTCTATTCTGGTACTGAGAATAGAAGATTTAGCAAAAGAGACCATATCCCGGTCTGCGTGGAAATTAGATTCTTACTCTTCTATCAGCTTTCCATTTCAACCAAACTTATTTACCTTTCATATCCTCTATGCATCATATGAAGCCCTACCCTTGGACTGGATGATTTTCAACCTAGAATAATCTCCCTATCCCTCTTACCTATGCTTATCTTATTTGTTGCATCCCACTAACTCCTTTCTTCTATAAATGCCTTTCCCAAGAGCTGTATTTGAATTATTTTCCTACCGTCTAACCTTTTACTTGACTTGAATCTAACTCAGTACTTGAATTATATGAATTATATTTTATATTATTGTTTATTGTTTAATGTATAGAGCCATCCTCCTACAAAATTCTAGGTTATTGAAGACAGTGACTGTCTACTATACCTTTCTGAGTCCCAGTATTTGACCCAGGGTCCCACACATACCACATGTATAAAATAGAATGACAAGGACCTCTCTACTTTCTATTGCTGTCATCCATTCTGACATGAAGCTAGCAAGTGAAACCCATTAAAACCCTGAGGCTCTCAATTCACTTTCAGATAAATTTTAAGTTCCTCAGCTGCACACTTAGAGCCCTCCACAATCCAGTCCCAATTTCCCTTTCTCTTGAGAATGCTTACCAACCTGATTGGCTTAAGAATATTTGAAATTGTATGCTATTTTTCTTTCTAACTTTAAGCCAATCATTTCAAGAATTTTTTTTAAAGCAAATAACTCTTAATATAGTATACATTTGGTTACCTTCATTGTTTTGTGTCTGTGACCATCCATATACCTGGATTCATGATTTTTCTGTATATCATTTTATATCATAAAAGTCCTTAAAATAGGAACACTACTCATTTTTCTGATTTATGTATTATGAATGAGTGGAAAGGAATGGAACTTCCTTGGAGAAGAGGATGATGGAATTGCAACTTCGATTATTTAAATAGCAATTTTTGTATAAGAACGAATTTGAATTAAGGTTAGAGTTAGAGTATCTATTTCACTATTTGCCACTGTTTAGTGTGTGTACACCTACATAACAAATTACTATGGATTTAGTGGCTTAACAAAATACATATTTATTACCTCACAGTTTCTGTGGGTCAGGAGTTTGGGCAGGGCTTAGCTGAATACTTTGCTCAGGATCTCACTGAAACAAAGATATTGACCAGCTATTCTTTTCTAAAGAGTTGACTGGAGAAGCTCAATTCAGGTTGTTGGTAAAATTCATATCCCTTGTGGTTGTATGACTGCAGGCTTCATCCTTTTCCTGGCTGTCTGCTAGAGGCTGCTCTGAGGTCCTAGGATTTGCCTGCTGTTCCCTGCCACATGGTCCTCTCAAAGAGTAGCTTACAACATGGCTGTTTACTTCTTTAATGCCATCTGGGCAATCTCTCTCACTTCAGTCTACCAAAATAGAGCCTTTTACATGTAACACAATCAAGGTAGTAACATCCTACCTTCTTTGTCACATTCAATTAGTTAGAAGAAGTCACAGGTTCCACCTGTACTCAAGAAAAGGGAACTATATGTGGGTATAAGTGAAGGCTTACCTTAGGGTATATCTGCCACAGTGAACCTTTGGTCAAATATTTTCAACTGTGAAAATACTTTGAAAATTAAGCTACTGTAGTATGCAAAGCAACTTTCACATTGTGATTTCAAAGGTACAACTACTGCATTGTTTAGAAAGGAATATACTATTAATTCAACTGGTTTGCTATGGCTCAGGATGATGAATGCCCTCTCATATTTAATTGATCTAATTCCTTCTCTAGGCTGACAATATTTTTACTGCCAATTTTCAATTAAATTGTTTCTCTCAGGCCATTTTGACCTCTGAGTGCTCAGTTCTGAGGAGTCGTCTGGAAGCCTTCATCTAAGTAATGGTGTCTACCATATTCAGAACAAATTATTTACAGTATGCCAGTAAATACAGACTAAATATACTAGAATTCTTAATACACTGACCCAGCCAGAATTACTAGTTCAAAAATACAAAGTTTGTCACCCTCTTCTTAGATCATTTCTCCACAGAGAGGAAAATAAACCTTAGGAAGGCTATATTTCATAGCATCAAACACTAGACTCAAATAGAGTTCAATAAATCCTGTTGGCATAGCTCAAAGAGTAGCTGAGATTGAAATACCATTCTGGCAGAGATGATACTTAAATTCTTCTATTCAATGGAATCTTGGGCAAAGAGGTAAAGAAAGGGTTAAATTTAAATGTCTGATGTGCATCCTCCCTAGAGCATGCCCTTTATTGTGAGGAAGAAAAGATATTGGGATACATTTTCTTTTATAAATATTTCCTATGTAATTAAATATCCTGCCTTAGAAACTATTTACAGTGTCTGGTTCACAGCATTCTGTTTCATAGAAAGTACTGTATTCTAATTATACAACCTTAGGTTAAGTATAAGGAAAACACTTTTCAGTTATATCTTTTTTATCCAGCTACCCAGAGAATTAATTACTGACCATATACTTTGCCCTGTAACATATAAAACAAATTAATAGTATAACCATATTTCTCTGTCATGTTTTTTAAAAAAGACTTTATTTATTTGAGAGAGAGAGACAGCAAGCATGAGCAGGAGGTGGGGGGGGGGAGGAAGAGGGAGACAGAGACTCAGGTAGACTCCCCACTGAGCAGGGAGGCTGAGGCAGGGCTAGATCCCAGGACCCTGAGATCATGACCTGAGTCAAAGGCAGATGCTTAACCAACTGAGCCACCCAGGAGCCCCAGCTCTGCCATGTTTTAAGTGTACTCACCTCTGACCATTTTCATTTTAACAGAGATCTACAGAGATGGTGAACTATTTGCTTCTTCATGAAAGGAAATAATCTCCATGAAAACTTGGATCAAGGATGAAGTTTGACTAAGATGCCCTTGAACCTTAAATTTCCCCTATTAGCAATAAAAATTAAGTGCATCCAGTTTAGTGCTATAGTAATAAAAAATCTTACCTAATATTTCTGGATAATTATATAGTAAAGCCATTTCTGACATTTTTCTCTGGTTTTCTTTGGGGTGACACATTTTCATTATTTATTAATTTACTGATGATGATGATGATGATGATGATGATGATGATACCTAGTCTTTAGCAAATTATAGCACCTACAATTTGCCAAGCACTTAAGTCAAGTACTTAACATCCATTATCTCATTAGGCTTCACAATATTTTATAATCCCCATCTAAAAATGAGAAAACTAAACCTGTTTTAGTTAATAGCATGACCAAACATCAAACAGGTGGCGGGTTCAAGACTCAGACCCAGTTCACTCTGTCATCAAATTTGGGCTCTATACCCTATTACGTCCCCATGTCTTTTTAGTAGTTGCATTTTGTGAATCAACAATATGTTGTTCATAGAAAAATATACAAATCTCCAACATGTGTAAGCTAGAAACACTTTGACACTCTGTGCATAGTTATTACAATAGTGATTTTTCATACATTTGATGAAATTGCCACAAATAGGGCACTGCATTTGACAATGTACCAGATTAAAGTAATTTTAGTTTCAAAATATCTGTGTTAGATATGATCTTATTCTCACAGCTTAGCAGAATGTGCATATCTCCCATTTGATAGGATGCTTTCCTTAAAGGTGTTAATATATTCTATGATCATTTTGTAGAAGTCTCCCTAGAAAACTTAGTGGCTAGATATAATTATATGCATGTTACCAATCCAGAAAATGTATACAAAGCGACACATATTTTGCAATAAACTAAAAAATGAATACTGAGTCACAATATCAACAATATTCTTAGTATCTTCTTAAAATTATAATCTTCACAAATGGGTAAATGAAACAGGTTAGCAAAATGAAAATGAAAGCTGTAGTAGTTTTCTAGGGATGCCATAACAAAATATCAGAAACAAAATATGAGAAAACTGTTGCTTAAGCAACATAATTTTGTTTTCTCAAAATTCTGGAAGCTAGAAGGCCATATTTAAAGTGTAGGCAGGTTGGGTTTCTTTTGAGGTCTCTGTCCTTAAATTGCAGATGCCTACCTCCTCCCTGTGTGATCTTATACTCTTCCTTCTTCCTTCCTTCTGTATGTATCTGGGTCTTAATCTTTTCCTACAACAACACCAGTTATGTTGGATTAAGGATCACTGACATAACTTCATGTTAACTTCATTATTACTTTAAAGTTCCCATCTCTAAGTAAAGTCACATTCTGAGATTCTAGGGGGTTAGAACATCAACATCTATATTTTTGGGAAAGAAACAAGTCAGCCTATATCAGAGGGCTATCTTGATATACTGCTGGTAAATAATAAAAACACTCCATTGACTTGGTTCCAAGTAATCCTTCCTATTTTGGGGGTGTGATTTCCTAAACACAATTGTCAGTAAGTTATTTCAGAAAATTAAAAAGTAAAAAATCTTACATAAAAGTCATAATTTCCAACCCTCCAAAGAAAACAAATCAGAAAGTGGTTAAAATATACAAAATGCAAAAGAATTTTCTCCTAACTTTCAGTTAAGTACTCTACAATCCATCTCACACAATATAGTAAATAATTTTGACAAATTGTGCAAGATCAGTTTTGGTAAAGGAAATAGTACCTTTTTTTCCTATCGACTTTTATTATAAAAGCAGAGATGTGTCCCATAGGCACCACTGAAAGAGTTTCAGGACCAGTCATCACATATCTGTTGCTTTTGGAACAGTTCCATCTACTAACCCTTCAAATAAGCTAGTGATAAGTAGCAGTGACCCATGTGGCTCCTACATTGCATAGGGATTACAGATTTGTTTGGTTTTGCAATTAACACATTGTACAGTAGCCCTTCCTGAAATTTGTTATTGGAGCTACACAGACCTAATTATTTGCTAATTCATCCACACTTCTCACTTTGACTGGACTTTGGCAAGGAACTTGTAGTAGCAATTTAAGTTTAACTTTGGGGTTTTTTTTTAAAGCATTAAGTAATGATAAAGAAGAAGGTAGGATGACTATTTTTAAATGTCATAAAGCAGACATTATTGTTAATCATTTGTATTAAATCATGGACCACTTTGAATAATTTATAAAAACCATAGAAGATCATTTGCCATAATCACACAAAATTTCACACCATATTTCACAATTTATAGATTTGTTTGTAAACCAGTAGACCTCAACTTAAAAATACCTTTCATTAAAAAAAAAAAAAACTTAATAAATGGGGGTGGGGGTGTCTGGGTTCAGTTGGGTTAAGCATCTGACTCTTGATTTTGGCACTGGTCATAATCTTAGGGTCCTGAGATTGAGCCTTACATTGGGCTCTGTGCTGGGCACAGAGCCTGCTTAAATTCTCTTCCTTTGCCCTCTTTCTCTCTCTTACTCACTTTCTTTCCCTCCCTAAATATAAATAAATAAATAAATAAATAAATAAATAAATAAATAAATAAATAAATAAGGCTTTGAGACACCAATCAGTCTCAGCTCAGGGACACAAAGTTTAAAAGAACCCAGGTTTGATTAGATCAACACTGATTTCCACACTAATATCCTAGAAAATGTAAAATGTATTTATTTCAAAGCATAAAGACTATTTATCTCAGTCTCTACTTCTACAGAAAATGTCTGGCTTTCAACAAAAAATGACAAGGTATACAAAAGGTTAAAAATATTCCCAAGGAACAAAGCACTCTTCCAAACCAGACTCAGATATTAAACAGGTGTTAGAACTATCTGAAAGGGTATTTCCAAATAACTATGATGAATATGTTAAAAGATCTAATGGCAAAGGTGAACAACATGCAAGATCAGATGGTTAATTTTAGTAGAGCAACTAAAAGTATAAAAATTAAACATAAATACTAGCATGTATAACACAGTAATAGAGTTGAGAAAAGCCTTCAATCAGCTGATAGGTAGGCTCAAAGCAGTCCAGTAAAAGATAATTAGATTTAGGTAGATCTATAGAAATTACTCAAACTGAAGCAGAAAGAGAAAAATCAGTGGGGAAAATAAACGTGAGGAAATATACAAGAAATAGTTGTTCCAACTATTCTTAGTTTCAATTTAAAAATTTTTTAATTTCCTTAAAGATTTAATTCCTGCATTGTTTAGGAATGTATATATTATTTTTCAAATATCTGGATATTTTCAAATAATTTTATGTTTCTATTATATATTCTAATTTCAATAGATCCAAGGATGTACTATACATGATTTCTATTATCTTAAGTTTTATAAGGTTTGTTTACACTCCCAAATATGTCTACCTTGCTGAATTTTCCATATATATTTAAGAAGAATGTGTATTCTAATGCTGTTAGGTGTACTGTTCTAGAAATAAATGCCAGGTCAAACTGAAGGCCCTGTTCAAATCATCTCCTTCCTTTCTTACATTCTACATACTTCTTTTTTTTTTTTTTCAATTACTGAAAAGGATGTTATTGTCTCCAAGCCACAGAGTGGGCCAAAATATTTGAGAAATATTAGACATGTACCTGATAAATCAAGAATTTGTATCTAGAATACAAAAGAATTTTCAAAAGTCAATGATAATAAAATAAAAACCCCCTTTTTTATAAAAAAAATGAGTAAAACATATGAACATATACTTCACCAAAGGTACAGAGGACAAATGAACATATGAAAAAATGTTTCATCTCATTCATTAGATAAATGCAAAATAAAATCACAATGAATTATCACTACTCATCTAGTAGAATAGTGTAGATATTAAAACGTATAATATTATACAACCAATAAGCTTGGTATTTACCCAAGTAAACTTAAAACAAATATTCACACACAGATACCTGTATATGAATATTTATAGCAGACCTAGTCACAACATCCAAAACCTGGAAACAACCCAAATGCCTTTAAACAGAAGAATGGATAAATAAACTGTGATATATCTATATAATGGAATAATATGGAAATAAAAATGAAATATTCATCCATGTAATAATAAGAATGAAACTTAAACATATTTTTGAAAGTGAAAAAAGCCAAAAAGCAAAGGCTATATATTATATAATTCCACTCATAAGACATTCTTGAAAAGATAATCTAAAAGGATGGTAATCAGGGTGCCTGGGTGGCTTAGGTGATTAAGCATCTGCCTTTGACTCAGGTCATGTCCACGGTCCTGGGATTAAGTCCCACGTCCCACATCGGGCTCCCTGCTCAATGGGGAGCCTGCTTCTCCTTCCCCCACCTCCAGGCCATCCCCCTGCTTGCATGCTCTCTTTCTCTCAAATAAACAAATTTTTAAAAATCTTTTAAAAAATAAAAAATAAGTAAAAGGATAGGAATCAGATTAGGCGTTGAGAATGGAGAAAGTATTGACTTACAAGAAGCAGCATGAAAGAATTTGGTGTGCCATAGAACCAACCATCTTGCATGTTGGTAAATACACAACTTTACATATTTGTCAAAATCCATAGAAATAGACACCATAAAGAATTTACTACAGGCAAAATTTTTACAATATCAACCACATTGTCAGGGGACCCAAAGATGGAATACGCACCATGACAATCATACCATGTAAAATGTTAACATTAGAGGAAGCTGGATGAAGGCTCCTTGGGAATTCTGAGTACCATCTTGCAGCTTTAAAAGCATATAATTTTTTAAAATAAACTTATATAAAAGTTAAAAGTAAAAAAAAAAAACCCTGGTTGCATTAATATTGTTTAAACTAACACCACCTTAATACCAATAAAAGAAAGATATAATCCCATAACAAAGCAAAGTTCCTAGTATTTACTAAATGTAATGTTTAACACACAAGAAGTTTGGACAGTCAATTAGAACTCCAAATGTATCAATTTCCATTTCCTTTTAATAGACATTTTTAATAGACATTTCAGGAAGATCTGTGTAGGTAGTGCTCAGGAAAGATTTCTGAATGAATAAATGAGTTAACAAATATTTAAATTCAACTCGTCATTTTCCCCTTAGTCCAAGTGACTTTTAATTTCACAATGTTAGTTAATAATAACTTCATTTTCTCAGCACCCCAGGTTCAAAATCTTGGCATCTTTTTTAAATCTAGATTTTTATCTCAACATTCCTCCCCACCCTACACACATCGAGTAAGTTACCAATCATGCTGTTTTTATCCCTGCCTTTCATTTGCTACTTCTTATCACAATAGTTAAGGCTGCCATAAATTTTCATGCATGTGATTTCAATATGACTTCAAATAGCCCCTTTTGTAAAATGACTGCCAGACAAATCTTCCTTACTCTGGTGATGCTCCTTAACTTTATTTCCTACTAAATAAACTATTACTTCTTTTAATTTATTTAATATATTTATTCATGAGAGACACACAGAGAGAAGCAGAAACACAGGCAGAGGGAGAAGCAGGCTCCTTGAGGGAGCCCGATGTGGGACTGGATCCTAGGACCCCAGGATCATGCCCTGAACCGAAGGCAGATGCTCAATCGCTGAGCCACCAAGGTGTCCCAAACTATTACTTCTTTAGGGCATTTAGAGACTTCATGTATTTACCAACACAGGCAAGTTGAATTGTTCATTATTTCTCAAGGACAGTATCAATTTTCAAAGTTTTCATGCCATTGCTATTACTATTCCTCCCACCAGAAAGTGCTGTTCCTGTCTATTCATACAGATCCAACCACCTTAGTTCCCATTTCATATTCTTCATAAAGCTTTGCCTGATTCCCTAAAATATGAATGCAACTCCTATCCCCTCCAAAACTCCATGTGATTTTGTATGAGCATCTCCTGTGGATTTCATTACATTTTTACCTTGTGTTATGATTATTTAATCATCCTATTGCCTCTTTTTATAGTGTAAGTAAAATGAAAAGAGGGATTGTGATTCATCCTTATTTTTAATATTCCTTACTACACCAGGAAACGTGTCTGACATGTGGCCATTAAACAATAAATAGTAACTTAATTAATTAATCAAATGTTAATATTTGAATAAGTCAGTGTTGAGGTGGAGGAGGAAGTAACTAGAGTTTTATTTTTAAAAAATAATTTCTTCCTTTTCTTCTATAAAGACTTAGAGAAAACAATAGCAAAGAATATCAGTGCTTATTCATGATGTCTGCTGTCCACTGGGCCCATTATTTTAGTCACAGGCACATTGGTGACTGTATAGATTCTTCAAGAAGCTTCTGTGACAACAAAAGGAGACAGCCAGTCTCCTTCAGGCCTTTGAGCTGACTTTGTAAGCTCTGGCAATGGCTATCTTGATTTTAAAAATATAAGATCTTCCATCAGTTTCCATGTACTGAAGAAAAAAGTATTATTAAGACTCTTGTTTTATCTCTTTTACATGAAAGAAAATAGACTGTACAGGAAGAACACTAGAGAATTTACCTCAGATAATAGCAGTGTCAGTAAAAAGCACCTGCTGACCCATACAAAATTAAGACATCACATGACACATACATTAAAGATACACATCAACTTAAATTCTAATACTCCAAATGACACTCTTCTTTATTAAGGATGACTAAAAGTAAGAGCCTCTAAGTGACAGGTGTTTTCCTACTCAGCCATTAGGTAAAGGGTATTTTCTGGCTGAAACATCTCTTAACATCACATCAAAAATTCTAAATAAAACATGCCTGTAGTCTTTTTTTCTTTTAAAAGACCAAGTCTTTCTTAGTGCTATTTTCCTGCTGTGAGATATTTTGCACAAAATTTTGTATGTACACAAAATTATTGAAAAATTTTCACTTAGCTGGACAGATATTGTCTAAAATCGTTCACAAACACCAGAAAGATAAAGTAACCTTGGTTACTTCAGCTAATTCATTCATGGTACACAATAATATGTGAAAATCTAAACTTTTTCATGTGGTGGCTAGTTTTAGAGAAGAACCCAGTGTTGAAACAGCAATAACCTACTCTATGTTATTAAATTTGGCCTTTAAAATGTTGGATTTAACATTTCCATACGTACCTCTTACTACTTTCATTTCCCCTCAGATAAATGACAACACTGGAATTTTTAAAAATCCAACTGTATATGGCAATACATTGGATATAGATTCTAATGAGAGCCAAACTGTTCAAAACTCATTGTCTAGTATCAGTTAGGTAAACTTTTTATATAGCCTTGGGCACATGGGCAAAAACTTTCTTCCATGGCTGGATTATAATATTTTCTGCAAGTAGCCAGTTCTTTAAATCGTCATCTATATTGGAGCTATCCCCAAACTCATCTCTAGTCTTAAATCATCTTCAAGGGTTGTAATAGTTTTCACTAATAAATCTAGAATAGACCTTTCCATACAAATTTTGGATTAATTCATGTTAAATGTGTAATAATCCTCAAAGCCCCTATTCTCAATACTGCGAAGCCCTCACTTTAAGAAAAACTGCAATTAAAAAAAAATGGAAGAGAGTTTTTAAAGGAAGTCTCTGGTGAAACCTTTTGCAAAGTAAGTAATCACATTTTAACTTATCTGTTTTGCAACTTGAGAAACAAGATTCTCGTGCCTGTATCTCCAGTAGAGGAGATGAGAATGAGGGCAAAGAGCATCTCTTGGCTGGCCCCGGAGGAAAGGGTAAGATGAGAGGAGACGGCAGCCGCCCGGGTTCTCTCCCTAGAAAGTTAAATGCCAGCAGGGTTAGGCCTTGCCAATATAAATACAATCACAATGATGGTATAAAAAGACATGTATTTTCACCTCTATTGACTTTTCACGTTCATGGGATAATTATTGTAACATTTTCTTAAAGGGCAAAAAGCTTTTGATGATGAATACATCTCATTACATGGAATTTTACGTGTAATCCTTACATGAATCTCATTGTAATTCAATGGATGAATTACGTGTTAATGCTAGCATAACAAGCCTTTAACCTATTTGACTTAATTACAGGCATATCATCAGATTTACTGGGAAAGGTTTCTTCCCCATGCTCTAAAAAGTCTTTTTACTTTTTTAACCCTTTGGTTAACCCTTTGGAAGGCAGTATCAGCTTCTGCTACTCACAATCTGTCTCTTACTCCCACATCCTATCCACTTCATCTATAGAAACAGGACAAAACAAAGAGGGCATTATTTTGTTTAACTTTATGAATATCTGTCTAGATGTTGGGGACTCCCAGTACCTCTGGCTCCTTATGAGCAGAACCTTTTTCAAATCAAGGGATATTGTAAAATGGAAAGAACTTGGGCAAGGACTTGGAAATCTAGTTCTGACACTCACCAACATGTACTCCAACATAAACCCCATAAAAGGGTAGCTTTAGAAAAGTCAGTTAATCAGCGTGAATCTCCACTCTCTTTTCTGTTAAACAGAGATATTATATTCACCTGCTTACTTACAGATTTCCAAGACTTAACAATATAATGTAAGTGGTGTCTGGAATAGAGTTGCATAAAAAATAAGATAATGTGTTGATACAGAAGAAAAAAAGAGGAGGAAAGGGAGGAAGAGGAGAGTGAAAAAGGGAGAAAGGAAAAGAAAAAGAAGAAAAAGAACATTCAACAATATTACAACAAATTAGCACTTTAAAGAGAACTAATAAATATGCAATACATACAAAAATAAGGAATGAACAAGATAACCAAGGGGCACACAACAGAAATACCTAATTCAGAAAAGGGCTCCCAGAGCGAACAACAAGGAATCTGAGATTTGAAACATAAGTAGGAAAGGATTGGAATGAGAATTGTGTTGGAAGTGAGACACAGCAGGGACCAGACTCAGGTCCCCTCAATCCTGACCATGAAACCCAGTGTCACTTCATAGCTGAAACCCCAGGCCCCTTGAGTAGCATGTCTTGCACAAATGCAAAAGCAAGATGCTTACCAAAGGATTCAACTGTAAAGACTGGAGAAGACGGAACCGAACCACTCTGCACCAAGGTGGACCCCAGTGCTGATGCTCCACTGACTTTTTCCCTCATTATATTACTAAAAATCATTCTAGGGGTGGAAATTGAACATGCTAATGAGACACGTAATGCATTAGGAACCATGTTCTGTCTACTGTGCATGCACTCCCAACTTTCTGCGCTGCTTTTTTCTCACTTTAGCCTCTTTAAAAGCTTTTCCCATGGGGCACTTGAGCAGCTCAGTTAGTTAAGCATCTGCCTTCAGCTCAGGTGATGATCCTGGGGTCTTGTGATGGAGCGCCCTGGGACTCCATGCTCAGCAGGAAGCATACTTCTGTCCCTCTGCCTTTCCCCCTGCTTGTGCTCTCTCACTGTCTCTCTCTGTCAAATAAACAAGTAAAATATTTAAAAATAAATAATAAAATAAAATAAAATAATAAAATAAAATAAAAATAAAAATGAAATAAAATAAAAAAGCTTTCCCTGATTCATAGAATCAGCCTGAAGGACTCTTTCCTTTGTGCTATCTCCCTTTTTTTTTTTTTTGAGGATTATTATTTTTTTTTTAGATTTTATTTATTTATTCATGATAGAGAGAGAGGCAGAGACACAGGCAGAGGGAGAAGCATACTCCGTGCAGGGAGCCTGACATGGGACTCGATCCCAGGTCTCCAGGATCAGGCCCTGGGCTGAAGGCGTCGCTAAACCGCTGAGCCACTTGGGCTGCCCGCTTTCTCCCCTTAGGTCCAGTATAGGCCCTAATAAAGTCTTCCTGGAATTCTCACTTGGCCCCAATCAGTTTGGAGAGCCCAAGGACCTAAGTCAGTAACAGTGGTAAGAAGTCAAAGTCAAATCGAAGTCTTCATGATAGAGATTATAATTTGTTCCTTACTGCAAAGCCAGGAACTGGTAAAAATTTTGTTGAATGAAAAAAAGAGAGAGCATATTTGTGCAAAGAGTGCAAGATGAAGAGAGTTGTATGGAGTTGAGGGTGAGAGGGAGGTGCAGGATTCAATTTTTTGAGTAGTGACTCTAGCTACTATATGAAGAACACCAGGGAGAGGGGCGGGGGCAGAGAAGATGACCAGGAGAATATTGCAATAATTCAATGGCCTCAGAGAGACAGAGAGAAGCTTGACTGTTAATTGGAAGTGGGGTATAAATAAGGATAATCTGAGGAAGGGGTTAAGAAAACACTGGCATCCCAGTTTGGACAAGGATGAGAGCACTAAGCAGAGATTCTAAACCTCCCTCCCAGTTATAGGAGCATATGACAAGTGTTAAAGAACAAAAATTCAAAAGAGTAAATTTAAAGATCTAATTGGTTTTATTCAATGATTCATAAACCAGGCAGCATTCCATCTAACAAATAGAAGGGTATTCCAAGGAGTTATATAAAATAGAAGGTTTTACAGGCAGAAACAGGGCTAGGCAAGAAAGTTATTAGCAAAAGAGAAAAAAAGGGATTGTTTTAGGAAAGGTCACCTTCTTTAGGGGGAAAGGATGAGGGTCTCAGCATGCAGACTACCTCACTAGTGCTGACCAGGAAATTCCAGACAGAATGGTTTAAAATTCTCCCGGGAAAAGCTAAGACTGTGCTTAGGTTAGGTATTAAATCTTGGTGGGGCTTAATATAAGTGACTCTATTTGGGGCCTGTTGTTCTTTTTAACAATTTCCCCATTTTGTTCAAACTCAGCCTGAGAGAAGTGATCAAAATGTAAGGCATTAGGCCATTAGCACCACTCTCAATTATTGCTTTAGAGTTTTCACAGCTTTTGTTGATTCTGGGGTGGGTTTTTGTTGTTTTTTGTTTTTGTTTTTGTTTCTGTTTTTTGCTGAATTTCTGTGGTATGCATAGATCATAACTTCAGGCACACAATTTTTTAGTTGGTTATTCTCTTTGTTCCCTTTTGATGTTCCAATCTTAAGGAGATCATTCAATTGGTGGTCAGTGGCTGTGAACATGCACTTAAGCCTTTTGAAAGACTACAATGCACCAAGAAGATTATTATGATGACTATAAGCAGGATAATTCTTGATGTTTGGAATGCACTTCGGAGCATGGTTTTCAAGACCTAAAATAACCAAAGAAAGACCCCCTTGAAGAAGTCACCAATTTAGGCCAAATGGTAATCTAATATAACTGAGTTTCAGCTTACCCAGAAGTGGTAATCCTGGTACAGCAGGTGGTATTAACCATAGCACAGATACTTACTTGCTGAGCTAGAGGATAATATTGTTTCTAGAACAACTTTGGTCAGAAATTCTAAAGATCTTTGCAATAGAATCTGCAATGTCCCCAAGAATTAGGGAGAGCTTTTTGATCATATTCTTGTTTCTATTTACTCCTAAATCATGGGTTAGTCAGATTTTTAGCATACGTGGGAAGCAAATCTCCTAGCTTGAAACAAAAAGTCATCCTAAATGCCTTATAAAGATAAGTGCTGCCTTACAAAGAGATGGTGAGATCTTTTAGTGAGTGGAGTCAAATCTGATCTAGATAATCATAGGAACATGGGGGTACAAATGTACTAAGATTCATGTAGGTCAATGTGTTCAATTAGGTACATACTTTTAGGAGGTCAATTGCAGTTTTCAATAACATTAAGAATAGAAGGGAAATTGGTCACAGGGAAGACCAGGAGATCTCTCACATCATGGCAAATCCAGCAATCTGAAAGTTTAACCCACTTAGCAATGACCTATACGATATTGACAAGGTCATTATCTTTCTAGACCAATGCCAGAATAAAGAAAAGAGCAAGAAAAAGAGATTTTCATATTTAGTCAAAGTATGAAGTTTTGATCCATCTTCTTGGGTGGAAGCAGTCTACTCTGATGCCATCCACTTCGTCAGTTTGATTCATAGGTCTCCATCACCTATAAAGGACCAGATGTCAGGTGGAGCCTTCTTTAGCTGTAAAATGTGTATCCCAGGCTCAGTATCTTCTACTTTTGGAGAAGTATAGTGGGCAGGAGTACTTGGTAAGGTCCCTTCCAACAGAGGTCAAGGGTTGTCTTCCTCTGATGACCCTTCCAGAATACCCGTCACCAGGTTTCAGACTTGTAACAAAGAGGCTCCCTTGCACTGGGATACAGAAAAGCTTTCTTAACCTGTTGATTTGATGCTTGAGCATAAGACATTAAAGATTTAACAACAGCTAGTCATACTAGCATGAAATAGGGGATCAACAAAAGGTTATATACCAATAGACATTGGCCTGCCAGTGACTATCTCATGTGATGTGTCTTTTTTCCCAAAGGGGTTACTGTAAACTGTCAGCAAGATCAAAGACAATACTTTAAGCCTGGGGAGTTCAGTGGTTTTGGAGAGCTTAGAAATTTTAAGTTTGAGGATCTCATTAGTTCTTTCAACCTTGCCTTATGATTAAGGGTTGTAGGGGCTGTGATCATTCCAAGGGATTTGCTAGGTTTTCATTAAGGGTTGTATGATTTGTCCAGTGAAGTAGGTGCCTGGAGATTGTGGAAGGTATAACTCAAGCTGGAAAAACATTTTCTCACAGTTTCTTGGCCACTGTAAGGGCATCACTCTTTCAGCAGGGAAAAGCTTCAGTCCTTCCAGAAAACACACATACAATAATAAGAATGTATTGACAACTCATACTAAGAGGCAGCTGAATGCAGTCCAGCTGTAGGTGTTCAAATGGCCCAGAGAAAGGAGATCTGAGGCCACTGGGGACAAAAATAGTTTTTCTGGGATTTAGATATAGCAGGTCAGATATTACTGGTAGACTGTTTTTGCAGTTTTATAGAAGTCTCCCCACTTATATCAATTCATAATTTGAGTTGTCTTAAATGCATTATGATGAGTGAAGGAATGCAAAAACAGAAAAATGGGGCTTGTCAGGGGGCCAGGAAGAACCAAACAGCTGTCTTATGTTTCCCAAAGTCCTGAATGATCATTTAATTTATAGCCATTGTTTTTACCTATCTTAATTTCTCTGATTCAGGAGCAGAATTTTTCCATGTTACAAGGAAATCAGGATGGCAAAAATCTACCAATCAGGGGTCATTTTTTGCAGAAGCAGGATGGATTTCATCCACATGTCCCATAATCTTTATAGGATCTGTTGTTGCTACTTTTGCATAAAAGTCAGCTGGGGGCATTTCTCATACTCGGGCTCAGTCCTTTTAGTGTGAGTCTCAGTTTTGATGACAGCAATTACAGAAGGTAAAAGAATAGCAGTAAGAAAATCATCTATTTGTTGCTCCTTTTTGATTGGGGTTCCAGAGGATATAAGAAAACTCCTTTGTTTCCATAAAATCCCCTAACTCATGGACAAATCCAAAGGCACATCAGCTATCAGCATATATTTACAGTTTGTCCTTTCTAATAAATGGCATGCTCAGGTAGGGCATTGAGCCTGCTTGTTGGGTGGATTTAGCTTGCGGGAGGTTTCCCCTTTCAAGTAAATTATATTGAGTGGCAATAATGTAACCAGCATGGAAATTCCTTTTTTCCATTCTACAGTATCATGCATCAGCAAACAAGATTAGATCAGGATTAGTTAAATTCTCGTAAATCAGGACACATTGTCACCAAATAGGATGTTATTTTACTTTTCAGTCATGGGGCTTGTCTTTCTCAGGGAGATGTAGTAACATGGCAGGATAAAGAACATTGCAATATTTAAGATGTAGATTAGGTTATGAAAGCAGAAAAGTTTCATAAGTAGTTAGTCTACCTGCAGTGAAATGTTGAGGCAATTCAGAGCTAAAAACAGGCATTGTCAGAGCTGGGCACTGTGTGGAGTTCACGAATAAACGCCATTTCCTAGGGTCAAATCTGCTGAGGCTTCTACTGACTTTGCAGCTGTGGCTATGGTTTTAAGACAACCGGGATAGGCACAAGCAACGGAATCAAGCCATATGCTGTACTAGGCAATAGGCCTGTGTTAATTACCATTGTCATAAGTGAGCATTCCCAGGGCTTGATTATCCTTTTCACGCACAGAGAAACTGAAAGGTTTTGAAGAGTTAGTTGGCCCTAAGGCAGGTAGTTCTTGCAATGATTGTTTTACCTCCTAAAGGCCTGCTCATCTTTGTCTTCCCAAGGAAAGGGTTCAGGAACTGAAAGCTTAGTAAATTTATACACAGAAAGCTAAAAGGGGAAAATTAGGAACCCACGGTATGCAATAACCAGCCAAGCCTAGAAATCCACGAAGCTGTCACTTATTTGTGAGTCTAGGAAAGCCCTGGATTCGCTTAATTCTTTTTGGAGAATGCTGAATTCCTTTAGTGCTTAGATCATGACCTAGACAATGGAAAGTGGCTAGAGGTAATTGTGATTTTTCCTTAGAGACTTTGTGCCCCTTTTCAGCTAACAGTAGCAGCAAATAAATGGTATCTTTTAGGGACACTTCTTTGGTTACTGAGCACAGCAAAATATCATCTACATATTGTAAAAGGGTCAATTTCTCGGGGGAACTGGAGGGTGCTCAAATCTCAATGAAGTATTTGAGAGAAATAGGAATTTCAAAAACCCTTAAGGCATGACTGTCCAGGTATATTGGCAATCACTTCAAATAAAGGTAGTAGATATTAGCTGTTGGGGTCTACAGGGATGAACAGAGGTCTATAGCAGTGAACCAACTTGAGTCTGGAAGAACTTGCCACAAAAGGGTGCTGGGGCTTGGGATGACTGGGAAATGAAGAATGACTATCCTATTGATGAAGGATAGTTGGAAGAAAGGCAGACAGAGACAAGGGGCTCTGCCCTAAAAGGAAACAACCCTTAAGGATATTACACCACCCTCGAAGGAGCCCTCCACCCTTTCCCATGTGGTGGATAAAAGATAAAACCTGATTGGATGACAGGAGATTTAATCAGATTAAAACAGCTCACCAACAAGCCCATAATAACCTTAGTCTCTGGTGGTAATCCTCTCAGGTCCCTTCCCTCTTCTGGAGCTTCGTACTATCACTCAATAAATTCTGTACTATCACTCAATAAACTGCTTTGCTGCCCACCACTCTTGATCTGATCTACCTTTTCATTCTTCCAAGTGGTGTGACCTAGAATGATGGACACCAAAGGAAAAGAAATCCTGTAACTCTATTAATCTCTCAAATCCTGGATAAATCACCCACCATTGCCACCCATCCATTAGGTTTCTGGGCCAGTAAGATCTGTATGTTGCAGGGACTAGCACAGGGAATAGTTAGCCCATAGGCAGGCAATTAGATCTTCTACTATGGGTGTGAGGCCTCAGGCTTTAACAGATATTGAAGTAAGTTAGGGAAAGTTCTACTAATGTCTATATGAATCTTTTGTATGAGGGCATTCAAGAAAATTTGCATAGGGCCTTTGAGGACAATCTCTTTTTCCAGCGTCCCAGTTAATTACAGCTGAGACATCAATCTGTGCACCAGCATTTTGATGATGGACCTCAAGACGGGTGCAATATAGGAGGTCCAGGTATTGTTTGGGTCTTTGCCTTTGGAACTGTTGTAGCTATAAAGTTAATAGCTTGGCAGATTTTTGTTTTCGATATTGCTTCAGGGTTCCAACTGCTCAGCTACAGTCATGAGTTCAGTCAGGCTGGTGGCCTCCCATCTTACTTTATGCTTTTTTATCAATCCACTTATCTCAGGAGATAATCCATTTACAAAGAAGGCAACTAGTGTAGACTGGGTGACCTTATTTATTATATGAGACCCCAAATGCCATAGAAAAAGGGATTCCAAAGGGCTTTAAATTCTGCCACAGATTTCATCTTTTTTTTTTTTTGCAAGTTTTTATAATAGACCAATAAGTGTGGACAGGAAAGGAGCTAAGAATGGCTTGTACAATTTGGCTGCTATTTTGCAAGCTTTTTCTGGTCTCTGAGATGTCGAAAGCCAAGGATTTTGACTATTATCCTTAGGGTTTTGCCATCTTGCTTCTTGCATCCATTTTGGGCCTCACCAGGTCCACCTCACCTGTGCTCCCCATCGTTTGAGGCTTCTTTGACTTCCTAGATTCCCATTGAGAGGTAGCAACTACTCCTTACTTAATATTCACTAAGGTCTCCCATTGGATTCAGTTGGGCACAAATTGCACCAGTTTGGTTTTTAAGTTGGACACAGTCCTATTCTGGCTGGTAGCCACCAAAGCTGCTGAAAGTCTCCTTCAGTTTCACTGCTTCCACCAAATCTATTAAAGACAAAATTCCACCGAGTAAATTTAAGGATCTAATTGACTTTATTCAACAATTTATGAATGAGGCAGCATTCCATGTAACAAACAGAAGGGAGCTCTGAGCAGTTGTACAAAATGGAAGGTGCTTATAGGAAGACACAAGCAAGACAAATAAGTTATTAGCAAAATAAAAGAAAAAATTGTTTCAGGCAAAGTCATCTTCCTTTAAGAGAAAGGGCAGGAGGTCCTATCATTTGGATTACCTCATTAGTACAATCAGGAAATTCCAGACTGATTGGTTTAAAATTCCACTCCTGAAAAAGAATGAAACTGCACTTAAGATAGGTATTAAGTCTTGGTGGGTCTTAACATAAGTGCTCCATTTGGGGTCTGTTGTTTCTTTTTAACAGAAGAAAGGCCAAAGTCTTAGTGTGTCAGTAGACACTTCCTGAAATAGGTTCCCTTAGCTGTGTCCTGAAGGATGAGAAGTTCACCAGTGAACAGTATAAAGTGGCAGAACTTATTCCTCATGCATCTGAAGGTCAGTAGGGCTACCAGTACTTCAGGTTATGGTGACTACAGTCTTCTGCTGAAGATCTGGCCTTTGACTGGGTGGGGGGCAATTCTCTTCCACTTATACACATTCTGAAATTCTGAAGCCTGGGCTGAAGGGGCAGCTTTTATCAGGGAGAAATTCTCCTTTGGGCAATGGCAGAACCACAAAAGGACCTATGGTAACATGTGAAGCTTGGAGTCAGCTTGGAATCTGTACACTATTACCTCTGCCCATGTATTATTGTCCAGAGTAGGTCATACGACCAAGGCCAGAGTCAAGGGTTCAGGGGCAAGGAGCTGCACTCTGCCTTTAGTGTAAGATATTACAAAATTTACATAGCAAAGGGCATAAAAATAGGGGCCAGGGTGGGAGTCAGTGAAGAATGGGATTGATAATTTCATCTACCAGCATCTGCATGAACTTCTGGAAAGAACCTGCATGAACAGAACATATGAGATGATAAATTAGAAGTCAGTTTCAGCTTAGAGCACAATGGAGGGAGGAAAGAGAGTGAGAAATTAGGATGAAGATGGGCATGGGCTTTATATAGGGCTTATTTTATATCATAAGATATACAAGTGCTGTAATACAAACAAGCACAGGGTGTTCTGGAAGCAGATGAGGGGCAGATGGACTCCTAACCCAGTCTTAGGAAGTTGCTAGGGAGGCCCACCAGGCAGAGAGTGGCATGGGCCAAGACTGGAACTGCAAGCCTTTTAACAAAGCTGGAGCTCATTGATGGCAAGCACAGTGTCTTTACAGCGCTATATTGCAAATTTTGGAAACGTTTATGCTTGAGCAAAACAGCCAGACTCTTCTGTTGTGCTTTAGTGGATACTGGGAAAGGGCCTCTACCCCCAAAATAACCCCTCAACACATCTAGGAAGCCAAAGGAGTCCAGAGTTGCATAAAAACAGAGAAGAGGACAGGGAGTCTGGCTTCTTGCTGGGCTGAGCCCAGCCCACCCCATGGCAGGTGCTCCAGTGGGATTAAACTGTTTGTTCTCCTGTCAGCAGGCTAGTTAATCCTCCAAATACTTGCCAGGGATATGCACACAGTAAACACTCTGCTCTATGAGAGTTGTCCCATCAAAAACCAACAGAGTTTACTCCCCTACAGATCTGAAAACCTCTCTTAGCCTCCTTTCTCTGCAATTACCAGAGGTGATAATTGATCTCCCAAAATGATGCCAGATTTCACAGAAGGTTTATTAATTCCTCTCATTTTTATCAGCCAAGTAAAAGTAGTGTGTGTGTGTGTGTGTGTGTGTGTGTATGCGTGTGTGTGATTGAGTGAGGCCAACAAACTCTAGAGAGTTGCTTGAGGTCACACAGAGTCAGTGGCTCAATATGGATTAACAAAGCCTCATGGCCTATCTGGTCCCCAATGCTTTTTATCAAACCACAGAACAAGTTGCCATATGAAGAAAACATTAAAGAGCATTAACCTCTGATAAGTTACATTTATTTTCTTGTGCATTTGGCATTTATTTTGGTTGTTTCAATTTGTGTGGCTTGGTATATAAAGTTTTGTGTGGTTGCCCTCTGAATTCTGGGTCTTTTATTTCTGTTGTCTCTTATTTCTCAGTTACAGTTACTGTTTTCCATTTCAATAAAAGTTGTCTCAAAACCTGTCCTTGGCTTTGGTATCACTGAAATGTGGAATTTAGCAGGTTTTTTTTCCATTCCACACTAAGATGAAAAGTCTTTACAGCATTATCCATTCTTGATCAACCTATGTGAATGTTTCCTGGGAGAATAAAATGATTTTAATTCTGATTTCCTATATTTTCTTTGGTCATTTGTCTCTCTAGTAAAAGCCCATACCCTTAAATATGCCCTAATATTTTTCCCACTCACAATGTAGTTGGGGTCTGTTTAAATTTTTTGGCTTATTTTACATCTGTGCATGCCCATAGTTAATTTTCTTTTTAATGCAGAGCTATTGACTTCAGTATAGCTGGACACAGTGGTCTCTGGGCCATTGGAAAGGCTGCTTTCTGGGAACAGGAGAAATGACCTCTAGAAAATAAAGGACTTTACATGATACAATCTAAGTAGCCCATACATATATGCTTTGCACTAACCGCCAAACATATGGTGGGATTCATGGATTGCCTGAGTACAAATGATCATAGAGATGAACTCAATTCACTTCGACACACCATATTCTCCAAAAGACTGAAATCCACATGAGAAATATGAACAGATCTCTATTTCTAAAGATTACTGTTTAAATGATCATGTTGAGCTGGACAAACAAAACAGCATCACAGTTTCCAATAATGTGGTTTATCATAAAATAGCCTAGTTTCTAAATTAGAGAAAATCACTATATGTGATTGTGATGACAGAGTCCTTAATGAGCTCCATGGCTATCCACATCTAAGGGCATTCTTGCCTGCTGTGCTAGCAGGGCTCGAACTGGAGTGAGGCGATAGCCTCGGGGGCAAAATTTAAGGGGGTGCCAACAACTCACTAGCCAAGATCAAAGTTTTAATGCAGTATTTTATAAACCAAAATAATTGCAAAAAATCTATGATGAACAATTTATCAATGTTGATTGATCAAAGTGGATTGGTAGTAAAGTTGTTGCCCTTCAGATAGGTGCCGTGCCACAGGACGGGATGAAAGAGCAATCGGTTTGAAATATATAATTATTGGGGCAACATTCTATATTGTTCTAAGGGACTTTAGAGGAGGAGGAAGAGAGACAGACAGACAGATAGAGCCTATGCTTATTCAGCGTTGTGTTTTATATACTTTAGAGTAAAGGATATTGGGAACTTGCAAAAGAGAAAGGCTACAGGAAAAGGATAAAGAAGATTTACAGCTGCTTAAGGCCATCATTAACCTTGATCTGTTCCAGCTACTTAGGGCCCCCTACTCTGAAGAGGAGATGACATTCTCTGGCTTCGATCTGTGCTCTGCAATTGGCTCCATTTCTTTATTCATCAGCATCGTACCCTGGGAACTATCATCATGTTCATGCCATAACTCAGTGTTCACCGAGGGCCTGGCTTACAGGCCAAGGGGATGTGGAAAGTGACAATCGCTTGGGTAATTAGGCAAAAATATCTGGCTTAAATTGTCCTGAGAACCATCTTGTGGGATACATTAACCATTTAAATTGTATTTGGAGACAGTAGAGAAAAAAATGTTTGTTATGAAAAGATCGTGTGCTATAACATGCGCTGGATAACCTTTAAGTGTGAAGTGTTACCCATCACAATCACACACCCAAGCACCACTTATAGAGAGGGGGTCCCTGAGCAGAGGACAAGCATGCATCCCATGTAGGGCAAGTTGAGGCCACTGTTTGGGGGCTGCTTGATATTTTATTAATTTTATCTGCTGAGAACTTCAAATCTTTTCATTATTAGTATATTTTACTAAGTTGGTGCCTTTAGGTTTTTCAAGTAAAGGGCACAGTTTTTCAACATTAAACTTTAAATCATCAGGCATTAAAAGTTATTTGTTATCATGAGTATGTTTAAAAACGGGGTGCTGAAGTTATCACATAAATCTCCCAAACTGAAATGAGCTAAAGAGAAAATGTTTCTTTGAGAAAGGGAGACCCTGGAAAAATGAGTCAGATCACTGTCTGCCTTTATGTCTGGTCAGCCAGGTCTGATAAATGGACCCATAAACCCTTTCCACTCATTCATTCATTTGTTCAGTCAATCAGTCATTTGTTCACTCATTCCACAAATATTTATCGCGGGCCTAATCTGTGTCAAGCAGTGAATTAGATCCTGAACAAAACAGATCTAGTCTCTGCTCACAAGGAGCTTATAGGCCTGTGTAGAAGACAGTGTTTAAGAGCATCATCATCTAAATAAATGTAGAAGGATACATAGTTGGGGAACCTGAACTAAGCTAATGTTCAGGGAATACTTTACTGAGAAAATGAACTGTGTGTTCATACCTAGGTGGGTAAACTAGAGCTAACTTGATGAGAGGGTTCCTGTATGGCAATAGGGGAAGAGGTGGAGAAAAGATGCAATGAAGAAGTCTATGATAATAGAGAATGGCAAAAAAAAATAAAGGTTTAATGCAAATACGGAGAAGCAGCAGGAGAGGTAGGCAGGTGTAGGTTAACATAAAAACTAGAGCTTAGAGAAAAGCAAGAAGAACCCAGACAAGTGAAAGTATAGAAGGATGCAACTGGAAAATCCGAGCTCACCAACAAATTTGGTCTGGAGGACTGGAGTGTGAATAGGGAAATGAACTCTCAGGGAAGGTTGTAAATTCCATCTCAACACAGAGTGAGAATTTCCAGAAAGGTCTGTGAAGGTGCTGAGTATCTGACAAAGCCTTGTGACTGAATCCCACTGCTGGTTGAGAATGATGGCATCATTGGCAACTTCTAACCCAATCTTAGGCAGTGAGGTGGCACAGAAACAGTGAAGCATATACAGACTATTTAGGGCTTGTTATGCCAGTCAGAATTTAAGATTAAATCATAAAGTCAATGGGAAGCCATTGTGGGAGTAGCATAATCAGCAGTTCATTCCTTTCATTCACTCTGGCTGTGCTACCTGGGACAGATTAGAAGGCAACCAGAGAGAAACAGAAATACAGGTTGGAAGACTCTTGTAAAGCAGGAGATGATCATTTGAATTAGAGACTGAGAAGTAAGAAGAGTAAGATGTAAAGTAGGACTTTGTTAACAAATTCGATAGAGGTATGGACGATGAGCAAGAAGGCAGTGGAAAAGCGCATGAGTTTCATGGCTGCCACAAGTCTCCCAGTCTTCAGATTCAGAGACAATCAGTGACACAAGAGCTTCCAGTCAATTTGTCTAACTCGGTCCCTACTTCTAAATGATTCCTGTCTTTATCTCACACCGTGTTGATTAGGTGAGGGTGCACACATGCTTATTTCAGGAATCATTTTCAGTCCAGATAATTTTCATGTCTTTGCATGAAAGAGTCACTGTAACAGCATGGATTCAGGAATTATACTGAACACATTTTCTTTTTTTAATGCAGATGGGTTGTAGTGGGAGTAGAATGCTAGATGAGAAATAGGACAAGCCAGGTCCAGCATTCAGTGAAGACAGGTCCCCCATTCCAAAGCCATATCTGGATCAGGCAGTCAGAAGATCAAGTTTAGAGATGGGTAAGAGTAGAGCTTAAAAGGGATTTGAAGGTGATGAGAAGAAACCCTATCTCTACGTGGATATAGAAAGAGATATTGCAGGCAGCAAAGCCAGCGCTCCTTACCATCTCTTTTATCTGTCTTGGAAGCTCTGTGGATTGGCAGGAGCTGCCTCACTTTGAGAGGAGTGCTAAGATAAGTTAATTATATGTTTGTATTTGATACCATGTGTTAGAAAAAATGCCAACTTGGTACTGTTCAGCAATGTAGCTATTGTAAATGAGAAATACAAGTGTATCTTGCTCTAAGTAAATTTGATTATAGGCTCTCAAGTTTATAAAACTTTATCAAATTAGTAGGAAGCTAATGCCTTCCTGAAACCTTGAACTTGGAAATTTCATGAATCACATGTGAAATGGTGAGACGTACCTGCAAAGTGTAATGTTACTGTCTGGTATACTTATGGAAATGAATGACCTTGGCATGGTTTTAGTTTGTAAACCAAGAAGGAGTGCAACAAAGCTTTGCTGGGTTTGAATGTGGAGTCAAGGAACTGCCAGAAAGGAGAAAAATATTTATGGGTCCACCTAAACCAAGAAAAGAATAATAGGGAGAGGTGACAGCTAACATTCAGAAGAAAATGCCCTAGGGAAAAAGCAAGTTTCTAGTCTGAAGCTTTATACAGCCAATATCTTAAAATCCAGTGATACAGTATGGAGTCTAGTAGCTCTAGAATTGGCAATTTCTGCTTTTACCCCCAAACACTTCAAATCTCTCCCCTGTGGTGCATATTTCTTTGTAGGAATTTATTTTTAATTTTATAACGAGAACTCCAACTAGACATAGCATTCACCTTCAAGAACTATGTTTTATATAAAAAAAACTCATTGTAAGATACACAATTGTGTTTAATAAACATCTCATAGGCATATTATAGGAGATAACATGTTTATTCTTAGGAAAAGGTATAATCAACTGTTAAAATATCACGGAACTATTAAACCATTATTTCAATTTTAAAATAAAAAAATGATGAGATGCAGTTATAAAAATTGATTCTTCATCACTGTTACTCAGAAATACAATGCTTCTCTCTTCTTTATAACTCCTTAATATATAGTTGTCAACCAATGAAGCATGAAGCATTCAATCAAACTACTTTCAAATACAAAATAACAATGTATTTTGAAAAATCAATTTTATTTCCAGTACTGAAGGCAAATTTTCAAAAATTGTGATGTGTTATTCAAACTCAGAAGAACCAAAACTGAAGATTTTAGAAAAAGATTAGTGGCAGCATCTAAAACAATTTTTAAGTTGATGAATGATGCAAAACCATTTTAGAGGGACCTGTCTGCATCCTGAATGGGATCATGTGGTTTCAAACACTTTGAAGGCATTGCATATTAATGCCTAAAGGTGGTCTGAGATTATGAACTCTCATCAACCTCTTCATAACACCCCCAAGTCACATTCTTGCTCCATTTCTAATGTTTCCCTTGTGTGAAAAATAGCACAAAGGTAACAATCTCCAAAGTTTTTGCAAAGATTAAGTGAGACAATGCATGTAAAGCACTTAACACAAAACCCAACACAAAGCTCATGCTCAATAAACAATTGCTATCATTATAATGTGACCTTCCTGCCAGTCAGAGAAATTCAATTAGTGGGAGCATGAATACAACTTTCTGACTGGGGGTTGAAGTATGCTCAATAATTTATGCTAACTCTGTCATCTTCATCTAACAACATTATAAAAGAGAGTCAACCTCAGATCAGCTAGTTATCACTTACCAGTGAATTTCAAGGAGATATAAGTTCTCTGAATGTCCTAAACCCAAAATAATTTAGTAAAATGGCTCCTTTTATTTTAAAGGAAATAAAATATCAGAAAAGTACTTTAAAATCGACAATAATCGGGATCCCTGGGTGGCGCAGCGGTTTGGCGCCTGCCTTTGGCCCAGGGCGTGATCCTGGAGACCCGGGATCGAGTCCCACATCGGGCTCCCGGTGCATGGAGCCTGCTTCTCCCTCTGCCTGTGTCTCTGCCTCTCTTTCTCTCTCTCTGTGACTATCATAAATAAATAAATTAAAAAAAAAATTTAAAAAAAAAATCGACAATAATCTGTGCTATCTGTGCCTGTTAAATCAAAAGACAGGGTTTGTATTCTTAATTTACATGGTAAGTCATTTGGGACCACGAGACTCACCACAACACTTCTTGATGCAGATGTGTTTTGATCTATAAAATAGGGGTATTAAATATATTACCTCGTGGAAAAATTTCCACAGACTGCTGTGAGCCTAAGAGTCCAGACAACCATACTTATCTTCTCTTAATTTTTCTTTTCTTTTCTGCAATGTGGCATGCCTGAATAGTCACCACAGCTGAGTTTAGCCAAAATAAGCAATATTTTTGGCTCCCAGTGGCAACAACAACAAAATCAAAGTGGTTTGAATGGTAAAGGGACTGTATTGTTCATGTACTAGAAATATCCAAAAATAGAGTAACTTTCGAGCTGTTTTTGATCAGTGCTCTTGCTCTGTTTCTGCTCCAGTGCATTGTCACTGTTCCCTCCTTCAAGTTCAGCCTCATCCTCAGGCTGGCTTTCCACATGGGCCAAAAGACCTCACTAGACCTCATGTGTTACATCCACAGGACTTTTTTTGCGGGAAATAAGACTTCTCTTTCTTTACCCATCAGATACAAGTCCTGAGCTTCACTTTGACTGGGCCACTTACTGTTCTGTGCCGTACTGCAAACCAGTCCTTATGGCAGGAGGTTGAGATTACACTGATTGGCTCAGAGGACAGAGGCAGAATCACCACTACCCACAGCAAGGCTGCTGCGCAGTGAGGCGTGGTGGGTGTTAAGACAGCATAAGTTGTACCACTTGTTAGATTCTGCCACAGAGGCTAAAAAGTAGCTTCAAGGGATGTCCAAGAGATTCTTTTGTGACCCAGCTCTGTTATATTTACCACCTCCGGGATCTACCCAAGTTCTGGATTGCCAAAGAACGATCTGAAAGATATAATTATTTCTTTGCTAAAAATTGGCACTCCCCTGACAACAGCTCATTGTCCTGAGACCAAACTTGTTTACTTCTGCCATTTCCTCTTCACTTGAGATGAATTCTTTTCATAAAACCCCTTGGTCTCCTACACAAACAGGCTCTTGTTAATTCCCCAGGCTGCTGGGTATGTGGCTTACATTGGTGTCTAACACCTCTGCTGTAAGTTTATACTGAAACCTTATATGGCAATGAAAAATTTTATAAGAACAAATCGGGATTCAAAGTACCTGGAGAAAAGTCAATGAATAAGAAAACATAAATAGAAATCATATGAATTCCTCCCCGGATGGATTTCAGCACACAGGGCCATGTGTGTCCATTTTTTAAAGGAGTGTGATGTAGGAAATGCTATAAAGTCATATTGCACTTTGTCTGACCCGCATTTTTTAGATTGGAAGAAATAACCCAAAGACCTTCAGGTCTTGAAATTTTCTTAAGGGTTTTCAAAAATGATGTAGAACTTGAATGATATATTTTAACACGGATAAATCATTTTCAAAAGTTTTTTTTTCCTTTTGGAGTTTAACTGAAAAGGTAATGTGCTCATTTCTTTTCCATGTATTTCATGTGTTGAAATTACCATCTTGCTATCCATCTTGAAAGGAATAAATGCACATCACCTATCAAAAGAAAGCACAAACCCACACACACACAAAACCCATTGCTTATGGGGAAGTAAAGGAGAATATATATATATACACACATGTATAGATATACACACATGTGTGTGTTATATATAGGTATATATGTATGTGATGTATGTATATATATTTTCAAACTTTCTCAAGCCACCCAAGCTATCCATTTAATAGAATTCTTTCTCTCTCTCATTCTCTCTCGCTCTCTATGTGTTTGTGTCTTTAGAGAATTTTGAGTTTTCTATAAAAGTCGTGTAATCTTTTTGAGCTAAGAACCCCTTAAGCTCTCTGGTGACACCTATGGAATCCTCTCAGAAAAAATAAGTTTAATAAGGAAATCAAGGATGTTAAAATATAGTTGTCAAAATAACAAGTGTGTTACATGACAATATACATGCTTCTTTATTCATGTATTCAATAATAAAATTATTAGGGACTGAACGTGTTTGCAAATAAGCTAACTACGGTTCAGAGAGCAGAGGTAACTTGCATCAGCAGCTACAGTTATAGAGTATTTGGTTTTGGGTTCAGTTGTGTGACCCTCAAATACATGTAAATGGACTAATCACAATAATTGCTTCAGGAAATACCATCATTATTGTTCCAGGTATTACCCTCTTTTCTTTAATTAATGAAGTGAAATAAAATAATGACACGTCCAACCCAAGGACTCAACACTGACAACCTCTATCTACTACCCCTATCCTATCCTTTTCCTTCCAACCTGAGGTGGCCAGAAGGTTTATTGAACATTTAAATACACATGCATGTGCATGCACACACACACAAACACTTTTTCATAAATCATGTCTAAATATAGGCATACTTATACAATGTTGTTTATTTTTAGTAGTTTTTTAACTTTAATACTTTTCATAGTCAACATCACATTATTAGGAGTTATTCATCCACATTACTAAGTACACCAATAGTTTAATCAGCAAAGCCAAAAACTCCACAAAGGAGGGTTTTTAACTAGCTCTATACTGGTTATAGGAAATAAATTTGAACCTCAACCTCCTAACTGAAAGAAAAGCATTTGCTCTACTACCCTAGAACTGCTGTTCCTGCCCTCCAACATCTCTTCCTCTTGGGAGCAACATATTTGTTCAGAGGGAGTCCTTCCCAGAAGCCCTGAATCACAATAGTAGGTGGCTGCCAACCTTACCCAAAGGTATGATTGGCTTGTTATCTGAAACATGTAAATAAATTGGCATTCAGCATCTCTGGCCTGGGGGGCAGAAAAAGGAAAATCCAGCTCACAAAACTGTTCAGAGACCAGAGGAAGGAGGCTACCTGGGGAGGAAAAGTGGTTCAAAATCACAACAGATTGGGCTGTGAAGAAGACCATCATATTGCTTCACTTGGGCTAAGACCAAAAGCCAAGCACAGCTAGACCTTTGGGGGCAGGACTCAGTGCCATGTTGCTATGGTGATTCTTCTACCAGCTCAGATGTTTCCTCTGCCTTCTAACAGAGCTCAGCCTCCAAGATGGGAAGTGGGGAGAGTTGTGGGAAGGAAAAGATAGAGTTGCCAAAGCCAGGGACAGAAGAATTCTACTGTGGGATGACCATGAGATGAAAATCCCCTACTTTCCTGTGTGCATATGTATGTGTTTCTGTGTGCAAGTGTGCATGTGCCAGGGACGTGGAGTGGACTCTCTGCTACATGCCTACCATGGGAGTGTTTAGCTTTGACTAATTCATCCAAATCTTACCCTCTTCCCAAATGATGATAACTAACTCAGGTAACTCAGAATGTTGCAGAATTTCTATTTTCCTAGACTGAAGATATCTTATATGACTAGCCCCTTCCACCACACACACACACACACACACACACACACACACACACCACATACACCCTTCTGCCATCTTTTCTAAACAAACAACAGATTGCATTGCTGCTGTTCAGAATATTATGCCAGGAAAACAGGGAGAAATTTAAAAAAAACTTCTTCATCAAGATTCAAACCAAATGTATATTCCTACCAAGTGATATACTGCACAATTATAAGCACTTCATTAATGTTCATATAAGCCCATGCCTGCAGATTCAAGGAAATTGTTGCCCAGCCTTACTCTCTGGAGAAGGGCCATATGAAAAAGTGAGTCCTATTTGCCATCTACACAGTGCATTCCAGAATGCCCAGCAAGCATCCTCTATAAGGTCATTTATAATCCCCACTTTACAGATGGACAATCAAAGCAATAGAGGTGATGTGATGACTTTCTCTACAGCTTCTCTAAGGATCCTCACAAGTGAGCAAGCTCCTTTTACTCATTGAAATGACTTAAAAAGAAAACAAGCAACAACTTTTTCCAAATCACAATTTTTCACGAGGAAACATGGCAGTTACCATGACCACTACCAAGTATTAAAAGAATATATTTCTTTCTCCTTTCTGGGGTAATGCAACTTGAAACTTAACGTAGCAGATGTTCAGAGGCCACTGTGCCAAGTACCGCCAACAATTCTAGATAAGCCCCACATAAGAACTAAGACCCTTTTATAATGTAGCATCTTTGTGTTGATATTTTTAAAGTGAAATAAAATTAAGATGATTAAAACCCATTAATTTTTGCACAGTAAAACTTTACAGCAAAGTAAAAATTTACAATTAAAGAAAGAAAGGAAGAAAGAAAGAAAGAAGAAAGAAAGAAAGAAAGAAAGAAAGGAAAAAAGAAAGAAAGAAGAGAAAGCCTGCCTACTCAATAAGACTTTCTAATGACATTACAGAGTATGTCATTATTCCATGTATGACCTTGAGAAAATTACTTTAATCTTCCTCATTTTTCTTATCTGTAAAATGGGGGGATAAATAGTATCAACCTCTCAACTCAAGAGATTTTGATGATTAAATGAATTACTCTGCATGAAAAGATCTTGGCATAGTGCCTGAGAGCTGAGTAAATACTAGAAGTTCTTAAAAGGTACCAAGTTCAAATGTCTTCCTTGAACTGGCAAATGACTACCGTTCAGAATGGAAGTGTAAAGAGATTCCTACTTTGTGAATCAGAGACAGGCATTAGCAAAATACTGACTGTTGACAAATTCACCCTCAAATTATTGAGCATCCATTATTTATAATTTACATGAAAAGAGGACCACTATATAATTTCTCAAACCATGACAGTACTTTCTGCCCCAAGGTGAACTCTGCCACAGACTAGGGTGAGCTGAAGTGTGGAAACCATATGCAGGGAAGGATCCAGGTTGTTTCAGGGCATAGAATCCAACTTTGTGGCATGGATGTGTGCAGCTGGGCAAGTTGCATCAGCCTGGCAGCTGTTAAGCCTGAAGCAGCAACTTTGAATAAAGGTTTCCAGCTGACTGCACATCTAAATGGCAGGGTCACGAATGGCCTTAGGTTCTGGGAGACAAGGCTGTATCCATGATTTGAGAAGAGCCTTTACTCTAGGGATGTACAAAGAGGAAGGTGCACCCCCAGCAGTCTCTTAAGCCACAGACACATGTGCTAGGAAGGAGGACCCACAAAAGCTGTCACCTTGGAATAACAGAATGGCTGGTTACTACAGAGAGTTCCATAACTCAGTAGGTGTGTTTGTTTGTAGTACTCCTGTTGTAACATGACTTCTCCCTGTAACCACCCTAAGGAACAAATTGCTATTCATCTCATTATCAATTGATAAACATGAGATAATTCAGTTAATTTGTGGCAACGTCACTGTTGGAGCCCCAAACTATCAAGCACCCACAAAGAAGTTAGACATCACCTGATTCACTGTCATCGTTGTATGAAAGAAACAGTCAAGAAAGAGATTTGTTGACCATTCCAAACCCTCATAATTCATCACACTAGCTGAAAAAGCAACAATTCAGGGTTGTTTTCAAAATTCACTAAGGTTACCTTTCTAATGAAAACAGTATGCTACCATGGAGAAAACCAACAACCTGGAAACGTAAGGGTTGTTTTTCATTTCCTAGCACTGTTCATTTCCCAATAGTCTTCCTGTCTGTGATGTACAAACCTTGATCATCCCCAGAAAAATATAGTTATTTTTTGTTTTACCAAAGTATAATTTATATACAATAAAATCATTCTTTTAGCATAAAAAAGCAAAACTCACTGAGATTAATAACTCAATTGAGAAATTACCTGTAACCACTACCCAGCCTGAGGACCATGACTCAAATATTCTGTCAGTTTAACCAAAAAGAACAAACTACTTAGTGATCAACATGAGTTCTAGGAAATGGCTAACCACAGATTGAGCAGCCTCCTCCTTTTTGGAAATCTCCCTAACCTGTTCTTCTATTCACTTGCAGCTGATCAAGGACAATTGAATATAATTAAACCCCAATCACAAAACTTCCCCACACCCCTTCCTAAAGCCTCACCCTAATAGACTGTCTCCTTTTTACTCTATAATGTTCACTCTCCTTTCAAGCCCTCTTTGAACTCTGGCAGGAACAAAAGTGGTGGGATGGTTCTCTTGCAACCATATAAAAAAATAGTCTTTGCTAATTTGATAGCTTAGCTTAGTTTTGGTTTTAGCACAGTAGAATTTGAATATGAAAGTATTACCAAAAACCTGTTCATTGAATAACAATTTAAAAATATAGATTTTAGAATCTAGTAGCTCGTCAACACCTTCACAGCTATCTCTCCACCTTCACAGCTATTTCTCCACAGGTTGTTTGGACTGGGCAGTACAAATCTCATTTATGATTCTTTTTCCTCCATTACAGCTTCCAAGAACATTCAAGGTGTCAAGTTTTCTGTCATCTTGTGTCCCTGAGCCACTGATCGTGCAGAAATCTGTACTAATCATTTTTGTACATGTAGTGTGAGATATAAACTTATGTGTGTCAAAACATGAAAATTTGGGGAAGTTGCTATTATAGCACCATAAAGTATCCCATCCTTTCTAATATACATTGAATAAATGCACAAAAGAAATTGATTCACTCAGATTCATTGGAAAGAATTGATTTAGCACAGCTAATTTCTCCAACATAGCTAATTTCTCCTACTTAGTCCATTCATGGAGACTAAAGAAGACATATGGAAGACATAGACACTGATACCTGTTGCTGCAAAGTCAGCCCCTGTCACATACTATAATAGAAAGATAAAGTGTTCTGAGAGCACAAAGTGAGGTGGGATTGACTCTGAATAAGAGAATATGTGAAGGAAGGATGATATATCATTAAATCATTGAATCTATGTCTAGAGGAACTTCACTGGGTAGAGAAGAGAAACTAGGAAAATAATATGAATAAAGGCCCACCCTGCTTTTCTGTTAGGGTATAGGGCTAAAATAATAATTAAATAAGAGCCTACAGCAGTTTCCTGTGGTTTTGGCAACAGGTAAAACCAAAAGATCATTTTTAAGCTATTAAATGATCTCAGAAGTTTGTATCATCTTGAGAAAGATGATACTTTAAGTAGGTAGCTCATAGGGAGATAGCTGGTTAAGGCGTTTGGAACCATTGGATTCAAATATCTGTATTTTAAAAATGTCTTTCGATGAAAAGTCATTTTATCCTTTTTTATTTATTTATTTTTGTATTTTAATAATTTTTTGAGTATGATTGATATACAATGTTACTTTACTTTCAGGCATACAACATAGTGATTCAACTTCTCTATACATTTATGCCATGCTCACCACAATAAGCAAGGCTTTTAAATAACATCATCAAATTCAAATTCTACTGTGTCAGAAGCAAGATTTAGTTAGAATTAGTGGCGGTTGTTTATGTACATACTTGCTGTAGCAAAGGAACACCACTTCCACTCCCATTTCATTGTGCCCCGCAATCCCAGAGTGTTGTACCATTCCCAAGGGGCTCCCTCAACGTAGTGTCCTTCCTTAATGCAGTAAGCAATAAGATCAGCTTTGTCTTCACAAGAAGTTATTTTTCAGAGCCAGCATTCAATAATCTCTACCTTCCCATTCTCTAGTGTCTGTTTATTCACTTCCTGTGAACTAATCACTAAAACCAAATACGTATTTTAGTATTTTTGTTCTGCACCACCCTATATCGGGTACCAATGTCTATTTTAGCCAAAATAGACTGATTATATTTTACTCCAATAACCCTAAAGTCTCAATAATTAATACAATGAAAGCATATTTCTTGCACATTCACAAATACTACACGTACAGTATGAGACAAATATAGGGCTGTCCTTCACACAGCTACTCATGAACACAGACTGACAGGAGTACCACTATCTGGAACATTGTTATCCTCCAAAACAGAGGAGAGAGACACTGCAGGATCGTTCATGAATTTTTTTGCTGCCTCAGCTTAGCAGTGACATGTATTATTTCATTGGCCAGAACCATCCAGATGGCACACCTAACTTCATGGGGCCAGGGAACATGGGAAGCATATTTGATGAAAATTATTGTACCTGAAACACTAAGCTTGTTTAAAGATATCCACAATAAGGAAAATGAAGAGACTGCCGGAAAGGGCCTTCAAATCTGCTGAAGGAAAACACTCTAACACAAAACACACAATAAATACCTTTCTACCTTTCTGAAATCTCTTTCACCTGGAACTGCCCCAAAACCAAGTCCTGATTATTTGCAGAGAACCATTAGCAGGTAGGCAGGATCTAGACACCCCCCATATCCCCATGCCCACTCCACCCCCACCATGATTTTGGTTCCAATCTAGGTAAGAAACAGTCCAGATCATTTGTATATGATTGTTCTGGAACACTCCTCCTTTACCCACCCCAATGTTCTTTTAATCAGATTTGAACTTGGAAGATTTGGGAACTTACAAATGACCTATTAACCTTGGAAACCTCTGTAGTTCAAGATAATAATATGACCATGTTTAGCTTACCCAAAATCAATGTGAGTAAAGTAACTTGTAAAACTCTAAATTCATCACGGACACTAGTAGATATGAGTAAGGTCACCCTCCATACACTAGAAGCTCTGTTGGATTTGAACACCACTCACCACTATCATCCTAATTTACTCCTGGCATGAGGGAGTAGACATCCTCTCTTTATTAACTCCTGGAAATCTGGCTCCTCCATGAGGTTCTGTGGTCCAAGGTCCTACTTCAGTGCTTTAGAGTCTAGTGTTGGGTTTAATCAAGTCCACATACATTCGTACATCTGTTCTCATTCATTCAGATGGCGAGATGCCTGCTGGAATTACCATGATCCTGAGGCTCTGGATGTCAAAGCCCCCAATAAACTGAGATAAACCACCTGAAAACCATGACGACTGACAGCCCTTTTGCAGGAAGCCCTTCTGAGCAACAGTGATGCCATGTTGACCCCATAAGGCTCTCTCCATAGTACTCTTATCTATTCATATGTCTATTCTAAATCTAAGAATAGCTGCAAGCAAAAGAAAACAAATACCCAGAATCTAAATGCCTTTCTCTCTGCCAGGAGGACAGACTGCAGAGCCGCAGGTGCTCAGGAAACCCAAGACAGCCCTCTCCAGACCAGCCAAGGCATGGAAAATAACAACGGTGTTTACATTTAAAAAAAAATAGATGTTTAAAGTGTATGCTTTCCCCAACTTACTTCACATTTTCTTTTGTCTTTACTTCCATCTCCCTGAAGGTAAGTCATTTTGGCAGTTCTCACAATTATTTCAACTACCTTAAAAGATACCAACTTCATCCGTGGAATTGGCCTGTCATGCTGTACAAATCTATTGAGTATGGTATGAAATCCCTTTTTATTAAACTGTGCAAATGAAGTCAGATCGAGGAGCAAGTGCTTATACCTCATATATGGAGTGACTGTGGGAGTCCCACAGAGAAGCAAATTATGGTTGCATCAGGACAGAACAAACTTGAGAGGGAAGGAGAAGAAAGTGTGGGGGTTTTCTAAGAAGGGGGCTTGGAATCCTGATGCCCTATGGCTCAGACTTCAACTCTCAACCTCAGAGGATTGTGGAGGTGGGAAGTAGGAGGAATGGTACCCAGAGTCTGAGCTGATGACAAGTGAGAACAGGGCACCTAAAGAATGCATGAAGTAGAAAGACTTTTTGGAAGCTCTGCTTGTATTGGCTAAGAGAATCCTGAAAGGGAATAGCCTTTAGCTGCATAGAGAAATAACATTCAGCAGTGAATTGCAGAAATAATGCGTGGATGAGGGAAAAAGAAACCCTAGTTCAGGTCTTAAAATAATAGAATCTTAGAATGAGATCATTTATGCCATCTGTTAAGCTTCTAAATAAGGAAATGGAAGTGTAGGAAGATATTGTGTGTTGCTTGTAGCCACAGAGTTTCTAAGGTACCGAGTTACAATATGTTTTAGGTGAATTCCCACAAATTTCCATTGTAAAACAAAAGTAAGAGAGCATATACCATTGCCAATTATTATAACTGGAGTTTCCCCAGAAGTGAACCCTAGATCAAGGATTTGTTTGCAAGTATGGGAGAGGCAGGAGAGACTGGATAAGCGAGTGAGGCACTAATACAGACATGGAAAAAGTGCCAATAAAGCAATAAATGGTGAGCAAGTTACCCCTCTGGGCACTTGGAGATAATTCAACTGGGGAAGTCTGGGAGATGAATAGACTGCGTACTTCAGATTCTCCCACTTTTGGAAGAAGGAGCTGGTGTATTTATCTATCAACTTCCCTCCATCACTGGTTGAGGGTAGCACCTAAAAAGAGAGAATTCCCTGGCCCTTTCAGCCTGCTCTGCGAGTGGGCTGAGCAGACCTCAGTTGCTGCAGAAACAGTTCTTAGACAAAACTGGAGATGTTGGCAATTGTAAATCATCATGAGTGCAAGCAATGTAAATATCTGAAGGATGTGTGTGAGACACCAACAGTGTCTGCTGTTTATTTAGCTATATTTCTGCTCACCTCTATTCCAGAGATAATTAAGAGGTGGAGGCACCCGCTTTCTCTTGCTTACTGCGTGACTTGGTTCTTTACAAGTGTCATAGGGGTGGCACGCACTAAAATGCAACCTCAATAACTCAGTTTTGCCATTGATCCATTTTTGCAAACTCTGCACCATAAATGCTACATCAGTGGCTTAAAATACATATAATATTGTTTATAGCCAAATCCCCTATGTATCAGTGTGTGTCATCATAACACAGAGCACAGATACATAGGTGTGTAGTTCATTTTGTTAGCTTCCAAGCTGGCATAAGTATATCCTAAACTTCTGAACATTATAGCATTTAAAATTTAATGAACTGTGAAAAGATTGAATTGATACCAATAATTCAAGTCATGGAATTTAAATACATGACATAACCCCCAAAGTCTTTATTAATATATCAAAGGGATATATAGGCATATGCCACATCAGCTTTACAAATAAACAAGTATATCTCATTGAATTTAAAAATAAGTCTATATCTCAAATAAAATTGTATATCTTCTTCTGGTGCTGCCTGAAATACTATTTGGAAAGTTGACTTCTAGAATAGTTAAATTTAAAGTCATTTTAATGTACAAATCTCTGACAAGAACTAGAAGTGCAACCTATCACCCTGAAAAAAAGATAAAATAAATGTAGATTTAAAAAGGACTTGAATTTCTTTAAAGCTCTCAGAAAATGTTACCATTTAGTAATGACATTCCCTATTCATTTGACCTCAGCTTGACATGCTGAATTGCTCTGAACATCTGTGGCCAGACACATAAGTTCTACATCTTAACTCTTGCTTTTCTAATTTATACAGAAATGCACATTAAAAGAATGCCAAGGCTAGAGCCAGAGACAATAAAAGAAGCAAAGTCACAAGTAATTATAAAATCCACATCTACCAGTGCAAAGAGGTTACCAACATTTCCCCACCAACTTTGATAACATTCCACATGGAAACAGCTCAAACTTGGAGATATTTCATGTCCCTTACCTGATTCTATGGATTCAAAATATCTGGGTTAGTAATATCTGAACTTATGTCTCTAGAACTAAAATAAAATAGAAACATTCTCATGACTGTTGGACTACTAAATACATTGTAATATGATTGATTACAAGGGACATGAGGTATAGAGAAAAGGTATTGGATTATTTCAATACAAGCGAGAAATTTTAGGAAGTGAGTAGAGCTACAAACTAATTTTCATGAATGTGTTAGCTGTTCTCTATAATGTAACACCAGTGTAACTCAGTCACATAAAGCTGAAAAAGAGCAATAGACTTTGTGGTCACAGTTTTCAGTGATACTTCATGGTTCATAGCCCTGGACACATATTCAAATAACCTGAATTTAAAAACACAGTTCCCAAACCTCACCTGTCATCTCTAAGGTTAAACCCAAGAATTAAGAGGATTTTAATGTTCAGCCAGAGTTAAGGACTGCCATTCATTTTTGTTAGTAAAGAACAATAATTCAAATGGCCTTAATAGACATCATTTGTTAATTTCTTTTTTTATTCTTTTTTTTTTTTGCCCTTGTTGGTATTTATATCCGATTCATTATTGAATCAACAAACTAAGGGCTTCTTCTTGTAGCAGAACCAAACTGTTATGTCTGATTCTCCAGTGGACTTTTCCAGACAGCCTACACCACTCATTCCAGTGAGGCCTGCAGGAGACAGCCAGGTCAACAGCACAGGCAGCTCACTATCTAGCTTACAGTGTTGTTTTGGTTTTTAACATGTAATTTTAAACTCATTTTAGTCTTAGAAAAGTTGCAAAAGGAATACAGAGTTCCCTTATATTCCTTATCCTGCTTCCCCTCCTGTTAACATCTTATATAACCACAGCACAATTATCAAGAACAGAAAATTAGGATTGGTGGATTTAAGCTAATATTTGTTAAACTAAATTTCACCAATTTGCCAACAATGTCTTTTTCCTGTCACAGAATTTTATCCATGATCCCACACTGTATTTAGTGGGTATTTCTTTCGTGGTCTCTTCCAGTCCATGATGGTTCCTTGGTCTTTCTTTGTCTTATGACTTTGACATGTTTGAAGAGTAATGGTCAGTTATTTTGCAGAAAGTCCCTCAATTTGGGTTTGTTTAGTGTTTTCTCCCATTGGAGTGTGAGGTTTGCATTTTTGGCAAGAATTCCATTAAAATTATATTTTATTGAAAGTTTATTCATATTTTATTGAAGTTCGATTTGCCAACTTATAACACCCAGTGCTCATCCCATCAAGTGCCCCCCTCAGTGCCTGTCACCAAGTCACCCCATCCACCCGGCCGCCTCCCCTTCCACTACCCCTTGTTCATTTCCCAGAGTTAGGAGTCTTTCATATTTTGTCACCCTCTCTAATTTTTCCCACTTATTTTCCCTCCTTCCCCCTATAATCCCTTTCACTATTTTTTATATTCCCTGTATGAGTGAAACCATATAATGATTGTCCTTCTCTGATTGACTTACTTCACTCAGCATAATACCCTTCAGTTCCATCCACATCAAAGCAAATGGTGAGTATTTGTCCTTTCTAATGGCTAAGGAATATTCCATTGTATACATAGGCCACATCTTCTTTATGCATTCATCTTTCGATGGACACCGAGGCTCCTTCCACAGTTTGGCTATTGTGGACATTGCTGCTATAAACATCAGGGTGCAGGTGTCCCGGGGTCTCATTGCATCTGTATCTTTGGGGTAAATCCCCAGCAGTGCAATTGCTGGGTCATAGGGTAGCTCTATTTTCAACTCTTTGAGGAACCTCCACACAATTTTCCAGAGTGGCTGCACCAGTTCACATTCCTACCATTTGTTAATTTCTTAAGAAGCCACGATTGAACTAGTCAGTTGTCTATTAAAATAAACATTTTAGGAGCACCTGGGTGGTTCAGTTGATTGAGCATCTGCTTTCAGCTCAGGTCATGATTCCAGGGTCCTGGGATCAAGCCCTGCATCAGGCTCCCTGCTCAGTGGGGAGTCTGCTTCTCCTTCTCCCTCTGCCTCTGCCTCTCCCCTGCTCATGTTTTCTATTGCTCTCTCTCTCTCTTTCTGTCTCAAATAAATAAATAAAATCTTTAAAATAAGATAAAATGAACATTTCATTTTAAAAGTAGATAATTAATATATTGATTTTTCCATTCAAGAGAGATTCATTGAGAATCTGCCATGTGTTATACATAGTAATATATAATATGTACACAAAGATTAATAAAACATGGTTGCTGTGACCTCATATATAGATGAGAGGAAACATTTGTTGATAGGAAGATTATTAGGTACTGGAATAAATGCTCTAAGAGGTTATATTGGATACAGATGAAAAATAGAAAAGGTAGAAACTAATTCTACCTAGAGAAATCAGGGAGAGCTTCATAGAAGAGGTAAAAATTAACTGTTCATTGAAGGAAAGTTAGATCTTCGAAAAGTTGAAAAAAGGGAAAAAGGATTTGATGCAAGTTTTTAAAACATAAGCTCCTGTGGGCATATAAATAAATAAACATTTATTTGTAAAGTGCAAAATGTGCAAATGGCTGATAAGCATAGGAAAAAATCCTCAACATCACTGATCACTAGAAAAATACCAATCAAACCCAGAATGAGCCACCACTTCACACCCATTAGAATGGCTACTATTAAAATAACAACAACAAACAAAAAATTAGTGTCGGAAAGCAGGTGGAAAAATTGGAGCCTTTTGCACTATTGGTAGGAATATAAAATGGTATAGCTGCTATTGAAAATAGTATCATACTTTCTTCAAAAACTAAAACTAAAATTTCCATAATGCTCAGCAATTTGGTATATTCACAAGAGAATTGAAAGGAGGGTCATGAAGAAATATTTGTATACCCAAGTTTATAGCAACATTGTTCAAATAGCTAAACCATGGAAGCCACCCAAGTGTCCACCAATAGATGAACAGGTAAGCAAAATGTGGTATATATATACACAATGGAAAGTTATTCAACCTTAAAAGGAAAGGAAATTCTGACACATGCCATAGCATAGATATATCTTGAGAACATTATGCTACGTGAAATAAGCCAGTAATGTCAAAGAAAATACTGTATAATACCATTTTTATGAGGTATACTAGTAGTCAATTCATAGACACAGAAAGTATAATGACAGTTGTCATGGTGAAGAGAGAGTTATAATAGGGAGTTATTGGCTTTAGAGTTCCAGTTTTATAAAATGGAAATAGTTCTGGAGATGGATGGTGTTGGTGGTTGCATAAAAATGTGGAAGTATTTAATATACAGTGAACTTTTCACTTAAACATTGTTAACATGGCAAATTTTGTACTATATGGATTTAACCACAATTTAAATTGAGAAAAAAAAGGGAAAAAATATAGGCTCCTAATGCTCTCAGTAGCATGACTTTCTTTTCAGTTTGGAAGTTTTTCTAGGGCTATCTGCTGATTCTGAACTGTCAATTCTTCACAGGGTAAAGGATATGGTCTAACTAAAGAGGGCACTTAATGGGATGAGCACTGGGTGTTATACTATATGTTGGCAAATTGAATTTAAATAAAATATTTTTTTAAAAAAAGTATATGATCTAGATAATACCAATGGAATGGGCAAAACTAAAATCCAGCCAGCCAGGGATTTCTACACACACACTCAGAGTTAGAAAAAGCTGTGGTTTAAATAAGTATGAATACTAACTCCTGATCAGAAATAGGATCAAAATGAAGGAAGTTTGGAAATAGGAAAGGGAAAATGATCATAGGAAATTTCTGAAAATCCTGGGTGGTGATTGGGATAAGTCCTCCCTCCTACTCCCATTACACCATGTAGAATTTACTAAGGTACTGGCAGGAGTCTGGTACTGATTTCACCATATATCCAGCTTCTCACCTTGTGTTGCTGGAGCTAGGCCCAAGAGTGTAGGTTGGAAGACAAAACTGAGTTGGCTGATTAAAACAGAAAGAAGTAAATTTTTATGGACAAAGACGGTTAGAGAAAGGCTATGGAGTTGTTGCTGTGGCCACTTTGGGGGATGGTCTTCTGACTTGTAGAAGTCAGTGTTTATCCATTGAACAAATCCTCTTTATGTGCATGAATTATTTTTCAGGCATAAAAAACAAGTGCAAACTCTATCCTTCCAGAGTTTAGTGACAAAGACAAACAAATACATTCTTGTCAATTACTTGAAGATTAGAATTATACTTTATGCATATGTTTATCTTCCTTGCTTCCTTCCATTCCATCCCTACCACCATTCCCACCATTGTCCCCAAAATTGTTCAGAAACTTGATGAGAGAATAAATGAATATATAAGTGAATGGTTTAAACTTATAACATCAGAAGTCTGTATATAAAAAAGCCCAAGTTGAAAGAAAGCTTAAAAATTGTGAACAAATCCTTCACTTTATGAATGAGAAAGTGGTATTAAAAGAAAGTGTAACTTGTTCAAAGTCATAGCTAGAATCTGTGTCTTTTATTCCATCCCGGACTTCTTTCACAAGACCCTTATATGTTGTCAAAAGCCTTTCTTAGGGCCTCACTGAAAATTTCTCTTTGGGGTAACTTGAGACATGAGAAACACATAGAACACCACAAATTACACCAATGTTTGTCAAAGTAAGAATAAACAGTAATACATGACTAAAGACATTTTAGAAAAGAAGCTTAGTGGAGGAAGGAAGACACTAACCTTCCCAGAGTGCAATATATTATAAAGCCACTATGATTGAAGATGTGATAAGGCTACACAGACAAATTAACAGAAGAGAGTAAGTAGCCCAGACACAGAGCGAAGAACATATAGAAATTTAGTATAGTATAAAGTGGGTATCACAGATGAAAGGGCAATTTAAAATTACTCTTTAAAAGTGCTAGAATGGGTTGCCTGGGTGGTTCAGTGGTTGAGTATCTGCCTTCATCTCAGGTCATGATGCCGGGTTCCTGGGATCGAGTACTGCACAGGAAGCCTGCTTCTCCCTCTACCTATGTCTCTGCATCTCTGTGTGTCTCTCATGAATAAATAAATTTTTAAGATCTTTTTAAAATAAATAAATAAAAAATAAATGTGCTGGAACACTTGAGAAGTATTTAGGGAAAAAATTGCATTTTCCCTTCATACTTTATACTAAAATTCCACATGGATTTAGGAGTTAAATGTAGAACAATAGACTGACTAAAAAAAATCCAAAAAAAATTGTAGGCAAATGTTTATTAAATCTTTGGAGGAAGGAAGACTTTTATAGCTTGTAAGTAATAGGAAAACACATGAAGAAAGTGACAGGTATGATTATAAAATGTTAAAGCTGGAAGTTTCAGAAGTTTACCAAAATTAAAAGGCAAAATACAAAGAAAATATTTGCAAGAAATATAACAGAATTTTAATGCTTATATTCTACTAAAACCTCATAAACCAAGAAATAAATGCCACAAATCCATATGGAGGAATTATAGAAACAATATGATAATTATGACCATAAAATTAATAAACAATTTATAAACATAAAATCAAATTGCTAATAAGCACGTGGGAAAATATTTTATGTCAAATTGCTAATAAGCACCACCAAGACATCTATTTACATCTATCCGTAAGCCAGGAACAGGTCCTGGACTACACAATGAAGAATAAGAAGTAATTATTGACAAAATTTCTCTCAGATTATAAAACTAAGGGATGCTCATTTGTTTCATGGAGCACCTCATGACAAGCCTCAACTTTCTTATGTACAAAATCCTTGGAGGTCAACCTTTTAGGCTGCCTTTTGAAAACAAAGTAATTTAATGCTAAAAGAGAGACAAAGAGAGTGCAATTGTTGAGGAAGGAATAAGTGAATAAGTAGATGGATGGATGGGTCAAACCTTAGCACCATTTATTACTTTAAAATTCAAATAAAATATAGAAAAAGAAAATCAATAAACTACAAGAAAGCAACAACAGGAAAATTGAATATACCATTGGGTACTGAATTGCATATATTTGACCAAGATGATACAAGTGAAACCATGTCTAGTTTTTCCCTTTAGTAAAACAAGTGGTTCTGTGAATAGAAGAGTAGGATCAGATAATACAGAAAGTATGAAATACTCTTAATGCTCAAAGAGATTGAGGGTAGTTGCAGGATATATATGAATATTTAGCTGGAGGAAACACCCATCTGACTACTAGGCAGGGGAGCAAAAGATGATGGTAGGCTACAGAAGACACCTGCCCAGTACTGGGATAGTTTGATAGTGTAGAAAAAAAGTCTGCCAAGGGACCAGAGAATTGGGTTCTGGTGCTGGAGAGAAATCAGGAATAGAATCATAGGATACCACAAAAGGGAACTGGAAAGGAACAGAGAATGCTTAAGGAGAAGCAGGAGGATTTGGAACAAACTGAAAAGAAAAGATAATGATAAGCAATGAGTGACTGACCAAAAGATATGCCCCACAGAAATCAAGAAAGCTTATGGTTAAAAACAAGCCATAACAATTGGTAATGAAGAAATTATTAGAGAATCTAATGAAAGGTGTTGCATTAGAGTAGGGGGAGCATAAGCCAGACTACAGAGGAGTGGAGAGACAACACAGAGAAAATAAAAACATCAGATGTAAAACATTTTTTCAAGAAGTTTAATGGTAAAGTGATAATGGGATTGCTTTGAAGTAACATTGGTGGATTTTAAAAATGAACAAATAAGTTAACGTCAACCAAAGCAGTATATGTGCATTAACTTGCTATGACAATGAATCCTGAATAAGTTTTTCTGATTTTGAACAAGTTTGTTCAAATTTCATGTCATATTTTGGATTCAGAAAACCCTAAATATTTCCCAGTATTTGTTAGTGTTCTTATGTCATTTTTAATAGCCCTAGAACTCTAATGTCATCAGATTTTTGCAAATGGAATCAAATGATCTCATGTCCCATCTTAATTCTTCAATGTAGCATTATTTGGCATTCACTAAGCATCAGTAATCCCTTTATGTCAAGGCCATTTGATTTTGTCTTGTCCATGTAACCCTTAGGAATGTAACCCCTGCCATGCAACTCTTTTGTCAGCCACACTCTTCTACAAATAGCCTTTAGACGTATTCCTTTCATATGTCATCTGCCTTGCAGAAAATCACCCTTATTAAGAGGTTATAGGAAAAAAATTTGTAAATAGAAACAATTCATTACAAACAAAAAGGCAAAGTGCTCAGAAAAGCCCTGTTTCTCATGTAAGGATTTTCATTAAATTCCCAGGCAATGGGGAAGAGAAAGACATAGAGAGCTGTGGCTGTCTCACAGTCCTCTGTGTTACCCATGTACATCCCAAACTGTGCTTTTGTTTGTAATTCTTCCACAGCTGCTATATGCTCCCTAACCACCATCTACTCTATTTCTGCTTAATATATATTCTTGGCATGGCCACTTCAGGGGAACTATAGAGGGAGCTGTGGCCATGCTTCAGTTCAAGAGGCAACTGTACCCATTTTGAACATGGGCAGAGGTTCATGATCTGGCCACCTCCCAAGAAACACACACCATTTACTTGACATCAGAATTCTATAATGAGAAATGACTACACCTTGCAGAGCCTCTCCCCTCTGCAACTGATAGGTCAATTGTTCTCATGCCAGCATAGGTTAAGTACATTGCCTAATAGGAAGGTATTTTCTAACAAGGTATATAAAACTTACCAATAAACAAACAAACAAACACAAACAAAAAAACTTACCCTCATCAGGAATATAATTGAATAGTCTAGCACCTGAACACACATTCTCCAGATTTAGGACTTCCCACACCTGGCCCTGGGACATGCAGAATGCCAAACGATCTATCTGAGGAAAACAGTCAACCCTAATATAAACGTACACCAGGAAGAGCAGAACCTAGACCCTGGGGTCATGCCACTGTGGCATTTTGGCTGGCCGACCCAGCTCATGCAAACCTTTTAACAAGATGTACAGAGCTGTTAGTGGACACACCCATAAAAAGAAAAGGTTCAGTTGTCAAGGACAGACCTGGCCAACCCAAGGCAATGCTGTTTCCAGAATATGCCCCAATACTACCATGTTATGAGTCATCTGGATACCTCCTTCCTCAATGATAAGAACATCCAGGTAGTTGTGATACATTTTGACTCCTGCTCTTTCAATTCCCATTTTCCTTACCTCTAATCTGTCTGCTCCCTCTGACCGCAGACCCCATTGGCAACCCTGCTCTAGTGATGTTGTATAATGCATTTGAGATTCATGTCTACCTAGCCATTGTTGTCAGATAGATTCTTGGAGGAGACAGATGCTTAGAAAAGTTCCTCCATCAGTATACTACCCATCTGCAATTGTCCCACCCACTTTAGTCCTGAATCTGTTTCTATCAATATGCACTGTCACAGCAATTATGGCATCCATTCTGAGTTCAACAAGTGGTCAAACAAAAGTACATGCTTTACAGGTTTCTGTCCCTTTATAGTATCTCATCTCATCCTCAGAAGTGACCTTCATGGGGATCCCTGGGTGGCGCAGCAGTTTAGCGCCTGCCTTTGGCCCAGGGCGTGATCCTGGAGACCTGGGATCGAATCCCACGTCGGGCTCCCGGTGCATGGAGCCTGCTTCTCCCTCTGCCTGTGTCTCTGCTTCTCTCTCTATCTGTGTGACTATCATAAATAAATAAAATTAAAAAAAAAAAAAAGAAGTGACCTTCATGTATTAAAAGCCTTTTCCACTTGGGAATTATTCTAGGGCTATGTCCTTTCCTTTGACTTTTCTACAGTCTCATCCTTAGGCTTCCCTCTGTCTCAGGCTCATAGGATGTTATAACTTAAGTTTGCTTGCTTGCTTGCTCTCTTTTTTTGTTCTCTCTCTCTCTTTCTCTTTTCTCTTTATACCCCTTTGGCTGAGTGACCAAGTTTTCTACTGTTTACTTTGTGTTCTGGAATTTTGACACACAGTTCTCCATCTCCCAAGCCCTGTACCCTACAGGATCCCCAGTTCACCATGAGAGGGAAGACAAAGTCAGGCCCCATTCTTGTCATTATCGAATACCAAGAGATACACCAAGGAAAATGCCACTTCATTTCTTCTCAGTGACTATCAGCTTTTGTCTACTAAATCTTCTCCTTTCTCAGAAACAGTCCACAAACTCGGAGTTAGCTCATTTTAGCCTATCTCTTGACTTTATAAAGTGAAATTCTCACCCTCCACACCTTCACACGACTATATGACCAAATTGACAAGGAGATTCTTCTAGATTCAAATCCTAGTTCTTCCACTTATCAGTTCTATGAAACTTTGTCCCTCTGCTACCACTTTAGTGATATATGAATGACAATACTTGTATATACTACATATACCATTGAAGAGATTAACTATTTAAAGGTCCATGCAAGCCATCCATATATACCTGTAGCAAATGCTCAATAACATATAGCTTTATTTCTGTTTCTACTTAATAGACTTTTGGTACCACAAAACTGAGACACAAATCAACTCTTTTAATGTTTGTTCTTTGTAATTATTATAAGATTTCACATAGTTCAAGAAAATATCAGAAAAGAAAAAGCAAGAACCAATCAGGTTCTCCTTCAATTAACCCATTAAACTCATTTTGTTTTTTGTTTTTTTTTAAAGTGAAAGAATCTCATACCTTAGGATAATTTTTTCAAAGTTTTCATGCATTTGCTTCAGGGAAGTTGAATAACCTTCCCCATACCTCACCCCAACCCCTACCCTTTTCTCTGGAAAGTTATATATTTTTTAAATGCCTCAGAGACAATCTATTAAATGAATAATTTGGAGCCAAAATGTCTGTTTCATTTTATTTGTTTTTCCTCTAGTTTGATAAAGTGGCCAATATCACTTGACTTGTCCCTAAAGTATTCCATGTTAGATTTCTTTCCTTACTGAGAAAATAGCATATACAGTAATTCTTCCTCTACTATATATAAATTCCAAATGCTACCTTAGCAGGATTATGAAATAAAAATGAATGCTTTTTTAAAGCATTTATGGAGACCAGGGAATAAATGATAGAATTTTCTTATATTTCTTGTATATGCAGATAACAGATACATTTAATGCAAGAAGGAAATAGAATTTTAATAGAATTTTTAACTAAAGATCTTGAAACAAAACTAGACATACATTTTAATTGAATTTCTGGCTCAAATTACAGCAAACCATTATAAATCATTAGGAATCAGTTTTAAAACTGCTTTCACTTTTCCCCATATTACAAACACAGAGGTAAGCTTTTACAGCTTCAGATAAGTGTTAATAAATTACCCGAATTTTAAAATTAATGGCTGCCCGGCTGCTTTGGGGAGATATCATTGTGTTTCATGAATATTTTGATTTTGTGATTAGATCAAAATGCACTGAATTCCTAAACAGTCATAACCAAGGTCTGCTGATCATAAACTGTTCTTTTTTAATAAATTATATTCCTCACAAATCTGCTGATATGGAATAATTAGAAATTGGTTGCCTGCATTTACTGTAATATTTGCATGACTTTAGATCTCCACCTACTGATCTAGAGGCTGGCAGGAAATGTACATTTTGTACATTTCTAAATATACCTTGCCTGCAGAGATAATGGTTTATATTGTGATGGTAAGAAGGTTTTTATTTGCAAAAAACAAAGAGGTGTCACTTGCCAGTTCTGGAAGACATTGATTAGGCAGTTTATGTCATTCCTATTCAGAACTTATTATTTACAGCTTTCTTGTTTTCTTTCCTTTGTAGGAGATAAAGATCTGTATCTTGTAAACTGCTTAAAGAGTGTCTATTTTGTCTTTTAGAAAGTCTTGAAATACATTTTATAGAATGCAAGCATCCGTGAAACTAAATGTAAACTGAGTAAAATATAGTATCCCAATTTATTATAATATCTCCAAGCATAATCTTTAAATTAAGTGGTTTATAAATAGTTACTCTGAGAAAAAAAATCCCCAAGTGTAAATCCATCTTTTACTATCTAAAGCACATGTATCTAAATTTGAACCTCTATAACCTACACTATGTAATCTGATAATTAAGTACAGTCATTGTAGAAACCAGACTGCAAACACATAAGGCTATTTTTATTCTGCTAAATCTAATGATCTTGTACAAAGTTGAGTGACTCCAGGACCTAAAAGTTTGTGTTTTAGAATATTCTAATACAAGAATATTTATGGAGTATTTCTGCAAGGCTCATTGAGAAAGAGGTTTTCACCAAGGGAACAAGAACAATTCTCGATAAAATTCAGGAAAAGGGTACAGGAGGCTTTCAGCTGCTTCTCATCACCATGTAGAGGTCTGGAGGAACAAAGAAGGGATTCCTAGGGGCATTGTTTCCTCTAGTAACAGGATAGGCACCTTCCTCTGAGACTTCATAATCTAAGGCCCAGGAGTTCAAAGTTTCCTAAGCCTAGTGGAGTTCCAACAAGAGCAATTCCTCCATGGGTATTTGGGTTGGGACTGGGCTCAGATCAGTTGCCTTGGTTGTGGTTCATGGCACCTGGCATTTCCTCAAAGACTTTTCAGCCTTGGCCATAATTGCTTACTCTTGGGATTCATTGCAACTCCTCAATTAACCACAAACACAAGAGGAAGTAAAAAGAATACCTAGATTCAAATGATTAACAGTTCAAGGAAAGGTTTTTAATGAACAACATTTAATCTTAAGGAAAGATCCTACCACCCTAAATTAGTAAATGCACAAATGTTCATTTGTTTCTAGGAAAGTAAAAGGGGGGTAACAGTCATATTTATAATTGGGGAGCCAGGCCTACTGTGGCTTGGCATGTTGGCAAATATATCTAAAATCCTGCCCCCAAATCCTGATTAAAGCCCATGAAAGGAAAATTCAGAATGCAAACAAAAGCAGAGCATGAACTGAAATCTAACTAGTTTACCTCTCAGGGCTGTATATACAATGAAGTGTATGAGATGCCTAAAGGCCTAGAGTATTCAGACGGTCCATGACTTACAAGCATTCAACTTAAGATGTTTCAACTTTATGTTGGTGTGAAAACAATACATATTCAGTAGAAACAGCACTTTGAATTTTGATTTTTTTCCTGGTCTAGTGATGTATGTATAGTACAGCCCTCTCTTGTAAGACTGGGCAGTGGCAGCGAGCCACAGCCCACAGCCACATAATCTCAAAGGTAAACAACCAATACACTTAACAACCATTCCACACCAATAAAATCATTCTGTGTTTCACTTTCAGTACAGTATTCAACACTTAATTATAAAATAGGCTTTGTTATATGACTTTGCCTGACTGTAAGCTAGTATAAGTGTTCTAAGCAAGTTTCAGGTCAGCTATGATGTTTGGTAGGTTAGGTGTATTAAATGCATTTTCAGCTTAAAATGGGCTTATTGGTACTATAACCTCATCATAAATCAAGGAAGATCTGTATAAATAATAAATATTACATAAGAACACAAAACAAACACCAACCACATAAATACTAAGGTATTTATGGAGATAAACTTTCAGCATGGATTTTTTTTGTTCTCATCTGACCTCTTTTACACATTCTTTCTGTTTCATCCATCTGCATTTTCTACATAAATCTTTATTTATGTTCTATTTGCATTGAAAAACTTCAGGTGAGAATCTTTTTATTTTTTTAACTCAAAAGAGAAGGTGCCTGCATTAGTCATACATGTCACCATTTGCATACACAGAGGCATCTCTATAGCCACAAGCAGCTCCGTGCTTCTTAATGTAAGTTGGAATCTGCACTGTAGAACCACATTTTCCCAGAATCAAACCTGTCATCAAGAAGCTTAAATCAAATTAAAATATTTTCTTCCCTCTGAATATGTTTATGTATCACAGATATATATTCTTAACACTTTACCTAGCTTTTTTCCAAATATATGGTTACTATTTTTTTAAAATAAAGGAGGTATTTCTACTAATAGAGAATAGGTTATTCAAGACTGATTTATCCACTTAATAAATACTGAATATCTGTTTTATGGAAGGCACTGTGGTAGGCCCTTGGAATACAGAGATGAATAAGGCCAGATTCCACCTTAAGGAAGCTGGGTCTATTGCAGAGAGAAGACCATGTGTACAGTAATAGTTCAGTGTAATCTGTTCTATATTGGAAGCATTCACAGTATACCATGTGAACAAAGGAAGGTCTCCAAAACAGAGTGGTCAGACAAGACTCCCTGAGATTCTTGGATTTTGAGAAAACCAGGAGGGGTGTTATGGACTAAAGTGAATAAACTGTGTTCCCTCAAAATCCATGTTAAAGTCCTAAACCCCACTGCGAGAGTATTTGGAAATGGAGACTTCCAGGGATAATTAGGGTTAAATGAGTTCATGAGGGTGGGGTCCTCAGATTAGAGCCCTTGTAAGAAAAAGAAAATCTCTCTCTCCATGCACACATGTCATGTGAGCACACAGCAAGGTAATGGCCACCTCCCAATTAAGAGAAGAAACCTCAGAATGAAACCTATCTTCTTGACATATTGATCTTGAATTTCCCAGCCTCCAGAATTAATAGAATAACTATGTACTAAGTATATAACAACTAAGAAGCTCAGCAAGGAAACAGAAGACCTGAACAACACTAAATAAATTGAATCTAACAGACAGTTATAGAACATAGAACCTAACAACAGTAGAATGTACATTCTTCTCACATGTACATAGAACATTCTCTAAGATAGACCATGTGCTAGACCAAAAATACTTTGGTCAATTTAAAGGGATAGAAATAACACAAGATATGTTCTCTGACAACAGTAGAATGAAATTAAAAATTAATAACAAAGAAATTTGTAAAGCTCATAAATATGCAGAAATTAAACAACACACTCCTAAATAACCAATGGATTAAATAAATCAAAATGGAAATTAAAAATACTTTGGGATGAATGAAAATGAAGACACAACATACCAAAACTAATGGGATGCAATTAAATCAGTGCTTATAAGGAAATGCAAATACCTATGTTAAAAAAAGAAGAAAGATCTCAAGTCAGTAACTTAAACTTCTACCTTAAGACACTGGGGAAAAGGAAGAGGAAAAAAACCTGAAGCAAGCAGAAGAAATGAAATAATGGAAAGTAGAGTAGAAATTAGTAGTTGTATCCCAGGGTGGTGTTAAAAAATGTTCTTGGACTACATCAAGACCCAGGAAAAGACTGCATACAAAGTATTAATGTTTATCATAGTTATGAATTCAGGGCTGGGAATGGAAGCATATAGCTATAAAAGTATACTCTAAATTCTGTACCTTATAAACATAAATCCTCAAAAAGAGTTCCCTCTTTTTATGCTTGTATTATGAACATACATGTTTATATATACTTATTATGAACATGTACTTACATCTCTAGGAGAATGCTATTCTCTGGATCCTTCAAGTTCTTCTTTAGTGGACATGTCCATGAGGCACAAAGTGTCTTTGGAAAGAGTAGATTACTGCACATAAACTGAGCATTGTTAGTGGAAACACAAGGTCTGCCTGGCTCCATCCTGATAGAACAGTAGGCTAGATATTCTTTAAAATAACTCCTATAGCACATTTTTGATAATAGAATGTTGAATAGTTCCAGCTTCACTCCTCCAAATCTGCTAGCTGACACTAGTCTCACCTAAGTACTGCATCATTTTGATATTTATTTTGAAGTCTGAAATTATCATACTAATTCTTAGTTTTATTTTTTTAAAGATTTTATTTATTTAAAGAGAAAAAGCATGAGCAGGGGGAGGGAACAGAGAAGGAGGGAGAGGGAGAGAATCTCAAGCAGACTCCATGCTGAGCGTGGAGTCTGACATGGGACTCAGTCTCACGACCCTGAGATCATGACCTGAAACCAAGAGTCAGATGCTTAACTGACTGAGCCACCCAGGTGCCCCATAAACCCTAATTTTATAGCACAATATGCAGTGGTGGTTAAGCTCATACATTCTGAGTCCTGATTTTCTGGGTTCAACTTCTGGTTCTTCATCTTCATCTTCACATGACCTTGGACAAGTTATATCTGTGCCTCAGTTTCTTTATGTAAAATGGGGATAAAAATAACCACATGGAAGCCCCTGAGTGGCTCAGTTGGTTAAGTGACTGACTCTTGATTTCAGCTCAGGTCATGATCTCAGGATTGTAACATCCAGCCCTGTGTCAAGCTCCACACTGGGCATTGATCCTGCTTAAGATTTTCTCCTTCCCCCTCCCTCTTCCCTTTCCACCCTACCTCACCACCATCACCCCCAATCGCTTGCTCTTTCTAAAAAAACAAATGAACAAACCACATGGAGTTTTTTTATGAGTACATTTATAGATACATTATTTAGTAGAATGCCTACCATACAAGTGAATACATGTTGGTACTGATTATTTTCTACAAAGGATTTATACACACAAATCTTATTTAATTCTCACAACCAACCTGGGAGGTATTTTATTCTCACTCAACAAATTAGAGAGAGAGAGAGAGAGTGGCCCAGAAGCCAGTTTCCCATGGATCCGCATCTGTAAAATGGACTTAGATGCAGATTTTCTTATTTCCAGTCTAATGCTTTTCACACTGCCATAATGCCAAAAGGCAGGAGAATACATTGAGGAAAGTACATGGATGGACTCCATAGACAGTGGATTTGGCTTAACCCCACCTTGTCCATCTTCTAGTCATGTGTCTTTGGCTGAGGTACTCTACCTCTGAGCCATGTTTATAAGATGAGTGTATGAATTCCTACTTCATGAGGTTATTATAAAAATAATCAAGAAAAAATATCTAGCAGATGTCTGTTACATATTATGTGATCAACAAATGTTAATGTTCTTTCTTTCACATGTCCTCATAGCAATGAAAATATCCCCTCCTTACAGTAAGCTGTGCTCAAGAGAATCCCTCTGTGGCTGACAGATCAAGAGAGTCAGCTTTGAAATGTTCTCTCAGTGCTTTGTAATGTTAAACATTTAATACAATTATTGTAACTGAGATGTGCTCATTATTAGTGGATGGAATGAATGTAAAAAAATGAGACTCTAGTCATAAATTTGTTATACTTTTAATGTACTGAAATGCCATATATAGAGGCAGGAAAAGTCTGATTGTATTTTGTTTTTTGAGCCCTAAAAAATACAACAAAACAAAGAGCAAATAAATTTTAAGACAAAAATTTTAAATGGCAGGGATACTAGGAGTGATAACCCATATATAGATAACATTAGCCTACTTATGGGGAAATAGGCCATATACCCAGCCTTTCTAATAAAATGGAATATCCAGACTTATGTGATCCAGTTGAATATTCACTATAAATTAGAATACTTATATGAATGGAGGGAAAAATTACTAAAGGTATAAAACAAAATTTCTGCAAATGTGTACAATTTTTTTGTCTTCTGAACACAGGAGAAAAGATTTAAAAGTACTTGCCAAATTAAATAACTAAAGCAATAAAAAATAGAGAGAATTGTTTAATATTGTTTTCTAGGAGGAACCTGCCAGAAGAGAAAGGTAGCCCATCAGTACCCCCCCACACATACACACAAAGCTGAAGGTTATTATCATCTGCACTGAGCCAAGAGGATAAGTGAACAACAGTTTAGAACAGAGGATATGAGGAGACTAAAATGTTGAGTTTCGACTAGGAAAATACGCTTATGCCAAGAAATCTGGGAAAATGGGATTTGATAAAAGGCAGTCAATGTGATGGAAACTTCTAAGTCACTTCTAGATTTAGTTTTCAGATCAGGACCTAGACCAGAATCACCAACATCAAAAAATATAATTTGTTTTTCCTTCTGTGATTGCCAGCATTTGTGCCGAAAACAAGACGGCAATATCCAAGCCTTGGCTCTGTGGCCATACTTGAGTGACTCCGGAGAAATAGAACTCTGATGGCTATGATATGATATAATGCATTTCGTCCAACTTCATTGATAAAGCTCTTCTCTTTTAAATTTTCAAAAGTTATTCACACCTTACAAAATGGACCAAGCATTTGCAACAGCTCCATTTCCCAGGCATTTAACAGGAACCAGGGACATTTGCAGAATTATAAGAGGTCAAGGGAATATTTTATTAAGATAAATTTAAACTTCATTCTAAAGTTTAGTTCACTGCCCTTTTCTATGGAAAGAACACTGAAAATAAGACTTACAGTCTTAAGTTTTAAGTATATGATACATTATTGTTGATCATGTAGTACAGATTTTCAAAACTTACTCATCTTGCTTAACTGGAGCTTTACGCCCATTGTTAGTAACTTTCTGTTTCCTCTTTCTCCACCTCCAGTAATGACCATTCCAATCTTTGAGTCCTAGAATTTGACTATTTTTGATGCCTCAAATAAGTGGACTTACTGTCTTTCTGAGATTGGCTAATGCACTTAGCATAATACCCTCCAGATTCATTCATGTTGACACATATTACATAATCACCTTCTTATTCAAGACTGAATAGTATTCCTTGTATGTATATACCACATTTCATAATCCATTCATCTGTTGATGGACATATAGATTGCTTCCATATCTTGGTTACTGTGAATAGTGTTTCTGGATGACTATTATAAAAAAAGGCAAATTTTAGTGAGGATTTGGAGAGTTGGAACCCTTTTACACTATTGATGGGAATGTAAAACAATGCAGCTTCTATGGAAAATAGTATGGAAGCTCCTCAAAAATTTAAAAATGGATCTACTATATGATCCAGCAATCCCACTTCTGGGTATTGAAATCAGGATCACAAAGTGATATTGGCACTCCCATATTCATTGAATCACTGCCTTTTTACATTTCGTGTACTCCAGTTTTGTATTGTTAGCCCCTTTAACTTTTCACATTCTCTTCAACTAGATCATAAACTCCTTAAAGATAGAAATCCTGTCCTACATCTAAAAATAAGTATGACAAGTTGGTGATAATCTAACATAATTCCTTTGAGAATCTCCGAATGCTAATAACACCATAATATATGACTGCCCTTCTAAAAAGTCATTAAATTAGAACCAAAAAATTTAAGTGAATCCTTCAGCCTTAAGAAGTTATTGTGTACAGAGAACAACCTGGTTAGTTTGTGCCAACAGTGTTGACTATGTTCATTCCAGAGTTAAGAATCTTTATATTCAATTTTAGCCTCATAACACCAGTGATTCAAATTCATCTTTTAAGGAAATTGAAATCATATGTACCTGGTCATGTTCAAAAGTTGACTGCAGTCAACTAATATAAAACACACATACACACACGTATAACAGATTTTACCATTGGAAAGTATCCTCTGAGCAAGTAATAAAATAAGGGCATCAAACTGTCATACATGCAACAGTCATCCAAGAAACTAAGATGCTCAGAGTAAATTAAGGAGAATTTTAGGTGTAAAAACATGACATCTTAAGGAGCCAAGAAAAGAAGTCCTCAATGCCTGTGTTAAAAGTAATAAATAAATTGCATATTCCACATAGAGACTTGGGCTTTCTCATCCTTATCCACCCAGTCAATATCAAAGTCATGACACTGCTCCCTCCTGACACTGAAATATAGATCCCCAAATATCATAATATTGCTTGCATCCACTGAAATGGTGGCAGGAAAGCCCATGTACCTTATTGTGGAAGGGAAAATATAATAATTTAATTATTAAGCATGAAATAAGGCCCTGAATTATTAGGATAAAGTGTATATGACACTATTATAAATCTTAGTTTTGTCTATGATCCTTAACTTCAAATCCCAATTGTAGATGTCATACAAAATGCTGTCAATTCATGTTTCCAATACCTCATTTTGTCACCTTTAACTTAGAATGATGCAGGGTAGTATAATCTTTCAAACTATCTAAGGATATGGTATTTTGTTAAAATTAAAAATGCCTTGAGGTGCCTGGGTGGCTCAGGGGTTGAGTGTTTACCTTTGGCTGAGGTCATGATCCCAGGGTCCTGGGATTGAGTCCCACATCAGGCTCCCTGGAGGGAGCCTGCTTCTCCCACTGCCCATGTCTCTGCCTCTCTCTGTGTGTCTGTCATGAATTAATAGATAAAATCTTTAATAGAAATAAATAAAATAAAAATAAAAATGCCTGGTGCACCTGAGTGGCTCAGTGGTTGAGCATCTATCTTTGGCTCCAGATCATGATCCCAGGGTCCTTGGATGGAGTCCAACATTGGGCTCATCACAGGGAGCCTGCTTTTCCCTCTTCCTATGTCTCTGCCTCTCTGTGTCTCTCATGAATAAATAAATAAAATCTTTAAAACAAACAAACAAATAAATAAATAAATAAAAATGCCTTTCTTCGTTGTCATAACAAAATTTCAGAGACCCCAGTGTACAACAGAGAGGATAAGGGATACATAGAAATAACAAAAATATAAACCATAATAGAGTTATGTATAAAATATAAATACATAAAACTATAAAATATAAAGTAACAAGTGCTATAAAGGAGTGTTGAGGTGGAGGAAGGAAAGGTAGGAATGCCTGAATTCTATCTTTACCTGACAATTTCTTCTGTCTCTCAGGACTAAGGAAGCAATACATACAAGGGACAAAGATAAATGGGTGCATTATCACTTTAGAATTAGCTGGGCTAGGGCTGATACTCTAGTGTAGTATTCTCTGGCAAAGCTGGTTTGGAGAATGTATCTGATGCCCAAAGCCCCTACAAGGCTAGCATCTCACATTCTTAATTCTCCAACTACCCACTAGACATGATGAGAATTTAAGAAAAGAGGAGCAAGAGACACAGTTTATCAATTACATCTTTCAAAGGCAATGGGAAGAAGAACAAAAGAGATCTTGGCACCAGGCTACATCAATTTGCAATAGCAAATCCATCCACCAGTAAACATGGCCCAACAAATTTCTTTAATCTAACTAGATTGTGATGGAATAATAAGGGAGATAGAGGGAACCTCCTACCTCCCCCAAAAAACTGTCAAATGCTTTGGGAACTCAAGGAAAAGAGCAACGTTGAAATCAAGGGAAAATTATGTTTCTGATTTTTTTTCTTCAGTTATTTCTTCCCTGCCTATTTCCTCAGTTGTTGTTCCTCCATCTATTTCTTAAGGCTTCCTCCCAGGGTACACTGCATTGTTACAGATGCAGTCCAAATATAAAAATACCATCTTGGTGTTAATTAATCTCAATTCTAAAGCTCAGTTCAGACCTACCTCCTGAGCTTCAAGTAGTATCCATGTATTATGTTTATTATCTAACCTCATTCATCTCACCTGATGAGACAATGAAGCCATTCAATTTTATCTTTAACCTTTCCATCTCAGTTTTCTCCTACCAAGGCTGCTTCTTCTGCATTATTATTTTTTAGTCTCATTTTGTACCACCACTATCCAACCAATTTTGTAAACTAGAAATCATCACTGACTCTCTTCCTAATCTTGAACATCAATTAATAGAACACTACCAATATTAACTACTAAGTATTTTTTGTTTTCCTCCTTTAATTCTCTTTCTCCCAGATTGTGTTAATATCTTCCATCTACTGTTGTTGGCTGTGGATTTTTTTTACCCTCAAATCTCTTCTTAACACAACTTCCTGCTTGGTCCACCTAAAATGTCAACCTGGTCATTTCATTTCCCTTCTCAAATCCATTCATGGTATCCATTATCTATAGGACAAACTAAAGTTTTAAACTACAACAATTCATCCCCAAACCCTGTCTTGTCTACTTCTCAGATATCAGCTTCTGCTGCTCCCTTCCCCCATCCTTTGAGTTCAAGCAAGACCTACCTCATGATGGGTTTCACCAAACACCTCCTTTTCTCAACTAGCTCCTATTAGCTCTGAGATTTGGAAAAATCTTCCTTCTCTACTAAACTTCTTCTGGGCAATTCTTTGTCATAATTTAGGATTCGGCATATCTGCAACTTCCTCCAAGACTCCTTTGATTGACTCCTCAAGTCTCCCAAATAAGACTCAACTATATTCTCCTCATCTCTCCTCCCATATTTGCTTGTACTTATTGGTGTATCAGTCATCTCCTCTGGACTGTGAGATCATTCATGGCATGATTGCATACCATTTTGGAACATAATAGACACCTATGAATATATCTATTCATACAAAGAAAGGACAGAAGGGGAGGAAGGGGGATTTGAATACAGTTTAGTTTTGAAAAACATTTTGGCAACCAATAAATATGTAGAAGAAGGGAATCAGAGGCAGAAAGAACCTTATGAGAAAATTCATGAAATGTAAAGCTCAAGGCAATGGGTAGAGAAAGATATATGGAAGAATACATATGAGGGGAAAACAAAACTGAATGGAAATTTTGGGCAAATTGTAAAGGGCCAGAATACTGGTATAAAGGGTCTGAACTTCACTAAGCAGGTAAACCACTAGAAAAAAATTTTGAGCAGAGATAACTATACCAAAGTAGCTTCGTGAAAATAATCTGTGATTGTACACTTGAAACTAACATAACATTATATATCAACTATATTATTTTTAATTGATTAATTAATAATAGAACATTAGTAGAACTATTAATTTTAACAGAACATTAATTAACGTTAATGTTAATGTTTTAGTAGAACATTAATTAAAATTAATTAATTAATTTTAAGAAGTAAATAATCGATAGTTATGGGTAAGATGGATTACAGAGGAAAAGAGGATCTAGAGGAACCAGATAGACATGTAGCACAGTTTTCAGAATGACATATAATGAGGAGTGAATTAGGGAAGTGGATTTGGGAATGGAATAAAGATCGATAAACTTAAGAGAAATTTCAAGGTAAAGAATTGCCAGGAGTTGGTAATGGATTGAAAGTGGAGAAGCAAAACAGGGAACCTGTTTGACTTAGAGATGGTGGTCTCATTAATGGATAATGAAATTCCCAGGTGGTGCTGGTGTAACAAGATTGATGATGAATACAAATCAGAACATGCTGAGCTTGAAGGTTCTTGCGAGATGCATTTAGAGATACTCAAGTCATTGGAAATTCAGGGTTGGAGGTCAGGAGAGTGACCTTGTCTTCAGAAATAAATTAGGGAGCCATTTGCACGGATATAAGAGTTGAGAAAGAAATGTGGATATCTTTATCGTCCATCATCTTGAGGAAATGAGTTCACATTTTTTTAAAATCACATTTTATCACACTAATATCTAAAATGTGCTAGTGCAAAGCCTTCCTGAGATAATATAAGCATGTTCTCTCTTTTCACACTTTATTCTAGCTATGTCCCACATCAGGAATCATTCATCCTATATTCTTCTGCTCCAACTTCTTGTTATACCCACTTCCCACAAGCCAGGTGAAGAGTAGGGAAACCAATAAAGATTCAGAGAAGCTAAAAAAGAACTTCTCAGAGTACAATATTGGAGATGGCATGGTCCCAACCAAGTTCCATAATGTAGCTGTGCCTAAGAATATCTGAAGTGGGATGAAGAACAGGCTCAGTGAAAATTTTAAAAACATGAAACTACGAGGTGACAGTAGTAGAAGCATTGGTAAGGTGGATATGGAAGTCACCAAGAACTTCCTGAGAAGAGTATGGAAAGAATGGTGATGGACCAGTTGCTAAAACTCAACATGGATGGTGAGTAAAATGTCTTTAATCTTTCAGCATTGAAACTGGATGAAAAATGGTATAAATAGACTTTTAAAGAACTGTGTGAAGACTTCCTGGAGGTTACCATAGGGAACAAAGCGTATATTTATTAATCTATTTGTCCTCTCTCTCTGTCTCTCATAAAAGTCAATATAATTCCACTTATTAAAGAAATCCAGTTACTGTGATTTCAAATATGGAACTTTATGGTATATGAATCTGTATTTTCTAGGTCTTTTATGTATGTAGGAGATGTTAATCACAAGGAGATTAATAAATATTTGTTGAATTAATCTGATCCAGAGATAACAGTATTCTTGTAATTCAATATGAGGCAAAAACCATTTCTAAAAATGCCAACTGACAGAACACAAAATAGAGGTAAAAATATTGCAAAGCACTCAGTCCTACCAATTATTCATAAGAGCTCCTACACTAAGACGAACTCTTCTTATTTGCTTAAAATAATAATTTGTAAAAGTATGATTTAAAAACAACTTTAAGGTTTGTAAGAATGGTGGTAGAAGCCCATTTTCTATGGGGCTACAGGCATTGTTAGAAGTTTGGCCGGCTCAGTTTATCAGATGTTGTGCATCTTTCTGAGTCTCAGTGTTGTTAATCAAGATAGATGGCAGACTAGTTAATGCTGCTGTTAGTGAGACTGTGGTAAAGATTAGAAGGTTATCAAACAGATATAAACAGGAGTTCCAGGATTCCTATCTAACATATGAAATTAACAACTAATAGGTATCTCTCTTTGATAGTTGATTTGATTGAGTGCATGTGGATAAAAGTCAACAAGTGAACAACTTGATTGTCTGCTGAATTAATAGAATGGAAGAACTTTAAATGGTTCTGAAAGCTAATTTAATTCAGAAATCCCAGTGAGGTTCCAGCTCTTTAGTGAAACTAGTGAATAAAATGTTGGCAATTCATTCAGAATAAAAATGTGAGCATTAGCTTATTCTGTTCTTGGAATAAAACTTGGTATTTTAAGAATTTTTTTTCAAAGAAGGAGCACTACATTTATGAGTATGTTCCTGTGATCCTCTGAAGAAACACTGGAAATTAAAATAAGGAAAACTGTCCTTTGAATTTGCCTTGACTTCACAACCATATTTCTATTTCAATCCCTCTCTTGCATTTGTCTTCCTAGACATTTTCATTCATTTGTATTTCCTTCCTTAGCAATTAAAATAATTCCTTTTTTAGGCCTATTTAAATTTGAATTGCCCTTATGATTTGGCTATTTCAACCCCCGGTGGGCATTTATTATGTTCTATTGTGCTATGAATTGAAACACACAAAATATGACAGACCCAGGTCTAGACTCACCTCAAATCACTTAATCATTGTGCTCCAACCACCCTGCCTCTCTGTTTTCCCAAAACCTCAATCTGCTGTCTTCCTTGGGAAAACTACGTTCTTTTCTCTATTTCAATGCTCTCCTTACTTGCGCTTCCTCTGAACAGATCTTACTCATCCTTCTTCCTCAGGAGAGCCTTGCCTAACCACCCATTCACACCCCACCAGCTCTGGCCTCAAGATACACAGCACATTCTATTTTTCTTCCATAGATAGCAAGATAGCACTTTCCATCATGGTACTTAGTTAAGCACTTAAGCAGACAAATGGTGATTTAGAGCCTTTTTCTTTTTTTTTTCTTTTTTTATTTATTTTTTTAATTAATTTTATTGGTGTTCAATTTACCAACATACAGAATAACACCCAGTGCTCATCCCGTCAAGTGTACCCCTCAGTGCCCATCACCCATTCACCCCCACCCCCCACCCTCCTCCCCCTCCACCACCCCTAGTTCATTTCCCAGAGTTAGAAGTCTTTATGTTCTGTCTCCCTTTCTGATATTTCTCACACATTTCTTCTCCCTTCCCTTATATTCCCTTTCGCTATTATTCATATTCCCCAAATGAATGAGAACATACACTGTTTGTCCTTCTCCGGTTACTGTGGCCAAGTTCAAAAAGGGTGTTGCCTGAGTTCTCCTCTGGGATTTTGATGGAATCTTGTCTCACATTTAGATCTTTCATCTATTTTGAGTTTATCTTTGTGTATGGTGCAAGAGTGGTCCAGTTTCATTCTTCTGCATGTGGATGTCCAATTTTCCCAGCACCATTTATTGAAGAGACTGTCTTTCTTCCAGTGGATCGTCTTTCCTCCTTTATCGTATATTAGTTGAGCATAAAGTTCAGGGTCCACTTCTGGGTTCTCTGTTCTGTTCCATTGATCTATGTGTCTGTTTTTGTGCCAGTACCACACTGTCTTGATGACCACAGCTTTGTAGTACAACCTGAAATCTGGCATTGTGATGCCCCCAGATATGGTTTTCTTTTTTTAAAATTCCCCTGGCTGTTTGGGGTCTTTTCTGATTCCACACAAATCTTAAAATAATTTGTTCTAAGTCTCTGAAGAAAGTCCATGGTATTTTGATAGGGATTGCATTATACGTGTAAATTGCCCTGGGTAACATTGACATTTTCACAATATTAATTCTGCCAATCCATGAGCATGGAATATTTTTCCATCTCTTTGTGTCTTCCTCAATTTCTTTCAGAAGTGTTCTATAGTTTTTAGGGTATATTTTGAGAACCATTTGAATAGTAAATGGTTCTCCAACCTTTTATTTTCAGGTTGTAGGTGTCCTTCTGTCTAAAATGAGTCTCTTGTAGACAGCAAATAGATGGGTCCTGTTTTTTTATCCAGTCTGAAACTCTGCGCCTTTTGATGGGGTCATTAAGTCCATTCACGTTCAGAGTTACTTGAACTTCTTCTTAAAGGGGAGTTTTAAGAGTCCCCCTTAAAATTTCTTGCAGAGCTGGTTCGGAGGTCACATATTCTTTCAGTTCCTGCCTGTCTTGGAAGCTCTTTATCTCTCCTTCCATTTTGAATGAGAGCCTTGCTGGATAAAGTATTCTTGGTTGCATGTTCTTCTCATTTAGGACCCTGAATATATCCTGCCAGCCCTTTCTGGCCTGCCAGGTGTCTGTGGAGAGGTCTGCTGTTACCCTAATATTCCTCCCCATGAAAGTCAGGGACTTCTTGTCTCTTGCTGCTTTAAGGATCTTCTCTTTATCTTTGGAATTTGTAAGCTTCACTATTAAATGTCGAGGTGTTGAACGGTTTTTATTGATTTTAGGGGGGGATCTCTCTATTTCCTGGATCTGAATGCCTGTTTCCCTTCCCAGATTGGGAAAGTTTTCAGCTAGGATTTGTTCAAATACATATTCTGGCCCTCTGGCCCTTTCGGCGCCCTCGGGAACCCCAATTAAGCGTAGGTTTTTCTTCCTTAGGTTGTCATTAATTTCCCTTAATCTGTCTTCATGGTCCCTTAATTGATTGTCTCTTTTTTCCTCAGTTTCCCTCTTTGCCATTAACTTGTCTTCTATGTCACTCACTGGTTCTTCCACCTCGTTAACCCTCGTCGTTAGGACTTCTAGTTTGGATTGCATCTCATTCAATTGATTTTTAATTTCTGCCTGATTGGATCTAAATTCTGCAGTCATGAAGTCTCCTGAGTCCTTAATGCTTTTTTCTAGAGCCACCAGTAGCTGTATAATAGTGCTTCTGAATTGGCTTTCTGACATTGAAGTGTAATCCAGATTTTGTAACTCTGTGGGAGAGAGGGCTGTTTCTGATTCTTTCTTTTGAGGTGAGGTTTTCCTTCTAGTCATTTTGCTCAGTGCAGAGTGGCCAAAAACAAGTTGTATTGGAACACGGGGGAGTATCACTGGTCCGTCTAGATGGTCTTCTGGGGGAGGGGCCTGCTGTGCTGATTCTCAGGTGTTAGCACTTGGGGGAGCTGCTCTGCCCCTGCCTGCTGCAGGGCTCAGCGGGGGTTGTTTACCCCTTGGGGCCCCAGGAGGATCAGCCGCAGTTGCTATGGCAACTCTGGAAGCCTGGATTCAGCCTCCGCATGAACTACGGGGCTCGGGGCTCTCGGTTCTCCATCTGCAGGGCCTGGAGGCTCCGGGGCGGGGCCGCTGATCTGCTCAGCTCGGGCAGGAGCGTCCTCGCTGTCCTGGGCCCTCCCGGCCTCTGCTTGTCCCGGGGGAGGCCGGATCCTGGGCTGTGTCCCGGCGCCCTGTGCTCCGGGGCCTGCGCTATTGGATTCGCGCTCCCGCCCCGCAGCCCCCTCCGCGGAGCCGCCGCCCGAGTCCCTCCGAGCTGCTCCGGTCGGTCCCGCCGTGCGCGCTGCAGCCCTTAGGGAGCTCGGCGCACTCTCCCGGGGCGCAGGTGCCTGTTAGTGTCCCCGGGAGCCCGAGGGCATCCCCGCCCTCCTGGGTCCTGCTCCACCTCCCTGCGAGCCCCTTTCCGCCCGCCCGGGAAGGTTGGTGCAGCTCCTGCTCCTCCGGGACGGGGCTCTCCTGTCCTGGGGACACTCGCCCCGGCCTCAGCCCGGCTCCTCGCGGGGCCCCTCCCCCTCGGAGGCCTTTTGTTCCTTTATTTCTTTTTCCCCGTCTTCCTACCTTGATAGAAGCGCGAACTCTTCTCACTGTAGCATTCCAGCTGGTCTCTCTTTACATCTCAGGCCGAATTCGTAAATTTTCAGGATGGTTTGAAGGTTATCTAGGTAATTTGGTGGGGACAGGCGATTTGGGGACCTTGCTCTTCCGCCATATTGCCCCTCCCTAGAGCCTTTTTCTTATCCTGAATTATAAACTGCATGAAAGCTGAACCCATGTTAGTCTCATCACTGTGCATAACAGAGGGCCTGCTCTGGAGAGAGAGCTAAGTAAGCACTGTGTTGGCCAATTCTAGGCGACACTAGAGGACTGAGATGAATCCCGAGGTTGTTCCAGAACAAATCCAAACCCAGGACTGGCTTTGAATTTGTAATCTCTTAGGGCCCACTTGGGACCCCCTCCTGAACAACAGGAGATCAAGCAGGAGAAAACAGATCCACCATTGGGAGGCCATTTAGTTTGAACATTTCCCCCACATCAGGCTCCTTGTGTCTCTAGAAAGCCTCCCAAAAGAGAATAGCCTGCTAGATATGAATAGTATTTTTGGTAAATTCTAAGCTATTTTATACCTGCTCTCTTTCTGTAACTTTTTTTTCCTGGAAAACCTGTAATATGGTATTTTTGTGTTCCTTTGTTAAATCAAGCCTTCTCAGTAAAAGAATAACACAGGCCAAATTATAATTTCCAAAAATTTCAAGTAGGTATTCAAATTCCAGCTTGCACAATGTATAAGACATCATGTTGAATGGAAAAAGCAGTATTCACAACTGCTTGTATTGTATGAGCCCTGCTGTGTCACTGCAGATAGCAATCTGTTAACTGTAAAAAGCAAAGACTGAGGAGAAGTACACTGAAATGTCAACTGTGGTTATCTCTGAGTTGTGAATTGCTGTATTGTCTTCTTTGTGTTTTTCTGCATTTCTCAAGTTATTTTATGATGATCATGTAATATTTCTACAATCAAAGAAATAAGTTCCTTAAACTTCCAAGCAATACCTAGCACATGACAACTTCCCAAATCTCCTCTTCCCTTGGTAGGTACATGTTCTAAAGCACAATGTCATATAGGCCATTCGTTTCCCATCCCTCTGTATGGAAAGAACATGGACTTCAGTGGCTACTTGTCCATGCTCTAATTCTAGATCTATCGCATAAATTTATAATCTGAAGCAAGTTATTTAAGCAACTTCAGTCTGAGTCATTTGTAACAGGAAGATAATAATTTCATACATTCCAATTCAAACAAATATCCATGTGCTCTCCCAGAAGTGGCCAGAGGCCACTGCCTGTCATGATATTCCCAGGAAGGAATCTTCTGTCAAAGGAGGATTCCTGGCCTTGGGCAGTAGTGGTAATTAATACCTTATGGAGTAGGAGTAAGAGTTGTTTTGAATATGCAGACATTGAACTGAAAGTAATTCCATATCATGAAGAGAAACCTAGAGATCCAACATACAAAATTTTGAGACAATTATCAACACCTGGATGAAGAACTAACCATGGGGGGGGGAAGTGCTTCTTAGTAACAAAGCAAACAATTAAACAAACAAACCAAACAAAATCACCAAGTTGTTGTTGTAAAGATGGGAAAGGGAGAACTTGAGATATTTCTAGTTAAAAGATGGTGGGTGAGAGACTCCCAGGTGGCTCAGCGGTTGAATGTCTGCCTTTGGCTCAGGGTGTGATCCTGGGGTTTCAGGATCAAGTCCCACATCAGGCTCCGCAGGGAGCCTGATTCTCCCTCTGCCTGTGTCTCTGCCTCTCTCTGTGTGTCTCTCATGAATAAATAAATAAAATCTTAAAAAAAAAAAAGATGGTTGGTGAATATATGGAAGTAATTTCAGAAAAACCATTATTGCTAGTTTTAAAATGTAGTTGATATGGTTGGTAGTCAATTCCAAAATATGGTTAGTAGCATTTCATGCAATCCTTTTAGTATCCCATAATTATTGTGTTATTTCATTGAATATAAAAGTGCTTTCTTTCTTTTTTTTGCAACAGTTTTCATAGGTTGGTTCCTCAATCCTATTTTTTTTTTTCTCACCAACTCTTAAATTCTTTGGTTGAACTTTCTCTAATCACAGATGCTTCCATAGTTTTCATATCTGGGTAAAGTGAGTTTGAGATTTTTAATTGAGTAAACAAATAATAACATCTTATATAATGCTTAATGTGCTAGCCACTCTTTTAAGTGTTTTGCAAACTTTTATAAAACTCCTATTAGATAAGTACATAATCCATTTCACTGATGAAGAACTGAGGCACAGAGTTTAAGTAACTGGCCGAAGGTCACACAGCTAATACGTGTTAGACCAAAATTTGGAACCTAGCTATTCAATTCTATCATCTATCGACTATACTGTCTCTCAAATAAAGTGAGGACTTGTTAGACAAGAGTGCTTTTCAAAATCTTAGAATTTTAGAACAAAAAGAAAACTAAGAAAAAAATATAGTCCCAAACCCAATATCACAAGGAACTAATACAGAAGCCAAGTGAAAACCTCGGGGCAAGTCTGTATGACTTTCAGTATAAAATATGATCTCTTATTGTAAACAATACATATAGAAGACAAATTTTATTAAGTTCACACATATTTCAGATATTCTAAATGATTCACTGTTCAAAAGACTCCTAGCAAAAATCCTTTGGGAATGCCTGGGTGGCTCAGTGGTTGAGCTTCTGACTTTGGCTCAGGGCGTGATCCCGAAGTCCTAGGATTGAGTCCCACTTTGGGCTTCCTGCATGGAGCCTACTTCTCCTGTCTATGTCTCTGCTTCTCTTTGTGTCTCTCATTAATAAATAAATGAAATCTTTTTAAAAATCCTTTTATAAGTAAAGAATCTTTTTAGCAAAGCAAATGCCCATAATTTTTTTTAAGATTTGTAAAACACAAATTAGTTAAAGCAAGATAAACCCAAATTGAATTATTTATAATATATTTTATTATAAAAATCAATAAAGTACAATTATTATGGATCATTGACTAGGTGTATTTTTATATGTAAAAATATATTCATTTTTAAATATTTGATTTACATACACTTTATAGCTTAAGTCCAAATCCCACTGACATCAACCCCCCAAAAGTCAGCTGACATCCCTTCCTAAAAATAAGAAACTGAAACTTTCAATATTGATATTAAATTAGGACAACCCAAGACAAAAGAATGTGTTAACACTCCCAAAGTGTAGCTGACTCTCTGAGTCAAAACAATCTGAAATCATTCTCCCTGCTTATTTTTTACCCATATAAATTTTTTTCATTTGCTATAACTTAACAGATATTATGAAACAAAGAAGGTATATATCCAAATTGACAGACAAGATATGTGTTGCCTTTTCCAGTGAATACTTCAGTACACTATAACAACTGTATTAATTAAAAGCCCATATTCCAATATCATTCCTTCCTATAAATGTCATTATATAAGTCAGAAATGCATGAAACATAGTAATCACTAAATGTTATTCATAACAATAATAGTGGTGTGGTTATTACTATCACCATTACTATCATCACCATTATCATAATAACGATGAGTTGTACTAGAACCATAAGAGGATATCCAAGAAATGGCCTTCTTCCTCTTAGGGATCTTATAATACCCTCCTTCCCTTCACACAAGTCATGTCTCCCCAAATGTCTTACACATGTAAAAAAGGAGATCTTCACCCTTCTTTAGGAAGATGTAGTGAAAAATGGCCATTTTCCATAATATACTGTAAGAGCAGTAGTATCTACCTCATAGAGTTAATGTGAAAATAAGTCATGTACATGGAACACACTCAAAAACATAACAAGTACATAGCAAGCATTCAACAAATGTTTATCCTTTTATAACTACTATTTTTTTAGTAGATATAAACAGCAGAGCTCCCAAATCCCTGAATAAAACTCTTTTTTAAATATAATATTTTCAGTCAAATTACCAATGGAACAGGATCTAATGCTCATATCACTTTCAATTATCATTTGACTACCTCTTCTATTTCTTATTCATACACGTATGAAGAAAATCTAGCCTCTGATGTTTCTGTTCTTTACCATAATTTCCCGCAAGCAAAATTACAATCATGGGTAAATTTTTCTTTTTTTTTTTTTTTTTTTAAGAGAGAGCACTCACGCCAGGGTGAGCACAAGTGGAGGGGGAAGGGCAGAGAGAATCCCAAGCAGCCTCCAAGTGCAGACCAGCACAGAGCCCTACCCAAGGTTCTATCTCATGACCCTGGGATAATGACCTCAGATGACAAGAGTACACGCTTAACTGACTGAGCACCCAGGCACCCCATGGATATTTATGTAGTATTTCTCCAGAGATAAAGTTTAACTTGTTTATATGATTTTTCCATTCTAGGCTTCTCATCTAACTTGACATTTGTTCATTCAATTCTCACAAATCATTAATAGTATACCAATACTGAGCCTTTATTAAGTGGCTGTTATGTGGGCAGCCCGGGCGGCTCAGTGGTTTAGCGCCGCCTTGGCCCAGGGCCTGATCCTGGAGTCCCGGGATCGAGTCCCACCCTCAGCTCCCTGCATGGAGCCTGCTTCTCCCTCTGCCTGTGTCTCTGCCTCTCTCTCTGTGTCTCTCATGGATAAATAAAATCTTTAAATAATAAATAAATAAATGGCTGTTATGTGTCAAGCTCTGTCTCAGGCATTTGGAAACACGGGCTCTCTAATCTTTCCTACTGCACTATGAGGTATTATTGTCATTTCACATAGGAGAACAAAGAAGTACAAGGAAATTAAATAATTTTATCTGTGTCGTGTAGTAAAAATATGACGGGATCTCTGAGACCACAGCCCAGACAGCTTCCACTCTAACTCATTCACTCTTCCACAGACAGAGCCATGTACCATGGCTGGCTCCTTATGAGTTCTCAGAATGTTCCTGAGGCATGAGCCATGGGAAGATAAGCCTGATGAGCACTAAACAGCTTCCTTAACTCCTATGCTTTCTTGATATTTGCTTTCAATATGAAATGGACAGAAATGAAATACACTTATGACTTCTATCTGAGGAAGCACTTACTGAAACTTAGTAGTTCTTAAAGAAGGGCAAGTGAGCAGAAATAAACCCAAATTATGCTGCAGCTGATGGAGAAGATCTTGCAAAGCATAATCGGAGAGTGAAAATGAAATAAAAAGCCAAGACAATATCTCTGCCCCATATAACCTGCTTTGTTTTGTTCTAGCTGTTGCATCTGTGCAAATCTTTTAGTTTGATTCTTTCTTTATAATAATATACATATTGGTGCTTACACCATGTCTCACCATGGAACTAAATATTTTACATTTTTTTTATCATTGATCTTCGACAATATCTTAGTAAAGATACTACTATTCCAGTGTAGGCAGTAAGGAAACACCACATAAAAGATACTTGCCTAACATCACATATCTACTAAACGAAAAAGGCTGGATTCAATTCCAGTCATCTGACCACTAGGCAGTATTGAGTATAAATATTGCACATTCTTTTTATTACCATTTGCCATTTAAATCAAAATAACGTGAGCTTTTTTTTTTTTTTTTCTGTGATAACGTGAGCTTTGAACAAGATACCCTACCTCCTTCAGCTGAAGGGCTACTGAAAACCATCTAAAACATTCCCTGTGAAAAGAAACAACTGCCACATGCTTCAGACAGGCTAGAAAACCAGTTGGAAGTCACTGCTTGGCATTCTAGTTTTGAAAGGCCAAATTCAACTAAATAAAACCTTCACTTTGTATATGTGTGTGGAAGTGATTAGTCATTTAATACTGGAAGCTCTACCTGGAACACATTTCTTAATACATTTTTTTCACATGCATGATGTCTTTCCACAATTTATTGCCACATTTTATTAAACTCTTGTTACCTAGCGTGTAATTGGAATCATCACTGATACATGAAACACGAGTATACAAATCTGAAACAGAGTGGAGGCAGGTCAAAAAAATAACAGCAGAGCTAAATTTTAAAATGGGGGGAAAGACAGAGACTGTAATGTTAGGAGTCCCTGCACTCTTCACCAGCTCAGAGCAATTGCTCCCAGAAAAATCATCTTATACCCCACACCCACACAAACTTGATCCTCTGTGAATAAGAAATGATGGGATAAAACATTATAACCAGACCCAAAACTACACATGTAAGAAAATGGGCAAATTATCACAACAGATGCTTCTACATGTTTTGGCTCTTCAGAAATAGAAATTTCACCAGAGTCATATAAATTTAACTTCACCTTCTACTATATGAGGATATTCTGGTGTCTGTCAATGTTGTGGAACCAGATTTCATAAGCTCCAGCTTGTACATTTTCTCTGAAATGCAATCATGTCTAACTTTGTCGACCTTTCTTTCCAAGATCCTGGTGAAATGCTTGGCAAGGCAGAAGACAAAAGATGTTTTATGAATGAAATAATAGATAAATGGTAAAGCTGGAAGTGGATTTTTTTTAACTCTATTATATAAAACATTGAGAACTTTGTTGGGATCCCATGGAATCTTTTACAAGCAAAATTAGGTCGTAGGCTCTTTTTGTGAAATCACTGGCTTTTTTAGTTTCATTTTTTTATTATATTTCTCTGAATTCAGTGTCTTTCATCTCCAGATTACAGCCTTATTTTCACCCCAGAGCATTATATCCATTTTCAGGTACATTTAAGGGCCACACTAGAAATTGTACAGTAAAGATACTGTCACCAGCAGACAGGAAATACTGCATTTACTTTACTGAAAGACAGGTAAAGAACAACAAAAATATGAAAGAGAGAACAGAAAGAATTTATCTTACAATTCCTATCAAAATCAGACACAATTACTCCTATTTCTAATTACCAATGTTTGCTATCATTGATGCCATAATTTTAATAAGTATCATTGCTTAAGCAATGCCAAGGATAAAGTAATACACATTATTATTACCAATGACCATCTAGCTATATATGAAGATATATAATCAAGATTTTTGTCTGATCAAGGTTTTATAGCATTCTTTAAAATATTTTTCTGATTCTGAAAAGTACGTTTATGGGAGAAAATATTTAACATGTGGAAATCATAAATAAAAAGATTTAAAGTACCCTTAAATAAGGGAAGGGTGAAGAAATGTGTGGGAGATATCAGAAAGGGACACAGAACATAAAGACTTCTAACTCTGGGAAATGAACTAGGGGTGGTGGAAGGGGAGGAGGGCGGGGGGTGGGGGTGAATGGGTGACGGGCACGGAGGGGGACACTTGACGGGATGAGCACTGGGTGTTATTCTGTATGTTGGTAAATTGAACACCAATAAAAATTAATTTATTAAAAAAATAAATAAATAAATAAAATAAAGTACCCTTAATTTCATATCCACAAATAACCAGCATCATTATTTTACTGTATACTATAAAAATGACAATAATGCCATGTGTACAATAAAAGCAAAGCCCCTTTATGCTACTCTTCCAAAATATGCCCACTAGGTCAAGGACAACAGCCAGTCAACAAATACCTATCTGTGCACCAGGAACTATTCTAAGTGTGTGGGACACTGTATTGAGCATGAGAAATGGAGCCACTCTCCTAAAGAAACTTATATTCTACTGGCTGGAAAAAGAGTAAATAAGTAAAAAGATACATGTTATAAAGAAGTATAAAGTAGTATAGAGTAGATAAAGAGGTAGAAAATGTCTCTGGAAGCCTCTGGGGAGAGATGACATTTGAGTTGGGACCTGGCTCCCAAATAAGAACATTTCAAGCAAAAGCCTCATGCATATATTGAAGGACAGAAAGGAGATCAGGATTTCTGAAATTTGTTGAATTAGAGAGGGAATGGAGAAAAATAAAGTTGAAAAGTTAAGAAAGGGCCAGATCAAAGAGAGCCTCACGGGAGTTTAGACTACATTCTGGTTAAAGACGGTTTTAATCAGGGGAGTGACATACTGTGATTTATAGTTTAAAGTTGGCCCTGAAAAAAAAAATAAAAATAAAAAAATAAAGTTGGCCCTGGCTACATACAGATGATGTTCACTGAGAGAACAAGAGAGAAAGCAAGGGAGGAACCATCACAGTTTTCTAGGCAAGTGATGATGGTGGCACAGACTAAGGCTATGGCAGTGGTGATGATGAGCAATTAGAAGCAGGGTGCATTAGTAAAAGGGTGAAAATTGCTGCGAGATCAGATGCAGTGAGGAGAGGAAGAGAAGAATCAAATCCCAGCTAACTCCTATTGGCAGGTGAGAAAGATCCCTCTAGATATGTAAATTCTATTATAATCTTTGAATGTTCTAATACCTTAAATATTGATGATAATAATAGGTGCTATTTGCTATGTATCAGATGCTCTAGGTAAATTATCACAATTAATCAATTAAATTATTTCCCAAAACTTTAAGATAGATACATGCTATTATTAGCTCCATTTTATAAATAAGGACACAGAATTAGAGGTTAAGTAGCTTATTCAAATTCACATAGCCAATAAATGGTTAAAGTGAAAATCGAAACCAAACCAACTTGACACTAAAAGCCCCACCCTTAATCACCTTGCATGGCATCTGACAATGTGCCAATATTTATTTATCCCATCTCCTTGCCGCATATTTAGTTTTCAGATTATCCCTGTTAAAAATAATGCTACAATGAGCATTACTGTAAATACATTTTATACTTTTGTGATTATTTCTTTAAGGTAAATTCCTAGAAGATAGTTGGTATAATAAAATTATGGAAATTTTTTTTAAGATTTTACTCATTTATAAGAGGCACAGACACAGGAAGACTCCATGCAGGGAGCCTAATGCAGGACTCGATCCTGGGACACCAGGACCACGCCCTGGGCTGAAGGCAGCCACCCAGGGATCCCCGAGTTACGGAAACTTTTAAGGCCTTTGATACATAAGCCAATCTTCCATTTTACCAAGTTCAAATTTCACCAAGGATGAATGCAAACAATTTACACATCATCATTATTTTTATGATCATTTTTTTTAAAAATCTGTCTGTCATACCCTGACTGCTATCACACATTTAGAAAAGGGCAGAAATGAAATGTGAACTGAAGCAAGTTGACACCAGGTGTCTGTTCTTAACCATTATATTATGCACTTTCCCTGCTCTTTAATATAACACAAAGCAAGTTAGAGACTTTTTTTTCCATATTTTTAACCATGGAACCTCGCATCACTTTTTGAATAATCAAACTTTGCACCATTGATCTGAAATATCTGAAATGCCAAGTTCATCCTCATCATCATAATTATTATTAAATTAGCCATTTAATAGTACTTTAGATAAATGAAATCATGTAGTATTTGTCCTTCTGCTACTGGATTTTAATGTTTTCTACGTCCATCCATGTTGTTGCATACAGCAAGATTTCCTTCTTTTTTAAAGTTTTAATTTAAATTCCAATTGGTTAACATACAGCATAATATTAGTTTCAGGTGTAGAACTTACTGACTCAACACTTCCATACAACACCTAGTGCTCATCATAAGTGTCCTCCCTAATTCCCATCACCTATTTCACCCATTCCCCCCACCACCTCTCCTCTGGTAACCATCAGTTTGTTCTATATAATTGAGTCTGTCTCTTGGTTTGCCTCTCTCTCTTTTTTCTCCTTTGCTCCTTTGTTTTGTTTCTTAAATTCCACATGTGAGGGAAATCATGTGGTATTTGTCTTTTTCTGATTTACTTTGCTCAGCATAATATTCTCTAGCTTCATGTAGTTACAAATGGTAAAAGTTCATCCTTTTTTATTGCTGAGTAATATTCCTGTGTGTGTGTGTGTGTGTGTGTGTGTGTGTGTGTGTGTGTGTGTGTGTGATCTCTTTATCCATTCATCAGTTGTTGCACATTTGGGCTGTTCCATAATTCGGCTATTGTTGATAATACTGCTATAAACGTCTTGGTGCATGTATTCCTTCAAATTAGTATTTTTGTATCCTTCAGGTAAACCACATAATAGTGCAATTTCTGGGTCAGAGGGTAGTTTTATTTTTAACTATTTGAGGAAACTCTATACTATTTTCCAGAGTGGCTGCACTAGTTTGCATTCTCATCTTCATTATAAGAGAATTCCCCTTTCTCTATAGCCTCATCAACACCTGTTGTTTCTTCAGTTGTTAATTTTAGCCATTCTGACAGGTGTGAGGTGCTAGCTCATTGCAGTTTTGATTTGTATTTCCCTGATAATGAGTGATGTTGAGCATCTTTTCATGTGTCTGTTGGCCATCTGGGTGTCTTCTTTGGAAAAATGTCTATTCATGTCTTTTCCTCATTTTTTAACTGGATTATTTGGTTTTTTGGGTGTTGAGTCTTGTAAGTTCCTTATAGCTTTTGGATACTAACCCTTTATCTAGTATGTCATGTGCAAATATCTTCTCCCATTCCGTAAGTGGCCTTTTTGTTTTGTTGATTGTTTTCTTGCTGTGCAGAAGCTTTTTATTTTTATGAAATCCCAGTAGTTTATTTTTTGCTTTTGTTTATCTTGCCTCAGGAAATATATGTAGTAAGAAGTTGCTACAGCTGATGTCAAAGAGGTTACTGCCTATGTTCTCCTCTAGGATTTTAGTGGTTTCTTGTCTCATATTTAAGTCTTTAATCCATTTTGAATTTATTTTTATGTATGGTATAAAAAGGTGGTCCAGTTTCGTTCTTCTGCACATTGCTGTCCAGTTTTCCCAATAGCATTTGTTGAAGAGACTTTTTTCCATTGAATATTCTTTCTTGCTTTATAGATTAATTGACTATGTAGTCTTGGGTCCCTTTCTAGGTTTTCTATTCTGTTTTATTGATCAGTGTGTCTGTTTTTGTGCCAGGACAATACTGTTTTGATTACTATAGCTTTTTTAAAAAATATTTTATTTATTTATTCATGAGAGACGCACAGAGAGAGAGAGAGAGGCAGAGACACAGGCAGAGGGAGAAGCAGGCTCCATGCAGGGAGCCCAATGTGGGACTTGATCTCAGGACTCCAGGATCACCCCTGGGCTGAAGGCAGGCGCTAAACCACTGAGCCACCCAGGGATCCCCGCTACAGCTTTTAGATATAACTTGGAGTCAGAAATTATTATGCCTTCACCTTTGCTTTGCTTTTCCAAGGTTACTTTGGTAACTTGGGGTCTTTTGTGGTTCCATACAAATTTTGGGATTGTTTGTTCAAGTTCTGTGAAAAATGCTGATAGGGATTGCCCTGAATGTGTAGAGTACTTTGGATAGTATAGACATTTTAACAATATTTATTCTTCCAATCCATGAGCATGGAATGTGTTCCCATTTCTTTGTATCATCTTCAATTTCTTTCATCAGCATTTTAGTTTTCAGAGTATAGATCTTTTACTTCTTTGGTTATGTTTATTCCTAGGTATCTTGTGTTTTTTGGTGCAATTGTAAATAGGATTGATTCCTTGATTTCTCTTTCTGCTGCTTCATTATTAGTGTTTAGAAATGCAACCAGTAAAAAAAAAAAAAAAAAAAGGAATGCAACCAGTTTCCGTACATTGGTTTTGTATTCTGCAACTTTACTGAACTCATGTATCAGTTCTAGCAATTTTTAAAGGAGTTTTTTGGGTTTTCTATATAGAGTATTATGTCATCTGCACATAGTGAAAGTTTGAATTCCATTTTCCCAGTTTGGATGCTTTTTATTTCTTTTTGTTGTCTGATTGCTGTGACTAGGGCTTCCAGTACTATATTAAATAACAGTGATGGATATCCCTGTCTTGTGCCTGATGTAGAGGAAAAGTTAATTTTTCCCCATTGAGGATAGTAGCTGTGGGGTTTTTCATATTTGTCCTTTATTATGTTGAGGTATATTCCCTCTCACTCTACTTTGTTGAAGGTTTTTAACATGAATGGATGATGTACTTCGTCAAATGCTGTCAAATGAAAGCATTTGGCAAAGTACATCTACTGAAAGGATCATATGGTTCTTAATCATTTCTTGTATGAATGTGGTGTATCACATTGAGAGATTTGTGAATATTGAACCACACGTGCAGCCCAATTATAAATCCCACTTGATTGAGGTGAATGATTCTTTAATGTACTATTGGTTTCAGTTTGCTAGTATTTTATTGAGAATTTTTGCATCTATGTTGGTCAGGGATATTGGCATGTAGTTCTCTTTTTCAGTGGAGTAGGCCTGGTTTTGGTATCAGAATAATGCTGGCCTCATACAATGAATTTGGAACTTTTCTTCCCATTTCTATTTGTTGGAATTGTTTGAGAAAAATAGTTATTAACTATTCTTTATTTTTGTAAAGATTTTATTTATTTATTCATGAGAGACAGAGACAGAGAGAGAGAGAGGCAGAGACACAGGTAGAGGAGGAAGTAGGCCTTATGCAGGGAGCCCAATGCAGGACTCGATCCCGGGTCTCCAGGATCACACCCTGAGCCAAAGACAGATGCTCAACTGCTGAGCCACCCAGCTGTCCCTATTAACTCTTCTTTAAATGTTTGGTGGATTTCACCTATGAAGCCATCTGGCCCTAGACTTCTGTTTGCTCAGAGATTTTTGATTATTGATTCAATTTCTTTGCTGGTTATCAGTCTGTTCAAGTTTTCTATTTCTTCATGTTTTAGTTTTGGTAGTTTATATTTTTCTCAGAACGTATCTATTTCTTCCAGGTTGTCCAATTTTTTGGCATATAGTTTTTCATAATATTCTCTTATAATTGTTTATATTTCTGTGGTGTTGGTGGTTATTTCTCCTGATTTGTAATTTTATTTATTTGGGTCCTTTCTCTTTTCTTTTTGGTAAGTCTGGTTAGGGGTTTATTGATTTTACTAATTTTTTCAAAGAACCAGCTCCTAGTTTCATTGATCTCTTCTGGGTTTTTTGTTTGTTTGTTTGTTTGTTTGTTTGTTTCTGTGTCATTTATTTCTGCTCTGATGGTTATTATCTCCCTTCTTCTGTTTTTGGCTTCATTTCTTGTTCTTTTTCTAGCTCCTTTAGGTATAAGGGTAGGTTATTTATCTGGGATTTTTCTTGCTCCTTGACATAGGCCTCTATTCCTATATACTTTCCTCTTAAGACTGCTTTTGCTCCATCCCAAAGGTTTTGGAATGTTGTGTTTTTGTTTTCATTTGCTTCCATGTATTTTTCTTTATTTCTTTTTTGATTTCCCAGGTGACCCATTCACTGTTTAGTAGCATGTTGTTTAACCTCCATATATTGGTGGTCTTTTCAGTTTTTTTTTCTTGTGCTTAACTTCAAGTTTCACAATATTGTGGTCTGAAAATATGCATGGTATGATCTCAATCTTTTGTACTTGTTGAGACCTGATTTGTGACCCAGTAGGTGATCTATTCTGAAAATGTCCCATGTGTATTTGAAAAGAACGTTGTATTCTGTTGTTTCAGGATGGAATATTCTGAATATCTCTATTAAGTCTATCTGGTCCAGTGTGTCATTCTGTTGATTTTCTGCTTAATCTGTCCATTCATGTAAGTGGGGTGTTAAAGTCTCCTATTATTATTGTTTTATTACCAATGAGTTCTTTTATTTTTGTTATTAATTGTTTTATATATTTGGGTCCTCCTATGTTGGGTGCATAAATATATACAATTGTTAGATCTTCTTGATGGATTGTGGTGTTCATCTTTGGTACAGTCTTTGGTTTAAAGTCTAGTTTGTCCAATATAATAAGCGTACGCTATTTCAGCTTTCTTTGGATGTCCATTTGCATGATGTTTCTCTAACCCTTCACATTCAATCTTCAGGTGTCTTTTAGTCTAAAATGAGTCTCTTGTAGGCAGCATATAGATGGTTCCTGTTTGTTTGGGTTAGCCATTCTAACACCCTTTGTCTTTTGGTTGGAGCACTTAGTCCATTTATATTCAAAGTAATTATTGATAGATATGTATTTAGTGCCATTTTATTACTTGTTTTTTTGTTGTTTCTAGAGATTTTCTCTATTCCTTTCTTGCTTTTGTCACTTTTGGTTTTTCCATTCCACTCAAAGATTCCCCTATACTATTTCTAGCAGGGCTGGTTTAGTGGTGACGAACTCCTTTAGTATTTGTTTGTCTGTGAAACTCTTTATCTCTCCTTTTATTCTGAATGACAGCCTTGCTAAATAGAGTATTATTGGCTGCAATTTTTCCCGTTCAGCACATTGAATACATCATGCCACTCCCTTTTGGTTTGTCAAGTTTCTGTTGAGAGATCTGCAGCTAGCCATATGGGTTCTCCCTTATAAGTTAGGGACTTCTTTTGTATTGCTACTTTTAAGATTTTTTTCTCTATCACTATATTTTGCTAATTTAACTACAATATGTCTTGGTGTTGGTCTGCTTTTCTTAATTTGATTGGAGTTCTCTGTGCCTCCTAGCCTCCTAGATGTAGGCTTTTGTTTCCTTCCCCAGATTAGAGAAGTTTTCAGCTATTATTTCCTCAAATAAATTTTCTGCCCCTTTTCTCTCTTCTTCTTCTTCTCCTAGGACTTCTATGATACAACTGTTATTACATTTGATGGAGTCACTGAATTCCCTAAGTCTATTCTCGTGATCCATAATTCTTTCTCTCTTTTGTTCAGCTTCATTATTTTCCATTATTTTATCTTCTATATCTCTTATTTGTTTCTCTGCCTCCTCCATCCTTGTGTTCATTGCATCCAATCTGTTTTAAACTTCAGTTGTTGCATTTTTCATTTCTGACTGATTTTTTAAACTATTTTATCTCTGTGGTAAGGGCCTCCCTGAAGTCTTCCATTCTTTTCTCAAGCCCAGTGAGTATCCTTATGATTGTTGCTTTAAATTCTCCATCAGGCATGTTACTTATAACTCTCTCTTAGATTTCTGGCTGTGACCTTATCGTGTTCTTTCATGTGGGATGAATTCTTTAGTCTTGGCATCTTGTCTAAGTCTCTGTCTTCTCTGTATTAGAAAAGCCTGCTATGTGTGCTGCTCCTGAGAATAATGGCTTTATGAAGAAGAGATCATATAGTGTCCAGGGCCTGGCACTTCAGGAAGTATCTCTGGTGTGTGCTGCATATACTCTGCTGCTGTGTTTTGGCTGCTCTGTCCTTCAGGCCCATCATCTGCAGAGACTCTCCTTGCCTGTACCAGGCAGTGTTTGGACCTTGATCAGAGTGTGGTGAATTTTAACTAGGTGTATTCTGGTCTGCTTGTTAAATGAGTCCTGATGCTACTTCCACTAGAACTGAAGTCCTCAAGAATTCTCTGGTTGGGAGATATGGTGGGGGGGAGGGGTGGCCCTGCTGGTCTTCTGAGGAAAGGGCCTGCTGTGCTGGGACTGAGTCACACTTGACTGAGAAGGGCCTTACTGGCAGAGCGCAGAGGTGCAGAACTTGGGTGTAAGAAGGTTAGGCAGCCAGTGTCCGATGCTGTGCTGGTTACTGCAGGTGACTCCCTGTTTATGCTGAGGGATGGGAAGAAAAATGGTGCCAAGCAGCTCCTTTGTCCCTGGAGAGGAGTCTCCATGAAAGCTGCCTGTCAGGGAAGCACTCCCCGAAAAGCAAATAATTCCCCATTGTGCATCCCAGGTGTTTTTCAGACCACTATTTCCACACGGTCTGCCCCCAGGATTGTGTCTGCCTTCTTGCCAGGAGCAGTGGGTGCCCTCCAGGCTCTATCCCAGCCAAGCCCACTGATTTTTACAACTCCGGGCTTTGTGGACCAGGTGGGGGCAGGAGTCTGCAACTGGTCTTCTGGGGGAAGGTCTCCCTGCCCTGGCACTGAGACAGCCCTGAAGGAGAAGGGCAGCGGGCAGACCTGCCAAAGCTCAGGGGTGTGTGCCTGGGAGCAGGCAGGCTAGGCAGTGGGTATCTGGAATGAGCTGCTTTCCAAGCTTTCCACTCTGTACCTGTGCTGAGGGGTGGGGGAGGTAAGTGGTGCCCACAGCTCTTTTGTCTCTGGAGAGAAGTCTCCCTGCTACCTCTCAGGGAAACACTCCCAGAAGAGCTAATAATCTCCCCACTGTTCCTCAGATCCTGCAGTCTGCCCCTTGGGTTGCTTGCCTGCCTGCCTTCTCTCCCAGAGCAGCGCAGCGCCCTCAGGGCTCTATCCCAGTCCAACCCACAACCTTTAAAACTCTTAAAGCACACGGAAATCAGCCTCTCTTGTTTTCCCAGCCAATCGCTTTGGGGAAATGTTCTCCTTGTGTGGTCCCCTGCGTGTTCCTCTCTCACTTTTCTCTGTCACGACAGCTCCCCCTCCTTTGCAGCACCCATGATCTGTTTCTTCCCCAAACATGTCTCTGCACTCCTACCTTCCTTGATGTGGTTTCCTTCCTCCCTGTAGTTATGGAGTTTGTTCTTTCAGTCTTCAGGTTGACTTCTGGGGCATTTAGAGTGATTTTACAGTTATCCAGATGTGTTTGAGGAATCACACAAACCTCATACCCTCCTACTCTGCTGCCATCTCAGCTCTTCTCCTCTTCCTTTTTAACGTTAAATAATATCCCATTGCATGTATATTCCACATTTTCTTTATCTATTCACCTATCTATGGACTTTTAAGTTATTTTCTTATCTTGGCTATTGGAAATAATGGTGCATGGAACATGGGAATAAAGACACCTCTTTGAGATCCTCATTTCAATTATTTCCTATACATATTGGAAAACCAGAATTGCTGGGTCATATAGTAGTTCTATTCTTATTTTTTGAGATATCTTCATGCTGTTTTCCATGGTGGCTACACCATCTTACATTCCCACCAACAGTGTATAAGACTTCCAATCTTTTCTACATCCTCACCAATATTTATTATTCTTTTGGTTTTGGTTTTTGGTTTTTGGTTTTGGTTTTGTCTTGTTTTATCTCCTCTGCCTTGTTTTGTTTATAATAACCATCCTAACACACATGACAACAATTTTTATTGTGGTTTTGATTTCCATTTCCCTGATGATTAGTTACATTGAGCACTGTTTCACGTACCTGCTGGCCATTTGTATACTTTCTTTAAACAAATGTTTATTCAAGTCCTTGCCCATTTTCCAATCAGATTAAATATGATTATTTCAACCTTACCAAACTAGAACTTGTGGAATCATAAAAGTATAGTAGATATAGCATATCTATATATGTTATATGTTTGATCAAAGTTTTTCACAGATTCTCTTGTTAATCTCTGAGGAAAGTATTAAGTATTCAGTTAATAGAGTGATAATGACTATTTAACTTACCAAAAGAATGCTAATAAATCTAAACAAACCAATATTGTTTTATGTATTATATGGATGAAAATATGGATGACTTGTTTACTAAATTTGCAGTGGACATGAAATTCAAAAGAACATGAAAGATAAAAAAAAAAAAAGAACATGAAAGATATTAGTGCCATAATCAACCTCTAAAGAGAATCACCTAAATTAAAGATGGAAACTTAAAAAATAAAATAAAATCGAAACATACATAACAAGGTCTTTACTTAATTTAGAAATTGTTCCTTCAAAGAAGCAGAACCACTATGAGTGATAGAATAATGGATTTATAGTAGAGTTTAGACCTTGCACAATCATGAGGACTAGTGAAGAAGTCTGTTCCTGAACTTAGTGTAGGTTAGCAGAGCAGACAAATCAGAAAGGAAAGCTATAAGTGAAAAGGGACAGAGTCAGGACAAACAGGACCCTATGAGGACAAACTGGAACTTGAATCCATTTCTTACCACTTGCAACTCAACAATGCAGGTGATCTGCCAAAAGAAGCTGGTGCCTGGAGCCATGTAGCTGTGCATTCACTTAGCCCAGAACTGTATGAAACTAAAGAAGGAGATTGATCACTGGGGGTTGGAAGAGTAGTGGGTTCCATAGGGTCACAAGCCCGCAAAGTGAGTCCACAGATCAGCTCCAATGTGCATGAGCTGTGGTGGCACCTAGAGCTCTCATGAACTTCAGAGCATAAAGGCCCTAGCTACACTCTGCCTTCCACATATCATGCAATTCCCACAACCAGGAATACAGTTAAGAGAATTCTAGAAATTGTAGTTCCAGCTTAGCTCATTTGCCTTGCATACGTCCCTTTGTCATCACACCACACAATTTAACTTTACTTTATCAATCCTTCTTTATTTAGAAGTTAAATAAACCTCTTTAACCTTACTTAACTTCTAAATACATAGCAAATCATCCTTCCACATAATGTGATGCAGCTCTCTTCCATACAACTGAACACATGCAAACTCTCAACAAAAAAATAATACAAAGATGTCCTTTTATCCATTTCTGCGTGATATCCTTTCCTCTTGCAGCTGAATATCCCACTTGAATATCCTGTAACTTAAATACTGAGATATAAAGTTAACTATTACTAAGGTTAACTGCACTATTAATAAATTTATGTTAAATGGTAGGGGAATTAAAGAAGAGAAAAAAAGAATTGATTAACATATAACCTGATATATTCATTTAATACCAGGAAATAATACTCCAAAACCTGTCTATACATACTTCCCAATTATACTTAAATATTAGAAATGGAGCCTGTTTACATTGTAAGTTATAATATTTATTTGAATTATAAATATTTGCTTATGAATCTATTTCCCCATGAGATTGTGAGCTTCTTCATGACAGAAACAATATATATGATCCATTGTTGTATCCATAGCAACTAGCACAATGTCTGACATGTGCTCAATATACATCTGATGAACCCTGCATTTCTACAATTTTACTGTTAGTTAAGTGTAACATTTTTACAGTAGTTGTCAATGAATAAAACTGCTGACATAGGGCTTTTGGGTCTTTGACTATCAGAATAAGACAGAAAAGAGGAGCATAAAAGCCACAGTACAGAAATTTGAGGATAGAAGCATCAAGTTGCCCATGTGCTATGAATTGAAGAACCCTATGGATCCAACGAGCAAGAAATCATCTTTTTTCAAGAGACAATGATGTACAGGTGGAGAAAACCCAAAACACGGTAATCAAATACTCAAGTTCTTGTCTCAGTTCTCAGTTTAATCCATTGAGTGACCTTGGAAAATTTATTTAACCTCTTTGGGCTTTATTTCCATCTATGTAATGAGAAATTGAGCCAAAGAATCCCCTGTATCTTTTCCAACTATAATCTATTATATATATTACAGACAATACTTACTTTTCTATTCTGAAATTTTCTGCTATTAGAACCTTCCTTTGAATTAGTCCATAATACCAGGGCCTTGGTCACCAGGGTTAGAATGAATGCTTTGGTTGGATTATCAGATTCTATATACGAAGATATAGTAGGCTTCAAATAATAGACTAAAGTAGAGTGACTGAATTGAATCTATAAAGATCCCAATGTATTCTATCTATCCCAAGATTGGACAGACAAAATTTCCTAGCACATATAACTATGGAGGTTGTAGGGGCCATGGATGTGATAAGCAGATGCTAGGTGACCAGGAAGTGTTTTGAAGCTATACAGAGGAAAGCAGATCCTTGTGATGTGCTGAAGCATTAATTTTGGCTCTAGATTTCCTAGAAGTATACAAAAATAAGTGGATAGACTGAAGATAACAGGATACTATCCAGGAAGTGATTGCCAAAAGATAGTGTTAAAAAGAGCAAGCAACAAGGAATCCCTATTATGTGTCAGGTTTTGTTCTGACCTTTACAGGGATCACATCCCCTAATCCTCCCAACAATTCAGCTAAGTTGGAATTGTAATTCCTTTTATAGTTGAGGAAATAAAAGTTAAGGAACTTGCTCAGTACAAGGACCACCACTCTTCCAATCACTGACCATAAAAAGCAAATAATTTTTCAGTCAATTTAAGATCCACCAGAAAGAAGATAAAAATAACAAGTCTTGGTAAAGTACCCCTGGATTGTTCTTTCTCCCAGGGACCTAGCCTATTCCTAGTGAGACCCTCCCCAAGGATAAGATTTTCTTCTATTGGTCATGAGACTGTCTCCTAAAGTAGTTGCAACCTGTAAGGCTTAGATACAAGCATAACCAATACAATTCAACAACACAGCAGTTTGGTTTGGGCTTTCATTTAAAATGAAGATGTATTGTCACTTAACATAATTTTCAAGGATAAATAGATAATTTGGAGAGAATATAGGTGATAGCTAACTCTTCTCTATCTGAACTCAAATTCTGAAGGTTTTCAATGGTCCAACCCACCCCTAGATACCAGTCATTTCTGATACGATTAGATGTCCTGCCCTTGCTTGCCTGCCTATTACCATGATGAAGTACAGGTGTGTGTGTGTGTGTGTGTGTGTGTGTGTGTGTGTGTGTGTGTGTAATGAGTGTACAATGCAAGCATGATTGTGGGATCACATTCATTTGAAATTAAAGTTTACTTAAAATTCTATTCATACATTATGAATCTTGTGCTCTGATTAAACATCCATTCATTTATAGAGGAAAGAATCTACTCTAACTGCACCTCTGGAACCAGATAGCATTTCATCAGACTAACATTAAGCATCTTTGAAAACATAAGGGAAGTCTACACGAAAATAATATTTTTGTATCATATCCATCATAAAACAGAATAATACCTAGATAGGCAATAAAATATACAATGGAAGAACAGAACAAAGTATGTTCTCAGCAGACAAAGTAGAGTATGAAGTTGTTAAGACAAGAAGAAAACCTAAACAGATGACAAAAAATGGCATCGGAGCAATAGTAAAGAAACAAAAGAAAAGCCTTCAAAACTATTAAACAGATAAGGATACCATGCATGAAACAGAAAAGAAATAGTATGAAACTAAAAGTCAGTCCGACAAACATGCAAATGAAGTCCCACACATCCAAAAAGGGAGCTTGAGCCCTTCCAATTCTCCAATTCTGTAGTTTTTAACTGTGTAGTTCCAAAACACTTGCCTAATGAATTATCTTCAAACCCCAACTTACACATTTTCAAGGGAGAAGGCACACAAGTGCAGCTGATTCCCAGGCTCCAGTTTTGAAGCTCAAAACTTCCTTTCTGGGTTCCACCTGAATCAAGAATCTAACACACATCACACATGGATCCCACATTTAATTCTTGATATTTTTTAACACGTTGACAGGTGTGGTACATATAGAAATGTACAAAAATATAAATAGATAAACTGCAAAGACTGTTGAGGGTCTGGCCTGTCAGATGGCAAAAGGGATGGAAAACACTCCAGACGCCTGCACTCTGAAACTTTCTAATGAGAATAGCAACAGAAATATGACACACTCCAAACCACCAATGTTATAAACCTCTGCCTCACAAGAGCTGTTCACAAATATGTCCTTTAACAGGAAAAGCTCGCCATGAATCTTTCTTGCAGGCAGTGCACATTTTAATGAATGCTAACATGTTTGCAAACATAATGAAAATAGTATTTCCCACAGAGCAGTGTGAGATTATTTGAATAAAATATCTGCCTTTGGACATGAGTCTCTGCCGATGATCGCAGTAGGATCTGTGCTTTATTTGTGGATTAGAAGCCAGAGTGCAGGATGGACATGTGCTTTATGAGTACTGGCTGTGGCAACCTCTCACCCGCTGACATCTGCCCAGATTGCTACTGGTTTTAAATCTCTGCATCTGAATTTTAGAAGCTAAAACTTTGGCACTGTGAGAGAGTCATGTCTCTAAATGGGAAAGTCTCACGAGGGGATGAAATTCAATACCAGAATTTCAAATATTTTATCATTGTAGAACAGAAACTGACACAAGAAAGGGAACACAATGAAAATGGCTGAAACACAGGACCCCAACAAACTGAAAAATGGTGGCATTTCAATTATAATGGAACTACTACACCCTTGGGAAGGATTAACACATGTCTCGTAAGCAGTTGCTCTGATTGGAAGATACCTTCTCAGAGAGCAGGTTCTAGATTCTATGGCTCTCTGATGGTGTATAAGACTGTGTGTTTGCCAAGTGAATATCGAAATCTGGGGTATTTGTACCTGCTAAAAACTGCTTCAGACAGCAGTCCATATTTCTTTCCAAATTTCTTCCACTTTAAATATACTTTAATTACTTCTGTATGCATTTGGTGTACATCTGGCTTGTGTCACAGGCCTTTCTTCAATAACTGCCCATTTTCCTCTGAACAAGGCCCTAAGACAAGCCTAAAAGTAAAAGTTACAATAGTAAGAATAGGGACTTAGAGAGCTAATTGGGCATCAGGAGCAAAAGATAACTTGAACTTTTAAAAAATTATTAGGATACTCACACACAAAAATGTTCTGTTGCATACAATAAAGCAATGGCCACAGATCAATTCTGAAAACTCAGTGGTTTAGCACAACAGAATTTTATCTGTTGATCTTATGAAGTCCAAGTGGCTAGAGTGGTGGTGCCTGTGGGTGCTGGGCTCCATGGCATCTTCAGGGTCCCATGCTGACTCAGTCATCTTCCATACACAGTTTTCAAAGTCATTCTGGGTGTGAGATCCAGCCAGCAAACTGGGGAAGAGAGAGGATGGAGGATCATGTGAGAGGTGCTTTGCCAAAGGACTACAAATTGCATACCTTTCTTTTGCCCACATCCCACTGGCCAGTACTCAGTCACATACCCACACCTGAAGTGCAAAGGAGGCTGGGAAATGTAGTCCAGTGATGCACTAATAAGGTTCAATGAGCCTACCTGTGTGGTCCTCACTATACCCAGTTAATTTGGAACAAATTCTTCCTGTGTTTCAGGGAACTTGATTTATACTACATGCAAATTAGCAACAAGTAACAGTAATAAATCTGATGACAGATATTAGATTTTTCAGTATTTTCAACTAATTTTTTGATTTCCAAAAATAGAATAAGTTGGAGACCAGTGACGAGGTATAAAGCCATATACTCATTCAGAGCCAAGATTATGTTCATTTTTATATCCACTATATCCTGACAACACCTCATTAGTGAATGTATGTGCTCAAGAAATATTTCTTGTATAAATTCAAGAAACCTCTAACTTAGACTCAAATTCAGAAGTGTCTAGTCCCATCATTTAGGGGCCAAGAAGACTTTTTGTGATAGACCAAGACCTACTTCTTTGGCTTGAGGGAAGCATAAAACTGGCTTCTGTATCTTCCACATGTCACAGGCCCATAGAATTCCTGGAACCCAGAGACAAACCCAAAGCCCATGAGATTCTGGTAGGTCCAACAGTCTCCAACCCATCATCTTAAGCAATTTTAGGCAGCTGGAGCATGACTCTGAGGCCAGTCATCAGAGTTTGAGTCTGACTTTACCAATTACCATAATGTGACCTGAGCAACATGGTTAACTTCTCTGTGGCTCCATTTCACTCTCTGCACATTATTGCTGGAAATATTAAAATAATTAATAGTTGTAAAAACATTTACAACAGAGACTAATAGTAAGCACCTGGTTAATATTAGCTGTAAATGATGGCATGCGTATATTTGCAGCAGCTAAAGTTAAATTATGGTCAGGATTGCCCCATCTGTAGTTTCTAATGCTCATGAATATCTTTGTAGATCTGCCATGTTGTCAGAATTATGGCTTGTCTTTAAGGTGAATAGTCCCCTTAATCCATTTGATATCCAAGGTTGTAGGAATAAAAACTGAACTATTTACTATTTTTCATACAACTTACATGTACTTCCTTACTGGCAGTCACAGAAGTTTAAATATTTGCTCCAAGTATCACAGTAAATATGAGAGCTTTGTCTTGAAGACAAAGAATCTTATACACCCTTTTTGAACTCAGCCACAGTAACTTCTTGCAAGATACATCCACAAAGGCAAAAGAAACAAAAGCAAAAATGAACTATTGGGACTTCATCAAGATAAGAAGCTTTTGCACAGCAAAGGATACAGTCAACAAAACTAAAAGACAACCTACAGAATGGGAGAAGATATTTGCAAATGACATATCAGATAAAGGGCTAGTTTCCAAGATCTATAAAGAACTTATTAAACTCAACACCAAAGAAACAATCCAATCATGAAATAGGCAAAAGACATGAACAGAAATCTCACAGAGGAAGACATAGACATGGCCAACACGCACATGAGAAAATGCTCTGCATCACTTGCCATCAGGGAAATACAAATCAAAACCACAATGAGATACCAACTCACACCAGTGAGAATGGGGAAAATTAACAAGGCAGGAAACAACAAATGTTGGAGAGGATGTGGAGAAAGGGGAACCCTCTTACACTGTTGGCGGGAATGTGAACTGGTGCAGCCACTCTGGAAAACTGTGTGGAGGTTCCTCAAAGAGTTAAAAATAGACCTGCCCTACGACCCAGCAATTGCACTGTTGGGGATTTACCCCAAAGATACAGATGCAATAAAACGCTGGGACACCTGCACCCCGATGTTTATAGCAGCAATGTCAACAATAGCCAAGCTGTGGAAGGAGCCTCGGTGTCCATCGAAAGATGAATGGATAAAGAAGATGTGGTCTATGTATACAATGGAATATTACTCAGCCATTAGAAACGACAAATACCCACCATTTGCTTCAACGTGGATGGAACTGGAGGGTATTATGCTGAGTGAAATAATTCAATCCGAGAAGGACAAACAGTGTATGTTCTCATTCATTTGGGGAATATGAATAATAGTGAAAGGGAATATAAGGGAAGGGAGAAGAAATGGGTAGGAAATATCAGAAAGGGAGACAGAACATGAAGACCTCTAACTCTGGGAAACGAACTAGGGGTGGTGGAAGGGGAGGAGGGCGGGGGGTGGGGGAATAGGTGACGGGCACTGAGGGGGGCACTTGACGGGATGAGCACTGGGTGTTATTCTGTATGTTGGCAAATTGAACACCAATAAAAAATAAATTTATTATTATTTAAAAAAAGAATCTTATACTAGAATCTGTGCATTTTTCAAGGGTTGGGCATCATGGTTTTCTAGAGGCTCTTGGAACAGAGAGACATATCACATTATCTTGGCATCCTCCACAGCACCACCCAATACATACAGCAGAATCTCCCCAAGTGTCCATAGAATAGATGGCTACATGGGTGAGTGGATGAATGGGTAGTAACTCGATACATGAACCATGGCACAACATTTGCCCTCCCAAATTCAGATACCAGAAAATTTCATCACAATAAATTAAATTTAAAAACGTTGGAGTGCCTTCTACTGTGATTGATTCAAGAGCACAAATGGGGTGAGTAGCATTAACAAGGAGGAGGCCATTCTAAAATAATTTGGAATATTTTCACTTTCTTGGACTCCCTGATGGTGAAACAGGCACTTGATTGCTTAGAACACCTATCTGTTGAATATTCACACTGATGGAGGGAGTAGCGATGCAGAAAATACATAACATCAGATAATCCAAAGTCATTTATATTTGGCTCAGGAATGCTTTGCATAATAATTTTGCAGCTGATTGATCCTCCAGGGTTTGTTTGTGCTGATATTAAGGCAGTTTTCGTTCTGAGAAAATACTGACAGGAAATAGTGGGGTGTATGGCTAAACCTAAATGTAAGAAAATCATTCATTCATCTGTTCACTCATCAGATCCTGAATAAGAGCTTATTTATGCCAGGCACTGTGATAGGTACTAAGGATAAAAAAGAAATGAGTTATTTGTAATCTTTGTCCTGGAGATACTCATAAATAAATATAGTTAATAGTCAGCCATATGTCCTTTCAGTCCTGTGAATTTATATGCCACTGTGCCCCAGATTCAATATATTTATCATATCTGAAATAATAGTTAGCTTAGATAAAGGTATTTAAAAACTCAGGCAATAGCAATTATGCTCATGAAGAATTCATAATAATAGCAGACACATATAATACTACTAGATTCTATGACTATTCTTTAAATATACTAATTTAGCCCTGACAAACATACCTATGAGAATATTATTATCACCCCCATTTTACAGATGAAAAAACTGAGGCTCAGAAAATAAGTTGCCTTAAAAAAAAAAGTTGCCTAAAGCAACAAAGTTTGTAGATGGCAGGTCTAAGATTTGAATCTAGGCAGCCTGCCTCCAGAAACTGCATTCTTATCATCATAATCTGCTGCTCTCTTCAATCAAAATGCCAAATTGAGTGAGACTTAAAGAATATGAATGATTCTTGTAGAAAAAAAATTAAATTGGATCCTGATTTTCAAACCCACAAAAACTAAATTTCATTTATTAGAAAACTTCAAACATAGGTATGTCAAAAGATATTATTAAAAATTACCAAGAAAAGTAATAACCAAAAGAAAACATTTGCAAAATATGTTACAGAGAAATAATTAATATAACCTAATAGGAAAGGGAGAAATGATATGAAGAATTCACAGAAGAAATTCAAATGGTCACTAAAACGTTAAAATGATGTTCAAACTAACTAGTTATCAAAGAATGACAGAAGAAAATATATATACAACCAATTAGCAAAAACCTACAAGTTCAACCACACTCTGCACTGATTTGGATGTAGAAAAACAGGAACTCCCATCCATTGATGCTGGAAGCAGAAATGGGTTAAGCTGCTTTGGAGAGCAATTTGGCAGGATTTAGTAAAAGGGTACACCCTGCAACTCCTCATTTCTGTTAACCTTGAGAAGGAATCTCACCAGACAAAAACTCTTGTAAGGACATATATGCAAAGATATTCATTGAAGCATTATTTGTAATTATGGAAAATTGGAAAGAACTTAAATACTCATTTCTAGGGAAAGGAATAAATGAAAAGAGAGACTGTCCCAACCTAGAATACTAAAACAGTAACAAAAGCATGAATTGGTGTTGTATCAGCTTATTTCAACATCTGTATATAATGCAAAAAGTGAAAAAGTTTGACATACACACACATTTAAAAAAACAGTATACATGGATACAAATATATGTGTAGAGAAATATGAAGCAAGAGCTGGAAGGATGCCTTCCAGATTCATGGGAGTGATTGAAATCGGGCACAGGCCCACGTGAATGGAATTGAAGGATCAAAGGAAACTTCAACTTTGTCTTAGTATTTCCATAAAATAGCTCACACAAAAATGACCAAAAAATAATTTTAAAAAATCAGTCTGGAGTGGCAGGAATCTGGTGTTTTTAATACTAACCTATCTGCTCATTTTTCTAAGACAAAGAACAAAGACAAGGACATCCTCTTGGGGAGTGATATTTTTATTGAAATTTGCATGTGAACTAATCTTTATCTACTAGATGCCACATAATACTTTCTACCTTTGATTATAATTATTTGTAAACATGCCTTATTTCTTGTACTTGGCCGAGCTCTTTAAAGGTAGAATTCAGGGGATCCCTGGGTGGCTCAGGGGTTCAGTGCCTGCCTTGGTTTGGGCCAGGGTGTGATCCTGGAGTTCCAGGATCAAGTCCCACATCGGTCTACCTGCATGGAGCTTGCTTCTCTCTCTGCCTGTGTCTCTGCCTCTCTCTCTCTCTCTCTCTCTCTCTCTCTCTCTGTGCCTCTCATGAATAAATAAAATCTTTAAAAAAAATAAAGCCAGAATTCAGATCAGTGTCAGCTTTGAAGTTCCTCTAATTCACATGCACATACATGTACACACGTGTGTAAACGTGTGCGTACATATGTACACATATGTATACTCATTCCTGCACTTGTGCATATGCTTCTAAATTTACACAAAACCAAACAGGATCTTGCATGTAGAGTACTTTCTGTAAACATTTATGGAATCAATAAAGAGTTTGGATAAACTATTCTTTCTTTGAATAACTAGACCTAGTTATTTCTTCTGCTATAGCAAAACCAATTCTGATATGAATGGGCCAACAGATGACTGACCAGTCCTGTCTCACTCAGTCAAATCATCCATTTTAGAGGTCATAAAATGTTTTTAACAGTTGCTATTTTTGCAAATGGCATCTTACTTTGAAGCATAAACAAATAAAACATAATAGAGCTTTTCTGGTTAAGCAGGAAAACTGGTTCTATATCACTCCCAAATACACACAACTTCCCTATCCCACAGTTCTGAAGAAAGTACCAGAAAACCCTTACAGTGTGGCAAACAGAGTGTAGAACACTCCTGTACTTAGAGTGAAAATAGCATCGTGTTCCAACACACCATTAGCAAACGGCTCGTGCAAGAAGTGTTGATATTTTCCTGTGTCTTTTGCTGTTCTGTGCATTAGCTTGGCCTTCCTTTCAGCCCCACCCTATCTCTCCTTTGAAACCATTGTCTCCTTGACATGAAAAATGTACTTCAGAAAGCCTAATGGCCAATTACATCAAAGGGAAGAAAGTCCAAACCTCAAACAAGGAATGATTAACTGCGTAAGCTTTAACGGAAGTTATCACACCCTCAAAACTACTCCTCTTCTTTAATAAAAATGTTTCCAGTAATTTATTTTCTGACAAAGTTTGTGTTCTCTGCCCAGGAGTGACTCCTGTTTTGTTCACTCCAGGGTTGTACCCTATCTAGGGCTGGCCCTGACCATGGGCAAAGCAGGCAGCCCCCTACATAATATGATTTATGCAAATACAGCACATTGAAGGAATACATACCAGGCCTCATGGAAGAGGAAATCCCGCTTGCTTCTGTAGTGTTTCCCAAGGTGGGTTGCATGACATCTGAGCGGGTTTGCACGAAATTCGAAGAACAATGATAAGGTCGTTTTTTTCATGATCAAATAACATGAGAAATTCTGAGTTAAACAAATGTAACAGGTTTAATTATCAACACAGATTTTAATACTCTAAAGTAGGTACCGGGAAAGATTATGTATGCATGTATTTTCCTTCTAAAAGTTCCTTGAAAATAAAGACTACCTCTGAGAGCCAACAGTATATCCCCAACACTTAGCCCATCGCCTGTAATATAACAGACATTCAGTAATGTTCTTGAATAAATTAGTAAATCAATAACCACCGTTGTTGTGAATAATGATATTTTAAACACTACAGTGACCTGAGTACCTGTGTCATAGGGTGCATCTTAACTGTGCCTCCAAAGAATCCCACGGAGATGCCAGACAAGAATAAAAATCTACATGTCACACATAAGGAGCCTAGGGGTCAAAAAAGAATGAAAGAAAAGAAAAAGGAAAGAAACTAAATTTTTTGAGAATATGCTATGCCACTACACTACCAGGATCTACATGCCAACTCCTTGATATACATAATTTTATTTTTATCCTCACAACAGTCCTGTAAAGTGCCTATTACAGATGAGGAAACTTAAAGTTCCAAGGTCAACCAACTTCTGATCCTTGATCTAAGTTTAATTGGACTATTCGTCACTTAAAACACACAAACAGGGCAGCCCGGGTGGCTCAGCAGTTTAGTGCCGCCTTCAGCCCAGGGATCCAGTCCCAAATCGGGCTCCCTGTGTGGAGCCTGCTTCTCCCTCTGCCTGTGTCTCTGCCTCTCTCTCTCTCTCTCTCTCTCTCTCTCTCTGTGTGTGTGTGTGTGTGTGTGTGTGTGTGTCTCATTAATAAATAAATAAAAATCTTTAAAAACACACACACACAGACACACAGACACACACATAAAGAAAATTGGGGGCAAAAAAGCAAACAACCTTTGAATAAACATGAGACAGCCATGTCTAAAATACCATACATATGTCTGGCATTTTGGCATTTTCTTTCTTTATCTTAGTTTATTTATGTATTCTTTTTATTTTTCAGATTTTGCTAGAGATGATTCAAAGATCCATGGTATAGGAACAACCTCAGAGAAATAGGACGTATGAACTTGAAAAGATGGTGGCTGAGAACTGACATGACTGATATATCAACAATATAAATTTCTTCATTCATCCTGAAATATGAAAAATAAAGTCAGGTAAATCCAGGTATAATACAAAGATGTTAAAATGATGCTCAAGGTCATCATGTCATGGAAAAGGAAAAGAGTGAATATTCATAGGCTACTTCCTATTTGCTAGATTTTGCTAAGCATTTTGTGTGGATTGTTTAAATTTAACCTTCAAACAACCTTGTGAGGTACCTAGTTTTTATATGCTCTTTATACAGATGAGGAAACCAAAGCAGATGGCAGTTAAGTAACTTGACCATAGTGACACATTTAGTAAGTGGTGGGGCCAGAAAAACAATCATGATAATCTCTTTCCATTTAATTTAATTAGCATTCAATTTCAATGGGCTTTGGCATGTATCATCATCACCTGTGAGGTAGATAAGTAAGTATTATTATCCCCATTTTACAGAGAAAGAACCTGAGGCTGCATCTAATCCAAGATTATGCAACTAATAGTGAGAAGAACCAGGGAGATTGCACATCTCCAGACTCTTAGTTCATTGCTTTTTCTATTTCACATTCATTATTTTCTCTCTCAGAACAGTGTATTAGACAAGACTCTACACACACTGTCCCAAGTCTTTCTACTCAGGGCAAGAGTCAGAAGAACCTCTGTGCGTGAAATTGGGCACATTACTTACTGCCCTAGCACAATCTCTCCCACTTCTCTCTCCCTCAAAAAGCATTTTGGGTTAAACAATGGGTTAAACAATCTATAGGAGATTACTGTTGAAACAAACATATTTTTGTCTCAAAAATGAACAAGTCTTCAGGGATCTCCTCTGGCCTTTTCCTGAAAACACAGGTTAGTTATTCTGAGGGTGGGGTGGCCATTCCAACCAAAAGGAAGAACCAGCCCTAACCACACACCATCCTGAGGTAGGACAAACAAGTGTGGACTCTCAAAACAGCAATTGCCAACTATTACAATTGTGTTTTCTTCATTCAGCGTAGGTGACAATTACAATTTTAATCAAACAATCAATACTAGAAAGTCAGGAATATCTAAAGATGACAGACTACAGGAAATCCTGTCAGTGCCCCCAACAGTTTCGGATTCCTTCCCAAATTTTTTCCATTTTCATGGGCTCTCTCCTGCCTTTAGTCACCTCTTACAGTGCCTACATCTGCACATTTGTCATGCTTCTTCAGAGGATACCCAGATCCTTTCCATCAGATTGGGACAGTTTAGAAACAAAATCTACATTCCAGAATGTCTCGCGGCATCAAAGCTGCCCTTCACAGGAATTACACCCTTATATGGCTTTTCTCCCTTCCCTGTCCTGCTTCCTCCTGTTCCCTGTAACTATTTCTTAGGAACACTCTTAACCAATCACATGAACATGAATCCTCACCTCAGGGTCTGCCTCTGGGAAACTAGACCAAAAAGACTAATCCAAAACCATAAGAAGACAAAATAAAAACAAATTGACTCTGTTCCCTTCACACAGAATTACAGCACAATCATTAATGCTGTACACAGTCCATGGCAACACAGGAGCATTACTGACTTGGAACATTAAGTTATGAATGATACATCACAAAGAAAATCTGAAAGAACACATTTTTTTTTAAATGCAAGGTCTGAGTGCTGATTGATAAACTTGGTACAATAGTAAAATCTAGAAAGTCTATAGCTGGCCCCTGGATTTTCCTTAATTATCACATTACATATCTCCCCTTAAGGATCTTAGAAGAGACTACAGATTCCATTCACTCCACTATACCACTTTATCCACTTGTTTAATTTTATTCCACCTTTACCTAAAAATGTCTATTTCTAGAGACAAAAATTTCTGAACTTTGTTAAAATTTTACATTAATGAATGGTCTCTGATCCTGGTCCTTCATTCAACAAACATTTATTAAAACATATAGTAGTGCTATATTCTACAAAAAAGAGACAAATAAGGCACAACTAGCCCCTAGCCTCAAAAACCCAATACTACTGCTTTTTAAGAGATCTTTTTCATCCTTCTGGCCAGATATGACAAAGTGAAGAGAAGAATGCAGGTCTCAAAATTCTTAGTATTGTGCCCTCTTAAGTTTTCCAATTTCTCATTATCTACTCTATTTGCTTTATGAGGGTTTCCTCTTACATAGACTGACAGTGTGGGTGATGGCAGTGGGGATGGTGAGAAGATGAATGTAAGAAAGTGTGATAGGTTAGACTTATAACTGGACCTGGTGGTTGACGTTAGCATAGAGAATGTGCAGACTTTTTTTGAAAAAAAGTCAAGAGTGACACCCAGGATGTCTAGGGCCCATGAATAGATGATGGTGGTTCTTCCCAAGATAGTGACTACCCAAAGCAGGTTTTCTAGAATGAGGTGGAGAGCCTAAGGGGGTGATGAGCTTGGCTCTGGATGTGCTGTTGAGTCTTCAGACATCTACCCAAAGAAGGTAATATAATTGTAAGCTATAGGGTCTGAAGCTCAGGAAGAGATTCGATGTCTTAGAGGCCCAGAGATAAAGAAGGTCTCCTAGAGAGAGTGTGTGAAATGAGAAGGGTTCTGTGGGCAGAACCCTCAGGAAAGATGACATTCAAAGAAAGGGAAGAGGAGGGGGAGACTGCAAGTAACCTTGAGAATGAGTAGTCAGGGAGGTAGAGGGCAATCTGTCAACAATGTGTTAGAAACAAAACAAAAAAACAAAAACAAGGAAACATAGCATCTGGAGAAGGAGAGTGTGTTCAACTGTGTCAGTTGCTGTTGAGACATCAGTGGTCAAATTTGAAAAATGTCCCTATCAACATATAATGAACAATGACCAATTCTGATCACTCTCCCTCTCACGTATGTTGAAAAAGCATGTATCTATCTGGCATTGTTCCCCCAGACTCCCTGGCCAAGGCCTTAGAAAGAGGGCAGACCGTTCACAGCCACTGTCGGCCATGCCTGACCTTTCTCTTGGGGCTAGTTGCCTCAATGCTAGAAATGTTCTCCTAATAAAGTCAGTCTAGCTTATGTTTCAGTAATTTAGTTTATTTTTCCTCTTTGGTAGAAGACTCTGCTTCCCTCCAATTTGGCTTTACATCCTGGAACTTTGCAATACAGATCACCTGAGATAGCTGCATGAAAGAACGAAAAGTGGTGCCTGGAACAGAGCAAATGCTTACTAGATGCCAGCCAGAGAGGACAGTTTGACCAGGAGGCGGGGCAAGGAGTCGGAGGAGCAGGGCCCTCACCTCACCCGGCCCACCCGCGCCGCTAGAAAACTGTCAAGCCGTCCTGAACACCTCCGAATTCGACCTCAGGCTTGAAGAGAGAGCGGCCGGAGCACGGCAAAGAAGGGTCTTCGCTTCTAACACGGTAGGAAGGTGGGAAAGATAAAGCAGCACCGGGGGGGGGGGCGGGGCTGCGAGGAGCCGGGCTGAGGCCGGGAGGGCTGAGGCCGGGAGCGCCCGCCCGGAGAAGCGGGACCTCGAACGATCCCCCGGAGTCTTCCCGCCGGGAGGGCGCTCGCAGGGAGCTCGGGCAGGACCGCAGGAGGGCAGCGGAGCCCCCAGGTCCCCGGGGTCACTAGCAGGAGGGCGCCCGGGGGAGAGCGGGCCGAGCTCGGGGAAGGGCTGGAGCCGCGCCGGGGGGCCTCGGGGAGAAGCCGGGGGGCGGGCGGGGGCTCCGGGCGGAGGGAGCGCGATTCCAGCGGCGCAGGCCCCGGAGCCCAGGGCAGGGGGCACAGCGCGGGACCCTGCTCCCCTGGGACAGGTGGGGGCGGGGAGGGCCCAGGACAGCGGGGACGCTCCTGCCCCGGGGCCCCCGGGCTGTGCAGGTCAGCGCCCCCGCCCCCCCGGAGCATCCAGGCCCCTGCGGACTGGGAGCTGCGGTGGTTACTGGGGAGCTGACTCCAGGGCTGGGGGGCGGCCGCCGCCAGTGGTGGTGTCCCTCCTGGTGTCACCCTGTGCCTGGGAGGGGCGGGCCGCCAGGGAACAGGGGCCTCACGGGGTACACAGCTCCGACTGAGCCAGCACCCGGCAGGGGGCGGGGCATCTCCCCAGGAGCACACACCTGAGAGTCAGCACAGCAGGCCCCTCCCCCAGAAGACCCGCTGGAAGGACGGGGCAAGAGGAAGTTCATGGCGGAGCAGCGCTGGAAAGCTCCAGGGGAAGTCAAGGGATTTACTATATATAGAACCAGAGGGTATCCCTCCTTTATTTTTTTTCCTTTTTCCAGTACAACTCGTTTTTATATCAGACTATAAATTTCCCATTTTTTTTCTCTTTTCCCACCTTAACTACAATATTTTACCACCTCTTCATTTTTAAGTTTCTTCCTTTTTAACTTTCATATTTCTACAATTACAGGTCCAAGATATATTTTCCACTTCTAGATTCCCTTCAACATACTCAACTTAATTTGGGGAGATATACAAGATATGGTTTTTTGTTGTTGTTTTGTGTTTTTTTGTTTTCTCTGCCTCATTTAGTTCTACAACGGCAGAAGTTGACACCTTCTAAAACACGACAAGCATGCACCCAGAACCAAGTGGAATACTGTGCTCCTTCATTCCGTGAGATTATACTCCCTCTTCATTCTGCCCCCGTTTTAACCTCATTTGTGTTTTGGTGGTCAATGCTGGGGCTCTCTACCAGTATTTCTGGCTTATGTAAATCATCTGATAACATACAGAACTGAATATACTCAGAACCAAGAGGATCATCCTCTAGGACCCCTCAGGTAGACTACATTCTCCCTCCACTACAACTTCATCACCACCACCATCTCCCAGTACCTCCCCTTTTTTTCTTTTTTCTCCTATTTACTTTTGCTTTTCTCTTTTTTCTCTTTTCTTTTTTTTTTTTCCTTTGGGATTCCTGGCCTTTTATTTTTGACTACTTTATTTTAAAATTTGTTTTTCACTTTAGTGGTTCTTTTGTTTTATTTAGTTCTGGTCTTTGTTTTCAATTTCTGGTCTCTGACCTCATCAGGATCATGTAGGGTGAAATTTACTTAGGTCGTGGTTGATATTCTTGACTCAGCCCACTCATACAGCCACTCTGCACAGAGCAAAATGACTAGAAGGGAGAACTCACCACAAAAGAAAGAATCAGAAACAGTACTCTCTGCCACAGACTTACAGAGTTTGGATTATAATTCTATGTCAGAAAGCCAATTCAGGAGCACAACCATAAAGCTACTGGTGGCTCTGGAAAAAAGCATAAAGGATTCAAGAGACTTCATGACTGCAGAATTTAGATCTAATCAGGCCGAAATTAAAAATCAATTAAATGAGATGCAATCCAAACTGGAGGTCCTAACAATGAGAGTTAATGAGATGGAAGAAAGAGAGAGCAACATAGAGGGCAAGTTGATGGCAATGAAGGAAACTGAGGAAAAAAGAGAAAAACAATTAAAAGACCATGAGGAAAGGTTAAGGAAAATAAATGATAGCCTCAGAAGGAAAAATCTATTTATAATTGGGGTTCCAGAGAGCACCGAGATGGACAGAGGGCCAGGAAGCATATTTGAACAAATCATAGCTGAGAACTTCCCTAATTTGGGGAGGGAAACAGGCATTCAGATCCAGGAGATAGAGAGGTCCCCCCCCCATCAATAAAAACCATTCAACACCTCAACATTTAATAGGGAAACTTACAAATTCCAAAGATAAAGAGAAAATCCTTAAACCAGCAAGAGACAAGAGATCCCTAACTTATATGGAGAGAAATATTAGATTAACAGCAGACCTCTCCACAGAGACCTGGTAGGCCAGAAGGGGCTGGTAGGATATATTCAGGGTACTAAATGAGAAGAACATGCAGCCAAGCATACTCTATCCAGCAAGGCTGTCATTCAGAATAGAAGGAGAGATACAGAGCTTCCAAGATAGGCAGAAACTGAAAGAATATGTGACCACCAAACCAGTTTTGCAAGAAATATTAAGGGGGACTCTGTAAAAGAAAAAGGAAGCCCAAAGAACTAATCCACAAAAACAGGGACTGAATAGGTATTATAATGACACTGAATTCATATCTTTCAATAGTAACTCTGAACATGAATGGGCCAAATGATCCCATCAAGACACAGGGTTTCAGACTGGATAAAAAAGCAATCCATCTATTTGCTGTCTACAAGAGACTCATTTGAGACCTAAGGACACCTACAGCCTGAAAATGAAAGGTTGGAGGACCATTTACCATTCAAATGGTCCTCAAAAGAAAGCTGGGGGTAGCAATCCTCATATCAGATACATTAAAGTTTATCCCAAAGACTGTAGTAAGAGATGAAGAGGGACACTATATCATACTTAAAGGATCCATCCAACAAGAAGACCAATCATGAATATTTATGCCTCTAATGTGGGAGCTGACAAGTATATCAATCAATTAATAACAAAAGTAAAGACATACTTAGATAATAATACACTAGTAGTAGGAGGCTCTAACATGGCACTTTTTTGCAAATGACAGATCTTCTAAGTACAACATCAAAGAAACAAGACCTTTAAATGGTACACTGCACCAGATGGATTTCACAGATATATACAGAACTTTGCATCTGAACACAACTGAATACACATTCTTCTCAAGTGCACATGGAACTTTCTCCAGAATAGACCACAAATCACACAGATAGTGGGTCACAAATCAGGTCTCAACTGATACCAAAAGATTGGGATTGTCCCCTGCATATTTTCAGACCACAATGCTTTGAAACTAGAACTCAATCACAAGAAGAAATTTGGAAGAAACTCAAACACATGGAGGTTAAAGAGCATCCTGCTAAAAGATGAATGGGTCAACCGGGAAATTAAAGAAGAATTAAAAAGATTCATGGAAACTAATGAGAATGAAGATACAACCATTCAAAATCTTTGAGATGCAGCAAAAGCAGTCCTAAGAGGGAAATATATCACAATACAAGCATGCCTCAAAAAAATTGGAAAAAAATTCATATACACAAGCAAACCTTGCACCTAAAGGAACTGGAGAAAGAACAAAAAATAAAACCTACACCAAGCAGAAGAGAATTAATAAAGATTTGAGCAGGACTCAATGAAATAGAGACCAGAAGAACTATAGAACAAATCAACAAAACCAAGAGTTGGTTCTTTGAAAGAATTAATAAGATAGATAAACCATTAGCCAGTCTTATTAAAAAGAAAAAAGACTCAATAAAATCACAGATGAAAAAGGAGAGATCACAACCAATATCAAGGAAATACAAACGGTTTTAAAAACATATTATGAGCAGCTATACGCCAATAAATTAGGCAATCTAGAAGAAATGGATGCATTTCTGGTAAGCCACAAATTACCAAAACTGGAACAAGAAGAAATAGAAAACCTGAACAGGCCAATAACCAGGGAGGAAATTGAAACAGTCATCAAAAACCTCCCAAGACACAGAAGTCCAGGGCCAAATGGCTTCCCAGGGGAATTCTAACATTTAAAGATGAAACGATACCTATTCTACTAAAACTGTTCCAAAGGATAGAAAGGGATGGAACTTCCAAACTTGTTTTATGAGGCCAGCATCACCTTAATTCCAAAACCAGACACAGACCCCACCAAAAAGGAGAATTATAGACCAATATCCCTGATGAACATGGATGCAAAAATTCTCAACAAGATACTAGCCAATAGGATCCAACAGTACATTAAGAGGATTATTCACCATGACCAAGTGGGATTTATCCCCGGGATGCAAGGCTGGTTCAACACTCATAAAACAATCAACGTGATAGATCATATCAACAAGAGAAAAAACAAGAACCATATGATTCTCCCAACAGATGCAGAGAAAGCATTTGACAAAATACAGCATTCATTCCTGATCAAAACTCTTCAGAATGTAGGGATAGAGGGAACATTCCTCATCATCGTAAAAGCCATCTACAAAAAGCCCACAGCAAATATCATTCTAAATGGGGAAAAACTGGTAGCCTTTCCCCTAAGATCAGGAACATGCAGGGATGTCCACTCTTACCACTGTTATTTAACATAGTACTAGAAGTTCTAGCCTCAGCAATCAGACAACAAAAAGAAATAAAAAGGCATTCAAATTGGCAAAGAAGAAATCCAACTCTCCCTCTTCACAGATGACATGATTCTGTACATAGAAAACCCAAAAGACCCCACCCTAAGATTGCTAGAACTCATACAGCAATTCGGCAATGTGGCAGGATACAAAATTAATGCCCAGAAATCATTGACATTTCTATACACTAACAATGAGATTAAAGAAAGAGAAATTAAGGAGTCAATCCCATTTATAATTGCAACCAAAAGCATTAGATACTAGGAAGATACCTATACCTATACAAAGGTAAATACCTTTGGTTAGGTTTCTAACCAAAGATATAAAGGATCTATACCCTAAAAACTACAGAACACTTCTGAAAGATATTGAGGAAGACACAAAGAGATGGTAAAATATTCCATGCACATGGATTGGAATAATTAGTGTTGTGAAAATGTCAATGCTACCCAGGGCCATTTACACATTCAATGCAATCCCTATCAAAATACCATGGACTTTCTTCAGAGAGTTGGAACAAATAATCTTAAGATTTTTGTGGAATCAGAAAAGACCCCAAATAGCCAGGGGAATATTGAAAAAGAAAACCAGAGCCAGAGACATCAAAATGCCAGATTTCAAGTTGTACTACAAAGATGTGATCATCGAGACAGTGTGGTACTGGCACAGAAACAGACACATAGATCAATGAAACAGAACAGAGAACCCAGAAATGGGCCCTCAACTCTATGGTCAACTAATATTTGACAAAGCAAGAAAGACTATACACTAGACAAAGGACAGTCTTTTCAATAAATGGTGCTGGGAAAATTGGACAGCCACATGCAGAAGAACGAAACTAGACCACTCTCTTACACCATACACAAAGATAAACTCAAAATAGAGGAAAGATCTAAATGTGAGACAAGAATCCATCAAAATCCTAAAGGAGAACACAGGCAACACCCTTTTTGAACTTGGCCACAGCTACTTCTTGCAAGATACATCTATGAAGTCAAGGGAAATAAAAGCAAAAATGAACTATTGGGACTTCATCAAGACAAAAAGCTTCTGCACAGCAAAAGAAACAGTCAACAAAACTAAAAGACAACCTACAGAATCGGAGAAGATATTTGCAAATGACATATCAGATAAAGGGCTAGTATCCAAGATCTATAAAGAACTTATTAAACTCAACACCAAAGAAACAAACAATCCAATCATGAAATGGGCAAAAGGCATGAACAGAAATTTCACCAAAGACATACACATGGCTAACAAGCACATGAGAAAATGCTCCACATCATTTCCTATCAGGGAATTGCAAATCAAAACCACAATGAGATACCACCTCACACCAGTGAGAATGGGGAAAATTAACAAGACAGGAAACAACAAATGTTGAAGAGGATGTGGAGAAAGGGGAACACTCTTGCACTGTTGGTGGGAATGTGAACTGGTGCAGCCACTCTGGAAAATTGTGTGGAAGTTCCTCAAAGAGTTAAAAATAGAGCTACCCTATGACCCAGCAATTGCACTACTGGGGATTTACCCCAAAGATACAGATGCAGTGAAAGACCGAGACACCTGCACCCCAATGTTTATAGCAGCAATGTCCACAATAGCCAAACTGTGGAAGGAGCCTCGGTGTCCATCGAAAGATGAATGAATAAAGAAAAAGTGGTATATATAGACAATGGAATGTTACTCAGCCAATAGAAACGATGAATACCCACCATTTGCTTCGATGTATATGGAACTGGAGGGTATTATGCTGAGTGAAGTAAGTCAATAAGAGAAGGACAATCATCATATGGTTTCACTCGTATGGGAAATATAAAAAAATAGTGAGAAGGATTATAGGGGAAAGGAGAAAAAATGAGTGGGAAAAATCAGAGAGGGTGACAAATCATGAGAGACTCTTAACTCTGGGAAACGAACAAGGGGTAGTGGAAGGGGAGGTGGCTGGGGGGGGTGACTGGGTGACGAGCACTGAGGCGGGCACTTGACAGGATGAACACTGGGTGTTATGCTATATGTTGGCAAATCAAACTCCAATAAAAAAAATATACAAAAAGAAAAAAGAAAATGTTTGAATGTTTGAGATACTCAAGATTCTAACTTTTTCATGTTTCAAAATATTTCTGTCCAGAAAAGATTGTTAATAACCTCAAGAGACCTCTGTGTGTGTGTGTGTGTGTGTGTACGTATGCCATTTATGACAATTGGCAACACGGAATGATTACTGACTTGGAGGATTAAGTTATGAATGATACAGCACAGAGAAAACCTGAAAGAACACATTTTTAAATGCAAGGTCTGAGTGCTGATTGACATACTTTGTACGATAGTAAAATCTGGCAGGTGCATTAACTTGCATTCCTCTGATCTGTACACATCCACACTTGTCTTCTTAGGGTACTTGGTAATAAGCTTCTTTAAAGATCCCTGAGTAAGCACTGCAGATAATATCTGGAGTATGTAGCACTCAGTCCTTTTAGAATGGCTTTTTCCTGCTCCTTTCGTTTTCTTAAGAAAATGTCAGTTTAATCATTTCCTAATGCTTTGATAATGTGTTTCTTTACATAGCTGTAGAACACTCACTTCACTGTTTTAAAAGCAGGAATGTAGATGTAAAAGTGCCAGTTAAATGAGATTACTTTTTCCTAATGAAATAACCAAAGAGGAGTTTAAAGTTTCCTAAACTTGCATGACATTTTCAGAGCAAATAATAAAGTTCTAGCCCTCTAGAGTGTCTCTTATTCAAGAGATTAACACTTTAACATCATATCCTACTGGAATACAATCAATTATTGGAAAATAGGGAATTTATTTATCTGAGGCAATCTGTCATACAAAAGGTGAGTTAACCTCCAGGTGAGTGGAAATGTTAGCAGCATTGGACAATAAAAAGGAGAAGGACACTGGGACCAGATAGATTGGGCAGGTACCATCACTAACCCTGATGTGGGACTGACCTTAGCAGGGTTAGCAGGGCTTTAGCAAACTCAGACTTTTGGGAGGCCGGCAACACTATAAAACATAAAACATCTAATTCAGCAAGTGAGAAACTGATAGAAGAAGTCAGGTGGCAGAAATCCTCAGGATGGAGAGGTGACTGTGTTTCTGCTCAGTCTCTCTGCACATCCATCTCAGTGGGGAGCCAATTTTGCCTTGGAGACAGAAGCCTAGTCCCATAGGTTAGGGCAATATGACAGGAATGGGGGCAAGAATACGGAGATGAACAAAAGGGCAAATGGCTTATATGAGGCCCAGTATGGGGGCAGAGCCCAGCAGCAGAAGCCCAGAAGAACAGCAGGAAAGATGATGAGATCATAGTCAGGAGGAGAGAGTAGGTCTGGCAAAGGCTAGGGAAAGTGCCAGTTTCTTGGTCAAGCAAGTTGAAGTTCAGGGTAGCACTATGAAAATTTACCGCTTTAAATTTGACTTGTTTCCAAAAGTGAGAACCCACTACTGGGGTCAGGGAAGTTCTAGGCAGTAGGGGCTCACCCCAGCACTTGAGATTCAGAGATAGTGAAACTTATTCTAGCCCTCAACAAATAGTGAGCCAAAAAAGTTACAACACATGCAGTGTAGGTAGAATTGGGCTTGGGACTGTGACAGGGTGTAGCCTGTCATGGAAAGTGGACAGGAATGGGGGAAATGGGCAATCATGTTCTCCTGCACGTTTACACCACTCCCGGAATCTCTAGAACAGCATCTTTCCAACTAAGATAGAGAAAGCTGCATTAACACGGGCTTCTTCATGTTGTAAACATACTAAAATAGTTAAGTCATAATACTTTATAATACTTTTGTAACACTTTGAGGTACAATTCAGTTTCCTGCAATATCTGAATCTCAAGAAAAGCTTATTTTAGGATCTTTTTGGGTAACTAATGATACAAACCACATTGTCTCTCTCATGAGTCACTGAAATACAGGAGTGTGGATATTTAATGCTGGGTCTGAATTTCAGAAGGAACAATGGAAACTTCTGCTTTTCAAATTGGCCTTCAGAATGGTCATGTGTTCAGATTTCATCAAGGAATGCCTCAGGACTCCCTGTTGATAAAAGTTGATGTAATCACTGCTAAGCTGTTCTATTCCCCAAAATTTAAACAGCAAAATGAGCACTAATTTCCCCCTAATAAGGAGGAAACCTCTTATTGGTTTGGGAAACCAAACCTCTCTCTCCCTCTAAAGGATGAAAGTCTATGGCCTCAATATTTACATGTTATGTAGTGCAGGTGTTCCATTTCCTGCAGAATTTTTTTTTCTTTTACATCCTGTCATGACTGGTTTTCTAAAAGTATCTCTCCTATAAGATGTGATCTTGCATTCAAATGCACGGGCTGGTAACCATGACTGGTTGACCTCCCCGAGATAGTTTTCCTTATCTCCTTTGCATTACATATTGTTTGTCCCTCCAGATTCACTCTTCACCCTTCACCCTGCTCTGTGCCGTAGGAACCTGACATTTGTAGACCACATCAACAGCTTTCCTTTCATTCTGGCTTCCAGATGGGTTTAGCCAGTGGGAGGCACTGGCAAGAGATCAGAGGGCAAGAGGAGAGAGAGGTTTGGTGTTTATTGCCCTGGCTCCTGCACCGTGGAGCTCTGGGTGCCAATGATTGCCTTGCTGCAGGGAAGACCACAGACCCTGCCAAACTGCTTGGTTCCACTCTCAGCTCTGTCCTCTTGCTCCTTTGTCCCTGGGGATGGACACAGCTCCTGGCCATTGCTAACCTCAGGATGTTTCCTCAGCCATTTGGCTTCCCTTGACCCTACACACATCTTTGAAAATGGTCTCTTCATTCAACTCTATTAAATTGCCTTCTGACTATACCATCTGTTTCCTGCCAGGCCCCTGAATGATACCACCTCTGTCTATTTATTTCATGGTTTCCCAACACTTTCAGGATATGCTGATGAGCCAACATCATGAAGAGGAATTGCAACTCTTCCTTGGGTCTCTTGAAAGGCAAGGCAATCAGTTACAATTGAGAGTTAAAATGGAGCTCAAGGATTGATTATCGGTGGGTTTCAATTATCCTTGTTACACTTATTCTATCTTGCACAGAGAATTGGGAACTGGCTATGTCAAGACTAAGTTGACACACATCACAGAAGGTATACAGTAGTCTATCTACTCATTATGAGATTTTTACTGAGTATGTCCCACTGATCTTCCATTTCTCGAAATGCTTTTGATGTGGGTTTAATTCTATGTTCTGACAGAGAAAGGGTCTCACATCTTCAGTCTCCAATGTAATCTTTACATGATTGTCAAAAATGCAACTATTTGTCCCCAGGCTTAAAGTGCCAGCTCCAAAAAGAGGTCAAAGATTCTCCCCAGGAACATCTACAACATTCAAGCACATAGTTAAGATGTTCATTTTATCTCATGCTTTCCTTCAGTCTGATGTTAATTTGAGTGTCATATTTCCATAGGCCCAGTCTGTACTGACACATTTTAAAAACAGAATAATACACAGTTCGTACTTTCTTTCTAAGACTGCAAGTCTACCTGCTGTGCTGTAGAAACATTAATAGGCCAAATTTAAACCCTTAAAAGTGTAATGTACCACTTCCCTTAATAAAAGTCACTTTTCTTTAATAATTTTCACATATAACTCTTAGAATGCTTCTTACTTCCATACTCAGTAGGTTATAATTTGATTTAAAGAACAAGATAAAAAAATAAAACCTTTTAGGAAGCAACCAATAGCAAGTCTTTCCTGGTTAATTATCAAGAAAATAAAATGTTGCTCTGCATGTGGCATAGTTTTGCTTTGTTTTTAAAAACTTTTGGTCAAAAATTATGGAAATAAAATCTTATAAATAGTAACATTTTCAATCATTAATTGCTTTTGGAATTGGAGACTCCTTGAAATTCAGAATCCTTCTAGTAATAACAGTTGTAGACAGAAATAGCATTGCTAATTATTTTTCACTAACAACACTGCTGCTGTGAGATGAGTAGCTATTTTTCCTAATTTAGGAAGTGTTGGATAACTTGACCAAACCGTGTTTTGAGATTTCACTAGAAGTTCTGCAATTTTATTGTCATGCTTATGTTCAATCCATTATTCATTTTCCTTCCTTCCTTTGCTTTTAAACCGTTAAATTTGAGATTAAAGCAAAATGTGTCACTTGCATGGCCCTAAAATGAGCTGGAATTGCATTAGACCAGCTTCTTAAGGAATGGGCTTTTAGAGTCTCCAAACATGGTTCAATTTTTAGTTATGCCCCTAGTTATGCAACTAGTTATAGAACTAGTTACACAATGGTTTCTTTGTTGCTTTACAATTTTACATTCACACACACACACGTACCCATTACAGTACATATGACTGGGAGCATATTTAAGTCTCCATAGTTTATTGCCTTTGTGTAAAATAAACTATGTGCAAAACAAATGATCATGGTTATGACTGTTATTATGATGTCTGTGCTTTAGGAATTCTGTACACAATTAATTAACTGCCAAGCAGGGTAATTTTGTTAAGTTGCATTGCCAGATGATGAGATTTTTCACTCCAAATATGTGGAAGGAAAAACATCTCCAACAGTTGTTTTTTTAATAAAAGAAATTATTTAAACATTTTGTGGAGGAGGTTCACAAAAACCAACCAGCTATAGCATAGTATAGGGAGTGACCAAAGAATTGGGTTATAGCCTCAGCGTTTTTAATGAACAGCCTTTTAATCTTGAGGAGATCAATAAAAACCTTTTGGGTTTCAGTTTTCTTGCTTGTTAAAAGAAATTGGACTTAAATGAACCCTGGGTTGCAATCAAACTTTCAACATTATGATTCCATTCTTGGTGTATATGGCATAGCAGTTAAACACCTGGGCTTCAGGATCTCTGCTGTAGCGTAAATTCTCACTCTGCCACTTTTACTCTCTGTAGGCTTGGGTGAGTTTCTTACTTCCTAACACCTAAATTCCTAATAAAAAAAGGGAGATTCAATAGTGCACTGGAGCTGGCTCACAGGGACTTGGGAAAGGGTTGTGCACACCTCTTCAGTGATGTCATGCTGGTAGTTTGAATTGGCCATGATGGGAAAATTTACACCACGGACAAGGAAATCAGCAAAAGCACAAACAGAGCTCTCTGCTTTCCCTGGAGAGCCAGTTGTTAGACATTTAGCAGCATAGCACTGGAGATGAAATGGAATATTTATTTAATAACTGTTCTTGAGTGTTTTTAGTATTATAGGAAATAAATCATGCAAACAACATCATGTAACCCCATCCTAAATATATATTATGCTTTTCATAAGTATTATTTTCATTTTATTACAAGTGATCATCTATTTTAAAAGTTAGAGGAAAATATGATGCTATTTTACAAATCTTGCTGATTCTAAAAACAAGTAAAGCTCTACTAAAATTTGCCTGAGTCTCACTTTTGCTCAGTTACTGAGTTCCAAAACAAGAAAAAGAATTCCATGTCTAATTCTGTTACTTACAGTTCCTCTGTTAAGCGCTGGCCCTGACAGACAGTTTTCCTCTTTACAATTTGAGCAAGGATTTGTCTTCTTTGGTTGTAAAGTCTGGATATACCTGATAGCAGCCCCATGATACATTTTTCCTAATTTAAGAAAAGGTGACTAGATTATTTTATAGGCAATCCTGATCCTCATCTAATGCTCCCTGTCTCAGTCCATCTTGTTCCAGCCTGAAACCCAAAAGACCTCTTTCATTCTCCTCCTCCCTGACTGCTTGCCCCACTCAATTTCACATCCAAAATAGCTCTCCAACCTGCTTACCTTCCCTATCTCCTTTCCCACCTCAGGCATTCAAACCACTGGTGCTGCTGTGAGGACGACTGAAAAGTCTCCTCCCTGCCCTCCTCTGCTCACCAGCCTCTGTTCTTCCAGCACACTCATCTGCCACAACATTCTTCTGCTTGGAACACAACAGGGCCTTCCCACTGCTCCTCCCATGACAGTGTGACCTTCCCCCAGCCCACAGGGTCCCACTCAGTCAGGTACCCTGCCTCCCACTGAGAGCTGTGCTCTAGCCTCTTAGACTTTCTTTCTGTTCTTTGAATGAGCCAAGCTTCCTTTGTCTGGAATGTTCTTCTCTCCCCCACTGCCTCCTTCTTCACTTTATCTAGACCCCACTCCAGGTTATTACCATTTTGTCAGGAAATCCCTTCCGGACTCCAAGGCTTTCTTTACACAAAAGGTGATCCAGCCTGTTAGAGCACATACCTGCTTGTAATTTTACATTCATTCTTCCTATTAATTACTTGGCATCTATCTTCCCCACTAGACTGAGTGACACAGGCTAGATTTATTTAGCTAATAACTGTATCCCCCACAACAAACACACTGGCTGGCACATATCTGGCTAAATGAAAAAACAAATTGCCAGAGTAAACTGTGGTCTGCCCAGACAATGGAATATTATTCAGCACTAAAAAAAAAAAAAAAAAAAAAAAAAGAACTATCAAGCCAAGAAAAGACATGGAGGAACCCTAAATGCATCCTACTAAGTGAAAGAAGCCTACATACTGTAAGAAGGCTACATACTATATGACTCTTACTACAGGAGATTCTAAAAAAGGCAAAAGTTTGGGGATAGTAAAAGACCTGTAGTTGCTTGAGATTTGTGGAGAGGGAAAGATGACTAGCCAAGAGACTGGAGATTTTTGTAACTACTCTGCATGATACTATAATAGTAGATACATGTTACAATACATTTGTCAAAAACCCATAGAAAATACTATGCCAAGAGTGAACTCTAATGGAAAGTATGGACTTTGGGTGATAATGACGTGTCAACGCAGCTTCATCTTCCATCTTTCAGGTGTCATACATCAAGTGTGACCTCCTGGGAGAAGTCTTCCTTGATCAACAAATCTAAAATACCACTCCTCCCCTGACTACCCAATTAAAATAGCTCCCTTCCACCTTGTTTTATTTTACTTATAGCATTTAATTATGTGAAATGATCTTAGTCATGTATTTCTTTTCTTTTTCTTACTGTCTTACCCACTAGATGGTAAATCTTATCAGAGCAGAGACTTAATTTGTCTATTTCATTGCTGCATACCCAGCATTCAGGCATCTGGCACATAATAGGTACTCGATAAATATTTGTTGAATGAATAGATAAATGTGCTTTCTCCCCTTTCCCCACAAAACTTAGCTCTGCATAGCATCTATATTTTTCTCTAATATGGTTTTGTAGGGACCAAAGGCAGGCCACCCCAAGTTAGGTCACTTTGGCATGAAGATTATTTTGAGGTAAAGAGCAATTGAAACCCAACAGATTCAGGAAAAGCTCCCTACCTCCCCCGCTGAGCTGCCTGAAAAGAATTCAGATAGAGAACCTGCTCCAGGAAGAGACCTATCACCACAAAGAACTACATTATAATATAAACAAGGTATGGTAGACAGGGAGGAACTTGACAAGACCTACTCGATCAAAGTCCTTTATGCCCCATTGTTTCAAAAGTGTCCCAGCACACATTTGTTTACCAACCATTTGCTCTTTTTCATTTTCCTGTAAATCACATTCTTCCCTTTAAAGTTCCAGATCCCTTCCCCTTCTCCTTAGTTCAGAATGACATAAATACCTCATTTTGTCTGTCTTTGGAATTTCCATGTCTATGTGGATTCCTCATAATACAAAATCGAATTTGATTATCTCCTGTTAATCTGTCTCATGACAATTTGATTTTTAGTCTAACTGGAAAGACCCATTAAGGGGAACAGGAAATTCTTGTTCCCTCAGAGTTTTCTGAAACTCAAATTTTTGTTAGAGATTTTGCATCTTCTCGGGTTTTCTTTAAAAAAAAAACAAAAAAACTTTCAGTTAAAAAAAAATCCTTACTACAGATATATAACAACTTACAATACATTTTTTAATGCACAATGTTTACAAATACCTAAAAATGTTTTCTATATTTTCGGGAAGGAAAAACATTTTCATACTCTTCAAAACTTCCAGCTGGTCTAAGAATCAAATTGATATGAGACAGATTCACAGAAAAAAGGAAAACAATAGTTTAAGAACATGTAAACCTCCTCCCTGTATGCACGGGAGAGACCCAGGAAAATTGAGCAACTCTCTTAAATGGCCGGAACTGCCACCTGAAATATCATTTCAGCCTAAAGACAAAGAAGGTGTTAGGGGTAGAGAGTCAGTTATGAAAGGTAACCAGAAGACACAGAAAAAGCACAAAAACGGTAAGGTTGTTACGCAGATTTAAGTCCATGCCTTTTCCATTGGTAACAGTTCCTAAAGATTTAGAGTCATCCTCCTGTTCCAAAGGGACACAGGCTTGCAAATGGAAATTTCCCCTATACTGTAAGTGAATCATGGTTTTCAGAGCATCCCCTGTGTCTGCTGTTTCTTAGAAATAGCCAGCTTAAAATAAGCAATATGCCAAAGAGGCATATTTTAGGGTGGCAACATTTGCTTCCCTACGATATTAAAGGAGCATAACCTAAGACAGGACAGAGTTGGTTTCACTCCACCTAACTACTCCTTAAGTAGTAGTTGTGCCTCTGAAAACATAACTTTTGGTTAATCTAATCTGAAGTACATAGAGTAATGCAATTCGCTATGTTTTTGTATAATTGTTTTATTTAGAAAAAGAGTTAACATATCCCTAGTTATGTGCTAGACACTAGAATATAAAAACAAAGCAGCTCCTGCCTGCATGGAGTCTACAATATGACAAAGGGATTTCTATGCTAAATTTTTCTTCATAAATAAAATGTTTTCTTCCTTATCCCTTCCATTTTGCATTTATTTATATCTATATCTTGATATAGATTTCCAAAAATCGAAGTACAATTGGACTTTCAAATTTTTTTCAGTGTAGCATACCCTCTCCTCTTTTTTTCTCTTTGAATAATCAGATGATCTCTTAGGAACTTGTTTTCTTTATATGCAAAATTGGAGAAATATGATTCTTCCTTTCAACTGAAGAATATTTAAAACAGCACAGTTAAGAACATTTAGAACAGCAAAAACCAACAGCAAGATATTATAAAAGGCTGAGACATTCTTCCCTTTTTGGGACAAGTTTCCTAATAGTTGCTTTTTAATTCGAACAATCCACTGATCTTATTAACACTTTTTTTTCTATTTCTGTATTGCTGCTAAATTGTGGCAATTGTTCATTTACTCACCTATTCAACTGTTGCCAAATTCTTGGGCACTTGCCATTCACAAAAATTGTTAGATTTATGTTAGCAAGCAAAAAAAAAAATCAGTTTTAAACAAGTATGCCTTCCAACCATAAATATGTAAACCAAAAAAAAGTTGAATATTTTCATTTAAACAGATCTTTAAGTAAACACTCACTTATGACTTTAGTCCTTGAATATGCTAACTTCAGCTGTAATGAAATGCAAATAACTATGTTAATGCAAATGTTAAAGCCACAAATTCAAACATAAAAAAGTCAAGAAATGCAAAAGTTAAGGTTCTCCTAGAAACATTAACTCACTCAAATTGTACATATAGAATATTTCCAATTACATAGAAGACAGCAAAATGCGATCCCTTAATGTACTATATGTACAACCTGGGTAAGTTAATGCTGTTATGAGAACGTTAAATTTTACAACCTCTGACTTTGTTTTCAAAGTTACTGCCTGAATATTGCATCATTTCTATCCTTATAATGCTATTTTCCTAAAATAGAAAGAAAACAGAAGAGAAACAAATGTCACTGTATTTTCCATCAATATAGAATTCTGCATTTGGCCTATATTTTAGTTAACCGATGACACAAATACATGTTTGGACACTTTCTCAAGTTTTCCAATTGAAAAACATCCATTTTGCTTGGATTAACTGAACAGTAGTACCTTGACATATTCTAGGTTATATATTTGTAGAAATATATAATAAGTTTCTGTGAAGATGTATTTGCTATTATTTATGTGTAATATAGAAGTTATTCAAATAAATGAGTAAGAATTTTTATAAAATACAGATTTGAGAGGGAAAACATTGGATGATTTTTAAAAAATGAAATTCCATGCTATTTTTATCTGTGACCTTTGGCATAGTTTTCCTCAAAGCTGTTTTTCCCTTTCACTTTTGGAGAAAGGCATAGTGTTTGGTTTAAATATTTTTGAAAGTTGAAAATAATATATTTCACTATCTTTTTTCAAATATCACTATCATCTCCTGTAAATATTCAGTGGTTGCAATGAAACATTTTGTTAGTTGCCTAAGGTTGGATTGGATAAATCTGCTTTAGTTAAACTGTGATGTTGGAAAAACAAGAGAAACAAAAGAAGAGCAATAATGTGCAAGCCAGAGAAAATCTGCAGTGGTGTTGTTTGGAGTGATAATCTCTTAAGTGAGGACACAGAAGGGTCCTGGGTTTCCGGCAGGGTCTCCTACTGTCCTCTTTGGTCCTCAGTAAATGAGTGGCCCCAATATCCCGTGCAGGAAAGGTGCTGTAATGGATGGGGACTTTAAACCTGCGAGAGAAATGCAGGCACAGATGAACAAAGCCCCCCAAACACAGTCACCATAGCATACAATGTTCTAGATTGATTATTCATTTCTAGCTCTTTCCTGAAAGCCTTTGATTACCGCAATTTTCTGCAGTGTTAGTACCCATTTACAGGTTCTCTTAAAAAATTTGTCAAGCTTTTGAACTCCCAATATGAACCTGTATTTTCTTGTCTTCTGACGACAATTATTCAATCAGACTGCTTTTGTGAGGGCCGGGAGATAAATACCTCCACAGTCTGAAAGCTATAGTGTCATGCCTGAGCAGCTTGATCTTAGACTTTATGCTACAAATAAATTGCTATGTTCTTAAATAATTACCAGGCAGTTTGTCTACCACCTCTCCCAAGTGTTAAAATGCCTGACATTATCTCTAGCATTGCGGCCGAAGCCCCGGGTCCCACCCCACGCCTGTTGTTTCCTCTTTCCTGGACATGTCCCTCCTCCACACGGAGGACCAGTGGTGAGAATCAGGCTGGGAGACAGGAATTCAAGCTCTGAACAATCCACTTCACGTCTTTGTTCTTTGTCCATAAAATTCAGTGTCATCCTATGGCTCTACTTCGCAGGGTTTCTAAGAGACTATAAGTATCAATGTTTGTTGATGCTTGGGAGAATCCCCAAATCAGAAATCTCAATTTGTATCAAATATTCATTTCTTACCTGTTCATTTGTCCTCCACCACCACCCTACACCAACCTGAAGCCCAGGCTGTTCTTCATGTTTGTGACACGCTTTCTGCAAAATATGCTTGAATCAAAGGGTTAATGCTGTACTGCCTGGAATGGTTCAGGGGTTGCTACAATTTTAAAGGCTTAAATTGATGTTAGAAGTGGAGATTTCACAAAATAGAGGCAAATCGAGAGAGAGAGAGAGAGAGAGAGAGAGAGAGAGAGAGAGAGGAATTAATAAACAAAGGGGCAAAGTGGAAAAATCTTTTCCTCTTTTTCTAGTTGGGACTGCTATTTTTTACAGCTAACTGAAATATTTCAGCATTTGAAAACCATCAAAATAGCTAGAATTCATAAGTCTGAGAAGGGGAAAAGAAAGCACTTCGCTAAAGTGAAGGAAGTTCAGCGTTTGCAATGTAATTCAAATTGCACTTGTAATTCAGGTCCTGGAATTAACCCACTCAACCAAAGCTTGAAAAGATTTAGATTTACTAAGACTAGCAACAATACAATACTCCCTTACAATTGCACAACCACCCTGTCTTTTGGTGATACATCCAATACACTCTAAATTATAATTCTAAAACTCAGTTTGTTGTTAAAAAAAATCTGTGCATCATATCAGAGTCTGTCTTGTTGCAATTTAAAAGCAGGAGGGGGGACCCACAATCCATTTTAATCAGACTAGGGTAGCACCTGAGCCCTTCCTATAAACACTTTTTTAAAAATGACTTTTACCACAATTTTTAACTATAGAGAGGTGAATTTGGAATAGAATTCTTGTATTTTCAGTCCATTGACTACAATGAAAAGAGTAGTTTTCAAGGCATTGTGGTGTTCAGGGTACAAGTCAGGTCATCCAAACTGCCATTTTATTTTTCCAAGGTTGATTCTAGCAATGATCTATCTTATCGAAGGTGGGAGGATGAATTGGTTGGGGGAGATGGATTCATGGCACTGTGTGTTTAGACCACCTGTCCATGAAAGTTATTTGAAACTTTTCCATGCAAGCAATTTAGAAAAACTCAGTCATTTTTACCCTTATCTAGTTTGGCAACAGTTCAAAGCACCCAGGAAAAGTTTGGGGTGTGTGTGTGTGTGTGTGTGTGTGTGTGTGGTGTGTGTTTAAAGGGGAAAAAACTGTCTGCCATACGTTTTAAAGGGCAGTTCTAATTTCCTCATTTTTAATCATGGACATTCTGACAGTAATAAACAAAATGTAGATAAACCTTATGATATTTTATTATAGCAACAACAACAAAAAACTTTGTAAAATTTTAGAGCCAGGCCCTAAATGGAATGCATTTATTTTAGCTCATCAGCACCCAAAAAGAGAGCAAATGTTACAGTATTAGTGTTAACAGTCATATTGGCACTTACCTACCAGGCACATGGATCAAGTTAGAAATGCAGAGGTGATATTTTGAACTATATGTTGCAGGGTTTTGTTTTTCTTTTTGTTGTTTTAAAGAACAGTAAGGCAGCATTTTCATGACATTCTAAATCACTGCTATTTGATAGCACAAGATACCTTCACCTTATAAGTCCGTTCTTTGGTAGAGAAAAAGACCTCTAATTTTACTTTTTTAATCCTATGCAAAGCAGCATAGTTTCATATTTGTTTAGCTTAGTGCTTTCTTTCTATTTAAAACATGTATTAATCAGACCTCAGTGACATGTAAATTTCATTTTCTATGCCCTGTAGATTAAAATACATCTGTTTCAGCCATCATTCAGGAAAGAAATAATTTTAATAGTTCATTTTATTAAAAAAAAGATTTATGTCAGTGTTCAGTTATGACAAGAGAAGGCAAGTGGCTTGCACATAATACCAAGAGGTGGCTTTTTTTAATTCCAGAATTTTATCCAAATTGAACACAACTGAGTCCCTAAAATATGTGAGGGGAGCCAAGTAACTTTGCCTCTTGGTATGTTGTTACTGAGTGATTCTCTGAAAGAGCAGGTGAAGTGTACTTTGTTACATTTTATCTGTGATGTTCTGGTATCTGTATCATCCCATAATTAAAATAATAGGACTCATTCCAGTGGGCTTCTCTCCTGAGTTAAGGCAAAATATTTAGGGGTGCATTTTTGAATCTGGCACTTAATGAACTTTCTTTGCTTCTAATTATGTGTGGTGTAGTTTAAAAGCAAATGACATTTATATGAAAAGCCCAGAATAGGCAGACCTCTAGAGACAAGAAAATAGATTAGTGCTTCCCTCTGGCTAAGGTGAGGACAGGTGAGGAGTAAAAGGAGAATGACTGCTCATAGGTACAGAGTTTTCCTTGGGGTGATGAAAGCGTTCTAAAACTGACTGTGGTGATGGCTGTACAACTCTGTGAATATACTAAAAACCATTGAATTATACACATTAAATGAGGAGAGAGGTTGTTTGAACCAAATCTCAATATCAGAAGTGACCGAGGAAGGGCTTTCCTGATGGAAGGAAAGGCATATACAAACATGAGAAGGCAAAGAGGCAGGAGAAAGCTCTAGGCTTCTAGAAATTTAAAAATATTTGAATTCTAAAAGTCAAAGAGTCAGTACCTGGGAAGAGATGGAGGGTGTGAGGAAAGATGTGTAAAAAAAAATAGCCTGAATGCTTCCATCTTTGTTTAAAATTACAAAGGGAAGGAAGCAAGGGAAAGAATTAACATTCATAACAGTTGAAGGTTAATGATAAAGGCATCAAATTGTAATTAGGTGCTTATTTTCTTTATTATCTTGTTCTAATTGCATATTCTATACAGGAAAATTAGTAGCCTCAGCCTATGTTTATGCGTAGGTATTTTAATAAAGAGTTCTATTTGTCTTCAAATGGATTATTAATAGTTAAATGGGAAAAAGCTTGTCAAACTCTTTCTTTCTTTCTTTCTCTGGAAAGATGAACTGCTTACCTGCCCCATAGTGAAGTTGTCCATTTGAACCCCAAGACCACATGTGAAGCACCGCAGCCCTCTCCCCAGCTGCGTACTCTCCTACCATAAAAGACATAAGCAGCCTACTAAGCACCAGCCTGACAAACCCAACCTGAATACCTGATGGCAAATGCTGTTAGAACCTTTTAAAATCAACTTGAAAGGAGAAAGAAAATCTGGGAAGAAAGGTCTTTAACAGCAAAACTGAAATAACTATGATAATATAGTGAAAGAACTTTAATGCCCAGACTATAAAAGGCTGATTGCATGTAGATCACTTCATTGTTGGGAGTTACGCATGTCTGGCTCATGTCAGGTCCCAAAGAACAGAGGCCCAGGGATGCTGCTAAATCTAAATCTATACTTCTTCACTCCATATCCTTTGTTAGGGTCAGAGTCTTTCCACTTTCCATCTCCTTTGCTCCCTACTCCTATTCAGTTTCTTGACACTGGGAATAATGGAAAGACATACATGGAAGCAGAAGCTCATGAACTGTCAAAGGCTTCTCATGAGTCAGTCTTATGCATTCACAGTCCCCTTTACACAAAATTTTGCTTCTTGAAAGCAATGAGCCACCCACACAATGTCTATCATTTGGTCGCCTATCGCCATCTTCTCATTCATCCTTTGCAGGCCAAGCCAGATACTACTATTATCCACACAAACATGCAGATGGGGAATGTGAGGAACATGAGGCTGAGCTAGACTAAGGAGCTTGTCTGGGATCAGGCCCATCAAGGAGACAGATGCTGAACTGATGACTGGGTGTGTCTGCCCACCTGAATTCTCAAACCACATCATTGTTGGTTTGCTTTGGTGAATGAGCTTCATTTGCTCATTACCCAGAAAGCTCGGGCTTCATGTTGACAACTGGGAAAGAAAGAAACCCTCATGGGACCAAGAGGCAGAGGAGGTAGGAAGCAGCCAGACACTGCAGTCACCACGGGGTGACAGCAGAGGTTGTCTACAACCAGTTGAAACTCCCTGAACAGTTTCAACCTGGCACCATCACTCATGTCCACCTCCAAACCTTCAGGGCTAGGAAACCTGGGATTTCCTTGCTTGCTGTGGTTGAAGTCAGCATTGCCTCTCCATTATTATACCTTCTTCATCTCTGAACAGATTCTTTCTTTTTTTTTTTCAGTAGATGTTATCATTCCACAAATATTTATTGAGGCCCTACTATGTGTCAAATTCCCCTTTAGGCACTAAGGATTCAACATTGAATAAAACCAACGAATTTGCTATCATATACCATACATTTTCATGCAGTTAGATAGATGACACACAAGCAAACTAGAAAGCAAATATCTTAGCCTCTCCACTGTCCCAAGTCACAGTCACTATCTAAAGATGTCATGAATTATTGGAAGGTCTAATATCCAAAGTTGAGCTTTTAAAAGGAAATAAACTTTTTAAAAAATATCTAGAATCAAATTATAATGTACATGCTCAGGAATCTTTGTTGACCATCCTATAACAGGGCTGTGAGGTTAGAGTTACCTTTAGCCCACTACAGGGATCTGTTTCTAAAAGCTGACAGAAGAGCCACATCTCATGAATTACTAAACATAGCTATTCTCATTCATGCGCACAGCCTCAGATAGTCATCATCTTTGATAGAATCAAAAATTGTGAAAACTTCATATGTTTTTGCTTTTCCTTTCAAATCAGTTAGCTTATTGATCTCAAATTGGAAGACAATTGATCTACACTTTTTCCCATCATTACAGCATTTAAATATGCCAGTCTTCTCTAACAGATAAGATGCTGTGCTGAACAGATATAATTCAACTTCTAAAAATTTCCTTTCTTAAAGTAAAACAAAAATCGTCCCCAGCTTAAGATGGATGATGTCAATATTTTGATAAGTGATATATGACCTACTCCAAGAAAAATTTAATAATTAAGGTGTAGACACAGAAAAAGTTTGTATAAACTGTTTCCCACACAAGACCAGATAGAGAAGTCTATTATGGGGCAGACATGATTTATATTTCTTTTCTCTGTGATAGTAATGAAAGAAACCCTTTTAAAAATGTATAGACAAAGGAATCTGATGATCTTCTATCCAACTGTATCTACTGTCTGTAAAGATGAAAGAAAATTGGAATTTACTTCTTAAAAACCAGATTTGCTCAAATTCAGAGCCCATGTGAATATGAGGTTAAAAAATCTTTTCTTGGTCACTCTCTCTCACATCTCACTCTCTAGCCCCCATCTCACTTTCACTTAAAGGTAAATTTTAATGGAAAATTGCAACTAAGAAAAGATGCTACAAATTCATTTTCTTACGTGGCAAGATCGACATTTCAAAAAATAAGAGCATATTTTTTGAATGAACAAGGACCTACTCAAGGAGCTGGATTTATATAATAAAAGAGCAAATTCAATGAAATAAGGTTATTAACTTATTAATACTTTAGTAAAAGATTAAAGAGTTGCTTTTGAAATTTTACAAATCAATTACTTGCAGTTAAATTTTAAACCAGTCTTATAGTCAAAATCAAACTTTTTTATATATATGCTGAGATCAAAATCCAACTGTTCATGTTTAGAACCAATTAAGTTCCATTCGAAAGCACAAGAGATATTCTTGCTTTTTTAAATTTAAAGGTGTTTCATTAAGTGATACTTTAGGCAGCTTTTCCTATTTTCAATAAGTTACATTTGCTAAAAGCCATTATGAGAACACATTTGTGATAAGAAGACATGTATCTCAATTGAAGGCACATTTCACTGAGCAGATCAGAGAAAAGTCAAAACATCTACACCGCAGTTGTATGCTTTTGTTTCTATAAATGCAAATGTCTTTGAAGTCAGTTCTAGAGGGATTTGTGTTAGACGATGACAAAATTATTTCTAACCAAATAAGCTGAAAAATCTGCAACAACCCTTATCACAGGCTTTTTGTTTAGGGGGTCAAAATGAAGTATAATTTCACTCACTCCATTGAACATTCAAATATGGTTAGCCAACTTTATAAATAATAGTTAAAAATGTATCAAACTTCTTTTCCATGTCAGGTACAGTGGTATACACCTTGCCTTTTCTTCACTTAATCTCCACAACATTTCTATCCTCATTTTCCAGGTGAAACACCCGCTGGGGGGTAGCAAACCACCCCAAGGTCATACAGAAAGTAAATGGCAGCACCCAGATACAAGCAAAGCTGCTCTGACTTGGAGTCACTTGGAGACACCACTGACTGTCGACCTCTACTCTCATGTGAGCAAATGGAACTCAATAATTGTCTCTATTATTGTCTCTTTGTCAAAACAGATCAAATATGAACCATCTGTTTTTCAAAAAACTCACCACAGACATTCTTATAATTTAGGAAGGAGAGTTAAAATGTATGATGGCCCCCACCAAAGCGATTGATGAAAATGTAAGCCCAGGCTGAACTCTAGAATTTGCATCTTAAGACATCGTTAAGAAAAAAATGAAGAAGAAGAACAAAGGCTATTAATTTTAAAAGTGGGGATAATTTTTTAAACACTGCCATGATAGCACTTAATTTCTCTTTTTCCTAGCTTTGGGCTAACACAACATACTGTGGTGATATTTGGGGTTTGTGCTTCAGAAATTTCCATGGACACATTAGCTTAGATGGTTTCATTACCCACCCTCATTATTAAGTAGCATTCAATTACTGAGTGTTGTAATGCCAGAGAGCATAAAAGAGAGACAAAATCTCGGTAAGATCTAAGGGTGAAATGGCATTTTTATATTGCTATAAAGATTACTTAACTCTAGTGCGATACTAATGATCATTTCTGTGACTAAAAACATCCCCTTATGATTAATTATGTAAACTCTCATCATTTCAAGCCCAATAAAGACTTTAAAACATTTTTCATGCATCTTGTATTTCTAGCATATTTTTTTCCATTTACCCACATAAAAATTGACCCTAAGAATTAAAATAACTATTTTCCTTTACATTAAAAAGGGGTACTATGTGGGAGTATTAAGGTATATATACACAATTCATGTAAATATATGTGAGGAGTATTTTAATATAATTTAATATATATGGGGAGAGGAAAAGCTGTATCTTCTATGAATGTTAACTCATGTTCTTCATCTTCCTGTAAAAGGCATAGGTTCTCATACTGGAAGGAATCTCTCAGTAGTCAAATACTTCCAAATTGGATATATTTGAAAATTAGAACATGCAGTAAAAATCACCTTTGAAAGTTAATCACTGTTTTGTTTGTATCATCTATACAATTGGAGGGGGGAGAGTCTACTGTTCAACACGAAGGGATTGTTTATAATAAAATACAAGGCAGCTGTGAGGTAAATTAAGCATTTACTATAAATGCTTAGTAATGTATGGAAAGATACGACATAGCATTTTGTGAAAATAAAATTCATAAAGCAATATGTATAATATGACTCCTATTTTTGTAAGACATTTACATATGTTCCTATCTCAGAACTTCGATGGAAGGGTATGCAGAAAAGCAGGCATTAATAGTTTATATCTACGTGGAAGGAATACAGATGATTTTTAATTTTGGGAGGTGTGGGGGTGCTATCTGCATTTCCTAGAATTCTTCTCTTACTGAATATGGTTTACTTCTCTTTAGAAAAAGAAACATAAGGAAGAACATGCAAGCAAACAAAAATATCTTCTCTTGATGAAACAAACACTCTGAATCTGAAATTTGAGGCATTTTTTGGATAACACCTCATACTTAACAAAAATTGGTTCAGAGTTCTACCCAAATGATAGAGCCTCTTCTCTTAGTCACAACCAGGCCCTGGAGCCTATTCCTCTGGCCTCGACAGGTAGAACGGAGGCAAACCACCAATAGTGAGCCTGTGAGCCTTTGCCTCTCTGGCTGCTCTGTGGCTGGAAGCTGGGACAGGGACAGGTAAAGGTGCTAAGCTTATTGTGCAGCTTTGAAGAAGCTGGAGAGCAGAAGATGAAATGGGAGGGCAGACACGGCCTCCACCCGAGACTTTAAATCATGCAGGTTCAGTTGCCCCACCGGGTTGAGTGTGGGGTCCTTGGGACGGCAGGGCCTCCAGCCTGGGTCACCAGTCATTTCCTCCAGCACGATGCTGCCCTGCTCACAATTTTCTCTTTCCTTCTTCCTCGCCCTCCAACTGGACCGATCTGAAAATACAAGAGTCTCTATCTATGTGGAACAGGAATTTACTTTTCAGAAATGTAGTTCTGGGCACCTTCTGAACAGAGACTGGCAGTAATCCCAAACCGCATGCTTTATTATGTGGGCTTTATTTGTGTTTCTTATGAAATGAGCTGAGACACTCAAACTCATTTCAGATAGCAGCCAAAGCTAAATGGCCACATTGTCCCGAGATAGAAGGTCAGTACGGCAAAACTGTCCAGCTCCTGACTTTTCTCGAAAACTTACACGGGAAGACAGGCTGCTTTAGTCACTGCTTTCAGCAAACTGAGGATTTTATTCCTCAATGGCATGACTGCCTTAACAAATAAAAGAGAACACAAAGGTTTTTGCTTCAGAGGTCTAGATTCTTCGAGGAGGTCAAAATGTGATTAACTATAAAAATCACTTTGGAACTTCATTGTGAATAAAGGACAAAAAGCATTAGCTTTCACTGCTGCAGTTTTATAAAATAAAGAGATCCAAATTGCTTATTCTATGGAAATAAAACAGTTGGGTTAACTTGTTGGCTGCTGTAGAGCAATTTCTAGTGAGGATTTCCTCTTTTAATCACTTATAAAGTATAATGACAGTCTTCACAACCAGCCACACCCTGTGAGGGCAATGTGAATAAACACTGGTAGTTTCTGCCAGAAATAAACACCAGATTAATAGCACACAGCCTGCACATCAGGGGCACTTGCATCTCCCTGGGACCCCAGATGAGAAATTAATTAAGCTAATACATTTAAAACTAAATCCATTTTACTCCAAATTACCATTCCCAAAAAGTTCAGGAAAAAAAAAAAAAACCACAATGTGAAATGCCAAAGTTGTAAACTTGTATTATGTGTATTCAGACCCTTGGTAAAACAGATTCAAATAAAGAAAACCTGAGATAAAGAAAATCAGCCAGTCATGATTGACTCAAGATCCCCATCTAGTGATGCTCTGCAGAATAGCAAGTTGTTTGCATTTCTGAGTAGGCCTGAAAGTCTACTGAGTTTATGCGGTTCATTGTTCAAAAGTGAGATGTTTCCTCTTATTATGCCTTTTTAAAGAGATATCCTCGGGAACAGTTAAGCCCCTTTTCACAATTATCGTGGTTCACTTCTGCACTTGTTCATCGGTTTTCCACAGCCTCTGTCTCTCTAGATTCATCATTGATTCCCTAACTCTTGTGGCACCTGATCAAAGAAGCTGGGAACTCTTAACATGAGTTTAAAGTCATCTGAGTAATATTGTAGAGTACATATTGCAAGTAAAGGTACATATGGCAGTCAGACAACTATCTTTTATGTCAGGAAGCCTATGGTGGCCCCTTGTGTAGAGTGGTAAGAGAGTCATAGACCAGACTAGAATCAGTAGTTTCAGTGATAGGAACTTCTCCCATCAGACCCGAGATATACATACTGCCTGAGTCTATTATAAGAAGTTTAAAAGCAGACAAAACCAATCAATAATGATAGAGGTAAAAATAGCTGAGTTTTGGGGGGTTAGGGGGGTTGGAGGAGGTAACTGCTTTAAACAGGACATGAGAAAAATATTCTAAGGGGGAAGAATGTTCTATATCTTCATCTGGATAGTGATTACATAGGTGTGTATACACATTAAATACCCAACCGTTTATATTTTTCAAAGATTTTATTTATTTATTCATAAGAGACACACAGAGAGAGGCAGAGACACAGGCAGAGGGAGAAGCAGGCTCCATGCAGGGTTGTCCAGTGTGGGACTCAATCCCAGGATCCTGGGATCATAAACTGAGCCAAAGGCAGATGCTCAACCACTGAGCCACCCAGGTGCCCTCCCAACTGTATATTTATGATAAATGTATTTAATGTGTTTTATACCTTTGCTATATACACAATATATCTCAGAAATCCATAGATTTTTTTAAATGAGGCTCCATATTGTTGTTTTACCCTGATCCTGAGAGGTCACACCAATCTGCTAACATAATACATCTGTCCCTAATCAGAGCCAAGTCTCACGCAGATTTCTCGTGGATACTCAGGAACTCAAGTAAAAAGTTCAATATTTACCAAACCTAAACATCAGCAAGGATTTGGGATCATTGCTATAATGTGACTGAAAATTTTAGGGCAACCTCTCAGCCCAGATTTTAAGCAAACAAAGGAAATTGTAGTCACATTGTTTTCATGAGAGCAGGGCCCATTTCCTGTGAGGAACAATGAGAATGACTTCTGATAGTTGTGAGTTAGGGCAAAGAGTAGAAACAAGGCAAGTGGAAAATGGAAACAGGTAGATAAATCTGCAATATGGCCACCACAAAAAAATCCTGCCTGGCCCTCTTTAGAATGTGTTCTCTTATAACATGTAAGACATGGAATGTTACGGCTGGTAGAAAATTTCCAATGTCCTGGCTCACACCCATGTTTTTCAGGTTGGACCAGAGGGGTTCCTCATAGAGTCACAAGATTACTTGGTGACAGAACTAGACCTCCACCCAATCTTTCTGACTTCTCATCTTTCTCATTCCCAGAATCCCAAAATCTCCATAAAGCATAGTTAGTAGAACGTAGCCCAAAGCCCTCAAAAATCTTGATAACTGCTTTCAGAGGTAGTATCTGTAAAAGTTCCTCAACAATTTTTCTTCCTAACTATTCCCTTACTACTTGCCTTCCTTCATTCCTCCTTCCTTTGATTCTTCCTTCATTCCCTCTTATATTTTCATCTTTCTTTTTCTCTTTCTCCACTTACAACCAAAGTTTTCATTTTAGTTGGCTTATCAACAGTGAGGGAGCAGTTTGAAATTCAGACCATTGGTTCCCAGATTTGACTACTAAATTATGCTCAAGGGACCAGTTCCCCCAAGCAGTGCAAAAGCACCTTCTGTGTTGACAACCAGGAAGGAGGGAAGAGAAGGATCCCAGGATGGAGTGGTTGTTGGTGCTGTATAAAGTTCTACAGTTCTGAGCATTATGAGGTGCTTGGCATTGACCCTACTCCCAATTTTCAAGCCCCATTTGGAAATGCCATCGAAACCCAAGAGGTCTTTCCTTCCATAACCTGTCTACATCCAAAACAATCCACAAAGGGTCATTTCTTGTCTCATGGGTTTGCAAAAGTGTACGAGTAATGGCACATTAAAAAAAAAATGTCGCAATACTTGGTGCCAAATAATTTGGGATGAATTTGAATCCACAAAGCTGCAGGCGAAACAGCATATGACAGGCTCATCAACAGTATCTTTAATGAGAAGGCTTTGTTGAACTCCTACCTTTGACAGAACTCCAGAACTCAGGTTTTAATTGCCCCAGGAGTGTAGAGAAGAGAGAAAATACTGGAGTGGGGAAAGTAAAGCTCAACATGGCAGCGAGGGAAGGACTTTGGAGGTCGCCTGGGTTAAATATAAACATGTAATCCATGCTCTTTCTAAAACAGTTTTTTAGATAGTTCATTAAAGTGAAAAAAGAGAACATGAAATCATTTTAATAATCATTTTAATATCAACCTTTCCCTAAAACACCTATCTTTAAGAGTTTGGCATAAAGCCCTCCAGATTTCTCTCTGCCTATGCATATGCATATTTTTAACTTTATTGAGGAACAATTAAAAATATATACCAAGTATACCACATGATAATTTGATATATTATATTATATTATATTATATTATATTATATTATATTATATTATATTATGATTACCAAGACCAAGATCAGGGACATACCGAGCACCTTGCTAGTGTGTGTGTGGTGAGAATGCTTAAGATCTATTTTCAACAACTTTCAAGTATGCAATACTTGAAACTACAGCCATGCCGTATATTAGATCCTCAGCTTCTTATCTCTACACATATTTCTAACTCATTCACACCAAATGTGCTGATTCTAAGCTGCTTTTATTACTTAGCAATATATCTTCAACACCACACCATGCTAATAAATATAAAGCTGCATTACCATTGCAGTGTCCATATCACATCCCTGAATTTGTTTGCATACAGATTGTTCACTGGTATATGTATGCTCTTGTAATGTATTTGCTTCTCTCTTCATTAATATGTCTGTGGTTTCTAATGTTTCACTTCTATAAAGAAAACTAGGATCAGCTTCCTTGCACATACATGTTTTTATACTTGTCTGATCCTTCCCTTTGGATACATTTCTAGAACTGCTGACTCCAAGGGAAAGAGACAGTTTACATTTGGATCCCTGGTACCAAATTGCCCTCCAGAAGGAATGGAACAATTTATACACCCACCAGCTCTCCTCACCAGCACTAGGTGTTATCATTCTTTTCTCATCTTTGCCCATCTGGTCACTATAAAACAATAACTTGTTTTAATTTGTGTTTGTTTAATTCCTTGGGAATATTCTTCACTTGTAGGCACTCTTGCCAACCATTCTGCCTCATTGGTCCTAGTAAACTGCACCTCTATTCATTTTCCTCGTGACTTTCTCCCCTGATGCTGGATGGAATGTCTGAGGCAAATTTCCACTGGATTGCAAAGGTAGTGAAGTTGTCTACAAAGTGTCCCCTACCCCATCTGCTACCCACAACAATGCCAGAAATAACTGTCTGTGTCCTTCTGCACTTGAAGTTGCCTCAGGCTTTGTGAGGCTGAAGAACAGAAGGTTTTCCACATTGGAAAAGTGATTCTTGAAAAGAAGCAAGAGAGGACCTGGCCCATTATGGGGCTGGAGTGGCCTGTGTCAATAATCTCCGAATATTACTTTGAAAACTGATATTTTTGTTTAAACTGAACTAGACGTTGGCTTTCAGCCTGTTTTGAAAGGCAGAAAATTAATCTGCCTCTACCTTCCAGGTCTGGAAACAGGAGTGCATGGGTCCTCATCCTACTACATCTACATGGTCACCTGCCTAGATGTCCTCCTTCCCATCAGTAATCAGTCCACACAACACAGAGCTGCATTATCCATGCTCCTGGCTGCAAGGACCCTTGAATCTGATGGCTTTCTGGATGTCCTGTCTGGGCTGCTGTGTTAGGAACACCTCCATACCCATACTCAGCTGCCGGGACTGCCTCCAGTCCTCTCAGCAAAGGGCACCATTATACTGCCCCATATCAGTCAAGTGGAAGCACAGCAATATCTGGTCTGGGGGCCATTTCTACCCAAAACAAACAGGGATTCCATTAACATACCTCAAGCCCCAGACTCAGCTCTTTAAAAGCTCAGCTTCCTCAGGACCTACGTACATATAACCTCTATCCCTCTGATTTTCTGCTGCTTTCCTCTTCACACAGCCCTGGGAATATTTATTCTCAATTTTGCAACCTACTTACCATGCAATTGTCTAAGTATCTTCTTTCTTTCCAGGGCTAGGCTTTGAAACAAATCCCAAGTATTGACTTCTGCCATCTGATCTAGGGATGGAAATTGCAGGTCTAACTGCCAAAATTAAGTGCAGAGGTGGAAAGGGATAACAAGAAATGGGGAAGGAAGCATTTGATGTTTCACCAGTAAAAAGAGGGCATCTGGGCAGCCCGGGTGGCTCAGCGGTTTAGCGCTGCTTTCAGCCCAGGGCGTGATCCTGGAGACCAGGGATCAAGTCCCACTTCAGACTCCCTGCATGGAGCCTGTTTCCCCCTCTGCCTGTGTCTCTGCCTCTCTGTGTGTGTGTGTGTGTGTGTGTCTCTCATGAATAAATAAATAAAATCTTAAAAAAAAAAAGAGGGCATTTCAGATGTGGGAAACAGCACAGTCAAGAAGCAGGATTAAGCTGGAGTCCAGAGTCTGGTCTTGATAGAACAGAGGCCTGCACTGTGGTCTTGCAGAATAAAAGTTTGGATAAGTGAGGCAGGGCAGGAACTTGGAGAACACTGGTAAGTAAGCAAGTGAGCTTTCTAGGTTAAGTAAGAGCAACTTACTGCTATAAAAGTTCCATTTAATTTGATTATAAGGTAGCTATTTACTATTTAAAGGAAACTAGAGCATGGTGCTAATGGACAAAATGCAAGGCTCCAAATTTAGATAGTCCTATGTTTGAAAGTGGATTCTGCTGCTTATTGTCTGTGATGTTAGGTGTCAGCCCAATGGGAAGAAGAACACCTCTTTTATAAACTAGTACTTGCAGGCCTATGAAAGGACACATGCAAAGCAACTAGATTTGAAACATGCTCCATTCCTCCCTTACTTTCCTTTGTCTTTTTTTATTTTTAGTCTCAACCCTCAGACTAATTCATAACATGCCCTACCTCTATCCAAATCAATCTACTGCTATATTCCTCGGGTTACTGGAAATGCATTCATGAATATGTATGAATTGTATGCATAAATTTGTGTGCTAGTGAATCACGTGTGTTTCATATCTTCTTCAAGGAACTCTTTATGCTTTTTAATATTCAGTAAGATTTATAAGAAATATCAATGAAAACACTTTCTAAACTGGAAGTAATGTCCAGGTTGGCATTACAAAGGTTCCACAGTATCATCTATTCTAGGAAAGCTCAAGCCTCCTGGCCTCATAATACTCTATCCCTCCTTCCAACCTACCACCCTGAAAGCCACCCAAGGAGGATCACAGCCAAGGACACCATTTGGCAGTAGCACTAGGGAGCAGGGCTTTAGGTAAGCCAAGCGAAGAGGCTGAAGCCCTGGTTACTGTGTGACAAGGCCTTTCTGGCTTGGCTATTTGGAAAATGTATTTTTCCATGGAGCCAGTGAGGTATCAAAGACTTGAAGAAGGTTCTCCCTCTAGAGATACTACTACCATGGGAAGACCAAAGGGTGAGGTGACTGACTCTGTTCCAGAGCAAAAGCTTCAACATACACACTCATATGGTTTACATTTCCTTCAAGTTCTCTCCTTACCAGCAGAGGGATAAGAATACAAATAAGTTAGGGTCTGGGTCCAAGTATACGAGTTCTGTTTCCAGGACAACCCACTTAAGGCGGTTCAGGCACATAAAGACATTAAGAGCAGCAGCAGCACTTAATTTGTATCAAGCATGATTTGGTCCCAAGGATTATGCCAAATGTTTTATAACCTTTTTTTTACTCATGTGTCACCACAGCCCTAATGAAATTAGTGCTGTTATTATATGTTCCTTGCAGATGATAAAACTGAGCTTTGGTGGGTTTATGTCACTTGTTTGTCATGAAGACAGGGACTTACGGAGCCTGGTTCCAACCTAGGCAGTGTGACTTCTAGTGGCTCCATGGAGCCCAGCCCAGCTCACAGAGCCAGGGACCCAGCATCCATAGCCCCTGGGCATCCTTGCCTCAGAGCCCTCACAAGAATGTATAGATGTGGTAAAGACCTGCTTCAGGACTCAGAACCCTAGAGCCCAGCCATCTCTTGCCCTTCTCCACATCTGAACACATGACCAGGAAACATCATTTACTTTATGGCTTGGCTCGGAGCACAGGGCTACCTTGGAGCAAATTTTGAGAGTCTCTCATAAGAAAAAAATGTCAGGATTCTCCTTTCACTTCCTCATCACCTGAGGAACACAAACCTCCTGATATATCTTCACTATAGTGGGTATAAGATGGAAGGTATCTTGCAAGAGGATTTGTTAGGGCCATGTGGCTTCCCAAAAGGGTTGATGCTCACCATAGAACATCTCCCTGTCTTTGAAAAAAAAATGAGTATTTGTATTATCCATCTCCATGAACTCTGATCTTTCATGAGGAACTTCACGAAAAAAGTCTTGGCACTACTCTACTACCCCTCCAGGAGTCTCTGGAGTTGGCTGTGTTTTAAAACAGACTCAACTCATTCCTTCTTTACTTCTCTCTACTCTTTCATCCACAATGACAGCTCAAGCTCAGGCTTTTCAAATTTCTAGTGTGGAAAGCTGTCAGCTGCAGTCAAGGCTATAGACTTCCTCATTCTGGTCCAGCCGAAGGAAGGTGACGTCTTCTCAATCATCAAAGACCTACCCCTTAAATCTGACCGGACCATTGTAGATATTATAATTACTTCTGAACGAGAGGAATTTCATGTACTGATTGACTTAGGCCTGGATTTGTACCCATCCTTGGACTAAAAATTCTTGATAGAATTTTTTTTTTTAAAAGACTTAGGCCAATTAAGGCCTGTTCCTGGAGACTGAAACAGGAATAGCTGGGACTGTTTTTACCAAACCATATAGCTACTATACATAGTCGTGATGGCGGGGGGGGGGGGTTGGGATGTTTACACCAACCCAAATTCATTGTAGTTAGGAGGGGAGAAGTACTGGGTGAAAGATGAATGACTGTCCACCAAAGTATATAAGTATACCAAAGATTAACAATGGTTATCTTAATGGCAGGATTAGAAGTATCTCTTTGATCCTTATATAAACATGTAATTCTTATGTTATTGGTGGAAAAAAAAACTAAGATTATTTTTTAAAATATTTGAATAAAAAGTATTTGTCAAGAGCAGAGCTACATGAACAAATACCCAAAAGACAAAAATCCTCTAAAATGGCATACTATGGAAAGACAATAGTACTGCACTCAAATACAGAGAGAACATATTTCTTACAGTTTTTCCATTTGGCCATTTGAAGTGAACACATGCTAACCAAGAGGTAAAGAAGGACTACTTTTAAGGATCTACAAAAGCCAAACCTCATAAAATGTGAGATTGTTGGAGAATACTGAACTGCAGCCCAACAGCTTGGCAAGACAGATAATAATCCAAGATGAGGATGAAATGTAATAAGTTAGCCAACATTTAATAAAACCTACTACATGCTAATGCTTGTATGTCTGATCACATTTAATAGTCACAATAGTGCTTGGGGATAATATTATTCTCATTGAGTGAAATATTGTTGATGCCCTGCGTGTATTCCTTTGGCAATCACGATTATCATATACACGAACAGCGTTCTCCTGCAAGCACGTGACTTCTCTGCACCAGGAGAAGGCTGCAGGTACGTGGGACAGGCCAGAACTACTACAGAGTTAACAATTTAGGAGTAGTTCTTAATAACATAGAACAGTACATACGAAATAAATACTTCTTGTGCATCAAATACTTGATAAATGAGTACTTGATAAATAGCTTTCTTGCCCTTGGATGGGTTAACCCTGAGGTACATCCTACATATACTGGGGTCAGAGGATCCTGGTGGGATCCAGTCTCAATTGCCCATAGTTCTGACCTGCTCCTGGACACACCTCCATGGCTTCTTTTTCCTCCTTGTCACTTCCCCATTACCTTTGTTTCCTAGAATCCCAAATATTATTCATACTCACATTTTTGTCTCAGTGTCTGCTTCTGAGAATATCCAGTCAAGACACCCCCTTTTAAAAGATAAAACAACTGGGACTTAACAACTTGCCCAAATCACACTACTTGTAAGTGAAGAAAGCCAGGTTCCAGGCCATACCAGACTCCATTTAATCACTATGCTAATGTTACCCTCAACAGCACACGTACCACTGAAGGTTGAGAAACTTTTTGTTTGTATGTGGTTGGACTTCTTTGTTTTTATTTGAATGTGAATAATATTTCATCAAATTTTAGACACTTTTGATTGTAATATACACCAATATTTTAGGTACTTCTAAGAAAAAAGGAACATGGCTATGACTTAATGTCTTCTTAACATTTAACACATCTATTTTATTCTTACGGAGATAACTCTTTTAGTCTCCTTTGAACATAATATTTTAAAATATATTAGATTTGGGTATACATAAAAATGAACATACAATCAAATTTATTTACTTATTTTTAAAGATTTTATTTATGTATTCATGAGAGACACACAGAGAGAGGCAGAGACATAAGCAGAGGGAGAAGCAGGCTCCTCGCAGGGACCCTGATGTGGGACTTGATGCCAGGCCCCCAGAATCACGACCTGAGCCAAAGGTTCTGCATCTGCTCAATCACTGAGCCACTCAAGTGCCCCCATATAATCAAATTTAATTGGCTAAAATATATCTTAAATTTCTTTATGGTCAAGTATCCAATTCTTCTGAATCACTTTTAAACCTGAGGTCAATAATGTCCGTGATTTACCACATGACATCATCATCGTCTATGGCATGGATGGCATTGATGAAGTTGCTTTTTTTTTTCTCTGATGTTCCCTCATTGACTTCAGAATTTTCGTCCATGCTGCTGGCATCCGTTCTTCAAGTATTTCTCTGGTGCCTTCTTCTCGCCAAAAGGTGTCAGGCAATGACAACTAGGAATTAGGCCTGACTGCTGCCTGGTCGTGGTATCCATTGTAAGACACATCATGACCTCAGATATGTTCACAATGTGGGAAAAAAATGTGTATCATAGATCTAATGAAATGAAGTACACGAATGGTACATCAAATCTCTGACACGCAGCTACTATTACTTAAGATGGGGCCAGAGTAGTATGTAAATTTTCCAAACGTAAGTCAATTTAAGGGAAAATTTTAAATTAAAAGTTGGACAGGCTGGGGCTCCTAGGTGGTTCAATCAGTTAAGCATCTGCCTTTGGCTCAGGTCATGATCTTAGGGTCCTGGGATCAAGTCCCATGTTAGGCTCCCTGCTTAGTAGGGAGTCTGCTTCTCCCTCTACCTCTGCCCCTCTGTCTGCTCATGCTGTCTCTCTCTCTCTCTCTCTCTCTCTCCCTCTCTCTCTCAAATAAATAAATAAAATCTTTAAAAAATAAACAAAAATAAATAAATAAATAAAAGTTGCATAGCCAATACACTGATATGGCAAAAAGTGTGAAGATATCAGTAACTGAACTTTGAGAAAACCAGGATTATACCATTCCTGACTTATGAGGGGTCCAACCAACAAACAGCAGTTTCTGCAACCAGCAGTGATGTAGCCTGTCTACTGCTCTTGCACACTCGTGATAACACCCACTAGGCTTCATTCCAAAGGCTCTCAACAATACCACCTACAGCCTTAAAGAGGGCTTTTGGTTACTATTAAAAGAGTGATTAAAATTTGGGGATGGGGAGAAGGACATACCAAAATACCAGAATCAGAACAACTTAATAGACCACATCAGGTTGTAGTTCAAATTGGGATTAATGTTTGTGAATAAGAAACCATTGCTAGCAGCATTTACTTAAAATCAAATTTACTCTTCTTTTCCATTGGGCATCCTTTATGTCGTTGCAGGCTCTGTTATTGGTGGTAAGATTAAATTTCATCACTGAAGCAGAATTGCACACCACGCTTGCCAGCAAAATATGTAGCCTTAGTACTTTCACATGACAGATGTTTCCATGGCAGAGGGACTTACTTAGACTAATAAATAGTTACGCTCATTATCCTTAATAATCGAACTCAAACAGAACCCCAATTAAGGGATTTTCTCATGGTTGTCCCTTCAAGACATTAACTCAAATTCAGAAACTATAACAGACATATGTTCGAGTTGAAATCTGAACACAGTGACTACTAAAATGCACGATTGTTTAAATAAATCTGCTGCGATGCTTGAAGGAGATAAGGGTCTGTGAAAGCAAATGATCCAATGTGTGAATGCTCCATCTGCCAGATCTGTTAAGGTCTACTACCTAGAGCTAATTAAAGGAAACTGAAGGATAGAAAAGAAGAAGATTGGGTGGCACGCCTTCTTCATGTTTCAGGTAGGTCCAATGTCGTAAACTCCTCAAGGCTCATGGGGAAAATGGAAACTTCACATTTCCTCTGAGACTGTATTGGTTGGTTTTTGAAGATTGCTTTCCAGATCCTCCAGCTTATGGTATGGAGCACAACAAGACCTAAGACTGCTTGACTACAGGATTTAGGAGTAAATGTTTGGTTATTTCTCCTTGCCTGAGAAGCAAAACAGTGGAAAGTGGGGTGCTCACCTTTTCTCCTCATCCACCATCATCTTCTAGTCAGTCATCCAGATGGTTAACCAAGTATCATGATGATATAGGGAACCATCAGAAGGAAACCCCCCAATTTATCCAGGTAAATTTCAGCCCTTTCTACAAACTGTCACAAGTTAAGGGCCACGCTGTAAAAGGCAAGGCACAGTACCAGCTCTAAGAGAGGACACTTGCTCCCTGGACGTAGTGGCCGGGTTGCTCTTCAACCATCCAATATCTGCCACTCCTTCTTTAGGTACCAAGCACCAGGTTTCTCTTTGCAGTTTCACCTTCACAGAATCTGCTCTATCTATACAATTCCAGAGGAGCTGAACCATCATCTTCCCTTTACTGAGAACTACTGCCCAGACCCCTTTAACCAGGCCAATGTCTTCATCTCCTGGCTGCTAACCACTCTCAGCCGCCTACCTGGACTAAACAAAAGCCACCCAGGCAGAAGCTTAGGATCCTACCTCTCCCCACTACCTCCAGAAGAAGACCACAGCCAATGACTAATTCATTGACAGGGAGATGCAAAAGGTCATCTCCCTTGCCTTAAGGTAGAACTAATTCTGTGGTGCATTTCATGTCCCAGGGCTCCCATGGGATTAGGCTATAGCCTGTCTCCTGCTGAGACCCCATCCTTGCCAAGGTTTTCCTGCTGTCTATCCTGCTTTCCTCATCATCCGAGTTCTGAAAATGTTTCTTCAATTAATCACTTGTGCAAGATTTCCTGTCTCAGTTTCTGCTTCTTGGGAACCCTGCCTCAGTTTTTTACTTCACCCCAGCCATCTCCCCTTTTTCCCCTATAGAAGAGCTGTATCCCAAGGACAAGGTCTGAATCCTTATTAAGACAGCACTGTCCCTGGAATTTTTTTTTTTTTTTTTTTTTTTTTTTTTTTTTTTTTTTGGTTAAGTAAGCTACTACTTTTTTGTTTAAATCAGTTTGGGTTCGGTTTTGAGTTGCTTATACTAAAGAGTACTAATGTATTAGAAGATAGGACTATATCCTGGTTCATTTATTCTTCATTTTATAAATATTTTTTGAGCGCCTGCTGTGTTCCAGCTCCTTTGCTAGGCCCTGTGGATATAATCGTAGAAAAGACATAGCTCCTGCCCTCAGGTAACTCAGTTTTCAGTGACTACAATGGCAATGCAGAGTGATGAAATGTAATGATAAATGATCTGTTACAGGGACACACAGGACAAGTGATGAACTCCTTTTTATGGGCATATTGCAGGGAATAGGGGCACTAGTCAGGGAAGATTTCCTACAAGAGGTAATATCTTATCTAAAAACTTAAAACAAACAAACACAGAAATCACCAAGGAGAAAAGCATTCCAGGCAGAGGGATCAGATGTACAATGAACAAAAGCAAGAGAACACAGATACATCTAGAGCAGGCCAGAAAAATCAGTGTTGCTGGAGTGTGGGTGGTTCATCCTGCCTGAGTTTGTATTCTGCTTCCAGAGTTTCTCTGATCTTAGGAGCAGCTGGAAGTCTGGGGGGAGGTGGGGATACAGGCAGCCCACCTCCAGATACAGCCATCCAACCAGTGGAAATGGAGTCGGTAGATACATGCTAAATCCCGTCCATGTGGGACAATTCTGAGGATACTACACGGATCCTCAAACATCCTCATGAGAGTGAGCCCTACTTGCCCACCACAGGAAGCAGCTAAATAACAAATTGGGTCTTGACTTTTCTTTTTTCTCAATCTCACTCTCCTGATTGCCTCACTCTATCCCCTGGAATGATGTCTCAAATAAATTACCTCCATCCAAATCAATGGCTCAGGCTCTGCTCTCTGGAGAACCCAAACTAAGGCAGCTGCATTGAACAATTTGGACCTGCTCCCAAGGGCAGTGGGAACCAGTAAAGGATTTTAAGTGAGAGAGTGACATAATCATCACTGGACCTTAGAAAGATCCATCTAGGCTGCCCTATGGAATATGAACCTGAGCAGGAAATGATGATGGAAGGGACTAATGGAAGTATATAGATTCAAGACCCAAAAGGAAAGTGGAACTGACAAAATGTAATGATTAACTGGATATGAGTGCTGAAGGAAAAGAAATTTAAAAAATGGTAGATGGAAAAAGAGCAAATTTTAGAGCACTCTAAAGAGTAATCAACAGGTAACTAATAATCTTCATGATCGCCTCTATTCATTTATTCATCCATTCAAAATTATTGTTTCTTTCATATGCCAAGTTGTAATGGATCTTCATTTTATTGTATAGTATCCACAACACTGTAATAGGTGCCACAAAGAATTCACGTGTGTGCGCACATGCCCACACACAAATATGGTTCTTGATCTAAAGCAGTTTACAATCTACTCGCGGAGAGAAGGTACAGCGATAGTAAAGAGATGAGCAGACCTAAGGAAGGTAACAATTACAAGATAATATTATATAAATAATAATATAAGTTCTAAGGAGGTTGCCAAAACTAAAGAGTGATCAATGAAGACTGAGTTTTAGGGAATGAATGAGCATGAACTAATGGTTTATTTACTTATTAAAGCTTATTCTATGCCAGACAGAGCCTTCTTTGTGTTATGTTATTTAATTGTTATAACAACCTTTTGCAACTGGCATTATTAATCTCATTGTTTTTTAAGTGGGCTCTGTACTAGGCCTGAATTCATGACCTTGAGATCAAGACCTGAGCTGAGATCAAGATCAAGAGATGGATGCTTAACCAGCTGAGCCACCCAGGTGGCCCTGCCATTTTTTTCATTTATTTTTAAAGATTTTGTTTATTTATTCATGAGAGACAGAGAGAGAGAAAGGCAGAGACACAGGCAGAGGGAGAAGCAGACTCCTCGCAGAGAGCCTGATGTGGGACTCGATCCCAGGACCCTGGGATCACACCCTGAGCCAAAGGCAGAAGCTCAACCACTGAGGTACCAGGCGTCCCTCATTTTTTCGTTTTTAAGGAAGAATTTCAAGACAGAGGAATAGTGTGTGTGTGTGTGCCCACACACACACGCACATACATGCCTATAGTGAGCCTAAAAGAAGTGGAGGATTTATGCCAAGGTATGATTTTAGTAGGAAGGAGAAGCAGCTGGACAATGTAAGGCCCACCATGCTTGGCTAGAGTTAAAATACAATGTTGTGATGGTTTATTTTATGTGTCGACTGGACTAAGAAATGCCAAGAGAGCTAGTAAAACATTATTTCTGGATACATTGGAGCATGTTTCTGAAAGAAATTAGCGTTACTTAGTAAACCAAGGAAAGAAGATCCACCCTCACCAATGTGGGTGGACATCATGCAATCCACTGAGGGCCCAAATACAACAGAAAGGCAGAAGAAGAGTGAATTTCTTCTCTCTCTTCTTGAGCTGGGATGTCCATCTTCTCCTTCTTCTCAGGCCTTCATCCTTGGACTGAATTATACAAAAGAGGAGATTTAATATGGGATTTATTATTTTTTAAAGATTTTATTTATTTATTCGTGAGAGACACAAAGAGAGAGGCAGAGACACAGGCAGAGGGAGAAGCAGGCTCCATGCAGGGAGCCCAATGTGCGACTCAATCCGGGTCTCCAGGATCACACCCTGGGCTGAAGGTGGCGCTAAACTGCTGAGCCACCCGGGGTTGCCCCTAATATGGGATTTTATATACAATTATAGTGGACAAGAAGTCTCACAATCTGCCATCCACAAGCTGGAGACCCAGGAAAACCAGTGGTCTATCTGTATATATACAATTGGTTCTATGTCTCTGGAGAACACTGACTAATACAGATGGGATACTGAAAAAGAGATATTATATACTCTCAGGACAATGAAAGATTGTTAAATGTGATAATAAAATATAGGTCTAGGTGCTTCATGAGAAATACACTGAATTAAGAGCAGTTGCTCAGGAAACAGACTATTAAGAAATTAAAACATATATTCATGAAGTCCCACACTGTCTGTATTAGAAAATTGGAGAAATATCTAGTGATCCCTTTGGAGGGGGTGTAAAATAAAAAATAAGAAAATGTCTAGGTTTAGAAATGTCTAGGTTTGGGAAAGATGATACACCTAATGGAATGAAGAAAGAGACAGTTTGGAATGACAGTACAGAGGGCAAGAGGATGGCTCTAGGAGAACATTCCAGGGTTCCTCAGAACAGGAAAACTTTTACTCCCTTTTACCTCACCTCCATCCTCAAAGTGGGATGTCTTTGTGTTGTAACAGCCCTGTGTATGTTAGACACACAATGAGTGACTGCTGAAAGACTGGGTGAATGTGTGAGGAATGATAAAGAAAAATGAACACTGCTTCCACCCTCTTTTTCACTATCTGGTTACTCCCAATTTTGCGGTAGTTCCTTGTAGAATGGGGGAAAATATATCAAATCTGGAATCAGAAGTTTTGATTTCCAAATCTTGGTTTCTATACTTACCACTCTTAGTTTACGGACAAGTTAAATATTGTCTCTAAACTTCAGTTTCATCCTCTATAAAAGGAAAATAGCCACCTTTGTCCTCCTGCTTCAAAATACTGTTAAATCACATGTGTTAATTGGGCATATAATACCAAATACTTGAATCACTTACATGGGAGTGTGTCTTCCCCATGTGGCACGTCAGTTTACTTTCAGAATCTCTCTCCCCTTTCCCTTCTCCCTTTCTTTCTCCCTCTCTTCCCACCACCCAACCCAAATCTTCTGGATGTTTCCAGTAGTTGTGTTTATCTGGAACCATAGCCAGAATCCCCCCTTTAAAAAGGGCAAAATCATTCCTCTCTTCTACCTTCCTCCTTCAATAAACTTGATAGTTAATTACATCATGAGAGCACTTAAATAGTACATTTAAAGAAAGACCATTTAGGACTCATTTATTCCAAACAATGAATTAACAAAATATGAACAACAGGAGGAACAGAGAGGATTTACTTTCCTCGACTCTTACTTCATTACACCAAACAAGTATATTCAACATAGATCCATGATCACAGAATGTAGCCAGGGCTTATAAAGTCACATTTATACTTAATTCTCATACTCTTTTCTTTCTTTTTTTTTTTTTTTTTGATAAGCAATGAGAGAATGTACTTTGTCTCTTCTAATTTACCCACCCCTGGATTAAACTCTTCTAAGAAAGAGATTCCATCTTGCTCACTCGTAGACCTTTAATGGCTCCTAGCAAAATTCTCTACTTAAAATAAGCATTCATTTAGTACATATTTATAGAAGGAATGAGTGAATGAAAGAATTAAAATGATTGTCATTTCACTAATTTATAAAATAAATACTTAAGAACAGAGGAATGTTGTGGACTCTTTGCCTTCTGGAAAAAACTCCATGAGATTTTACAAATCTGTGCACTGCATTTTCAAGCTATAAATCTCATGGCACTCACCCACATTGTGAAATAATGTGGAGAATATCTATAATGGATATTTCTACACCTTCATTTCAACATGCAAATTCAAGAGTGAGCAGGATCCAAGAAAACTTAAACTCTCTGGGTCCTACCACTGAATTGAGCTACATCTACACATACATGCAGCTTGCAAGCCTCAGAGGGTTTGTTTGCAAATGAAGATTAAATTCTCTTGGTACAGCTGGAGCTAGGAGGAAGATGTCTGTGGCTGGAGATGAGTGCACTGGAAAACATGTCCGGTCCCAGTTAACGCTCTTTGTAGAGATAATGACAGGTGTTGCAGACTTTGTTGAAATGTTGGGCCACCTTACTATGTAGGTCTATTCTATACAGATCGCTTTCTAGTGATGGTTAGAAACTACTTACAAACTCCGATGCTTGTCCTACCACTGCCCACCTGCATGAGATTCTACAGGGGGGACTCATCTCTTTTAGTCTCAAACTGTACATATTCATCCATTTATTCAATGGATATTTATCAAGCATCTACTGAGTTCCAAGGATAGGTTAGAGATACAAAGGCAAACGAGATATGGTCTTTGTCCTTAAGAGGCTTAAAATTAATGAAAACGCTGTTAAAACAGAAATACCCCTGAGAACAGTTACATGTTAGGCTGTTATCTATACCACTTTGTCACTTTGTGTTTTGTTGTGTTTTTGTCTCCGAAAGGAGTAAAACTGCCTCGGGCTCCCAAAATACCTTTTCTGGATTCTTTTGCCTGCAGTTTGAGGTTTGTAACACCAGATGGCATAATTAAGCCTCACCCAAAGTACAAGTTAAATTCTCATAGTTTGGAACATTACAAAGTAAACAAAGCATGGCTGAACACATGTCCCTTAAAATATAAAATATAATTTATTAATATAAGTTGAATGAAGTAACAAAACAATCTTCATGTGGAATAATTAAATATAACAACAGAATAAGAAATCAGCAATCCTGTCCCACATCCTTTGGGTAGACTCTTAGTCTCCTGGACACACTTATTCTTTAATTTTGTTCATTTCAAAACTTCTGGGTCTTTTCCAATCAGGCCCAAGTCTTTCACTTTTGGGTCTTTACTACTTGATACTGGTTATTCTGTGCTTTTCCATCTATTTCCCTGGCATCCAATGCTGTGTCAGGTTGCTAATCTATCAACCAAATTATTTTATTAAACTCTGTCTCAAAGTAGGACTTATATTCTCCATTCATATTCAAATCCTGACATTTTCTGAATCTAATACATAGACTCTTAAAACAAGAGTTCTCACCTGGGGACGATTTTGCCCCCCAGAGGACATCTGGCGATGTCTGCAGACGCTTCTGATCATCACAACCACAGAGGGGAGAGAAGAGGGGAATGCAACTGGCCAAGGCAAGGTTCCTGATAAACATACTACAATGTACAGGACAGCCCCACTGCCAAGACTACGCAGCCTCTATTATCTAGATGCTGAGAAACTCTGACTTACAAGAAGCTGAGGCGAGGAGGGCGGGGGTGGTGGACCTTCAATTATAGGAGTCCTCCTAGAATAGATCTGCATGTGTACAACAAGTTTCTTCCCTTCATGGCAGATTTCCATGTAATAGCCCAGGTGAACTGTCACCTGTCAGAAGCTTAGCTTTTAAAGACTAAAAGTCACAACATAGTCCAAACATAACCTCTCAAATACCATTTTTATGCAGACTGGAACCTCAACTGTTTCACACTTTACAAAGAATTAGTTGACAACTAGCCAGGAACAAGATACAATGCCAGCCATGTGAATGAAGCCTCTAACTGCAGAGGTGGGAAATAGCAGCACACACATATTGGCCTTACAGTTTGCCTTTGACAATGCTGAATTTCATCTGAGCTGCGTGCCCAGAAAGGAGCTACACTTAAGGAATCCCCTCCAACCCTATTGTATCCCAAGAAAGGGCAAAGCACAAAGCCTACCTCCCACCCCCTGGCTCTGCCCTCATATACAATCCTCATGATTGTATATGAGGGCAGATAAGATTTGGACCAGATTCATTTGTGTCCACATTTTCTCAGAACTTCTTGTTCTTGCCTCTAGAACTCCAGGTTTCCTCTCATTCCTTTGAGACAGTCCTCTCCAATAATGGTTTCCCTACTGGGATAGCCTAAGTGGCCATCCTTGGTGGTCTTTCTCACCCTTCTCTCTGTCCCCTGGTCCTTCACTGTATTTTAGGCAGCCGGGCCTCAGGGCTGGTCAGAGGAAGATTAATACCTCCAAATCTTCTTCAGGCTAATCAACCCACACAGGGAGAAAGAAAGGAGTTGGATTTCACGTTCCCATCAGTCTTCCAAGATGGCATTGTGAAATGTTGCTTTGGCAGACATCAGTTGCTGAGGTGTTTGTATTGAGTGTCCTGCCCAAGTCCAGATGTTAGGGCTCTCTCTTCCACACTACCACTATCCTGCTAGGTTATGAGTCTTCCATTCCTTCTGTTTGAGGGTGGAGCAGGGTGGGGGCTAATGTGCAAGTCCTATGGGATAATCCACCGATGAGGTGAAGTGTCTGGATGAACCACCCTCTCCTAAGAGTTGTGAGGGACACAGCTGGCTGGGTATGTGGCAGGTGAAAGCTCAGCTCCCGGGGGCTCCTTGGCATTTACCACCTTTCAAGCTTTCCACACACTTCCCTAAAACAGCCTCCCAGGTCACTCACCACAAAACTCTTTACCTCTCCCCTTTAATTCAATTCTTTCTAATCTTTATTACCCAGTGCCAACCACCCTGCCTTTTGGTGCTCAAAGACCTAGTCTGGCACTCAAAATAACTGAAAGCTAACTCTTATCTTACACTTCTTCACTGGAATCCCAAGTTTCCCCTTGAAATTCCAATTCTTTCTAGTCTACCTTAGACAGACAAGGGAGGGTGTCAGAAAGCATGGCAAGAAAGTAAGAAGAGCGTCAAGAGTCATGCTAAGTGAAACTTGATACTAATTCCTCCAGAGTTCAAAGACCAATAATCATTCACCCAATGGGCATTGGCAAGTGGGTCGATAAAAGGTACTAATAAAAAGAGGGAAAGATGATTTCTAAAGTTTTGAACCAGGGTAACTGTGAGGAAGTTGGTGATATTGGCAGAAACAGGTAGGCTGGGAGGGGAGGGGAGCTTAGGGAAGATGAAGAGCAAGTGTGAGTTGTGTGCAGGACTTGTGAGGTTGAAGTGATGGGAAGACAGCCAAGTGGACCGTCTTCTACACTGATGGGCTGCAGAGTTAGAGACCAGGAGCTGCAGGTGTTATTGTTGAAAGCTTGTGTCTAGCATCACACATTAGTAGTAGTTGTCCAGAGATAAATAGTAAGAGGGAGTCACAATTGTTAAAAAACAAAAACCACCCACACCTCAGAGGCAAGAGTAAGATGAAAATCCAGCAATGGTGACAGCATTAACTAGAAGGAAAATGAAAGAAGCACTTTTTCACAAAAGCCCAAGATCTTCCATCAAGTTGGAGGAAGGAGTCCCCCATATACACACACTGCAGAGAGATCAAGGTGAAGGAGTTTGAGAAAAAACAAACACTTGCATTCGATCATCAGAACATTACCAGAGCCCTCAGAGAACAGTTGGAGTTGGGGACATAGAGGGTTAACTGCACCTCTGATCCTGCTTACCCTGACAAGCTCTGGCATGTCATCCAAGGACTTTGGGAAGCTCCCAAGGGCATCATTATTTACAAGGGTCACCATCGCACAAACTTAAAAACAAGTTTTTAAATCAAGTTTTATATTTGCAATTGGATTTGAAGAAAAGCAAGCGTATGTATGATGGGAAAAGCACTGGATTCAAATTCCCAATCCTTGAATCAATTGATATTCTGGTTCTGCCACCAACCAACTATGAGAACTCGGCCACGGTGGTCACTTTGGTCCTTTATTTCTTCATCCATGGAGGGAAATGGGATTATTGAAGAATTAACACTTACTACGGTTTTTGTTTTGTTTGGCTTTTTCACTCTAGTACAGCATACCTGGGCAAGGTATTTAATATGTAATTGCCATAGAATATTGAGTCAAACTAGTCCGTAAACATGAAACCGAGACTGTTATACTCCCCAATTCCACAGGGAATGACAATTCCCAGTCTTTGGGGCTTGGAATAAATAAAATGAAGAAGCTGTGCTATCTTTCACATGCAGAATGTGCAGACCCAGGAGGGAAATAGATCCTTTGGAACAAAAGTCCACTTCTGACTGAATAATTTAGTCCATGCTTTTCCTGCTGGGATCCCCAGCTTCTCAACTAGGGTACATCCTCTACTGTCCCAGGAAGCATGTCTGAAGATACCTAAATAAGCTTAGCAAGGCATCCTGGAACATCAGTTATGTTTGGATTTTGAGTCGGAGGGCAGGGTATTTTTCTATTATTATACAAGGTGATTATGGTACAGAACTCAAAATGTACATGACGTTTGAGATAAAGCCCAGGACGTCAAGGTAATTTCAAAGTCATAGCAGCCATTGGGGCCGCATAGGCTCAGATTGATCGAAATTTTTTTTTAACTCCTCTTTGCTGTTATATGTGGGAAAGTCTTTATAGCACTATTACTTTGGGTTTTTTTCTCTTTTTCACTGGTGAAAACATAATTGTAAAGTCCATTTTACCTCTACTCGGGATCGATATTCAGTTTTACCAACAGACTTCTGTTTCATTGTTAGTCGCCTATGTCATACCAAAATAAGCTCATCTGATGCGCTTATTTCTGTATTTGTCTTATTCTGTTTGCCTTTTGTAAAATCTTATAAATCTCTTTTAGAATACGGGTTGCACCTAACTTTTCTGGGACTTCCAGGCAAGGTCCACACCTCTATCTCTCATGCAATAGGCTATCAATTAGATTGAACCAAATCAAAGACTACAAAGGCTGACTATTATCATTATTACAATTCCCATTTTAAAAATAATACTATCCTAGTACTTTTTTTAAAGTGCCATCTCATTTGATTCTTACAGAAATTTAGTGGAATAGGTCAAAACACAAGCCACAGTTAGAATGAGAAACCATATCTTCAGCACACTTTTCATTTGGGCAATTAATCCAAAACTATTTACTGAGCACCTACTATGTTCTAGACCCTCTTCCGGGCTTTGAGAAACACAATGGACACACACACGCCCACTGAGGAGAGAGAGAGAGAGAGAGAGAGAGAGAGAGAGAGAGAGAGAGAAGAGAAAGCCTAGTGGAGAAAGAACAGGCATATAAAATAAGTAAGTAATCACAAATGCACTAACTGCTGAAAGAAGTTCAGTGAGCCATGAAAGTATATCCAAGGAGGCTCTTCATTTGAATTAGTGAATATTGGCTTCCCACCTGCTCTCAACAAAATCTCTTCTTAGATGCCACTCTTCTAGTGCCCTGGGTCCGCTTTATGTGAGAAGAAAACATGCCTAGGAGAGAGCTAGAGCTGAAACAGTGCCGGAGCCAAATATTGGGAACAAGTATTTGTCCAAAGACCTATTTAAAATCTCAACCTGAAAAATAAAATAAAATAAAATAAAATAAAATAAAATAAAATAAAATAAAATCTCAACCTGTCTCACAGAGAGAAAACAAGGTCCAATGCAACCTTATTAACATAAGGATATGCTTCTTCTTTATTATCTTGTTTGCCATGGGCTTGAATTTTGATGGGGCCATTTTCAGGGCTTAAACACTTGATGGCTACTTATAACCAAATATAATGGCACAATTGTGTTTAGGGTTAATTTATGGATATTTAACATAACTGTTTTTAGGGTTAATTTATGGATGTTTAACATAACTGTGTTTAGGGTTAGTTTATGGGTGTTTAACATAACTTCAGGTCTGGATTTCTCCAAATGCACTTGCTGTTTCATTGGAGTTAACCTATAAGAACATCAAATCCTGCTGGAGTAATCACAAGCATTGCAAATAGCCCCATAGACTTATCTCAACCCTACAGATCCCTTGTAGTACACAGCATGGTGACCAACGATTGCCAAGGACAGTTTGACAGGTATTTTTCCCCTGCAGTCTTGTTTTAGTAAAGCTTCAGTAGTAGGGACTAGCTAAATTTGATTTTTAAAAATTCCCCTGGCTTTTCAAAAGGACCGTTTCACCTTTATTTCCTCACTGTGGCAGAGAGTGACTGCCAAATGCATGCGTGCAGTTGGGCCAGAGAACTTCACATGGAGTCCACCAGGGGCCGCTGTTCTGCAAGCAGTGACACCTTTAGGGGCGGACTCGCCTTCCATCTCCAAACAGGACGAAATTTCTGGTGGATGCAGCAAAAATACTCCTTTCAAAATATATTTTCCAACCTCGAAGGCACCATGCTAAGAAAAAGAAGATAGACACAAGGGCCACACGTCGTACGATTTCCTTTATGCGAAAGATCCAGAGGCGGCAAATCCGTAACAGATTCCGGGTGGCCGGGACTGGGGGAAGGGGCCGGGGCCGGGGGCGGGGCCGGAGCGGGCCGGGGGCGGGGCCGGGACTAGGGGGAAGGGGACAGGGGGCGGGGGCGGGCCGGGGGCGGGGCCGGGACTGGGGGAAGGGGCGGGGCCGAGGGCGGGGCGGGGCGGGGGCGGGGCCGGGGCCGGGGCCAGTGACTAATAGGTTCCTGGTTTCCTTTTACCGCGATGATAAAGTTCTGGAACTGGATAGCGGTGTTGGTTGCGCAACATCGCGACTATATATAATGCCCCTAAGTTGTACTTTCAAAATTAAGATAGTAAATTTTGCGTTATGTACATTTCACCCCAGTGGGGAAAAAATATTTTCCAGTGTTTCTTGCCCTCTGCTATTTACACCTGTCCTGCTCCGTATAAAACTCTTATTGTAGAGATCATACACTGACCTGCTAAGAAACCACATCGGTTCTGTGAGGGGTTTTTTTTTGTTTGTGTTTAGTTCTGTGTTTGTTGAATCATTCTCCCACCCTGGAAGGAGCTCCTGACGCGAGTCCCACGCCGGGATACTTCTTGACCGTCTCCACCCCGCACCCTCTCTGCCCATCCATCGCTCCAGCTCTGCTGCAGCGATCGTGACCTTGCTTCAGCTGTTCGGTGACTTTCTCTGGCACCTCGGCAGGGCCCCTGATGGGTCCCGCCCAGCCTGTGCTCAACCCGGCAGTGCTGAGAGTTAACACTCCGGGGAGGGGGGGGTAGGCCTTGATGGGCGATGCCACCTTCCTCTGTCCGTGGCCAGGCAATCCTGAGGTACATTTTGCGTGACTCCCCAAAGACTCCAGTGGGATCTAGCAGAGCTCCAGTCTCTCACAGCCCAAACTCAAGACCGCACCCCTCGATGGTACCCCCGACCTTCCTATTCACTGTCCCCAGACCCCGCCCCACTCCTATTCCCCGGAGTCACTTCCCAGAGCAAATCCCAGAACACAAGCTGTAGCTTCAGGATCTGCCTTCCTGAGGGAACTTCCAGAGGCAGTTCTTCAGAAAGCCCACTGTTGACAGGAAAGAACAGAAGGAAGAGGGTCACTGAGGCGGTCAGCTTCTGAGATAGCTCCTCACCCTAGCTGTCAAGCTAAACTCACCTTCTTTCCCCCATTCGCTATCACATAATCTACAATCGCACACACGCCCAGGTTCCTCAGGTCCTGATTGGTGTGAGGAGGCCGTGTGAGTGAGAAGGTGCGCTGCCTGGAGGTCAGGGGTACTTAGATGGAACCTGAGGCCTCACTCTGCCCACCCCCTGTGTGACCTGGCACGAGGGTCTCTGCAAGGGAAGGATGATGGCACTGATTTTCTGGGGTTGCCAGGTGGGTTAGATGATTATGTCTTCCAACCTTGCTATAGAGTCAATAATTCCCTCCTCATATCACAGATAGTCCCCTTCTCCTCTGCCTAATTTTTTTTTAAAAGATGAACCTAGAAAGAGCACAGGCTTTGACAGCAAATGGATCTGACTTTGAATGCTTTGTCCTCCAGTTATTAGCTGTAGGGCCTTAGGGAAATTCTTCAACCTCTTTCTATCAGTGTTCTTATCTATAAAGTGGGGTCATAAACTTGCTTGCATGAGGTTTAAATGAAAATGGAGGGGGATCCCTGGGTGGCGCAGCGGTTTGGCACCTGCCTTCCACCCAGGACGTGATCCCGGAGTCCCGGGATCGAGTCCTGCGTCAGGCTCCCTGCATGGAGCCTGCTTCTCCCTCTGCCTGTGTCTCTGCCTCTCCCTCTCCCTCTCTCTCTCTCTGTCTTTCATTAATAAATAAATAAAATATTTTTTTAAAATGGAGCTATGTGCTCACCTGTTGCCCATACTCAGTGAAGATTTATTTCAGTTTTTACCAGGGTAAGCTAACGCACACCTAGTTCTAGTTTTCTTTTGAGGTCCATATTGAATACTACTTCTGACACAGAGTCCTTCCTGATACCACTCCTCTTTTTCCACCTTCTGTTTTCTTTAGCTTCCATAATATTTCTTGTGTTGACACTTGACACATCTTAAGTTTATCTTCCTCTGCCTTACACAAGTACAGTGTGTCCGTGGTACCTTCTCCATTCTTTCCTTTTAGGCCATTGCAGTTACCTTGGGTGAGAACTCTATCTTGGCTCCACATCTCTGGCACCTGTACTTAGAGCTGCCTCCTTGCGCATGTCCATGGTGACATTCCCAAAGTACATTATACAGCACAGATCAAAATGGAGAAATCCAAGTGGAAGGGAAGGAAGGGAGAGGATGGACCCTGATCATCCCAACACCCCACAAATCTATCCTCTCAACCGTCTTTGATGCACTTCCAAGGAACTGTTGGACTGGATCATCTCTGGACTTCTATGCAGAAGTGGCGCTCACTGCCTCCTTCCTTAGTGTCCGGAAGGCAGTTCCCGGTGTGAGTTCAGGCAGTTCTCTGGGGCAATGACAGGATCTGAGCCGAGCAGGGCCTGAAGACTTGCTGTGGGCACTGCCTTCCTCTTCCCTGGCATTGCACAGATGAAAGGCCCTAGGGAATAAAGTGAGGGATGAAAAGAAGCTCAGGAAGTGACCATCCTATGTGTGGTGTCAGTAAAAATATAACTTGAAACTTGCCAAAAATGAAATTGAAGGCAAGTGAAAAGGAGACCTAGAGGAATCCAACTCCCCCATCTGAGTGGTGGGATGTAGGTGCGCAGATGTGCCTGCTGAGCGCAATGTGGGCTGGAGCGTTAGGATTCGGTCCTGGCTGCACATAGTGACAAATCCAGCATCTAGTGGCTTATCCAAATAGAGGTTTTGCTTTTTCTCACATAACCACGGGTCAGGAGGTAAACACCGTAGGCTGGTGTTCTGGTTCCAGGATGCTGCCGGGAGCCTGTGCTTGCTTCTCAGCCGCCTTTGACATTTGCCTCATGTCCTTTTCCCTGTCACTCTGTGCCCCAGTTTTGGCATTGTGTCTGTGTTTAGCATTAAGAACAAGGAAAACAGAGACATTTCCATCAATGTCTATCCCTTTCACCAGGAGGGCAAAGGCATTTAGTTACTGAAACCCCTTGATTACTTCTCTCTAGTGTCTTCTTCAGAATCCACGGCACATTTCTTCTAATATTCTTACTCATGATAATCTCATTGGGTACAAATCCAAGCAGCTTTCTTTACTGAGCAACTACTGGGAGCAACTGCTGATAACCACTTCACATTCATTATCTGCCTCTTGCATTTATTCAAAATTATTTACTGAATGCATTCTGTGTGAAAATAGTAAAACTTAGCCTAATTGCTACACAGTTCATCAGGACCCAGAAGATTTACATTTCTAAAGACTTTCACTTAAGAAATAAGCTATGAATGAGTTGCAGGGCCTTCCCAAAAGTTTTCTGTCCTGAGATAATCTGAAAACAAAACAAAACAAAACAAAACAAAAAAACAAAGAAAGAAACAAGCAAAAGCCAGGGACATTCTCTGGGGGAGGAGGAGTTGTTTTTCAGATGTTATTTTAATCAAAGACAGAATTTTCAGTTATCAAAACTGACCCAAAATGTATCTAATCAGAACTGCCAACTATCACAATAATTTCAACTATACATATCACTTTCTCTCTTTATTCTGAGACCCAGTAAATCTGAAAAGTGGGCTCCTTTGCATATGTTCTACATTTGCAAAGAATACAAGAAAAAGAATAGAAATCTTCATTCAGAACTCCGACATTGTCTGTGTACTTTTTTCTTTGATACATGTGCTAGGAATGAACAAAACAGCCAAGGACACTGCACTTGAGAAACATACCCAGTTGAGTACTAAATTCCATCTACCTTGTGGTATGTTTTTCATGGAGAAAACATAATCTTGGGATCCCTGGGTGGCGCAGCGGTTTGGCGCCTGCCTTTGGCCCAGGGCGCGATCCTGGAGACCCGGGATCAAATCCCACGTCGGGCTCCTGGTCCATGGAGCCTGCTTCTCCCTCTGCCTGTGTCTCTGCCTCTCTCTCTCTCTCTCTGTGACTATCATAAATAAATAAATAAATAAATAAATAAATAAATAAATAAATAATTTTAAAAAAAGAAAACATAATCTTATTATTTTATATCTGCACCTTTTGTATGTCACTATTAATTAAAACATCCTAGGTAATAGCATTAGCCGACTGGACTTACACAGTCCCAAAGTACTTTTAGAGGTATCCAGGATTTAATCCACACATCGATTACTGAGCTGAGTGTCATTAATCTAATTTTACAAATGCAGAAACTGAGGCTTGGGAAGCTTAGGGATGTCCTAGGATCGTGCAGCCAGTACTCAAGGAAGCTGAGATTTGTCCCTGTGCCTCAGTTCCATGTCCAGGACTCTTTCTGTCTTCTCTTTCCCAGTGACATAACCTGGAAGCTCCAGGCTGCCTCATTTTCAAAAACTCTGTCCCGTTGTTGCCATAAATAACACTCGTACTTGACTCACCAGGTAACTCAATTTTTAGCTCAGAAGAGTGGTCGCAGTCCTGATTGCACACGGAGCGATGTTGACCACAAAGACTCCTCAGGCAATGTTCTTTTACCGAGGATAAGTGGCAGCAAGCTTTCTGACACAGATGAGGAAGAGGAAAAAAGGAGTCAGCAATACCCCAGAAGCCATTTGTTCTGCTAGTTGACCTGGTCTGTTTGTATTCTACTGACAGAGCCTTTCAAAAGTTCTACTTGATGAACCTGGGTCACACATCCAAAGGGGAAGAATATCCCCTTCTTCCCCTCACACCTCACCATTTCTTCCTACTAGCTTCATTTCCACAGTGTTTTCTGCTCTAGTAGGGTTTCTCAGCATCCGTACTGTGGCCAGATTATTCTTTGTTGTTGGGGGCTGCTCTGTGCCCTGTCGGATGTCTGGTAGCATCTGTGACCTCTGCTCATGGGACTCCAGCAGCAGCCTTCCAGCCATAACTATCAACAGTGCTGCAGACATAACCAAATGTCCCCTGAGAGGGAAAAATTGTCCCCACTTGAGAATACTGGTCTACATATGACTAGAAAAGAAGGTACAAACACATTGGCTTATCCCAGTAGAGGCAAATGGCAAGTGGCTCTCCCCAATCTGCCTAGTGCCAAACCCATTGCAATATGAGTCCCATCTCTATAACTTTTAAAGTGAGACTGGGAAAGAATTATTAAAGACCTCCTAAATTAGAGATCATATGGCCTGTTTTATAGGTCTTTATCCAACTTGATCGCACCATAGAGCTGACACCATACGCCCATAAATTTCTTCTAACCTGCTTTTCCAACGTTTTTTTAAAGATTTTATTTATTCGGGCAGCCCGGTGGCTCAGCGGTTTAGCGCCGCCTTCAGTCCAGGGCCTGGTCCTGGAGACCCGGGGTCGAGTCCCGCATCGTCGGGCTCCCTGCATGGAGCCTGCTTCTCCCTCTGTGTCGCTGTCTCTCTCTCTCTCTCTCTCATAAATAAATAAAATCTTAAAAAAAAGATTTTACTTATTCATGAGAGACACAGAGTGGCAGCGACATAGGCAGAGAGAGAAGCAGGCTCTCTAGGAGGCGCCCAGGTCGGGACTTGATCCCAGGACCCCAGGACCACGCCCCAAGCGGAAGGCAGCCGCTCAACTGCTGAGTCACCCAGGCATCCCAACATTCTACCCTCTCCTGGATCCTGTCCCTTGCTGGCCCTTGCATTTCAAGCTTCATAGGAAGTTCTGCTCTGCCAACTTTTTAAGTCTGGTAGATCCCAGTGTCCACCATTAGTCCTCTCCTCACCTGGCATGCTTTCTCTGGAACATCTTATCTATGCTTTACCTTCTGTCTTTATGACTTCTACTTTATAACTTCAGCCGTTTTATTTCTTCGAAGCACCAGACTTACATCGTGAAACTTGAATGCTCCAAAGACATCTGAAAATAACCTCATCGTGACAATATTCACGACTTTGCCATTCACTTAATAAATATTTATTGGCCATCTACTATGTGCTAGGCCTTATTCTCAGTACTGAGGATATATCCATGACTAGAGTTCTTACTCCAGGGAAACCTATATTTTAGCTGCAAACTTCACTTCTTTCTTTATATTTTTTTTTAAAGATTTTATTTATTTATTCATGAGAGACACACAGAGAGACATAGGCAGAGGGAGAAGCAGGGAGCCTGATGTGGGACTCGATCCTAGGACTCCAGGATCACATCCTGAGCTTAAGGCAGACACTCAACCACTGAGCCACCCAGGCATCCCAAACTTCACTTCTTTCTTCTCCTTCCAATCCAATTGGTTTCTAATTCTGTACATTTATATTTCAGAAATATATCCCAAATTCTGACCCTCCTCCGCATCATTAATGCTACCCTCATTCTCTCACTTTTTCAAACAGCCTCCCATATGTCTTTGAGGACCCTTCATCCTCCAATTTATTCTCCACATTAAAGCCAGAGCTTTCCTCATAAACAGAAAAAATGTTTATTTTCACTCCTTTGCTTCAAAATCCCTACTGGCTCACTATCGCTAGATGATAAAATTTAAATTCCCTAATTAGACACATTCAATTCTACACAATCTGGTCAGAACTAAACTCTTCAAACTCCTTAATGGTCCCCATCCTACACCAACCAAACTCCATCCTGGCTGCACCCAAGACCCACCAAGCCCCTCATGCTTCTGTGATACAGAGACATTTTCACTTCTCTGCTTCTTTGCAAATGCTGGACCTTCCATTCCACTCTTGCCTTTCCCCCTACCTATGATGTTCTACTCATTCTTTTCAATTCTATAAAATGTCATCTTCTGATCCATTCAAAAGACATTGTCATTTACTCCATCCTTTGGTTCTCAAAGGAATTAGGTGATAGCATTCAGTGCTTAGATCATTTTAAAGTATATCCACTTCTAAGTGTGCCTCTTCTACAAAATAATAAGCTCCCTAGGGATTGTGCCCCATTCCTTGTTGTATTTCCTACAATCTATATGGAATCTACATATACATTAGCATATAGGTAGTGATAGTGAGGAGAAGGACTAACTACCATTTACTCAGTTTTGTTTCAGTTACAGTCTTAGCAGAAATCACTATTCCTAGTTTAAGCATAAAGAGAAATATTCCAAGTATTAAGGGGCTTATACAATTGTGGAGGCTGGAGGAGCAAGCTCTAGACAAAGCCTCCAGGAATAACTCCCAGTCCTCAGAATCACACATAATAAGGAAAGCAAATGCCACTGCTTTTGCAGGAAGCCACTCCCTCTGGAAGCTGCCGGCAGCTGTCACCTTGCCTCTGTCACAGTCTATGTCAGCAAAATGGGCACTTTGCTTTCTGCCAATATCTCTCTCCTTAACTCCATTCCATAGTTGAGTCTTCGTTTAGGTGCATGTAATTGATGGAACTCCCATCACATCCAGAACATTAGCTGCAAGAGAGTCTAGGCAACATCTTTTCTAACTTTCCAGCCTCTGAAGTGAGAGGGTGCCCCAGAGGAAGTTTCAGATGGATGTGGAAGAGCCAATCCACACTATCCACAAATATCTCCTTTGTAGCAGGCATTTTGACAACTGGGCATTCCCATTTTACCTATGAAGAGACAGAGCTCAGAGAGACTAAACCATGTCCTAAGTGACACAGCTGGTACTGGTAAACTCTGATTCAAGAATCAAATCACAATTCCAAGATGTGTTCTTTCTACCACACTGTCTACAAGTGCTTTAGTTAGAGATGTTTCTTTCACAGAGGTCTAACAGAAATGGAACAACAGAAAGTTAACACATTCTATCCCTTGTCATTATCATCTTGTTACCATTACTCTAGATTTTAGGGAATATGTGTTTGTGATAGAAATCTTTGTCTTTTTACTGAGGTCTAGTGATAGGGTTGGGTAAATGTAAGGTTGCATGAAATCTGATGAGAAATACCATTTTTCACTGAAAGTTCACAGATTCCAAATGTAAACTGAGTGGCAGTGATGCCTAAAAACACTCAGCTATATTTCCCAGTGCCCTGTTAATATTCTGCAACACAGCACACTCTCATTCTGAGTCAAGTCAGTGCAAAATTACTCAAGTCATCATCAGTAGTAAACTAAGATTGCATCTTCTGGTTCTACGCTGAACATCCTGTCTATGGCTTCCTGAATCATTTACTGATCACTCTTAGGGTCAGGAAAATCCATTGATTGACTGATCCCAAATAGCATAGGCAAAAAAAAATCCTCAGAAATATATCAAGGGCTGAGCTCAAGTCAGACCACTTAGCTAGAGAAGTGCTAAGAGAGAGGAGCAACAGGCCATCCCCAAAGTACGGTCATCTCATTCTCAAGGCAGCTGTCGGACTGAAGGTCTAGGAGAGTCTGTGGAATCCAACAATAGAGCTCTAAAGAGTGCATGTCCAGAGTATGAAACACGGACCTTGGTCACAGACAGGCTCCCAGAAATGGGCTCACAGTGTGTGTGAGGAAAAGCACTGGACCCTGAGACAAGACACCTGGTATCCAACTCCCTGCAGAAGCCAAGGTAAACCCATGAAGGGTTCTGTCTAAAAGAATCAGTGTTGGTATGTGGTGTGAGGGCCAGAGATTCATTTGGGTGGTTTCCTGCAGCAGCCAGCAGTAGGAAATGTGCATAGAAGGATAGAAATGTTTCATCACCAAGATTCAAAGCCAGAGATGCCAACTTCTGTCAGCAGTCCAAGGGACATGTGAGAAGCTATATACCACTAATGAAAACAAAGGAATTGAAGGTTAAGTAGAGACTATAATGCAACCTGGAGGAAAAGTGAGGACTGAATCAAAGCCTGGGATGAGTGATAGACCATTCAGTTTTCAGATTATCTGAGGTTCATTTACAGTGGTCATTGCTTACCTGAGTTATTGTCCTCTCTTTGACGTTTACCCCCCAAATCCTGATTCAGGAAGGCATCACACCCTGATCACAGATCCCTTTCTTTCCAGTTTACATGTACAACTAGCCTGACCACACCTATCCCAGGACTTCACCAGGACCTTCAACAACACTACTATCTTCCCTGCCCTCCCTTTTCGACTGGGATTTCAGGCTATATCTTCAATCACCTCCCTGTCCACACACTCAATATCCTTGCTCATTAGCCCTTTCTTCATCTGCTGTCCTGTCAAATTCCCATCTGTGGCTGAGCATACCTCAATGCCTTCTTCATACCTCATTGAGGAGAAACTACACAAATGGAAAGACTGAGATCAACAAAAATTCATAGTCAACAAACTTAAATGGGCACCCAGGAGAGAAAAATCTGAAAAAGCCAATATAACATGAAGCCAGACATATGCATGTTTAAAAGCTCTATGGGTAATTTTGATGTGACAATAAGATCTCCCTTGTGTTCTCTCTCTCTCTCTGTCTCCTTCCCTATTTCTCCCTTTCCCCCTTTCTCTCTCTCTCTCTCAAATAATCATAATAATCTGAGCTCCTAATTGACTTGATGTTTTAATAATCTCTATCTAGAGATAAGCCCACAAGGAAGACAAACTTATGAAAGAGAAAGAGATGGTCACCCAAGCAGCAGTGGCTCTCAAAGCACTAGGGGATTCTGGACAGCCAGTGTTTTAGTGACTGTAAGAGGGCAAACTAGCAAGAGGTAATGCCAGCTCAAAGTGTACTACTGAATGGAAGATCTCCAGAAACCAAAGCAACAGGACCATACAATTGTTATGTCCTTTGGGTAAACCACTCAGCTAGGACCAGCCCAGGGTAAAAACTACAAGGTGGGGACTCAAGTAAATCTTGGCTAAAAGTGGTTAAAATGAGTGTGTATTGGGAATGAACAAGCATTGGTGGCACCCAGCCTAGATTGTACCATTTGGGGAAAGTAGCTTAGCCAGAGGTTCTTCAGAACAGAGTGGAGGCACACTCTCAAAGCTTTCATGCCTCCCTTAGAGCAATGGGAGTCAGAGTCTGGCTCATTACATCTTATCAAGTGTCCCAAAGCAGATCCATTATGTTCTGAAAAGTAAAGAGTTCAGTTATGGTAGAAAGAACTGCGTACAACTAATACATACAAAATCAATATCCTAATCTGACATGGATTAGGCCATTGATCAGATATAGTCCAAGGGTTTGGAATGGGGAAGGGGAACCCAATGACAATCTTAAGACTGACAGGATCATAATGTGAAAAGATGGTGACAAAAATATTTGGCAAAGGCTAGTAGGAAAGCCTTGAACTCCCATGACGACTCACTGTTTCTAACACTAGTCAGGGAATTAGATGAAACCTGAGCCTTTTTCAATATATCAATCAGAATCCCCCCAACTACCACCACCAATGGTTATATCGGCTTTTCAGATTTTAGATTGTATGTTCATGATCTAACGTGTTCAAGATCTCCCGAAGTAATATCCAACATGCTTCTAGCAGAGAGGTTCAACTCTCTGGATCCATTGACAACAAAAGTCAAAACAGACTTTGCTTCTAAGCCATGATCCATAACCAACCTTAGCACCATCTACCATATTATTGCTACCATTTTTTGAACCTATCTTTGTGCCAGGTTCTAAACCTACCTTATCTTCTTTAATCCTCACAGTAACTCTGTGGGGGTAGATACTATTATTGTCGTTGTTCTTAAGGTGAGGAAATGGAGGTGCAGAAAAATTAATTTTCAGTAAAATCACAATAGCTATTAAGTGTCAGAGCCGAGCTTAGGGCCCAGGTCTGACTGAGCCAGTGTCCGCCTTCTTAGCTACCATGCCGCATTGCCTGGAACCAGCCTAAATGAAGTTAAAAACACACTGGGGGGATGTCAGGGTGGCTCAGTGGTTGAGCATCTGCCTTCAGCTCAGGGCGTGATCCCGTGGTCCTGGGATCGAGTCCTATATCAGGCTACCTGCAGGGTGCCTACTTCTCCCTCCGCCTATGTCTCTGCCTCTCTCTGTGTGTGATTTTCATGAATAAATAAAATCTTTTTAAAAAAATCAACCACATTGGAAGAGATATAGCAGCCCAGTCTAGGCAGCATCCTTTCTTGAAAGGTAAAAATAAATAGGTGATGATAGATAAATGATAGATAGATAGATAGATAGATAGATAGATAGATAGATAGATAGATAATCATGGCAGCCATAAAGCAAAGGAAACCATAGCTCTAAACGGAGTTGCCTATGTTTGGCCTCTCTTATGCCTGCCTCTTTAGTTTGAGTTTTACTAAAGCCTGTGCTCCACACTCAGAAGCAGTCAGAAGTGTTTATCTTCGATCTTCTGTGAAGTTGATGCACAGGAGAAAGCAGTGAGAATAACAACAGCCTACAGTTTGGGGACATTCACCATGTGACAGGTGTTCCACCCTGGTTTACAGGTACTGCCTCATTCATTCTTCCAGCGATCTTGGGAGGTTGGTGCTTTAAAAGCCCTGTTTACAGATTTGCAGAGAAAATGGACATACAGCAAGGTTAATAACTTGCCTTAAGTCACATAGCTAGTAAGTAAAAAAATAAAAATAAAAAAATTCAAACCTGGCAATTTGATTACAGGGCCTGTGGGTTGTGCCTCCTTAAGAAGTTTCTGGGGCCAATGCAAACCAGATGTTAAATGACACATGTTCTGTTTTCAGCATAATTTCAAATTCCACTGAAACACTGCATTTTGCCACCTTAGTCCACCCTCCAGCTCTAGACTATGTAAAAGGCAATCAGAAATTCTTTCAGTGTTGTAGAGGCAAGCAATAAAGAATGCTTTGGATTGGATCATTTCTCTTCCCTTTGAGTCACCCATCCATGGCAGAGGGCAAGGAAGTGATCCTGCCCCTTGCCATGTTAAGCCAAGTGAGAGGCCTTCAAAAGAACCATTTAGGGAGCAAAACACATGCCCTTTGGAGCTTGAAGGCAGCAAGGACCAGTCCTTTACTTATAACTGAGAAGTCTAAGTAGGAAGAGTCTGGGGCTAGCCAAAGGGCCTCTAGCCACCATGTTCAGAGTGGGAGGATCCCCAAGGAATCTCTGTAGGACCCTTGGGAGCAAGAGTTAACACAGGACATTCACTGACCACACAAGGCCCCAAGCCAAACAACTTGCCTTGTCCCTGTGTGTCCTTCGTGACCCCTATATCCAAACCTGGCAAACCCCAAACAATAGGTGCTGATAACCAGGGGGAGGAAAGTTTGAACAAGGAAGAGAAGCTGGGTCTCCTCACCTGGCCAGCTTGCTTGGCATTCAGTCTCAAAGCAAAACTGAGCAGGGATAAAGGAGGAGTTTTAACTTACTTTTCCCCAAAGACAAGACCCCAAGACAATCAGGATGAGGCACACTGCTCTTTAGAGCCCCAGATTGGAATAAAGTAAATTTAGCATGAAATTCACTCACTCACTAGCCTAGTGATTTGGGTAAGGAATGTAACATTTCCTTTTCAGTGTCCTTGAACCAAGAAAAAGGAGAACATGAGTTTCTTGTGAGGGTTAAATGAGATACTGCATGCCTTCCCTCTCTTACATCACCTGATGCTTGTCAAGCAGTCAGTGAATGAGAGCTAGTTTATTACGACTGCTTCTGACATCACACATTTTGTCTGTCAGAACTTCCAGCATATTTTGCAAAACAGCCTGTATTGCAACACCAGCATCACATGATACAATGATGTGGACTTTGGAGAAAGACAGGCCCAGGCTCAATTTTAGCTTTTCCACTTATGGATTATGTGATCTCAAGCATGTTATTTGCTTTCAGAGGCTTAATGTCTTCAACTGGATTTTCATCTGTCTTATTCACTGTTGTTGGTTTTTTTTTTCCCTCCAGTGCCTAGAACACTAAAGTGGGAAGAAGACACTCAATACATACTTATTGAATGAATTAATTCCTCTGTAAAATGGTAATAACAATACCTATCTCATGCTGTGATTTGGAGGATTAGAGGATATGGCAAGATGATACATTGGCATATTAACTTTTGTCTAACTTTTGCTTCTCCCCCCCCCCTTTTTATATCTCCCATGTCCTAGGACCATAAACCTCTGTCTTGGACTTCCTGGCCACAGAGGAAGGAACTTCTTTTGTTGCATGAACTGCCCTAAAGACAACCTGCACTCAGGCCAGTCTAACGGAACCAGATCCTTGGAGGGGAATTAAGGAAAGAACGCAGGAGGAGGCCCCACTCCCAGGTACTGTGTAGACCAGGGCCTGAACCAGAGCCAGAAACCTTTGCCCAGAGATGACAGAAGCCCTAATGGATGTGCCTAAGGGACGGGTGGGGATTTAACACCAAAGTTGGAGGTCTCAGCAATGGCTCAGAGACTAAGCTGATAAAGAAAGAAGACACAGAAGAAAAACAATAACAATGGACCAAAGACCAGAGATCCTATCCAAACCTCCTGGACAGTGCAAATCCTGAGGTTATGTTACTCCCCCAAGGGAGGGAAAGAAGCCTGTTCCTCCCCAGCAACCAACCCTTGCTGGTCCAGACATAATCATATTTAAGTAAAAGAGAAATATGTATTGTACATGAAAGTTGTAGAGCTAATTCATAAAGGTCCTACAGATGTATAGTTCCTGATCTAATGTCAGGCACTTAGTAGAAACTTAACAGATGCTAGTTTTCTCTTCTTACTGACCAGAAAATTCTGTAATGGTCAAATTTGTCGATCTTGGAGATGATGGAAGAAAGCTCCTGCTCAAAGTAGGAGTCTCATGTTGCAAAATAAAGAACACCTCTAAAGAATCAGGATTTTTGACCTCATTATCTCTACTTCCTGCCTTTCCACTCCTATAGTCAGCTGGATGTTTCTCCAAAACTGCACCAGCTACTATCTCTTTACATTCCTTAAAGACATTAAACAAATGCCCATCTCTGCCCTTTCCTTGCATCCATCTTTCGGCTTGAAATATTTGCCCTTCTTTTCATTTCCCTAAGTCCTGTCTATTGTCCAAGTATCACCTACTAGCTTTACCCCTTTACAGAAATTTCCTAGTGCCTATCAAACACAGTGTTTAGACTTTACAGAGGCTCCATTCAAACATGCTTATTCATTTAATAAGTATTCTTTGAAGTGCTTGCTATGTCCAAGCTGCATGAAAGCCAACATTTTTTTGCCTCATTTGTTCACTGCTCTGTCTAGTGACTTATATATAGTGGATATTGAAAAATATCTGCTGAATGAATGGATACTGCTGGTGAACAAAAGAAATAAGGTCCTTGTTATGAATTATAGTTGTCTTATTAGTGACAACAACAGCAAGTTCTTCTTCTCTATAACTCATAAATGAGAAAATCCCCCAAGGTTCTACTTTGGATGCTCTTCTCTCCACCCCCATTCCAGTGACAGAGCCATCCATTCCTGCAACTTGAGCTATCATCTCTATGCTAGTGAATTTGCTGGTTAAGAACTTATTTTTCTTCTTTCAAGAGAAAAGATAACTTCTTTTCTGTTATATGAGTAAACCTAAACCAGAGGCACATCCTCAAGCTAAGGGTACAATTCTACCTTAACATCACCAACTAATCTCCCAAGACACAGAGGAAAAGAAAGAAGATCCATAGACAGGCAAGTTAGGGTTGCACTTTCTTACAATTCCAGGTGAATTCAACTCATGCTGGCAGAGGAAAAGGAGTTTCACATAAGATTTTAGATGGGCAGGGAAGGAAGATTGTCTTGGACCTGGCCAGAGGAGGAAAGCACTTCTGTTAACAGCTCCAGCATGTAACAAAAGCAATCCAGCCAGGTACTTCATGTGCATTAATTTAGTTAATATAACCATCCTGATATTATTGTTTCCAAATTACAGACAAAGAAAACCAAGTCATAGAAGGACGCCTGGATGGCTCAGCAGTTGAGCATCTGCTTTGGTTCAGGTCACGATCCCGGGATCCTAGGATCAAGTCCCGCAACGGACTCCCTACAGGGAGCCTGCTTCTCCCTCTGCCTGTGTCTCTGCTTCTCTCTCTGTGTCTCTCATGAATAAATAAATTAAAAAAATCTTTACATTAAAAAAAAAAGAAAACCAAATTGTAGAGAGGCATAATATCTCCCAACATTAATGGAGCCTGTAAATAGCTGGGCTGGACCTAGCTGAAGCCAAAGCAGAAGCTTTTGCCCACTATGTCATATTGTCCTTGCAAATATGAAGTGATATTTACAAGGCAAAGCCTCCAGGCATAAGATTATCCCAGACGTCCCTTGCCAAGACAGCGATTAGAATCACATACATATTTCTATCTTGACCTCCTTCTTACGTTCCAGACCATGTTTATAACTGGGTTCTTCTAAAGAATTTCACTAGATTGTCCCACCACAATGCTAAGCTCAAAATGTCTGAAGATGAAATTTATTACCTTGTCTTCCATACCAGTTTCTCTTCTGTGAACATTATTCCTGTTTTTTCACTCACACTGTCAACAAATAGTAATATCTGTTTTTATTCCTGTTCACTCTACACCAAATTAGTTGTCATGTCCTCTAGGTCTGACTGCTGTAATATCTTCAAAACAGGACCCCTTAATTCAATTGCTATAGCCTCAACCCTGGTTTCCACTCCTCACTGCATAACAGCCGTTAGCCTTCCAGCTGTTTACAGGTAATTCTCTCTCAAATCTATCCAGAAGATTATAGTAGTCTCCTTGAAGCACAGTGCTAATCACATTGCTACCCGATTCAAAAACCAAGCCTTCTATGACACCCCTGGCCCTCTGCAACTGCATTCCAAATGACAAAGTCTCCACTTGCCATTTATCTCCAGGACACCTCTCAAGCCTATTCTCCTAGCCAGGACAAACCATTTGCTTTGGCCAAGTGGTTTTCTTTGTACGTATATTTTATCCTCCTGTTTTTGTTCAAACATTCGCCTGTGCTCTTCTACCTACTGAATCCCCTCAACCATAAAGGCAGTTTCTGCGGAGTCTTCTTTGAGCTGCTCTCTACCATGACCCTGAAATCCCATAACATTTCTTCTCTTCTGAACTCAGTCTTGCTGTCTCCCAACTGTATCCAATGTGGTGGGCCAGTCTTGCTCTTTCCCAGCTACATCCAATGTAGTGGCCAGAGTAATGGTTCAAAACTGCAAACCAACCCTGTCCAGATTCTTTTTTTTTTTTTAAAGATGTTATTTATTTATTCGAGAGAGAAAGCAGAGACACAGGCAGAGGATGAAGCAGGCTCCCCAAGGGGGGCCCAATGCGGGACTCGATCCTGGGACCCAGGATCCCGCCCTGAGCCGAAGGCTCAACCTCTAAGCCACCCAGGCATCCCCCTGTCCAGATTCTTGACGTGCACACACCTGTGGATGCACACACATGCACACATATACACATATCTGTTGGTCTTCCTCGTGTTGTCTTTTACAGGGGTTGCAGGACTACTGCAGGGGGAGTGCATCACTCAAGATAAATCCATAGAGGTTCTTATTCTGCTGCTAATCAACCAAACTGCTTTTGTTTTTCAACATCACTTTCAAAAGCATTTACATACCAATCTATGCTGTTTATAGCCACTGTATTTATGTCACTCCTATACTCAAAAACTTCAATAATCCTCCCCTCCATTTAATTCTCAATATCCAGAGTGTTCCAGTCTCTAGTGCTTCCTACATGCCTCTGCTATGCTATGCTTTGCCAAATCAACTTTCTTCTCAAATATTCTGGCCTTACTTTCTAACTACAACATCCTTGTCTGGGTCACCACAAATGTGTATAAACTTCCACTCCTCAGAACCCCTGCATCACTTTGTTTGTACTCCTTTTATGACACATACTACATACTGCTTAGTACCTTAATTTTGTAATAAATTTATTACTCCACTACCACATTGGAAATTCCTATGTTTGATAACCAGCCTGTCCTGTTTCCCAGGGTAACAGTTGATTTTAGAGGTCAACATGGCTTGGTGGTAGATGCTCAGTTGCTTAGTCAAATACTAATCTAGGTATTGCTGTGAAGAGATGTTGTAGATGTGCTGAACATTTATAATCTGCTGATTTTAAATAAAGATTACTCCGCCCCCCCCCACCCCCAAGATGTAGGTAGGCATCACCCTACCTACCAATCGATTGAAGGCCTTCCGAGCAAAGCCCAAGGAATCCCAAGGAAGAAGGAATTCTACCCCAGGATTTTATGACATGAAAGTCCTTCCTGAGTTTCCAGCCTGCTGACCTAACTGTGTGGATTTTGAAGATTTTATTTATTTATTTATTTATTTATTTATTTATTTATCTATTTATTTATTTATTCATGAAAGAGAGAGAGAGAGAGAGGCAGAGACACAGGCAGAGGGAGAAGCAGGCTCCATGCAAGGAGCCCGACGTGGGACTTGATCCCGGGTCTCCAGGATCACACCCTGGGCTGAAGGCGGCGCTAAACCGCTGGGCCACTGGGGCTGCCCCCTGTGTGGATTTTGATCTCAAAACTCGAAACATCAACTTTTATCTAAATTTCCAGTCTGCCTGCCTGCCCTGCAGATTTGGGAGTTGCCAGACCTCCGTACTCGTGTGAACTAATTCCTTAAAATAAATTTCTCTCTCTCTCTCTCTCCATCCCTCTCTATGTTTACACACACACACACACACACACACACACACACACACACACACACACGCTCCTCCTTGGCCTAGAGGTGTGCTAGCATCTGCCATGCCCTGATGCCCTGTGTCTATTTGTAATGATGATGTTGGCCTTGGCCACCACTCTAGACTATCCTCCTCCTCAAAGTCAGTTTCTTCTTGAAGACTTCATTTGTAAACAGCTGTCCTCAATTACAGTCACTTCAATCCACCGAACATGTTATAGAGCACCAAACCTCAAGTGCAAAGGTACCTATTCCCTTCCTCCAAGAGACCTCCTTGGTCCCTATCCAAATTAGCCGCACATCTGCCTAACTAAAAGGCACCACTAAGTTAATCCTTTCCAAAACGGAGAGAGAGTACACCAAAGTAAATTAGTATGTTCACCTCTAGCTACCAATTAATGACATTTTGTTGTTGTTTTGAGTAATTAGCCATGCATTTCCATCAGTTACTTCTCAGGAAACATAGCTCAAATGGATCAATGAATCGAAGAATCAGTTCTCCTATGGTCCATGCGTTCTGTTTTTTCCTCCCACGCCAGCCCTCAGGAATTTCCCATACTCTATCTTATGGTATTTATATTTAATAAAAACACATTGCAATCTCACACTTGGCATGTAGATGTCAAGTATATGCTGTTCAAGGCCTTTTGAAACCCAGGCAAGGGACTCTGTGCTTAATTTGTCAAGCAATGGGGAGCCATTGAACCTGAGCATTTAATTTCAAAGTAATAAAAGACTAATTCTCTGCTTTATCAAGACTACAAATTCAACATACTACATACTGGGATTTTTTTTTTTTTTTAGAGCAAGCGATAGCTCTGTTAACTTTTCCTTTTTCCCTTTAGGAGATGCTACTGTTAAGTGCTTCATGCCTGCAATGCAGGATCAGAGTTTTCATAAACTTCTGTAAAAAACAATTCCAGATTGGAGAATTTTCAAATACTAATTTTTGCAAATCACATTTCAAAAGCAGAGCATTTGCATATTCAAGGTGCAATCCCATGGGATATCCTTTATGCCCAGTCTCAGAGAGCAGTGATTTCTATATTTTTGAACTGGCACCACCTTCAAAATATATCAGCTCCAACGGTGCAGTAGACATAGGCATTAATTAACCAGGCTAATTATCCAGACTTGTTTAGACGAACCAAGTGCTGAAGCAGCGTCAGTCTGTTGGCTCTTCCTTGAACAACTCACAGCCAAACACCAACTTGTGACTAGTAAGTCGCACAAACACAATTTGTGACTTAGAGATTCTGCATTCCCTGAATGCAGGTCCTTGCTCACAAAGCTCAGTCCACAGCCAGCTCTGCCTCCAAAGGTGCTTTGAAGAAAGGTCTTTCTGTCTCCTTACAGCAGAAAATCAATACTGCGCGCTGGAGGGGAAGATGGAGAGTTAAAACGTCCTCTTCACACGGAGGAGTAAACACCACCTCTGCGCTAGGGATGGCACAGCCCAGAACTGCAGGCTGCAGGACGGCCTGCAAATCAAAACCCTTCCCCGAGCAAAGGGGCAAGGGGAAGGCTCAGCCCAAATCTGGCACAGCAGAGCCCTTTGCCTCATACCATCTCAGTTCTGTGCAACTGCAGATCCGTGTGTGCTTGCAAAATTGCATAATGTGCCATTTACCCAGCTGTTATTCCAGCAAATCTATTCTTTGCACAACGATTTGCCTGCCTGCCTAATAAATCCACAGGGAGGGAGCGAGGGAGGGAGAAGCAAAGTTTTCACCCTGCCAGTGTGTTCTGGGCCTCTCCTTCATCTCAAACTACCTGCCCCTCCCACCCTTGGAGAAAATCATAGGCCTCAAAGCTCCAATGAATAGGAGCCTGGCGTGGATCTTTCTTTACCCTGCTTTCACCACTTTCCGGGAGAGAGAGAGGTTTTTCATGTCCTTTGTGACTTAACCTGGTTATGTCTCCTCCCGAGGTCTAACAAACCAAGGTTCCTTTCCTCTCGGCCTCTCCCTCTGCTCTCCTGTTTTCCTGAATTGCCCTGGTATTTTTGGCTTCTCCCCACATTGAGTCAGATCCGAGTATGGGTTGCAGAGCGCTTCCAACGGCGTCACTAAACGCTAAAGGTGGGCAGGCTCCCCCAGCTGTCAGCAGCCCACATCCTCAGGCGGGTATTTTTCTGCTACAATGATGATAAAAGGTAAGTACGTGCCTTTGCTGGGAACCGTCTAAGAGCAGAGCTTTGAGAACAAAAACATTGCTAGTTCCCAGGGACAAAAATTCGCATTTTTTTCTTTGTGCCACCACAAAGCTCTTCAACACCCCGGTAGAAGGGGAGCCCTGATTACTCATGGCACTGCGGATGAGCTGTGAGAAGCACGAAAGAGGGCCGATGCACAAAGATGAGGGGCCAGGGAACCTTGCCCGAGCCCCCTGGGAATCAGAAGTCAGAATCAGCTGGGACCCCCTTGTTTCTGCCAGAAACAGAACTGCACGAGCCCGGGCTCCGAGGAAACCACTTCCTTGTTTCTGCTGATCTTTCTCGCTATTTATGAAATCCAAATGCAGAAGAATTTCTGAAGTATTACTCTCTCCTAATATTAATATATTTTTTAAATTTTTTATTTATTTATGATAGTCACACACACACACAGAGAGAGAGGCAGAGACACAGGCAGAGGGAGAAGCAGGCTCCATGCACCGGGAGCCCGACGTGGGATTCGATCCCGGGTCTCCAGGATCGCACCCTGGGCCAAAGGCAGGCGCCAAACCACTGCGCCACCCAGGGATCCCCTAATCTCTCCTAATATTAAACCACGTATGCGTATATAACGATTCAGGTTATAGCGTGTAAATCAAGGGAAACGCACAGATGTACTTGGATTTACGCAGTAGACATGTTTTGGAAACGTGGATAATACTATAAATCAAAGCCCTTGGGGGCTTCATTTCAAAAAGACGTTTGATTGTGTATCCATTTATAAAGCACAGAACATTTCTGGCAATGTGAATTCTCTCGCATTTCTCTCCCGCCCGCCCCTCCTGCCCCCAACAAGGTTTTCTCATTTTAAGATGAGCACAGCGGTATATTTCTTCAAAAAGAAAATTCTGAGAAGTTTTCTAGATTCCCGTCCCTCTATTGCAGTGATCATTAAGGCTAGATTTTGAATAATTTATTATTCCAAGTTCTGGAATGATCCCAGACATAACTCCTGAATTCCACACAAGCCCCTTAGTGTCACATGCTCAGGGAGATGCAGCAGCCCCCCTTGAGAGTGGCACCGACTCGATGCAGCTGTCCTTGCAGGACTGTTGCCCCTTGACCAGAATTGCCCGCTCGCTTAAGGCACAAATATAAATGTGGAAAATATCTGAATTTCATCCTAATCACTCAGAAAGCTGCCCCTTCTCTCACTCTCTCCCTCTCTCTCTGTCTCTCCCTCTGTCTGTCTCAAGAATATAGATTTCAATTCACTTTAACAGGGAGTTTGCTAACAATTAGGACTTCCAAAAAATAAAATACATTTACTTTTGAGCAATTTTCTTCTCCATGAGGGTGTTCTGGTACAATCTGGATGACCACTCATCAGGTATGTTGCAAAAGTACCTTAGAGATTGAAGTTGGTATTAACCAACCAGTAAGATAATTTTTTTATAATGCGTGTATGTGTTTTTCTTTATTGTGGTAAAATACGCCTAACAAAAATCGCCGTTAGTGGGGCGTCTGGGTGGCTCAGTCAGTTTAGCATCTGCCTTCGGCTCAGGTCCTGGATCAAGCCCCACTGCTCAGCACTGCTTCTCCCTCTGCCCTTCACTCCACTCGCCCCCCCCCCAATAAATAAATAAAATCTTTGAAAAATTTTACCATTGATGACAGTCCATTCACAATGCTGTGCAACATAACCACTGCCTAGTTCCAGAACATTTTCATTACCCTAAAAGGAAATCTGTACCCATTAAGCAGTCCCTCCCTATCCTCCCTCCCTGCCTTCCCAGCCCCTGGCAACCAGTAATCTGTTTTGTATCTATCTCTAGGGATTTGTCTGTTCTGGATATTTCATATAAATGGAATCATATTTTTTAAGCGGTCTTTTGAGTCTGGCTTCATTCTCTCTGCTTCAGCAACCCTTCTGGGTAAAAATCATTTCTAGTTAATTGCTTTGAGATCCATCTTTCATTTCCATCCTCTCTGTTTCCTTCCCAGGCTCTGGTCTGTGTTGTTTGCATCTTATTTGGTGTGAAATCGAGTCCAGGGATTGCCACCCTGTGGAGCGCCCCAGGGCCACCACACTGACAGCCCTCCTGCCACCACTTGTTTCAGGTCTGACTGGGGCCACCCGTGGAGAGAGAAGAGGAGCAAATCACCCTCGAACTTCTTCATTTTTTCCAAAGGTTTTCGTATTTTAATATAAAATGTGAGAGGCTCTTTTTCCCTTCTTGACAAATTTAAGTGATAATTAGCTGGTAACAGAAAATCTCCCCTGAAGTGTCACAGTGTGCTTGTACTTAGCAGAGCCACCCTCAGATCTGCACCCCAGATTAGCTCTAAGTGGAACACTTGCTTATGTCCAAAGAGCTGTCACTGCTCACCTCATTCCAGACGTTCCTCATTAGGCAGAGCACGCTCGTCATATCTGCATTTCCTTCAGGTTAACAGAAGCAAGGCAAGAGAGAGCAGACTGTGGTGTGCTGGGGGGCATGCTAGACTCCAGGTGAGAAGATCCATGTTCAAATCATATTGCTGCTATGTACAAGTGACATAACCTTGGGCAAGTCATGGGACAGCCTGAACCTTTCGTCTAAAAGGAAGTTTTTTTTTGTTGTTTGTTTAAAAGATTTCATTTATTTATTTTAGAGAAAGAGAGAGAGCAAGAATGAGTGATGAGAGGAGCAAAGAGAGAGAGAGATAAGCAGACACCACGCTGAGTTTGGAACCCTACATGGGACTCCACCCAGGCTCGACCAGGAGCTGGAGCCTGGACTCACGTGGGCCCTCATCCCACCACCCTGAGATCATGACCTGAGGTGAAATCAAGAGTCTGAGCCACACAGGGGCCCCAACAGGAGGGTCGTTTTAAACAGTGGCTAATCTGATCAGATTGTTGCCAAGATCAAAGCCAAGAAAAATAGTCACATACATGTGAGCTCTTTGTTTTGTTGGTTTTTTTTTTTAAGATTTTATTTATTTATTCATGAGAGACCCAGAGAGAGGCAGAGACATAGGCCGAGGGAGACGCAGGCTCCATGCAAGGAGCCTGATGTGGGACTCAATCCCAGGACACCAGGATCGTGCCCTGAGCTGAAGGCAGACACTCAACCACTGAGCCACCCAGGCATCCCTGTAAGTTCTTTGTAAACTGAAACCCTACTCGCCAAATGTCTGCTAGCATGTAAGCATCATGAAAGCAGGAACTTTGCCATATTTTCTGCTTCCGTGTCTAATGCATCACTCATGGCATAGTAAATACTCGGTAAGATTTTGATGAATTAGTGAAAGAAAGAATACCGTTATTATCGGTAGCCAAGGCCACAGTTAGTCCCTAATGAGCATCATTTTTAGGCAGTTGCCAGGATCACTGATAGCCAAGTGGTCACAAGGTAGTGTCTTACTCCATTGTATTTCTTCTAAATGATACTAGACTTGGAAAGGAAACGAGAAGCATTGTGCTACTCATGTAGAGAATAGGAAAGAAATAGGTGACTTCAATTTGAAATGGGCTTTTGTCATACGCTTAAGAAACCTCACTCAAAATTTACTTCTCCCCATTTCCTTCTTCCTGGGTTCTACACCCCTGTGATTATGCTTTTATTTCATGCCCGTCACAAAGCAGATTTACTTCCTACTATGTATAACCTTGGGAAGGCTGTGTTTTCCAGTTGAGTAGCTTCTCCCAACTGAAATTAACTTCTTCCTTCTCTGCCTCCTTCCTTCCTTCTTCCTTTCCCTCCTTTTAATCCCTTCTTTTTTCCTTCTTTATTGTTTTGGCATTGATTTTCAATTTTTTGGTTTGTTTTTCTTGTTCAGGCAGAGAGATAATATGTTAATGTAAGTGCCTGACATTATGTTATTTCAGCCCTAAATACTTACAACCTTAACATTACATTTTTTAAAAAAAGGTATTTTGTCACACAACCACAACACTGTTATTACATCTAACAAAATAATAATCTCTCTTTTCATCTGATACCCAATCCACCTTCTAATTTCTCTAAAAGAATCAAAATGTACTTTTACGGTTTGTTTGTTTAATTCAAGGTCCACTGGTGACCTTTACTGTAATGGGGACAGAAACTTTGTATTTAGTTACTCTATTTCTTTGCTTAAGTGCAATAAATGCTTATTGCTTGATGGGCACTCAGTGAAGGGTTGTTGTTGTTTTTTTTCCCCATTGGACAGACATTTATTGACCCCCTTCATGTGCCAAACAATGTCTTCCTTGCTGGTGATACAATATTAAGACATAGTTTTTGTCCTCAAAACCTCAAAATTTAGGTGAAGCAAAATGAACACTGAATTAAATTTTTTTAACATTGAATTAAATTAATGAAGACAGTCAAGGCAAACCTATCAAGCCAGTGTTTGCTATTTTTCCTTCACAGAACGGTTTTGAGTGGAGTTTGATACCATTTTCCTGACAGTGGCATCAAATGATTGTTTCATATAGCTAAAAACAGAGCTAAAGTTCCACTACATGAACGAAACTTCAGAAAGTATGCTGAACATAAATTATTTTTTGTTGTTTGTCTAGAGCTACTCTTCATGTTTTATTTTCAGAAACTGGATATTTAAGTATTAGGGCACCCTGCTCAATGGCAAAACAATGCATTATTTAGTGGCTTTCTGTTCTCCACAAGATAAAGGGTCCCTCCTTAGGTCAGCCAGACCCTATATAATGCAGCCTCGTCTCCTGCTCCAGACTCACTCCCTGCCTCACATCTTAGGCTATACCAAAACTGAACACCTAATGCTACCCTATCCCGAAGTCTATCCACGTTCACCAAACAAATGATTCACATCCTGGAGTCCTAGGATCGAGTCCCACGTTAGGCTTCCTGAATGGAGCCTGCTTCTCCCTCTGCCTGTGTCTCTGTCTCTGTCTTTCTCTGTGTGTGTCTCTCATTAATAAATAAATAAAATCTTAAAAAAAAAAAGGAATGTTCTAGTGTAACTCTCTTGGCAGTTGAGGAAACCACAGCTGAGAGAGAACATGGTCATGAGTGTTTATGGACAACTGGTTTGTCACTCAAGGACCCAACAGGAAAGAGAAAAGATGCTTGAATGAAATCATTCCAGGATAGTGTGTTTGTTTGACAAAAGGACTATTTACAAAGGTAGGGATGGGAGGTAGGGGAATCACAAGAGATAGCCTAGTACCTGAAGCTAAAACCAGCAAAGGAGCTGTTACCCACTCCTCGGGCTAGAGTGAACTCTTGTTGCCATTTGTCCAGGACTCTCTTGGTTTTAGAACTCAAAATCCTATGTCCTGGGAATACTCTCAGTTCCAGCAAACCAGGAAAATGGATCACCCTACCTCATACTGAGGTAGGAAGGAAAAGAATGGTTATTAAAACCTGACAAGAAAGATAGTCCCCTTAAGAGAAAGCAGTGATCTTAGAACAGGGCCAAACTTAAGCCAAAGTGACCTCACAAGAAGGAGGTCAGGGAATAGGAACCCTGCCTCCCCACTCTCTTCCCTTCTTCTAACCTCCTGCAGAGGCTCTGCATTGGGCTTCCCATAAGCTAGAGCCAACCAGAAGGTCCACACTGCCGGCCTCCCAGGACAGAGAGCATAACGGCAGAGAGGGGAGGGTGCAGATGGAGCCCAACGGGCACCAGCCCAGCCCTCATGTGTATAAAAGAGCCCGAGGAAGATGCCCAGACCTGCTCCACCCCACCCCCTCCAGGAGAGAGTCACAAGTCCTGACGCAAGCAACAAGATGGTATTATGCAAATCCGCCAACCCTTTCCACGATTTCCAAACATTTCCAAAAAATGGTGCTGGGGACAGGGTGTGCTTTTACTTCTTCTGCTCCCCTCTGGCTCCCATCCTTTCTTCAGTCTTTGAATCACCTTGCTATCCCAGGGATGTCATCTCTAGTCAGCAAATCCGGACCTAAAATGCAGCCCCTTCCTCAAACTCCACAAAAAGCTCCACTCACAGTGAGTAGATTTGGTGTTTACTAGATTGCATTGAAGACTTCCAGAGGGAGTCCAAAGAAGAGTTTATATCACAAGGAATGTCAAGTTCAACAAGACACCCTTGCCCTTCAGAAGCCCTCCAGCCATGTCCTCCTGCCTCTCGTCTCCCCCTTCCTCTCACACCCTTCTACAACAGCACAGAAATGCCTCAGGGGGAGCAGTCTGCCATTTCCCTTGGCCTCTGAGGAACCAGTGGACAAGCAAGCCCACCAGCTCTCACCTTCCTCCCCAAGAGACATCTTGGAGGGCTCTGTCTGCCAGAGCCAGCTCCCTTCCGATGATCAATTCTGCTGCCAGCTGTCCGCTGAGAAGTTCTCGACCTCCTGTTGTACATTATTCTAGAGAAAGCAGTTGATGTTAGTATCATCCTTTGAGAAGTTTATTAATCAACTTGCATAAAAAAGCCTGTATCAATGGTTTGCTTGTCTCATGGAATTCAATTCTTCTTCTGAACATGTCACAGTGCATTACCCCGCTCGGAGTTAGCGTATTTGAGCATCTTGTGATCACTGGAGTAGCACAGCCATGACATACTGAGCTCATCTTTTTCTTTCAAAGGCTGACTCGGGCAGCTTAGGATCTCAGCTCTTTAAAATTACATTGAGATGAATCTTACTGCATATAAGCTGCCAGTCCAAGTATAATTTTGATTTCCAGATCCTACAAGAGTCTGTATCTCAAAGAATTATATTTAAAATGCCATTGCACACCTAGACCTTTTACCAACTTAATGTTTGCCCTTAATGTAGGAGCAATGGTGAACAAAGGCCAAGTCTGTTCAAGAATGCTCGGAATGCTAGAGAAGCTGCCTTTTCAGTACTGCTAGACTTGAGTAGAAAGCCAAAGGGGAGTGGATGAACGTGGCTCAGAGCACTGGGGAACTGCTTCCAATTTACACCATTTCTTTTGTAGATAATAAGAGAATGCACTCACTCACAGCTTGACTTCAAGGTGGCAAAGAATCCAAAGGAGACTCCAGAGTGTAAGGGCTAGGGACAAATAAAATTGTTAATAGGTCATTGATATCACAGATATGGGATTTCAGAGCCTCTGCATAGCTTGCCTTAATCCAGACTTAAATGTTATATAGATATTTTCATCTTTAGAACCTACTGTCAACCTTACTTTTGCTGTCTTGTTTGCTGGATTTGGTCAATTTTAAAGATTCTTAAACATAATTTGAAATTATGTCTCTATACGATTATCCACACATCTTATTGTTCAGCTGTAGATGTACTTTGCGTTTCTTTAACTTTACAAGCTACATATACAGAGTTCTGCTAGAGAGCATTCCTAGGCTCCTGCATTAACTCTCTGAACGAGCGTGTGAACTTTGGTGAGTGAATTTTAGTTGCGGTTGAATTGCTTTTAGCTGTAGATTATCAAAACACCACCAGAAACACCCATAACCAAGGCAACAATAAATATCCTAAGGGTTTGAGCCCCTCTTAGCTGGGTTTCCAAATTATGTCAAAGTGCTGGGTCTGGCATCCCTGCAATTCTCTTGAGGAGAGATCTTTCCCTCGTGGCCACAAGATGGCTGCCATAGTCATCCCACCCGGCTATAGTTAAAGGCCAGGAAGCAGGTGGGTAGTCAGGGCCCTTAGAAAGCACTGTTCTTATACACCACTCTCTTATTATCAACGTGGAAAAGTCCTTCCCAGAAACCCTGCCACCCAGTACACCTCTTTTACCATTTCATTGGCCTGAACAAGGTCTAGTTTCAAGGGAGGCTAGGAAAAGTGGGTAGTTTTATCAAACTTTATCATGGCAAGCAGACATGAGCGAAAGTATGTAGACATAGCTGGGATAGTGGCTGTTCCTGAAAACCTCCTATTACCAAATAGGATCCTTAAAAAGAAAATTCTCCAGAGTTGCTATATTTAAAGTTTTATCAGAGCCTCATGACTCTGTAATCATATAGAAGCATATAATAAATCATGTAGTATCCTGCATAATTCAAATGGTGACTATAAGGAAAACCTTCTATAGAGAAATAATTTAGAAAGAAAGCCAGAAAATGGATATGGGAAAAAATTCCGAAGTTGCCAACCAAATGATATCCTGGCCCTTTCACCCTCCAGGAGATCACTTACTAATAAATCACAAGTGGAAGGCTGAGCAGCAATTCTCTCACAAAATCATAACATGTCCTGAATTAGGATTAGCTTGTCCTGGTGAATTTCAGTCGGACAGCAAACCGGTAAAAGTCTGCATGTCTTTCTTTGCAGACATCTCCCTGCCCTTGCAGCAGCCACTCCTGAGTCCACGCTCTGAGCACAACCCCAGTGGGATCTGGTGCATAAAGCTGAATTAGTCAATGCAGAAATTTAGCTCCAGCTTAAATGAGAGCATTTGGTGACTTGTAGAGACACGCATCATGAGAGAAATGTCACCGACTTGGCAGACATAAATGTCTGAAAGAAAACATTCCAGTAGAATGTACTGAAACACACAAGATCCAAGAGACACACCAGGCTTTCTGAATTAATCCAAGCCCATCAAGGGGGTGGAAAATCAGAGAGATAAAAAAGATACAAGACACTTAATATTAAATTCCAAATTACTGCCTCTATGTTGGTATATGGAAATGCCTCATCTGGGGTTGTGGGAAATGTCATATTTGTGCTAAGCTAATTTAGGTTAGGAATTCATTAAATGCTTTTTGATCGACTGGTCGTAGAATGTTTTTCCACCAAGAAATATCCATCAACTCCTTGACCTGCTTATTGTGATCAGAGAGCAAATCAAATCCAGCTGTATGACATTTTCCCCTGAGGTTTAACAACTGCCTACACTTGCTGTTTGCTTAGTAATAGGCACAAAATCAGTGGACACAACCACCAAAGGCCTGTCCTTTGCTTTCTTTCCTGAACACCAGAGGGAACATAGAAAATGCAGGCCAGAAAGGTATATATACACAAGCCCATAAGGCAATCACCTCCTAGGCAGGGATGAGCCAAGGAGAGAACCTCGTGGAAGAGGCAGGTCAACGATTCAACCAGGCAGGAGATGCCACAGCCAGGCCGCAGAGGGACCCCAGCATGCTCAAGCAAGGTGTGTGTAGTGCAGAGCCTCGGCCTGGCTACCCCAGTGCTCAGCCCCACCAGCAAACTCCTGGCAGAGGGGCTGCTCCCAACCCAGTCCAGAGTGGAGAATTTCCTTCTGCCAGTGGTTCTCAACTAGGGACATTTGGTCCCTCGAAGGGGATATCTGGCAATGTCCAAAGAGATTTTTGGTTGCCACACTGGGGTGGGGGACACTGCTGGCACCTAGTGGGTAGAAGCTAGGGATACACTCATAGATTGTCATTTAAATATCTAGTTGGCATCTCAAACTTAGCATGTTTAAAACTGAGCTTCTGATTGCCCCAGTAGTTAACTGCATCCTTCTAATTGTTCAGACCAAAAATGTAGGTGTCCTCGTGACTCCCCCTCTCTCATATCCCACATTCAATAGATCAGTAAATATAACCAGAATTAAACCATTTCTTGCTCTCTCCACCACATTAATCTGAAGCAACGTATCATCAGTTTTCCCCTAGATCACTGCAATCCTTTCCAAAGGGCCTTCCCACAGCTGATTTTCAACAGATTGGCCAGAGCAATCCCATTACAAAATAAGTCAGATCTTATCCGTTCTCTGCTGGAATCCCTGTGGTGCCTCCATCCCACTCAAAATAAAAGCTACAGGCCTTCTAGCATCCTCTGAGGCACTTCCTGTCCTGGCCCTCCCTTATCTGTTGGGCCTTCTCTCTCACTTGTACTCTGGCTTCAGCCTCTCCAGCCACCCTGCCTTTCCTGGCGGCCTTTGCATCTGCTGCTCTGCTACTGGAACACTCCACCCTCACAAATGTCACCTCCTCTTATTCTATTTAAAATTGCATCCTCCGCTACCCTACCCTGCACTCACTTTTGCCCTTCTCCGCTTTGTTTTTCTCCATTGTAATCCTTAGGAATCTGACACACCACTTGCATTACTTAATTACTGCTTTGATTCTCTTCCCCCACAAGAATGAAAAAAAAAAAAAAAAAAACCTACACAAGGTAAGAATTTTGGTCTTTTTTGTTCACTACTTTATTCCCAGCAATGGCATCAGTGTTTGAGGCATAGTTGGCACTCAGTAAATATTTAGTGGGTGAATTAACGAATGAAGGGGTGAGTGCATGGACTGTCAGAAAACACACACATCTTCCAATAATTGATAATAATTCTTGGGGGGATGATCTGATTTGATAAAAGGAAAGGCAAACTTGTCACGAATGTAACCTAATCGGTACAGCCTTCCCATCGAGGCATGGATATGCTGTTTCCCAACAGTTTGCAGAGCAGCTTCATTTCCCCTTTCCTGGTTCTGTACAACGGCCAGGAGCCCACAGAGACATAGAAAACAAATCCTGTTAGAATACCTGTCTGACAGAAACTTTATCCTCTGCCACCTTCATCTGCAGAAAGACCTAGTGCAAACAAATTCTTCAGCAGAAAGCTCTCTCCAGCACTCCCCAAACTCTTTGTCAGCTGAAGGGCTATAGAGTAAGAATCAATTTTTAGGTTGTCCAGAGAAAGCATTTGAGGTGTTCAGATGGAAGGAAGCCTCTTCTGGATGTGTATCATTTGGCTTCAGCTCTGTTTAGATCATATATTTTAAATGCTAAGTAGTCCCAAGAGATCACTTGGTTCAATCCGAACAGGTAGACTGTGAGCCCTGAGGTCCGTGTGCTTTCTGAGTTCTTGGGGTCGAGTTCCTTAAGCTCTCAGAGTCTCTGTTTGCTCGTTTGCAATATTGAAATGGTAATATTAGCTGAGTACCTGCCTGGATTGGAGATGGTGCTCTGTCCAGACTGAGCCTTACTTTATTTCTTTTAGTGCAGAGAGAAGAGAGTGGTAGGAATCTAGGAGCCAGAAATCAGTCAAGAAGATTTTCTCCTTCTTTATTTCCCATCCAAGAAAAGGCTATAAAAATTCAGATATTACCCTCCATGTTCCCATCTGTCTGCCAAAGTTAGAATAGTTTGCTGTCTAGCAGTCCCAAGCCTTTGAACTGCAACGGTTCACTTGGTCAGAAAGAAGGACCCAGAGGAGTTTGCCTACAGCCCTCAGACGCCTGAGACATGACCTAGCAACTGCTTTGTAGGCAGAGAATATTTCGCCTCTTGAATAGATCCCTGAGTGAAAATGGTGGACCAACGGAGACAGCCAGTCATACCTCTGTCTATCATCATTTGGGATGTATTTATTTTTTGTTCTGCTCTTAATAGAGATATGAAAAGCAAATTAACGTACTTATACACTATTCCCAGAAAATTTGCAAATATTGCATATTCTTTTTTCTTTTTTACTATGCATGGTCTATCTTCTGGGAAAGGACACATAGACCTTTATAGTATCTTCACTAAGAAAAGCAGCAATCACAGCCTGTTAACTATCTGCTTTCTAGAAAAAAAGAAAAAGAAATTACATGGTGAGTATATATGGTGGGTGTTGAAGCAGGGAGGTACTTAAAGTCCATGAAGAGGATTTCACCACAAGGAGCCAAATAATTACATATTTCATGAGGTTTTAGTGAAATCGATATATAAATGATAGCACAGTGTCTAAGCACCCTGTGCATGTGGATGCTAGTTCTCTTCTGTCCTTTTCTTTTATATTCATATCAGAATGATGGCTAGTGAAGTTGAATACTTTAACAACTCCCTAACATCTCTTATTGCCTCTAAAAATGGGGGGAAATGTGGTAATACTCTTAAGAAGCAAGCAGGAGTGGGGTGAAGCAGGGGCTGATAAGGACAAGGTTTGTTCTCTCTGTACACTAGTATTGATAAATGTACATGATGTCATATGGACAAGATAGAGAGGTATAGGTGAAAATCTATTAAGACATTTCATTGGGGCACCTGGGTGGCTCAGTGGGTTAAGTATCTGCCTTCAGCTCAGGTCATGATCTCTGGGTCCTGGGATCGAACCCCACGTCGAGCTTCCTGCTCATTGGGAAATCTGCTTCTCCCTCCCCTCCCCACTCATGTTCTCTTTCACTATCTCTGTCTCTCTCTCGAATAAATAAATATAATCTTTTTTAAAAAAAGACATTTCATTAGCCATAGAAATTATTAAGTTAGTCCTCATTAATAAACAATTATATGAATTAGGATACATCCCTACCATAGGATACCAAGCAGCTATTACCAAAAATGGGATAAATCTCAATATAGAAATCTGATGCTATTTTACACATATACATACATGTGTATGTACCTATACATGTATACATAAGCCTATGTGCTTGTGCAATAAGTGTGTCTATCTGAAAAGGCACAAATCAAGTAGTTAAACATGGAATGTGTGATGGGAGCGGAGTGGATTTTCACTTTTTGTGTTACACACATGGCAGAAACACATAATTCTCGTCGACTATCCTTATAATCCTCCATTTTTCCATACGGTTGGGTGAAATCATGTGACTGGTTTCTACCCTTGAAATGTGAGCAGCAGTGACGTACATCACCTCCTGCCTGGGATGCTTAAAGTTGTGAGTCCTCCAAGCAATCTCCCTGCCACATCAGGGAACACGCCATAGGCTTGCTCGAGGTAGGGCAGTTTGCCTTCCCAGAGGGAAAAATTTAAGGAAGGGAGGCAGAGACAGACTCCTAGGTGAAAGGCACGGTCTTCCTATAACCTTACCTCAGAAATGGCATCCCGTCACTCTGCCTCACTCTGTTGTTAGAAGTGAGTCACTAAATCGAGCCCACACGCAAAAGAATGAGAATTTCCAGATGGTGAGTACCAGGAGGCAGATGACTCGAGCCATCTCTAAGACCGACTACCACATGCGACATAGCCTAGCCTACCCTGAACAATGCAATATCCTTCTCTACTGTTTGATGGTTTTTGTATAGCAAGTATGCATTACTTTCGTCATTTAAAAACAAAATTAAAACCTAATATACTGTATTTTTAAGTGTCCAGCTAGAACCTTAGAAGTTCTTTTTCAAAAAAAAATAATAAGTAAAGCTAAATGGCAAATTTATCTATTTTGCCTCTGCTCAAAATAGCCCATTGCTCTCCAGTTCTTAAATGTACAATCTTGGAAGTGACTCATTTTATCCCATTTGTGCCTTTTTTTTTTTTTTCACACTAAAGACATTTCCTGTGCTGTACTCTAAACTATTGGGAGGTCCCCTGAGCATTTTCTCCAGAAAAACACTTTCTTCTCCATTTCCTAAGTGTTAATTGTACAGAGCAGCAGCCTCTACAGTGAAAATACAAAGTGAACCAGATAGCAGTTCCCTCCTAAAGTCAGGCCCCCAAACTCTACATCAAGCTTTGGAGATGCTGCCTTTCAGTAATTAGCTACAGAGCTGCTCACGGCTGCTACTGTACAGACACCTCACTGTTTATTTTCATCTGTGCCATCACGCTTCAAAATTCCAAGCTAATAAAGCAACCAGGAAACTAGACTAAACTGGAACCTGTTTGCTCACCAAGCCAGGAGGATTTGGGTCAATCTTAGAGGATTATCACTCATCCTGGTGATCTTTCTTGACAAAATGTTCAAGGAAGAATGTGAATATAAATTACATAATGCATGTCTTTGAATAAAGGGTAAGGATAAAATTTTCAAGGGGTTTCCTCTGTATTTGGAAAGGGGGACTAAGTGGATAGAAGTCCAGAGACACTACAGTGAGAGAAAGTTCCAAGGTACAAAGAAGCTGATACAGGAGATAGGATCTAGGAGATGGGAAATCAGATCAAATGGAATAGGCAATATCGGGGAGATAAGATTGACCTTGATAGCATAGTAGATTTCAACTTTCTAAATAGGAATCATCAGATCCACGCTGTTTTGAGAGCGAACATGCTTTCACTGTCTGTACTCTTTTTAAGAGCTAGGTAAGATTCAAGTGAATCTAACAGTATGGTAAAGTTGGCAAGTGACTGTAAATCATTTTAAATAGTCGCAGTTTGTAAAATAATGGGTCCTGTGGGAAGAGAATGAGGGATTTTCACCACAGCTGGGTAGTCCCTATAATTTCCCTCAATTTTCCTCTAAAAATCCCACATCAGCAATGTAATTGTCTGCCTCACTGTCTCCCTTCCACCCCAGATGGAAGAGAGAAAGCATTGAAGAGAATAATAATGTGGCACTCAATAAAGTGTTCTCAGCAGAGCCCTGGGCTGGGCGGAGGGGGAGGATGGAATCCAGGAAAGGGAATGCAGCACCCCTTCTGGGCACAGGTCCATGCTTGACTAGGCCAGAGCCATTCGGATTCTGCAGAGCTCCCCTGGGGCCAGGAGAGGGAAGATTTGCAATGCCAGACTTTGTCACCACCCTTCTTTCAGAGCATTTTGACCCATGTTTATTTTATTATTTGGCTTTCAGTCAGCTTTCACTTGAAAGAGCTTGGAGGCAAAAAAAATAATAATAATAATAAAATAAAGAAAAAATAAAGAAAGAAAAAAATCAAAAAGAAATTGTCTGGTGGAATATTCCAAAGGTCAACCTTCACCCATTTGTTGTTCCCCCCAAGTTGAGTTCTTTCAGGCATGGGATGAGGGTAAATGTGAAGATTGGTGACAGATTCATATTCTGCTAAAAGCCTAGAACATAAGAGGAGACAGTACTAGCAGTTCTCCTAAACCTTCTGCATTTGCCTGGTCTCCCTCGGAGTCTGTGAAGGATAAGGCTTTGCTGATTGTATTCATCAGGATTCAGTGTAGCTGCACACAACAGATAATCTAACTTATCGGTGCTCTAGACAACTTAAAAATATGGCAGCTCCACACAGTCATTAGGGATCCAGGTACCTTCTGGCTCCTTGTTGTGCCATCCTGAGGCTCTGGCCTGCACCCTCACGCCCCACCAGAGTTGTTTTCCACACAAAACAACCCAGGAAGAGAGGACACACACAAGCTGTTCTGTAGGGAGGTTCCCAGGGCCGCCTGTATCAGTTACCTGCAGGGTAACTTCAGATCGCAGGTCTGACCAGGCTTGGCACCATGCCGCTGTTGGACTCTGATCTGCTTCGTGTGTGTTCTATCCATGGCCGAGGCTGAAAATCACCAGCTTTCTCAAACATGCTGGTCAAATGCTCCCCAAAGGTCAAATAGACACAAGCAATTCTTCTAAGGTCTGAACTCCAAATGGCACAAAGTCACTTCTACACACGTGTCTTTGGCAATAACAAGTCATATGGCCAAGTTAAGTACCAATTGAATAGGAAGGTGTACTCTTCCCATGAAAGCTGAGGGAGAGGAGTGAATATTTTCTTAGTAATTATGTCACATATTACACCATCTGTGGGAAGGACCCCAAGACCACCCGCTAGAAGGACTCACAGGTCACAGGTAACTAACAGTTACGGGTTATTATGGTGAAGGATACAGAGCAAATTTGACAAAGGATGAAGTCCAGAGGAAGCCAAGTGCAAACTTCCAAGAGACTCTTCCAGTGGAGTCACCCAGGACTCACTTAATTTCTCCAGCAACAAATTGTGACAATCCCTGCAAAGTGTTGTCAGTCAGGCAAGCTTGACCGGATCTCTGAGTCCCATGTCACTCACCCAAACTTATAGTTCCTGGGTGGCTGACTATCACTGGAGCTCCAGACCCCAAGAAAGAAACTACAAAATAACTACACAAACTGGTACAGTGATTCAAAGCCCTGAACATGCAAAATACTCTTATCAGTTAAAACATTCCAAGAGCTCGATTCCCAGGAACCAGACAAGGACCAGTCACAGAACAGACCCTTCTGGGGAATGTGCAAGATTTGAGCAATTTGGGTCGGCTCAGTTAACACTGTCCTGTATACTATCCTGTATACTTTCCTCTGATAAAGCCCAAGACATAATCTGGCCCCACCCAGATGCAGATGAGTCGGAGAAGAGTACACATCAGGCTAAGAAACAGGAGAGCTACACTTTTGTTTTGTTTTTTTATAAAGATTTTATTTATTCATTGATGAGAGACACAGAAGGAGAGGCAGAAACACAGGCAGAGGGAGAAGCAGGCTCCCTGCGGGAAATCCGACATGGGACTCGATCCCAGGACCCTGGGAATCACACCCTGAGCCAAAGGCAGATGCTCAACCACTGAGCCACCCAGGGGACCCAAGTGCTACTCTTAAACAAAAAGTTGGGAAGAGATTTAGGGGTGCCACACAAACCACTTGAGGTGAGCTGGAAAAGAAAGCAAGAGACAGATCAGAGCCAGGGAGATCCTGCTACTTGACTAATAACAGTAATAAATAATACAAATTTACAAAAAATAGTAATACTACATTTTACCTCAACCAAGATGCCATTGATTGTATGATACATCATTATTTCAACACTGCTAAGAAAGGAAAAAATGCCACCAATTAAATAGTGACATTTTGTCTATTTCCGAGTTTTATATAAGTGGAATTATACATTACGTGTTCTTTGGCGTCTGGGTTTGTTCAACATTATGTTGATCACATTCACCAGTGTTATTGCATCAAGTTTTAATATATTCGTTTTCATGCTGTATAGCATTTCATGTATGAAAATACTACAATTGTCCTTGCATTCCAAATGGACAATGTGAGGATGTTATAAAAGTGCTGCTATAAACACAGCTTTTATTTTGATAAACATTCATATGTGTTTCTGTCAGGTTTATACCTAGGGGGAGAACTGCTGGGGCAGAGGAGATATTTAGTAGATTTTGCCAAAACTGTCTCCACAGTAGTTGCCCAATTTATATTCCTACCAGCAATGTGTAAGAATTTCAGTTGCTCAACAATTTCTCAACTTGATATTGTCTGTCTTTTTATTTCAGCCATTCTGGTGGGTGGGTAATGTTATTGATTGTGATTTTTTTTAAGATTTTATTTATTTATTCATGAGAGACACAGACTGAGAGAGAGGCAGAGACACAGGCAGAGGGAGAAGCAGGCTCCATACAGGCAGGCGCTAAGCCACTGAGCCACCCGAGCTGCCCTGATTGTGATTTTAATCTGCATTTTCCTGATTATTGATGAAGGTAAACCCCTTCCTTTGTTTTTTGATCATTTGATATCCTCATTTGTGATGTCTATTCACGCTTTTGCTAGTTTTTCTATTGGAATGTTTGTCTTATTATTATTGACTTGTAGTTTTTTAACTATATAGAATAGAACATATATATTGTCAAATATACATATGGTAAATATTTTCTCCCACCTTGCGACTTGTTGTGTCACTCTTTTAATGATATGTTTGATAAAGAAAAGTTCTTAATTTTAATGTAGCCCAGTGTTTTTTTTAAATGTTTTTTTTTAATTTTTTTTAAATTTATTTTTATTTATGATAGTTACACACACACAGAGAGAGAGAGAGAGAGAGACAGGCAGAGGGAGAAGCAGGCTCCATGCACCGGGAGCCCGACGTGGGATTCGATCCTGGGTCTCCAGGATCGCGCCCTGAGCCAAAGGCAGGCGCCAAACCGCTGCGCTACCCAGGGATCCCTAGCCCAGTGTTTTTATGGGTTTTTTTGTAATTAGAGTTTTTGAGGTTTTGCTTAACAAATACTTCTCCAACCCAAGCTCACCAAGATAGTGTCTTCTATGTTATCTTTTGGTAGCTTTATCGTCTTGTCCTTTACATTTATCAGATAGATAAATCTATAATCCATCTGCAGTTGATTTGGGATATTGTGATAGATAGGAGAATGTGGACATCCCAATGACCCAACATGCATATCCAGTTGATTCAGAGTATTTTCCTTTCCTACTGTACTGTAGCACCACCTTTATCATAATCATCATTTAGATTTTTTTAATTATTCAAAGATCTCTTTTAGAATTATTTTGATAAATGGTTGTTTCACTGTTTCATAATTAATAGATGCAAAAGGAAAACAAAATCAAAATAAATCAATCAAAATATCCTTAAAAACTTTCACTCACTCAGTATCTGACTCTAACTTTTCAACTCAACCGCTGATGACTGTTTTTTCCACAAAGTATGTCCTCTGTGTTATCAAGAATCTTGGCAATGCAGCAGAAGAATGCTCCATTGTTATCTGGGGATTTTCTGCAAATTTTGATTTCAATGTGCAGAAAATGACAACTTTAACCAAACCAACAGTGATTTTTAAGGTCTGTCATGATTCCAGAATTAAAATATGAAAATACACATGGCTTAAAATTAAAGAATTTGATTCTTGAGTCAGGTTAATAGAAGGCTGAAACAGACATTCGTGTGCATGTAAACCACATTGAGGAAATGCTTCTTTTTAAAAGATTTTATTTATTTATTTGACAGAGAGAGAGAGAGCACACACAAGTAGACATAGCGGCAGGCAGAGGGGTAGGGAGAAGCAGGCTAGCTTCCCCCTACCCCTTCCCCGCTAGCAGAGAGTCTGATATGGGACTCAATCCCAGGACCTTGGATGACCTGAGCCAAAGGCAGATCCTTAATTAGCCAACTGAGCCACCCAGACACCCTGAGCAAGTGTTTTTTGAAAAAACAAACAAACCCTATAGGGTATAGGGAGAGAAGTGGAATAGGGAAGGGGAATTGCTGAGCAAGAATGTGATCTCAAGAGAAGTCAAGCTCAGACCTGCTCCAAGCTGGGGACTGAGGGAGGTTGGTGGGAGGTGGGGACAAGGACCATGTAATCCATATCAGTTGATCTTTGGTAGCCAACAGCAGAAGGCAGGGTGGGTTGCAGTCTCCCCAGCAAACTTCCTCCTTTGATGAGAGAGCAAAGCTTCAAGAAGAGGATTAGCTGTGGTCTTTTAGCATCAGCACTCAAAACAGCTAGATGTACTGGTCAAGGGAAGGTGGGCTGGGTACCAATACTGTTTCCTATAGTCATAAATATGCAAACTGTATTAAGTGCTTACTATGTGGCACCTTTTTGAGGAAACTGGAGTTTAGAGAAGCCATTTAATTTACCCAGGGTCACACAGCTGGTCAATGATAGAGCTGAATACAGGCAGTCTGACCAGGGTCCTTGCTCTTAATTTCTATAGTATACTTCCAAATAAACTCAAGCAGGTAATCAAGTGCATTATTAACATGGTGAAAGGAGAAGCCCTTGGTGTATTTGAAGTTGGCGAAACAAGCAAAAGAGGAAGATTATATTCATCTTTAAAATGTTGATTATTTTCCAAACTCACAATTTCGTTTTGCCTCCAGTCCTGTTTTCTTTAGATTTCTAGACAGATTCTCACCATTTACCCTTAATTTTTTTAAAGATTTTATTTATTTATTTATTTATTTATTTATTTATTTATTTGAGAGAGAGAGAGTACACGAGTAGGGTGGATGGGCAGAAGGAGGAGCAGACTCCTCGTTGAGCAGGGAGCCCTCTTCATCCCAGGACCCTAAGAGGATAACCCGAGTCGAAGGCAAAGGCAGACATTAAACTAACTAAGCCATCCAGGGGCCCCTCCCCATGCACCTTTAATTATGAGAATTTATCATCACCTTTGGTTTAGACCTCTTGGACAGTTCTCAGTCACCCTACCATATCTGCCATGTAGAAGTAGCATTTAAAACTTTGTCTGAGGATCATGGTGATCTTTGTAATACACATGGCTGATTCTCTCTCTTTTTTAAAAGATTTTATTTTTAAATAAACTCTAGACCCAAAGTGGAGCTCAAACTCACAATCCTGAAATCAAAATCAAAATAAAAAAATAGAGGCAGGTGGAACAGAAGGAATTGCTTGCAGAGCTGCTCAAGGCGATACCAGAGGGGATAAAGTTAGTCTCTGGTATCTTCTCACTTCCTTTTTTAAGTGATTCTTTCCTTTATACAGCCAGTGTCTTTTTCTTTCCAGGGTCACCTGATATTCTGGAACTTGTTTTCCCCTTTCTTCTGTATGATAATTCAAAAAGAATTAAACAGAAATTAATGTCTTAAGGCAGATAAGTAGAATCTGTAACGAGGGACTGTTGGCAACAGGACAGAACTTCTAGAGAGCAGGGGCCTTTAGGGCTTCCACTAGTAAGATACAAGCAACACCAATGACAAGAAAAACTCTGCTGATCTGGAAAATATTGGGAGATGAAGATATTAAGAAGCTGAAATTCTTTTTTTCTTTTAATTTATTTATTTTTGATAGTCACAGAGAGGGGGGGGGGCAGAGACATAGGCAGAGGGAGAAGCAGGCTCCATGCACCGGGAACCCGATATGGGATTCGATCCCGGGTCTCCAGGATCGCGCCCTGAGCCAAAGGCAGGCGCCAAACCACTGTGCCACCCAGGGATCCCAAGAAGCTGAAATTCTTATTTCCTATTCATACTTCCATGTTTTTCCAGCTGCCACTGTTGTGTTTCTTAATCTTGGTGGGAAGGAGGACATCTGAGGCCTTGATTCCCCAGTTGATGAATGTGGACACATAAGCATAAAAGGATTTGCTTCCCCAGTGTGAGAAAATGGAATAATGTTGAATTTTTTCATGGAGATTCAAATGAATCTTAGTGCCTTTGTTTTGTAAGCTAATAAACAAATCCCCTTAATCCTGGAATAAACGATTCCAATATTTATGGAGCTCTTAGCAAAGTGCCTTCCCAAATATTTTCTCATTTATCTTTCTACAACTCTGTAAAATAGGATGACCTGCCTATCATTATCCCCACTTTAGAGATTAATTGACAGGTCAACCCTTCAATGAGAGTTAGTGGATATATCATAATGTGGCCTAGTCTTCTGGCTTCCAGTCCTTGATTCTTCCACCATATCTCTGCAATTTGTGGAGTAGCATAAGCACTTGATATTTTTGCTGCAGAGCTTTGAGCACATACTGAAATCAGTGACAACAGTTGCCACATCCTCTGTTTTTTTAAGAGCCTGGCATTAGATATTGGTTTTAAGTCTATTCAAGCTAATTTCACATGTCTTCACATTTCTCCTTCCTAGTTCCGTTGGGTTTTTGACTAGGTTAGCTCACTTGATCCCTCTTCCTTCTCTTGAGATAAAACACACAGATGAATTGTCTCCTCCACCTGGGAAAGGAGTGAAGTGAGACAATGAAAAGACCAACAAGATAGAGCAGGAGGAAAATAAAACAGAAAATGTTTTATATTAACTACATCTCAAAGGAGGCTTCTTTTATGATAAAGCTACCCTGAATAGTTTCTCTAAAATTTTAGTAAACAATAGAGAAAGATTATTTTAATGAAAGGGCCACTTTGAAGAATTCAAAAGACATGTGAGTAGGAGTTGAATTCAAGGAAAAATATGGTTGTTATGGGAAGTGAGTTTGATGAGCCATCTTTTCTTTTCTGGAAACCCTGACTTAGCTGATGACTATTAAAAAACAACAACAAGTGCATTCTATGCTTCATCTATAGAATGGGTACTTTGTGAACAGAAAAGATAAACATCTCCACCCTCAAAGACAGAGAATAAACCAAAAAGTAATGAATAATTCAATTTTATAGTATGTTACTGCTGTGGAAAAAGAAAAAGTAGAGCAGGATATGAGGAAATAGGAGTACTAGCATTTATGGCTTGCAATTTTAAGTAGGGTGATGGCCTCAGTAAGAAAGTGATGCTTAAACAAAGTCTTGAAAGTGAAGGGGGTTAACCAAGAAAAAGCAGTGCAAAGGGCCTGAGACAGGAGGGTGCTTGCATGTTTAAAAAATAGCAAAGAGGCCAGTGTAGTTGGAGCAAAAAGAACAAGGGAAAGCATAGCAGAGATGAGGTTTGAGAGGTAAATCAGAGTTGCTTTTGTCAGGCCTCAGAAGCCATTGCAAGGATTTGGGCTTTTACACTGAGTGGGAACCATGGTGGTTTCTGAGAAGATGAGAGGCACAATTGACTGGGGTCACTCTGGTGGCTGTGTCAAGAACACTAGGGAGAAAAGACGAAATGGGAGAGACTAACTGGGAGATTACTCTAGTTAATGAATTCTCTTGAATGACTCAGTAAATAAATCTTTTCTTTTGTAGTCTGATAGATCTAGTTTTCATTATTCCCTTTGCAAATTCCTCATAGATGGTCTAACATCTGCTTTAGAATATCTATATATTTATAAATACTTGGAATCCATTGTTCTTAGCTTTGAGGCTTCAGACAATACTTCAAGACAGAAAGGGTCCCATTTTATCCCTCTATTACACTCACTGATATTAATGGAGTGGACATCTTCTTGGACCTGGCTATCGCAAGGGGCACCACTATTATGTGTGCCAACTGCAGGAATAGCTAGGTGATATTAGGGTCAGCAAACATTACACAACACAGGCCCTCATCACCAAGGTCCTAACTGCATCTTGTTTGTTGCCTTTTGGATACTGGGATCTGTTGTAGGGATATTTCAACAGTAATAACAACAACAACAACAACAAAAAGCCCTAATCTTGGAATACTCACAGTCCAGTGGAAAAAACAGATCTGTAAATAATGACAATATCAGGACACATTTGGCCTCAAATGTGTCACGAGATGTGTGAAACAAGTGCTATGGGAACAGAGAGGGCTTGCTGCCTGGTGCCTGGCCAGCAGAAGAGGACTCTGCAGGAAAGGCAGCATTTGAGCTCTGCCTTGGAAATTCCACTGGGTTCAGACAAATGAAGGTATATAGTATGTTCAAGGAGTGGGCAGGGGGCTAGTGCAGCTGGCTGTGGTTAAAACAAGAGCTAGCATGTGACAAGGGATGAGAGGACATATGATGGGGCCTAAGACTAGAAAGTGTGCTGGGTCCGGGTCATTAAGGGTGTGGACATTGAGCCAAACAGCAGGGAGCTAGCAGCAATATCTAGGCTAGGGAGTGATAAAATTCATATTTCAGACTTTAGAAAATGATCTGGAATGTGGGAGGTAAATAGGAAAGAGGAAAGAATCATAGAATAGCATCTCTCAAGAGATGAGAGGAGTCTGAGTTGGGGACAAAGTCTAGGGACACTTTGCAAGTAGAATATAAAACCCTGAAGTACGATTATCATGTAAATGATGGGAAAAGGAAGAAATAAAAGTATGGGAATGATTTGCAGGATAGTATTGCCATTAACACACTGACAAACACACAGGAGGCATATCAGACTAGGGTGGGAGGTCCAGGTTGGTGATCATCAGGGTTTTCTGCACATTCAGATCATTTTCTTCACTTACAAATGCTTATTACCATGCTAGTATTTCTCTACTGCAAACATATCTTGCTACCTACCAGAGCTTGACCATAAGAAATCAGATGAGTAGGCAAACAGAAATGAAGGGTAGAACTGGAGAGGCCACACTCCCAGAAAGTGGTTAAGATCTCAGGTGCCTGCAAAAGTGTCCCGGGCAAGCAAGGCAGGAGTCCAGAGTCCACAAGGCCAGACCAAGCACGTAAAATTGTTGCTCTGGGATCCTAGGACAATGGCTCTGTGTTCCTTGCCTTGTTCCATGCTGCCCACTGAGGATGGAAAGGCCTGCCAGTGGGCGTTTCTGGCAGCTAAGAAGAAGCTGGGAGCGTGATGATGGCCCCTGCCCTTTCCTGTAGGCTGTCCCTGTTCCTGCTAAAGCCATTTTCTGCCAGACTTGCTTTTCTACACATCATATTTTGTCATGCAGTGAAAACCTTATTTTTCTTTTTGGATATTTTTAAACATATCAACATAGGCAGAAAATACAAAACTGGTTTTCCTGTATAGCACAGCAACTTCCTCCAATAACAGGTAGTAGAGAAGCCACAGAATAAGGTATCCAGGCTGTGGAGTTTCCTTGCTGCCCTTCTATTCTCTCTGCTATCCTCAGAGAGAGAAGTAGGGGAAGCCCAGAGAAGAGAAGCACATCCGGGAGAGATGATGTAGGTGGACCAGGGAGAGGTGCGAAGCAAATCAGAGAAGGATCAGGGGAAGGCAGGGCAGGTAGGAGTGCAGGGCTGAGGCCAATTCAAATGCCTAACAGCAAATTCTGCACAATTAGGAGGCAAGAAAGAAGGGAAGGAGAGAAGGAAAGTGGGAGGGAGGGAAGATGGGAGGGAGAGAAGGCAGGCAAGCAAGGAGGGAGGGAGGAACAAAGGAATGAAGGGGGAAGAAGAGGGACGAAGGAAGGAGGAAGGAAGGGAGGGAGGAAGGAAGGAGGAAGGCAGGCAAGCAGGAAGGAAGGAATTCTCCCAATATAAGATGGGAGCAAGGGGTGAGGACCATCCTAAAACCACACTCCCGTTGCACATGAGGCTGATATTAAGAGTGTGCCCAGAGTGGGTGACAAAGGTGGGACATGCAGGTCCTTTCAAATGGTGCCTAGAATTAGACAAGACAGCTGTGGCCTTATTTATGTTTTGATTTTCACAATTCCAAGCCAGCATTTTCATTCCACATCTGCCTCCCTTTCTTCCAATTAATGTAAAAGCTTGCCCTTCTGCTACCCCATCTTCTCCTCCCTGTTTCACAGAGCTCTCAGACTCCGGCTGACTTTTGTGTCCCAGACCCAGCACAATCCACTCTGGATCATCTGTGTGGCGGGAAGAGCAGTCACACTCCATCAGGACCACGTCATCACAGCGTCCTTGTTTGCTCTCCATCCTCGCATGGTCACGGATAGCTCAAGATCCCAGCTCTGTGTTTCAGGAAGAGAAAGGCTCTCAAGTGCAGTTACATCTTTATGGCCGTCTCGCTGGGGTTGCAGAGGAAAAGACTGGGGTTCCCACAGGTCTGGAAAGACCTGGTAGGAGGTGGTGCAGTATGCTGGGGAGTGGCTGTGTGGTTGTGGCCAGAAAGCCTGGTGAGCAAGAGGGGCGGCTTCCCAGCTTTGTCGGCCTCATCTCCTCACCTAGGGGGTGATGCCACTGAGGCTTTTGTTATCAGATGGGATAGGGAATGCGAAAGCGAAAGCAATATATAAACTAAAACCACTCCACCAGGGATTTTAGATTTTTGTTTCAAAACGACTGGGATTCCTTAGGAGACTCTCACCAAGAGAGAAGAAATTACTGAACTGCCTTCCTGGCTGCCTACCTCTAGTTCAACCAGGGAAGTTTAGCTTTTATTAGAGTTTTGTGTATGATTTAATTCAAAGAAAGGGGTTCAGTAAGCCTTAAAAATCGGAAAATTGGGGGCACCTGGGTGGCTCAGTGGTTGAGCATCAGCCTTTGGCTCAGATTGAGATTCCCACGGTTCTGGGATCGAGTCCCACATCCAACTCCCTGCATCAACCTGCTTCTCCCTCTGCCTATGTCTCTGCCTCTCTCTCTGTGTCTTTCATGCATAAATAAATAAGTTATTTTTAAAAATTTGGAAAACTGGGCAGCCCCGGTGGTGCAGCAGTTTAGCACTGCCTGCAGCCCGGGGTGTGATCCTAGGGACCCTGGATTGAGTCCCACATCAGGCTCCCTGCATGGAGCCTGCTTCTCCCTCTGCCTGTGCCTCTGCCCCCCTCTCTGTGTGTCTCTATGAATAAATAAATAAAATCTTTAAAAAATAAAAATTGGAAAACTGTTGTATTTTATAAATCATTTCTCTTCTCTTGCCTTTCTTGCAATATATCACTTCCCTCCCTCTTTCTCTATTTTTAAAAGGGGATGACCATCCTTCCTTAAGTCCAGCCAGGATCCCTCACCTGCTATCCATTCCCCTTCCTTCTGTGTGACCCTCAGAGAGAGTGGAGGCCAGTGGTCCCCACCCCAAGTGGAGGGCCCTTCGGTCTTCCAGAATGTTCATCCAGTGTTCATCCTTCACCTTTATCTCCATCTCAGGCAGCATCACCACTTTCATGTCCCATGGTGTTTTGTGCCTTTTCCCTGCCACCAGCTTGCTTCCGGGGAGCACAAAAAAATGGCACACTGGATGTAGCAGGGCTGTCTCAAAACAGAAACAGACACAGAGTAAAGTTCAGAAGGGTCTGAGAACTGAATACAGGACAGGCTGGCACCCATTAGGAGGGTAGGGAGAGGAGTGAGGGACGAGGGCTGGAGGATGGGTGTAGAGTAGGAAGATGCTCCTCATCAAGCAGGGACTCACGTGCTGGGCATCCTCTCCTAATAATGACCTCTCCTAATGACACTCCCCTGGGACAGTGCAAGCGAAGAGGCAACAAGCAGCCCCCTCCAGATACCCAGCCAGCCTCCCTTCCCTAGGCAAGGCCCTACATAAACTTATGGTTTGAGTTTTGCTATCCCCTCCTTTCCCTCCCCACTCCCCCCTACCCCCCAAACACAAAGCCCTACCTCTTTAGATTTGTTTACACTAAGGTGTTAAGTGGCTGCAGTGACTTGCCTCTCTTTTCTTTCTTTAAATTTTTGACTTAAATTCAATTAGCCAACATAGAATACATCATTAGTTTCAGATGTAGTGTTCAATAATTTAAGATTTCTACTTTTAAAGAGGAAGCTCAGCTAAGCCACCGCCGTTTAACACAAGGGATGCAACATGCAGCATTAGGCACCCATATTAGGCCAACAAGGATGGTGATTAGCTGCTGAAAATCACAGCCCGAGAAATCCGCTTTCTCTACCCAGGCCCAGGTGAAACCTGCACCTGACACCTGTTCCTTTGCTGACAAGTCTGTCCGAATCTTCAGTTACAGCCCCCAGGTTTCCTTCCTTCCTCCTGTGGGGGTTAAATGCAAGGCCCCTTCCTGCAGCTTCCCATCTGTCCCCCCCCCCCTTTCCTGTCTCTTTGAGCTGTAACAGGTTAAAGCTAAAGAGATGTAGCTTCTGAAAGCATGTAATGAAGTGAGACCGCAAAAGGGACAGCTTGATTGCCACTTTGAAGAGAGTGCCATTCTTCTAATACATAGGCCTGCAGAAAGTATTTGAAGGCGTTACATGACCTTCCATCCAGCCCCTAGGACAACAATATAATTAACTCGCGTAGCCTCCCGGCTTCCGCTGAAAAAGATTTAGAACTCTAGTCTATGGGCATATTTATGGCTTGTGATTCCTTGGACTAGAGAGTTGTTATTTTCCATGAGAATTGCACACATCTTTATGTTTATTTTAAGCTGTCTATTCTTTGCATTTGTAATTCTTTAAGTATTAGTTATGGCTTATCTGGGACTTAAGAACAAGAAAGAAACTACTATTCTGAAGTGCAGTAAATAATGTAATATGTAAGCTCCAGCTGGGGGAAAAAATTGTAAAGCTAAAGAATTCAATTTAGTTTCCAACTCCCTCTGGGCTACATAACCTTACAAACCCTTTGAGGCAACTTTCAGAATTCCAGCAGTGTTGAACTGGAATATGTTTTAAAACATTGCTTGAATTAAATGGGCTGGGGTCCCCAGGACTCCACGGGGGATAGCTAAAGGTTATATGATAGTTTTCCCCCAAGGAAATGGCTCTTTGATCCAGGAAATAATCCACCTCCTCATGGATGGTCTCAATCTATTAAAGAACCTTAAGAAGTCTCCCCAATCCACCTTCTTAATAGTGCCCCATTGACTCGTCCATTATCATTGGAGCTTAACATTTTAAGCTCATTTAAGATTTTCTGTACAGACTTGCTCCAAGATGCCTCAAATGACCTAGATGCTGCTGTCACAATGCACATTGAATTGGTTATCTGGGAAGCTCCCAACACAGCAAGTTGAGGACAAACACAAAATTCTTTCAGTCATCTGGAAGGAGAGAACGGGACAGTCCTGTCTCTCAGGTTTGGCACTATAATTTGGCATCTGCACTACAAGGCCAGCTAAGTCACACTGTCTTTGAAAGATGCCTAATGAACTGGCCAGAAGTAGAACCAGAAACAGTCTTGCCCTCCTATGCCTTGAATACCTCTCTGTAAGAAAAGAGCTAAAAATATTTGCCAAGTGATAGTAGCTTCTTGCCCCCTCAGCACAAACATATAGCCTACAATTAATAAGCTACATGACTGTAATAGCTCCTGCACTGCTGCTCATGGCATACAGGGCATGGTCACATACCTTATCTTACCCAATCCTCATAACAAACCAATGAGGGCAGATATTGACCTCTATTTTACAAAGTGATTGCACAAAGTCATACAACTATGGAAAAGTAAAGCTTGGGTTGAAACCAATGGATTCTTATTCTGATTCTTGTTTTTGTGCTATTTTTGTTTCTCTGCATTGCCTCCCCGCCTGACTTTGTAGTCATCTCCTTTAGGAAATGTAGAGTCAGGGACTAGAACTATCTTCTATACCACTGAGGATAGAGTCAACTGAAGGAGAGGAAAAAGTTGGCTGGTTGTGAAAAAACCCTGAAGGGACGGAACAAGTTATATATTTCTAGATGCTCAGAAGGATAATTTGCCTAAATGAGTGAGTGATTCACGATGTGTTAGGTGCTGGGATTCAATAGAGATGAGATGCTGCCAGAGAGTTGCAAACTTGAAGACCAATCAAAATAAAATCAATGGCCTAGGCTTTCATTTTAGAGCATACATTTTAGGACTCTGTAGGATTGTATGGTTAAGATCTTTCATTGGATAGATCTTAGGAGATACAATTGGACAAGTCTGAATGGACTAGACAGATTCAAAGGAGATAAGGATCCTATTATTTTCTTCTGAGCTTATCTATAATGTGCAAGATAAAGCCAAACCTAGAACTTTCCACTAAATACTAACTTGAAATTTTTACTGATTGAGATTCTTACGTTTCAGGAAACTATATTCTTAACAGAGAATATTAAGGCAATTACTTTCTAATTTAAAACACACTTGACAGGGGCACCTGAGTGGTTCAGTTAGTTAAGCATCCCACTCTTGATTTAATTTCAGGGTCGTGAGATTGAGCCCTGTGCGGGGCTCCATGCTGGGCATGGAACCTGCTTAAGATTCTCTCTCTCTCTGCCCCCTCTCATGCACTCTCTCTCTAAAACAAACAAACAAACAAACAAACAAAAAAGACTGAAAAAAGCACTTTGTAAAATACAATATGCATACAGGAAACTGCACACATTATGGTAAAATGATTTTCACAAACTTCACACTCTATAACCAGCACCCAGGTCAAGAACACTACCAGCACTCAGAGTCCTTCTCATTTTTCCTGTAGATCTATACTCTTCCCCGGAAGGTCACCTATCTCCCAACTTCTAGATTTAGTTCATTCCTCAAAAATAAACCAACTAACCTTCTGTTAAGAAACTCCATTTTGAAGCATTCTTCATCTGCATGAAAGAGTAGAAAAACCTCAAATAGTTACAACTTACAATAGACCGCTATAATGATGATCCCGCCAGTGTAGCTGAAGCACATGAGACCTGTTTTCTCGGGCACTTTATTCTTCACAGAGACCACAGGGGAGACTCAGACATGCTGCATTTGGAGACAGTCAGGATTGACATCTGAATCTTCAACTTTTTCTCAGAAAGAATTCTTTTGTTAGACGATAAGCAAGAGTAAATATTTTCAGACATTTCAAGAAATGCTTTTGAAATCTCTCCTATAGGAGGTTGGGTCAAGCTCTCCATTTCTATCCGATTTCATTCTTTCTGTTAAAATCTTGATCTATTGTTCAGCATTAGGATTATTCCCCTGTCAAACCCAGAGCTATATACGTGTTGTTAGAAAAGTAGTTAGTATTCAAGGCACCAGGAGAAGCTCTTTCTAAATTAAATGAAATTTCAGTGTGGTTATATAATACCAAATCAGATTGTCTGATTTTAACAGAGATTTGGTTAAACTCAATTTTATATGTAATTTTCTATTTGTAGAAACTAATAGAAGGAAATTGTAATAGACATGAAAGAGAACAGGAATCTTATAGAGTTTGTCATATTCTGTTATGTATTAAAATGATAACACTGATTTCATGGTCCACTATTTCATTAAATTTCCTGCTGTCATTAATGCTTTTATAATTAAAATAGCCTTACATTTAATTCAGAACTTACTACATATTTACAACTTTCCCCTAACACTTGGCAATCAGATTATAGAGGGTTCTCCCCTTAAAGGGATGTGATTAACCTTTGCACTAGAGCCTGTATTTGATTTTGGCAGCCTAAAGAAACAGGAAAGAAGAGCTTGTTCAATGGGAATTTTGCATAAAGTATTTCCTAGTAGGTAGGATTACATACCAAATAAGGTTTAGTATGTTCTAAGGGATTTTCTTTTAAATTATTAGTCTATTGGGGAGCTATCTTTTCTTTGGATATAGCCTTAACTCCCAACCTTTTGATGTAGGCCTCTTATTATACATATATGTATATGTATATGAATAAACATACTACATATAAACATATATATGTTTCCCTTCTCTCTTAACCTGTGAATAGATTTTTGTTATAAATATCTGTGGAGCTATATATTATATATATGTATATATACACATATATGAATATTTGCATAGACATGCACGCATATTCTCATATATACATACACATATGTTACATATATGTATATATACATAAAAATACATGGAGATGAAACAAAGTGCCCATCACCGATGCCTGCATGCACAGTGGGTGACATTTGCAGAACGCTGAAATTGAAGTAGTCTCCACTTGAATAGTGAGCAGAAGCAAACCACTCTTTGCCTGGGTGGAGATGTTATCTCATCTCTCAAAATAACGTTTTTTTAAAGATTTTATTTATTTATTTATTTATTTATTTATTTATTTATTTATTTATGAGAGACAGAGAGAGAGAGAGAGGCAGAGACACAAGCAGAGGGAGAAGCAGGCTCCATGCAGGGATCCCGATGTGAGACTTGATTCCGGGACTCCAGGATCACGCCCTGGGCCAAAGGCAGGCACTAAACCACTGAGCCACCCAGGGATCCTCTCATCTCTCAAAATAACTTGCTGTAAACACAAGCATGAGATGGCCAAAATAAAGAATGGTCAGGCCAGGGCCCTGAAATCTTGGCATATCCAGCAAGAATATGCATGGACACTTAAAACTGACGGTGGACTGGCTATCACAAAAGGTACATATGAGTGTTCTTGGGTTTTATGTACTTGCATGCAGCAACTTTATTGAACTTTTACTTTGAATGTCTTTTCAGTTGCTTCTTTTGGGTAAGATACAATCATTATTTCCTTTATATTTTTTAACTAATATGTAAAATAAACAAAAGATTTTTTAAAAATTAATATGTCAGTGTGGAAAATAACATGATCGAGGTCCCCTTGTCATAAATTCTTTATCTGGAACTTAAACCCTGGCATTACAATTTCAAATGTTTAATCTTTTCAAAACAAACTATGTGTCTATTTTATTTGAAAGTTTATTTTTTGAAGTATAGTTAGCACACAATTTTTTTAAATAGCATTTACATTACCATATAGTATTGCCATCATCTATTTATAATGTGTCTCTGAACTTAGATACTAAGTTCTTTGAACAGATGCTGAGCTTGTTCATCTTCACATCCCTTGTGTCTCATACAGCATCTGGAAGGGGCCAGGATAGATAGAGAGATGGATGGATGGATCAATGGATATATGACTACATCTTTGCTCTATATTTTCATTGTATCTAAGAATTCTTTCTTTGCCAAACATATTCCAGAGAAGTTATCAGTCTAAATTTTATTAGATTGTTTCTGAATAAACAGAAAGCACTAGCATGAATTTCTAAAGTGATCTGGCAAAGGTAAATTGAGGTTTTTAAAAAATTTTTGGTGAAGACTATCCTGGGGCTGATACATATGGGTCCTCACATTTACTTGTATTTAATAGAAAAAAGCAAATGTGAAGAAAAGTCAGAATATTTTAAGCACCATCATTCTTAGCTTTTATTTCCTGAATACCCATGGCATTTACATAGAATAAGGATCAAAAAGACCTGTCCCTCAAAGAGTTTACAATTTTCCTTAGCCTAGTACCAATGTGTACTACCCAAGTGGGTTCTCAAAAATGTACATCTGATCATGTCACTTCTCTCTTTAAGGAGAAAACACACACACACACACACACACACACACACCTTTCAGATGTTTCTCTTTGTCTTCAAGTTGTAGTCAAATCACTTGGCAGGACAGCAAAGCCTCTGTGATCTGCCTCCTTTTCAAGCTTTGCCACTCAGCATGACATTCTCCCAAACCCAAGCTTCCACAATGTTTTAAGTATCAGAGATCCTCAGGCACATCCAGACCTCCAGGTCTCTGCATATCCTGCTTCTTTTGCCTGGAGCATCTTTCACTGTGACACTCCCCAGTCAATATTCAGTCATCTTTCAAAAGTCACTTAAAATTTCAAATTACATAGAAAGCTTATCCTAGGTACTCCTCAGGGTAAGCTAACCACACTCTCTCTTATGGTCTCTATATTGTATTCTAATCATACTTTATTCAGGGCACCCATGATACTTTGCTATAATTACTAATTTGCAAGTTTGTGTATTCCCACCATGTCTAATTCATTGTTTCATCTCTAGACTCTAGCATAGAACCTGGCATATGGTAGCTACATGTCACTTTTAGCTTCTCTTCCCTGCCCTACCCCTCCCTTCATGGACATAATCTTATTACCAACAAAGATATTAAAAAACAAGCAAAGAATTGGCATTTTAGCATTGTTAATCCAGTTAATGTTCTTTAGCAACCAAGAAGTCTAAAGAAAAAGGCATTATAGATTCTATGTGAGAACATAGATCCTGGATTTGGAGAAAATAAGTATTCATCTATCCATCTATATATCACATGGGGTGAACCAGTGATTGCACAACAGCAGAGCCAGCCTTGGAGGATAGCTCTGTTGCACTTCCAGATACCCTCTGGAGTACGAGGGGTTGCTGGCTCAGCGAGTCCCTCTCTGGAAATTGCCATCATTCTGAAGGGCCATTCCACTTCCTTAACTCTGTGGGATTGGCTGGGAACTTCTGCTTTGCCCTAAAGTACTTCCTTCACTGCCTCACAGAAGTTGCTAGGAGCACTCCTCAATAAACCTCCTGCGTGAACATCTCCACCCCAGAATCTATTTCCTAAAGGGCCTCCCCATAAAACAGAGGCCTTATCATATGATAGAATTTTACATTTGTGGACCTATAGAAAATGTCCTATTTAAAATATTTCTCCCATTGCCTTGTGTTTTGAAATCTTCGGAATATTTTTAATTCTGTTATCTAAATGCTTCTGGATGTGATATCTGAACTATTAGCTAAGATGACCAAACGAATGAACAAATAGACCTTATGTTTTCAAACATGTTACTTCTTTGTTGTTTATCAACAATATAGTTCCTAATCACAACTTCAATTCAACACGAGTGAGCCAGCTTTAATAAATGGACTTGACATACTTATTATCAAAAAACAAAGAAATGTGGTTTTTTGGTTAGCTTGTGCACTTTTATTGCAAAGTAATGTTTAATCCTGGTTTCTTTTTCAGATATTGCAAATAGCATATGGAGTCCCATTATTCCCTTCTTGTGCCCCAAGAATAGAATCTACTCTCATCTCTTCATTCTATTTTAGAAACAAGGAAACTAAGGAAGAAAAGAAGAGAGTCAAAATGGTGTTTCACAGACAGGACTTCTGTCCATGACTGTCACACCTCCAGGTAAATTGAAATCACCTGCTGATTTTAGGGAATGTGTGTGTTCTTTTTAATGAATTAATGAAGCTATCTTTTCTTTGATGTATACTAGCTCTTTATTCAAATCAGCAAAACATCAAGCCCAGAAAAACAATGTTAATTTGTTGACGAGCACCAATATTTGATGTGCCAGAAGGAAAATGAGGACTTCCATAATGGTTCTATGAAATTGTAGTAATAAAAACGGCTTTTGATGAAGATATATACTCCACGGACACAGCTAAATTAGAACAAAACTGTGAGGTGGACAAACTGGTTTTGGAATCCTCCACTGCCTTTTAAAAAAATCACCCCCTGTATTTTAGAATTGTCCTTCTAGAATTTTCATTCTCCCAGAGGACCTAGTACAGTTCTGCTTCTCTGCTTTTCCTTTCTTCCTAGGAAGATAAGTCAGACATGGAAGCATGTCTCAGGGTCTGTGAGAAATTTCCAAATCATTCAAATACCTGAGATGCTTTTTTTGTAACTATTAGATACAGGTATCAGATATTCTGATCCCTCCCAGGTCTAGGGTGAGCTCCCGGAATCCGTATGCCTAACAAGTACCTCAAGGGCTTGAAATGATCGGCCAGATCTGGGAACCACCAGTCTGAGAATTTCATTCTTATCGAGCGTTTAAAATGTCCTGGTTAGCCTTCACAAAAGATTTGCCTTTTAAAGAGCCCCCTAGAGAAGGCGATGCCTAACTCAAAGGGAGAAATCTAAGTGAAAAGTGGAGAGGTTATTTCGGGTAGTAGGACAGTCCATGCCCAACTTACCAAATCAAACCCCACGGAAATCGTCTACTCCATCCGCGCTCTGAAGTCCCCTGGGGTCCCTCGTCCCTGTCTCGCAAAGTCTAAGCAAAAGCAGAAGAGGAGACCTGCCCCCACCCCAACTCACTCTTCCTCTCTCTAGCCTCAATCTTCCTCGCTCTCACTTTCAGACACTGACGTATCAGTCCTTTCCTTTTTGAAAAAGGAAAAAAAAAAAACACCCATCACAAGACGCTGTCATTTATAAAGGAATTCGAAGGACAAAACTGAGCTAAAGAGCTCAAAATTCAGCTGTGCACATAGGGACAGGCAACCCTCGACGGCCCAGGGACACAGCGCTGCCGAGGGGCCGCAGCTTCCTCACGACTGACACCAGGCAAACGGCTCCCGCGCTCCGAAATTGCCTGTGTGCGTCCTGGCTGCCCACGCTCTGATGCAGGCAAACAACGCAAGTCTTGGTAGCAGCGGTTAAAAATAAACTGTGAGCTCTCTCTCAGAGGAGAAACAGTCTCTGCCTTGAGGACACCCTGTTGTGCCTTCAGCAAAGAAGCCCTCAGTCCCTGGCACTGAGAACAACCTCCGAGGGCCCGGTGGGCCCAGCCCTCCGACCAGCCCCCAGGATAAACTGAGGCAGAGACAGCTGCCTCAGGACCTGGAAAGGGATGACAACGAAATGATACTGTCAAGTTCCCTCGGTGGTTGTCATTTTGGCCTTGGGGTTTTAAGGAGACAAAGCCAGCCCTGATGGGGGTGAGCAGTCAAGCACCCCTGATTCTTGCATTCGACATGTGGGTTCAGTAAAAGTGCCCACAACTTTTCGAGGATATTTTTCTCTGTATCTTGAGCTCATGGCTAGTTTAAGGGAAGATTAATCCAAGGCCTCGCTGCATTACACTTACCTCATTAAAATATTGCATTGAAAGACGTGTTTAATACCCAAGAATCCTGCTGATCCTCTTTAGTAAGCTCTTTAAAGGAACTCTTTAAACAGTGAACCAGCTGAATATTACAGTTTTCATTTAAGCTCAAGATTCACTTTACTACTAGGGCACATACAAGCAAGGTTAGGTGATTCCTGAGGACGTTTGCACACAGGCTCTGCAATCTATACGTAATCCTCTCTGAACTTGTCCAAAGAGAGAGAAGAGGGAAGGATCTGTAGGGAGAGAAAAGCAGCTGAGTTGCCCTACCTCTTTCCTCAACCAACCACATTGAGTGTTTGTACCTGGTAGAAACCAAAATAGCAAATTCTTATGAAGTACTTATTATATGGTAAACACTCTTCTAATTCACTTAAAGCAACAATAGCATGAGGTGGATGTGCCTGGAACTCTATCTTACAGATGAGGAAAGTAGGGCAGGCAGCTCACCTAAATGTCTTGCCCAGGAGCCACGGAAATCCATGATGCGGTTGTTCAGGTTACTGCCAAGTCATGAAATCTCTCCCCGACACCACTTCCAGCCCCAGGAGACCCAGCCGGGCCCCGACGGCAGCGTGCTTACCTTTCTTACTGAACTTCACCTCCTTGCCCCTGTGCTCCCTCCTCCATCTGGATGCCACACGCCATCTAAAGGGGGGTTAACACATTAGAGCAGAAAGGACTTTCCTTGGCTTCAGAAGAAACTTCTCCTTTCCTGACTTGATGACCACTTTTTTCCTGAGTCCTCTTGGGCAACTCTGAGCATCCATATTCTCATTTTTAACAGGGGTTGTTATGAAGCTCCTAGGAGATAACCTATCTGGGAAGCAAACTGTAAATTGTAAGATGTTGACAAACATTAGTCATAATTATTGACAAAATGTGAGACGTATTCCCCAGCAATAAAAGAAAACACTACCAGTTCTGACACAGTCAATATATTTGGTGGAAAACCAGGTTATGTTGACAGTTGAATATGGCAATAAAACAGACTAGGGCATAAATACATTCCTAAGACCCAGAGCCAGTAATATTGAAAGCAGGTAATGAATAAATCTTTGTGATCACATTGTAAGTTCCACCTGTATAATACTTTACAATTTATAGAGCTCTTTGGTGATGGTGTTTATTATATCAAGTTATGTAATATAGGCAGTGTATTGTCAAGTGGAGCATGTGAGCCAAGAAAATAATTGCTCTGGGCAGACATGTCCAGATGAACATTCACGGCAGTGGCCTAATTACAGCTCCTCAGGGGAGCCTGAGCCCCTAGAGTAACCTGACTGACTTCCTGAAATATTGTAGTGAGGGAACGGGAAAACTGGATGAATCTCACCTGAGCATTTCCCCACCCTCACTCCAAGCTCTCACTGTTTTTGTGACAGGGTGGTCCTCTAGGAACTATATGTGTACTCGTTTTTATTTGCTGTGCAACTCAGAAATCACTAGGCTGGAAATAAAGTCATGGCAAGTTCACAACTGGTTTCTGAGGATACATTATGTGTAGACTTTAGGATACTTGGATACTTGGACATGAGAAGGGGTTTCATTGAAGGCGTCTAGAAAAAGATCCATCACATGATGGGAGGATCGTATATTTTAGAGGGCAAAGCTCAAGTCCGCTTCCTGAGGAAGCCTCTCAAGGACCTCAAAGGCTTGCAGAGAATAAGAACCAGAACTGCAAGCATATCGGTTAGGGTGTTTCCGGCTACGTTCTAAGCCCAATTAAAGGGTGTGGTTTCAACAACCCAGACCTTTAAAATTTTACGTAATAATTAAATGCATTTGGTACATAACAGGCTGTATAGAAGTGTTAGCTGCTATTGTTGCTGGTAGTAATAATAACTATCACCATCATTATAACAAGAAGGTAGGGAAGTTCTGAGGTCAATGCGATAGTTTAAGGACTCAAATACTTTTGTTTTTTGTGCTCTGGCAATCACAATGTGACCTTGAGGTCTCCCTTTTATGACGCAAAATGACGACAGTGTGCAGATACATCATATTCAGAAAAATTTTTAAAGGAGGGCTTTCACTTTTCTAGGAATAGAAACTTTCCTCAAAACTCTTAGCACATATCTCTTTGGGTTTCACTAGTCGATATTGAGTTACTTACCTATATACTGGTTGTAAGGAGGCTGGGGAAAGAGTAACTGGCATTTGGGTAGTAAGAGAAGGGCTTGTCTAATAAGGCAAGGAAAAGGGTGGCTCCTGGGGAGGCAACTAATTGTGTCACCATCCTTATCATTAGGCTAGTTCTCCCTTGAGACACTGCTCAGAAAGGGTGGAGAGCTATCAGTCCTGTACCACTGGGCCTTTCTCTGGAAGTAGGGAATTCCCATGTGAGGAAAAGATGATAATAGACAGCTTGAGGTTGGCAGAAGGAGGTTTTATACTTTGGAGTCAGTCTTTTCCCTTCTTCCTATGTTAGGGAAAGGCATCAGGAGGCTGAATGAGGGGTGTCACCCACTCCCTTAACAAGAAATCAGTACAATATGAGAAGCAGGCCTCCATGGAAAATGGCAACTTCTGTAATGAAAGTTTCCAGAAGCAGAGCAGACCACTTTCAGCACAGCAGCATCTGCTGGAGCCTGCCGCATGAACAGCCGCGTGACCAGGGTAAGACAGCCAGACTCCAAGGAAGAGGAATTCAGCAGGGAGTCACTGTCCCTGGAGGACAAAGAATGGTTAACATCCAGCAGCTGCAAGAGGGGACCTCACAAAGAGAGTGACTAACACCACTGCCTTCACTACCCTCCTGCCTGGGAAGCTCTGATGCTTGGGGGAAAGGATCAGGACCAACAGCATATGAAATAGAAAGAAAGAAAAAAAAGCATCAATCTCTAGGAGAAAATATTGTAGAATGACTGAATATTGAGGCAGTCTGGTTTAGATAGGTTATTTTGAGGAAGCAGACATTGGGGATTGGATTCCTACGGCTCCAAAGTAAAATGCCATCCTAGTGTATTTCCTCCAATACTTGCCCTTTAGGGGTGTTTATCAGGGACTTGCCTACAGGCAGGCAGAGCACTATAATAGGGAATCTAGACCCCAAGGAGACCCAGGCAATTAGTCAACTGGATGTTAGCCACAGAGCCAACTATCAGAAGGTAGGAATGACTCAGGCACCAAGCTAGTAGGCATCAGAGAACATGGCCCCTGGTTAAGATCTAAGGTTCTAATATCACACAGATTATACTTCAACTCTTACCACTTGTAGGAACTCTGGTTCATTATTCAACTTACCAAAACCTCAAAGTTCTCCCTTATATACAAAAAGAGAATGATGATTATTCTTTCTCAAAGTGTTGATGTAAGGATCAAATAAATTAAATTTGATCATAAAAGAAATTATGCACATTTCTTAGAAGATTAACTTGCATATATAAGTATTAGTGACTCCTATTATCAGAAAGCACATGAAGAACAGGCCTACAACTATTCTGAAATCAAACAATGAGTAATGAACTTGATTGAGGTAAGGACTCAATGCAAATGGGGAGGAGCTGACAAAGGGAATTTGGGGGGGTACAACTTTTTTTTAACCTATGGATATAACTTAGTTTTTGTTGCATTACTTGAGATTTCATAAAGCTACTTCCCTGTTGGGAGCGACGGATAAGCCTTTATGAAACAAACTGGAATATCTCTGAGATGTGCAAAGAAGCAGCTAGATCATTTGCAATGTTAGTCAAAACTACTGCCAACCCAAACACAGACAAGGTACATATGCTATTTAAACTCCCTTATGTTACCTTGTAGGACAACACCTACATAATATGTGTGCACATGGATATCAGAGCAATGTGAATATCTTTGCCACCTGAGAATGTCTGAAATGTTAGACCTTCTGGAGAAGGAATGGAACTCATGAACTGGAGGGTGGCTGGGATCCTTGGCAATTCTAGATTCCAGCTGCCTTGTCGTCCCCTCCGCCCTAGGAGTTCAGAGAGTTCCACTAGGATAATGAGTCAGCTTTTTACTGTCTCTCCTTGTACCTCTTCTACTGCTATAAACTACCAATGTCATCTGGTTTCCTTTTACTCATCACTTTGGTTTACTCATTTCTGCTTATTCACAATTTGTTTTTCATGATCTTTGTAAGCCCTTCTGCTGTGTGGCTTCACTGCTTTCATACTCTACATTTTGTTTTTCAGAAATTTTAATTTGTCCAATTTAATCACCATTGTTCTGGTGAACAAAGCTGTCACTTTGGATGACAACATGGATGACCTCATGGCTTATAGATTATCCTTGGACCAATGTCTACATCTGGTTTAATCAACCATAGCTAAGAAGACAAGGTCACAATGGTACTAACAAGAATTTCTTAAAGCACTGCCTAAAACCTTTCTTCAGCAAAGAAGGACACTTCCTTCTAAAGGGTCACTGCCCTTTGTAAAAGGACCATAAATTTTGTAGGCATTCTGAAGCTTGGTCTATTTTCTGCAGCAAGTATCTTAAACTCTGAACTGAGTGAGGGGAAAAATAATCTAGAACCTTCAAACTCAAAAAAAAAAATTCAAGTTTTAATAAAGAAAGGACTTTGGTGCTTATATGGCCATGAAATGACCAACAGAGCACCAAGAACACAATGGCCAGACAATATTAAGGCAAATCACCTAGGACACTTGGGGGGAGAAAAGCCATATGTTGATACCAATTTTATATTTTAATAAAGTGGCTTAATAAAGTGTGCTGATACTTCTAATGTGATGGTAAATACTATAGCTATAATTCAGAAAACTGTTATTATTGAGTTGTTTGGGTCTTTCTTTACATATTAAAACTTCTTTATTTCTCAGTCTTTAAAAGTCTTTTTTGTGAAAATTATAACTCGTCTTACCAATGCTAAGGGATGAGCCAATGTGAGGGGTATATGCCCTGTGTGAGAGCCACAGGGAGATGAATCTCCGGACCTGAGTTTCTTGACCAAAAACTGGTTTTGAGGAGCTTCTATTTGTTTTGGGTTTTGTTTTACACAGCCAGGAGTGGCCTAAGGAGACATGACAGTTGAATGTGCTGTGGGATCCTGATAGGACTCTGAAACAGAAATAGACATTAGGGGCAAAACTAAATAAATCTGAACGAACTATGGACTTTAGTTCATAACATATCAATATTGGTTTGTTAATCGTGGCAAATGTGCCATATTAATGTAAGATGTTAATAATAAGGGAAACTGGATGTGGGAGTGGGTTAGGGACAGGCACATGAGAACTCCCTGTACTGGCTTCTCCATTTTTCTGCAATCCCAAAACCATTCTAAAAAATAAAATAAAATCTATAATAATAATAATAATAAAACCATCCCTCTAATACATAATTTAGACACTTACAGTCCACTTGAATGGCAAGTGATTTGAAACACTGCAAATAACCCATACTTCTGTATAACAATAAAAGATGAGTTATGCCACTAGAAGAAAGTTATTAGAGAAAATGTTAAGATCGTCATTTGCTGGGCCTCTGTTTGACCTTGTCAACAATCACATATCCACACTGTCATCCCTTATTCTTCAAAATGTAACCTTAACTTAAAACACTTAACCAGGAGAAGCAGCACACTGCAGTTCTAATGGTATGACTCTGAGCTTCAAATTGTCACATGATGGGTTACTTGACTTAAAAAAAAATTAGAGTAGAAAGTGCCAAACAGGTGGTACTTGACAGAGGGCTGGAACAGAACAGTGAGTTCCTCATAATGAGAAAGCTTCTAACAAGAGCCATTTCAGACATAATCAGCTCAGGAAAGAAACTCAACAGAACAGAATGAACATTCTAATTCAATTTATATTATTATATTGATGATGCATTTATATAGCGCTTTTTTTCGCCAAGGCTGTCAAGCACATTAGGCTAAGTTCTGCACAACAAAATTCAGAATATTGAAAAGGAGAGCTACACTGTAAAATTCCTCACCTTCAAAAGTCTTTAAAAATCCACAAAGCCACATTGTTGGAATAGATGTGACTTAGGAATTCCAGCTGCCATAGGGGAGACATTTGTTTAGACTTTATTTCTCATTTTTTTCAACTGGTTCTTGAAAGGGAACTGCCAACCTGGTTTCCCAGTCTCGGTGGCCAAGGATGGAAAAGTAGAAGCCACATTGGGTGTTGGCTATGTGGGGAAGCATCTCGTGGAAGTTATGGATGGTGACAAATTGATGGCAGTAGTTCATTCAGAGTTCCCTTCTGCAGCCCCACCCTGCTGCTTTTCCAGAGGACACCTTGCTTTCCTTATTGAGACTATCACAGTGACCAGGAACTCATTCCATTTCACCTGGCAAAAGGGATTTCTGTTTAAAAAAAATAAAACAATTTCATATATGTTCTAATGACCCGAAATGAAATAAAGTCGGGAACAGAAGCTGGAGGTTCTGTAACCCTTTCTATTCCTCAGCCGGCCTCCCGGTCTCAGCTCAGTTGCCCCCTGCCCTCAGCGTCCACCTCTGCAGGCTAGATTTCAGGACTTATTCAGGGCTTCTCTTCTCCCCTATAGTTCAGCCTGGAGATGCCTTCGTCTTGTCACAGTGCCAACCCTGGATTCCATGCTGCGTGACCTTTCAGTGTAGGCACTCATCATCTGGCTCTGCCTTTCAGTGTCTCAATTCCAGATCTCCAGGGGATATGTCCAGGACAGATGGCATCCTGTGACATATAGCATGCCTACATCTTTCAGGGACTGAGGGTAGGAAGAAGGTGCTGAGAAGAGTGGGGTCCCTAAGAAAGGAATGGGAGAAGGGAAGAAGTAATTGATTTATCAATGCTCCCATCCTCCCTTTAAAACTTCATTTATATTATTATTATACTAATAACTTGTATTCTTTGTACAGAAACAGAAAATTAAAATAAGCAAACACATTTTTAAAAGATTTTATTTATTTATTTGAGAGAGAGAGAGAGAGCACATGTTTGTTCAGGAGCAAGGGGAGGGGAAACAGGAGAGGGAGAAGCAGACTCCCTTCTGAGCCGAGTGCCCCAGCCTGGAGTGGGACCTGGGGCTCAGTTCCAGGACCCCGGGATCATAACCTGAGCCAAAGGCAGGCGCTTAACCAACTGAGCCACTCAGGTGCCCTGCAAACATTGTTAAATACCTGTAATCCTAAATATGATGGCTGCAAACAATTTGGCACTTCTCAGAAGTTTTTAGAATTCTGTATTTATATGCTTGTATTCATATGCATACTAACATTTTTAACAAAAGCAGGATCACTTTTTTAAAAGATATTATTTATTTCTTCACGAGAGACACACAGAGAGAGGCAGAGACCTAGGCAGAGGGAGAAGCAGGATCCCTGCAGGGAGCCAGATGCAGAACACTATCCCAGGACGCCGGAATGACCACCTGAGCCAAAGGCAGTCATTCAACCACTGAGCCACCCAGGTGCCCCATAAGCAGGATCACTTTACACACCAGTTTAAAATCTGCTTTTTTACTTAAAAATATATATGAATGTGTTGGCTGTATATCCATGTCCATTAATATAAATCAACGTCATTTTTTAAAGATCTTATCTGCAAGTAATCTCTACACCCAACATGGTGCTCAAACTCACAACCCCAAGATCAAAAATCACATGCTCCACCAACTGAGCCAGCCAGCTGCACCTAAATCAATGTCATTTCTAACTACTGTATGATTCTCATTGTAGAGATGTGCCCTAATTCAATGAGGCACCTCCTGTTGATATTTAACTTGTTTCAATTTTTTTGTTATTTACAAAAACACTCCAATCAACATCTTTATATACATACATCTGTACAATCTCCTGAAACTTTCCTTAATATAAAATAGTTCAAGTGGATTTGTTTGGTTAGAAGACATGAGACATATGATCAGAGTATTTTGCACAAATGTGGATCCCATATATACTTCCATGGTACTATATCTGTATGATGTGCCAGTTTCTCCATACTCTGGGTACTAGCACTCTCTTTAAATTATCTCAGTTTCTCCTTAACTGACTGATTTTCTCCTAATTTTCCATCCATGTGGCAACTCAAACAAAAGTCGTATGGGCTATAGCTCCCTTTAGACCAGATACTGCATCTGTGACTGTCCGTGACCAGATGTTTCATTTCAGAGAGCATTATTTTCAGGCTGACCTTTTTCTTCCTCTCTGTCTTTGTAGCTTGCTAAAATATTTGTATTGAGCATCTGTTATTCCTCTACCAGCTGGGATGAGTCCAGAAGTATGGCTTCCCTTCCCTATTTAAAGCTATCAAATATACCATTACCAGGTTTAACCCAAAGAGTTTACTGAATATTCATCTTTGGTCAAATAGTGCAGACATACCTGCTAAAAGAAATTGACAGTTTAGTAAATTATTTGAGGGCCTTATACTGATTCAGGCTTTGCCATATGCTATTTGCTTTTTGTTCAGGGGAAATATTATTCGTTCACCTATCCATTTATTTATTCACTTACACATCCATATACCAAGGAGAATCAAGCTATAAGTCTCTTGACTCTCCTACGTGAGATATTTTGATAGAGTCATCCTTAGTAAAGATTTTTTTAAATGTTAAGTAGTTTACCAAGAAGAACAAATGAAAAATGGATATGTATTCATGTGATAAGCCTAAGTGATCCATGACAAAATATTTTAATGATTTTTTAATGAAAGTAAAATTGTTTATTATAGGAATTTCCTCAAATATTTACAAAAGCAAAAAATTTTAAAAAATCATCTGGAATATATAGAACTCACAGGTAATTAACAGTTATATATTTATTTCTATTTTCTGAATCTTTACCTTCAACAAATCCCAAATAATAGCCATGAAAGAATTACTTCCAAAAGGGGCTTCAGGATGCAATTGAAACGTCTTTAAACCAGTTGTTTACATAAAATGAATGCTAATTAATCACTAGGAAGGAAGACCAGTGGACATCTGAGCGATATTTAAAAAGAGACAGAGAGAAAAAGAAAAAGGAAAGAAGGTAAGACCGGGGAGAACTGGAGAAGAAATAGACTGGGATAGTTACACGCAAAAGAATGGAAATCACTGGTGGTTTATAAAAGCAAAAAGGAGAATATAGGAGAAAGGGAGACATGGGACCAGTGCCCCAGAAGATCCACTTATTAAGCAGGACTCTTTTAAAGGTTCCAAGGGATAAAAATTCAGTGTGAGGCAGGATACACAAAAGAGAGAGGGGTTATTTGGATGGCTGTGTACTGGTGTATTTCTAGTAACTAAAGAAAAGATTAAACAACTAAATCCATGCAGAGTTAAGCTTTGCCTCATGAACAATAGGAACCAGGGATTCAAATACCACTAAAGTTTTTTTAGTGCATCTCATGTCTTTGTTTTTCTCTGTGTATCCCATGTGCCATATCCCACTAGTGACTGTCTGGCACCATGTGATAGAAAACATGACTGCCAAGCATTAGCAAGTTTCCCACCCCAAGCCTCCCACAACCTGAAAGAGACTTATTCCCTCTCCTCAATTCTAGGAAAAATCTCAAGAATTACTTTGATTTACCCACTTTGAATGATTTGTGCACACCTGAACCCATCACCTGTGGTGAGATAGGTAATGTCAAGTAAGAACATGGTGACTCTCTCGAGAACTGCATGTTTAGAGTGAAAGAAAAAGGAGTTCCCAAGAGAATGCAACTGTTTCCAGAAGGTCTTGGACAAACTACAGTTCTACAGATGTATACTACTGCTCTCAAAGCAGCACAAATGCAAACCATTTGGAAGAAGTTTGAGAGATAACAACAGATCATTGTAGGTCCCAGTTTCTCTAGAAAGTATAAAGCAAGCAGCTCCCCCATGGGTCACTCTCTCCACTAGTGCCTGTTTGGTTTGGGGGTTTCATTCAAATCCTGGAATATCCCCCACAATGATGGCATAATCCCAGGAAATATCACGCACCAAGAAAGTTAGATTCCTCCAAGGCCAATTTAAGCATTTTCTTACTCAGAAGTCTCACAAATCTTAAACTTTGGAAACTGAATTTCTAATATTCCATAGTTCATGAGCAAGCCAGATGAGGAAAGGCCATCTATGAGGCAAGGGGGATTGGGAGAGGGTGGCACCATGATGGAATGGAAGCGCCCTTCTCTTGAGCAGTTTAAATACCATGCCCAACAGAGCTACTTAAGGAGAGATGGGAGAATGAGTGGGGAGTCAGTAGACATTGGAGAGGAAGGCAACCAGCCTGTGAGTTGGTCTTAACTCTGGAACGAGAGGGCCTGGTTTTTAGTGTAATGGTTCCAGAAACATTTCATTTACTCTCAGAAAATACCATGCACACAAACCTTTTTTTTCTTTCTTTCTTTCTTTTCTCCTTTTTCTCAATCTCAGACTGGTCACCTTCGTTTTCCCTTCATTTACTTAATACTCTTTGAGTGAATGAAGAGACATTTTTCTTCAAAGACATTCCAATTGTGTTACCCAACTTTGAAAAGATAAATCATCATTCTAGTCTATCTGTCCTGCTGGATTAAAAGCTTCATGATAGCCACGTATCTGTTATAGTTTTATGCTACACCCTCCTCCTTTTCTAGACCCTTGGTGAAGTATGGCTAGTAGGGCTCAGTAAATATTTGTTAAATTGAATCATCATATAATCATAAAATACTTCAACCTAAAAACAATGCCCACAATTAAAGGAGGTTTACAACACATTCTATAATAAAATTTTTGCTAATCCACCCTTTCAGTCACCTTTTAAATCTTACTCAGTCCACTTCAACCTGTATTTATTGAGTGGCCTACCCTGTACAAATCATTATGCTAGGCATCCACAGCACAGGTTCAGTAAAATTCTCCCTACAGCTCTGAAAAGATGGATGCTCATAAAGAAAAGTTAGACTGCTGTAGAAAAAAAGAGTAGGCAAGCTCAAACTTAACCATTATTTGCTGTCAAGCTGTGGGGAATGAAGCTGACAGCTTCAGGCTAGCTCAGATCCCAGCCCCCTTCAGCAACTCTTGCAGCATCAAGAAACACAACAGGCTAAACCCAGCATTTTGCTGCTGCTGTTGCTGTTTTAAGAACAAGCAGAGTGAGTCAGAAGGGCCAATTTTTTTTTCCTCCAGTGTGTTCTCCAGAGAAGGGCATGGAGAGAGTTACTCCATTTGAAGAGTCACAATTAATGTGAAGCCATTGCCATATGTTAACTAGATTATTCAGGAACCATTTTATAGGCCACTTAAAACTACGATGCTCTTAATTGCACATTTGGACAGTTAACAACATGGTCTAGTTTGCACGCGCGCGCGAGTGTGTGTGCACACGCGATTCCCTTTTTTGTGAATTTAAAGGTTCTTTTTTCATTTGGCAAAAGCAAGTTCTATTTTGTTTTTTTCATTCACAGACGTATGTGCTGCCAAAGAGCAAAAGAGGGGATCCTTTCCCTTCTCTCAGATATCACGCTCCCAAGGTGGAAAAATTTCAGGGAAAAAGTAGCAAAGCCTAAACTTCCCAGGTCATCCAACTCCAGAAATGCCATGAGATTGAATTTTTGCTTCTTAGTCATCCTGGGAATGAGTGGGTATGACACAAGCTATAACATTAGGGGGAAAGATACAATAGTCAATAGACCTGTCACAGGTTTTCATCAGCCGTGATAGTCATGGGACCTGGGGAACAGCAAACAGAACTGACAATCTGGCCACAACTCATTTCTAGGTTCTGGCACCACCACTCTCCCCGCCCCCCCCAGGGCCTGGCCCTCTTTGCCTCCATTATGTACAAAGAGTCAACAATTCTTACAACCTCTCCTCCCCACGCATGTTCGGTGTGCAAAAAGGTGATCATCTTCTCCCATCCTTCCATCAGAAAACATAAAGAATGTCAAATACTAGTTAGAAGTTGAGATTTACATAAACATATATGTATATATTATTTATATATGTATACACAGATTCTGTACGTATATATATACATACATACTATGTCGATGTCTAAGATGTGTGTGTAAGCTGTACGTGTGTATTTGTAGGCCTATAAACATTTTCTTTCTGATTAGACTGTGGACTGAGAGAAGCCCCTGAATAAGCCCTTGACTACACTGATGCTTTATTCCTTCACGCTATTCTTTTTTTTTTTTTTCTCTTCAGTTTCCTGCTTATTCTTTCCCTCTCTAAGCTCTAGTCATTCTAGCTGACTAAACTGAAACCACGCCAGGGATTTGAACACGTGCTTCTTTTTCTTTTTTTGGATTTTTATTTATTTATTTGAGAGAGAGATCATGAGCAGTGGGAGGGGCCGAGGGAGAAGCAGACTCCCCTGAGCCAGGAGTCCAATTTGGGACTCAGTCCCAGGATTGATCCCTGGGATTAAGACCTGAGCTGAAGGCAGATGCTTAACCAACTGAGCTGCCCAGGCGCCTCACATGTGCTTCTTTTTAACTGGAAGGACCTCCTTCCCACCCCCTGCCACCAACCTTTGCTTAATTATTTACTATTCTCTTCATCATTACCTCACACTATTTCCTCAAGAAGCTTCCTCTGCATCCCTCAGACTATTTTTTTTGGTCTGGGAATTTCTTTTTACATGCTTTCCTCAGATGTCAATTGAGCCTTAAGAATGAGACACTCGAAAGCTTTAGTAAGCTCAAGTAGATGGTAGTACTTGTCAACTGTGGGCTTTACCATAGAGCCATCTGACTGAGCCATCTTATGGCCAATGCCAGATATCAGCATCCTTAAGTAATCTGTCTGGACTGATCAGGTCTCCCAGAGGAGAGTCTTCCAGGTTCCTGCCTAAAATGTAGAGGTCTAGCTGCCAGCATTCTGGAAACCATACAGACTAAGACTAATAGGAGTCTTAGCGTTTAATACATAAGTATTTGCTCTACCCTTCCATTTTCAGTAAGGACCTGTATTTGTTTCCTATTGCTGGTCTAACAAGTGGCCACATACTTAGTGGCTTAACAGAATATGAATTGATTATCTTATAGTTCTAGAGTTCAGAATCTGAAAGGATTCCACAGAAATAAAATCAAGTTGTCAGCAGGGCTGAGGTTTTTGTGTTTTGGGTTTTTTGTTCGTTTGTTTGTTTGAGCCTTTAGGGAGAATCCATTTCCAAATCTGCCCTTTCTGGCTTCTAGAGGCTACCCACACTACTTGCTCGTGCCCTCTTCCTCCATCTTCAAAGTCAACACCAGTAGTCAAGTCCTTCTCATGCTCCCTACTTCTGACATTTCCTCTTCTGCCTCCCTCTTCCCCTTACAAGGACACTGCGATTGCATTGGGTCTGCTCAGCTTCTCCAGAATAACTTCCCATTTCAAAGTCCACTGATTAGCAGCCTTAATTCCCTTTTGCCATGTAACCTAATATATTGATGGGTTCTAGGAATTAGGATGTAGTCACCTTTGGTGGCCATTATTTTGCCTACCATGTCATCTCAGTGCTCAATTGTCCCTAGGTTCTAGGGTGACAACAAGTTTAGGAACTCTTGGTTTCATCCTCTTTATAAACTAAATCTATTTTCTCTGTGCTGGATGTAACAGGGTGGCAATTAATAACTAGGAAGACTAGGGAATCTGTTTTGAAGGTCTAACCACAGTAGTTCTTTTTTTTTTTTAATTTTTATTTATTTATGAAAGTCACAGAGAGAGAGAGAGAGAGAGAGAGAGAGAGAGGCACAGAGACATAGGCAGAGGGAGAAGCAGGCTCCATGCACCGGGAGCCCGATGTGGGACTCGATCCTGGGTCTCCAGGATCGTGCCCTGGGCCAAAGGCAGGCGCCAAACCGCTGCGCCACCCAGGGATCCCCTAACCACAGTAGTTCTTAAAGAGAATTTCTATGAATACTCCTGTTTTTATCTCTACCTCACTGCCCACCCTCAGCATCCATAAATGCCTAGAATATATACCAGACATACCAACTCCTGAAACTTTGGAAAAGATCTGAATTATACCAGTACTTTGGGTTGCTTCTTGTCTTTCTTTCAGGTTAGGATTCAGCTTTCTCAGGTGTCTTTAAGTCAATTTCCACTCATGTATTTTCCTTCCAGCTTCCAAAATTTCATTCCTGTTCTCTTCTCTTCTGTTCTCTTTGTCCTTGTGGGTTTATTATACCTTTGTGGTAGATTGATTTCATAAATATCTCTAATTTCTTCCTCCTTATATTCATGCTCCTCACAATGTAAACTTGCAACTCCTCTGATTAAGAGATGGAGCCAATTTTCCCATCTCTTAAATCTAGACAGGACTCATGACTTGCTTGGACCAATAGAATGAAGCAGAAGTAACAATGTGTCAATTCTAAAGGTAGACCTCAAGAGACCTTATACATTTCCATTCACTTTCTTGGGGCCCCCTCCTTTTCCATATGAACAAACTCAGTCTGGCCTGATGGAGTATGGTAGCCTGAGTCAGCCCAGCGGTCCCAGTGGAGGCCCCAGAGATGAGAAAACCCAGCCAAGATGAGGAGAGCTGAATTTGAATTGCAGTTGACTGAGGGAGGCCTACTGAAACCAGCAAACCAGCTTTCTGAGCCTAGGTCACTGCGCTATCCTCAAGAATCATGAGCTAAATAATCAGTTGTCATTTTAAGCCACTACATTTTGTGGCATTTTGTTATGCCACAAAAACTAACTCATATAGCCTTTTAAAACCCCATTTATTGTTATTAAGTGGGAATTTAGGGACTGAAACTTAGACATGTATGTTCACGTATGTTCCTCCATCTTTACCTGGAACTCTTGATTGATTGCTTTCTCCATATGAGACCTTGTCAATAGGGAACCATAGAGCTATGCACAGATATCACATCAAAACTTAGTGTTTTAAATGTATCTATTTATTTTTTCATCCATTCACTTGATTTTGACAAAATAATAAGTGTCCAAGGTACAGCAGACAAAGCTTTTGCTCTATGAAGATTCCTGTTAGTCAAGGAAGCAGTCACTATCATGATACTCAAACTCCATGTGAAACATATTTTTACTCTTGATTCTTGCAAAGAGGAAATACTATGTCTCTCTTTATCTTACCCTCCAATTGTACTCTCTCATAGTATTCTTAAATAGGAAGTCCTTGAGGATCTTTAGCCACAGGTTAGTATACAAAACAATTTTGAGATGTGACTAGTTAGCAACATTAAAATCAGTTCTACTGACATATTTTGTTTTGCTAATTTTACATAAATGGCCCATTTAAAGTTGTCTATAAATAGCCCATCTAAAATGGAGTAAATCTTTCTAAACTAGCAGTACATAGTCAACAGTCCAATGCTTCAGATCAAAATAGTAAGTATTAAGACCTAACATCTTAATTTATATTTCCTAATATGTACAATGCCTTGTTTTGTTGGCATTCATTAATTGAATTTATTTTTATCAACTCTTAATTATCTGCATAGTTATTTATTTTTCAAGTTTGAGCATAAAAGAACTTATTTGAACTATTGTAATGAGTCATTCAACAGAACAGGCCTTTCATATACTTGAAGGAAGATTGTTATGTCTTTGGCTCTGATTGTCAAACTGAAGCAGGATATAGCTCTAATCAATACAATAATTATTGTATCCCATCCTAATTATGAGGCCAGGAATATAATCATCGTTACACAAAAACTTTTAATAATTTTTCTCAGCACATAGTTTTTGTTAACTCAGTTATAATTAAATGTGCATATTTTAGCCCTAAATTCAGTGATGATAGCTGATTCACAGTCTTTGTGAGCAACATAAAGGATTTCTGAGAAATATATAGCAAACAATAAGAGTAAAAGGATGTAATCATCTTATGACTTTGGTTGCTAATGGACTTGACATTTCTCTTGCAGCCACCAATGTTCATTATGATTTCCTAGATAAACCAAAAACCATTATCTTGGATGTAACAACTTTATAGAACACATGAAAGATATACAACATGGAAAACAGGAAAGAACTAAGTCCCAGCAAGAATACATGCTAAAATGGTAAAGATAGGGGTGCCTGGGTGGCTCAGTCAGTTAAATGTCTGCCATAGGCTCAGATCATGATCTCAGAGTCCTGGGATTGAGCCCCTGCATTTGCATCAGGCTTTGTGCTCAGTCTGCTGCTCCCTCTGCCCCACTTTCCCTACCTACTCCCCCTGCTTGTGCTCTCTCTGTCTCTCATAAATAAATAAATAAATAAATAAATAAATCAATCAATCAATCAATCAATCAATCTTTTTTTTAAATGGTAAAGGTAGGATATAATAAGAGCCTAAAGAAGAAACTGATGAATAATAATGAAAGCTAGTATTTTATTCACTCTCAACAATCCTAGGAGATAGTTATTATCTTCATTTTATAGATAAGGTAACTGAGAAGCAAAGAGGTTTTATGACTTTCTTAATATTATATAGCCCAAAGGAGGTAGAGTTGGGACTCATACTCAGGCAGTCTCTTTCCACAACTCAGGCTCTTAACACTATATTACATTGGTGAAGATTCCACTCCAAAATGAAGCTGTATGCACATTGCTTTCCATGGAATTTGACCTGCTCTAATCCAGCATCCTCTATTTGTCCTAAAAATGCCCTACCTGACATGAAGATGATTGTATTGGTGTGAGCAAATATGTATGTGAAATTATATCTTCTTTAAAAAATTCTTTGTCTTGGTGATTTTATCAAATCTACTTTCTGGAGGCTGCTTTTCACCTTTTACTTTTATCTGACTTAATTTTCAGAAAATACCAATGTTAGTGGCCTATTTAACTAATTAGTGGAAGAGTGATATGTTTTCATGATTATTGCCGTAGTCATAATCCCTTTTATGCTGTACAGGTGTGTAATCAATGCACTTTTTAAATTCTATGGAGTGTGGTCCTCCTTCTAATTGCCGCAAATTGGGTGCACTAATCACTTTGATTTGTTGGCCAACATATTTATAGATTTCTACCAGGTGTTCTACCCAGAAGATAATTGCTTAACAGTACAGAGTATTTCAACATTGTTGATTGTAAAACAAATCCAATGGTGACTTCAAATGCTGGCTTCATTGTTCATTCACTCATTCATTCATTTACTCATTCCAAAGAAATACATTGTGCATCATCTCTGTGCCAGTCATTGAACGAGACAGTGGGAAAATAAAAGGCACAAAATACACTTCCTGCCTCCAAATCTCACAGTCTAATGAATATTCTAATGAAATAAGCTATTTTATAAGCCATGAGAATAAAAGGGATACATAAAATTTTCCACAAGATCCCAAAGGAGTGGATGACTAACTGCTTTGGAGTGATGAAATCAGAGTCAAAAAGGAGATAATGACACTTGATCTAAATCTAGAAGAATATGTAGGAATTTGCCAGTTGTAGGGAATGGTGAAGGTCCTGGGAACATCAGCACATTTTATGTGGTTGACACATAGGGTACACATGGAGGAAGGGCCTGGACATAAAGCTGTGTCATTAGAATAGATTCAAACTGTGAATGATATTTTACTTAAGGGGAAAAAAACTTAAACTTTTTTTCTTATTAACAGTAGAGAAGCATGAAAAAGTTCTAATCAGATAAAATACATATCCCCTTGCTTGGGATTTTCTGTGTATAAGTCTGTCTCCTTGCCTAGACTTGTCATAGGGGCCTTCACTACAAAGTTGAGTGGATCTTGAAAGATTGGGTTAATAAATTAATGTTCTTTAAAAGATAACTCGGTCAGCAATGCAAACCATGGATTTGATTAAGGGTCAGTTGGAAGGCAAGGAGACCATTTGGAAAATGTGTATTTATGCAGCTATGACATAATGGGAGACTAAGCAAATTCATGTCAATAAGAACCAAAATGTGAAGCCGTCTAAGCACTGTAGGGAAATGGGCCACCAACCACTTCATTGATTGATCTCATAGAATCCTGTGAATAGCTCTGAAGAAAACCTTCCAGCCGGGGCTCATATAGTGCCAGTTACCTCACTTATTGAGGGGAGGGCACTCACCTGTTCTGCCACCATCTCCTCGGCTGCCCCATAATCTTGTTTGGGGCTGATGCTGCCAAACTTCTTATAAATTAAGCGATACACACAGATCTTCTTTGAACTTAAAGTTGTGTCCCTTGTCATGACCCATATTTTTTATCACTTAGGTGTATAACCACATCACTTCGATGTGAAGTCTATCTGAACTGTTGAAATTCAATGTCTTTTAACCTGGTCTGACAATGATGACTTCCAACATCAGCAAAATTCTGTAGCAGCAATAGCAGCAATAATATTAGGCAAAAAAGCTTATAAATAAGAGAAAGGCTGTGACAACACATGGAGAAAGTAGATGAGAAGCTACAGAGGGGGCTCGGTGCTCATTTAAATAACATGCTTTATGGTCCAAGCAGGAACCTCTGATGGCCCCAAAGAATTAAGGAATAAATGGAACCATTGCAAGGAAAGTGCTTAGAGAATGTAAGAGACCAATATTAAAAGCCATTATGAAAGGAAAACTACCCCTTTACTATAATACTACTAGCACTATATATTTATAAAAATGAACAGCCATTGTTCTTTACCTGATTCTTGGAAGCACCTTTTAAACAAAAAGCAATAGAAACATTTAAAAAAAAAAAAAGGTGCTACTTTCAATCTAGAGTTCTTCCTATGGACTTGAATAATTCTCAATTAAAACTTTTTTCCTCCCCAAACTCAAACCAAGAGTTTAAACGATTTTTCCTCACCATCCTTAGCTCAAAGAGCCTCAAAATTATACCAATACCAGGTATCTTGCCAATGACAGGATTTTCCTAAGTGTGAAAATAACCAAACATTAACGAGTGAATGTCTTTCCATTTTAAGCACGAACATGATTAATTTCCACATCACATCCTCACAAACAAAAGCACAATCAATATTAGACCACTGTACTGAGACAGAGGGAAACATTTGAAAAATCATCAAGCTATGAACAGAAAGAAGAAACAAAGAGAAAAGAGCTGGTCTTGGTGGAAGAGGAGTTTGGCCTTGAGCAATGCTGTTTTTGATGGAAGGAAAGCACTCTCTTGGTAAATTGCCTTTCCTCATTCTCTATTCAGTTTTAGGTTTTATTGTAACACAATACAAAATAAAAATTGAAATGCTTAACACCTATAAAAATAAGTCTTTAGTTTGCATTTTGAGACATTAAATAAATGAGAGCACAGCAAAATAATTCCATTCAAAATTGCAACTTTGATAGAGGACTGTCATGATAGAAGTTTCCATTCATTTCTTGTTCCTGAGGTCTACAGCTTGGTATTGCCCTCATTGGAACCACACTCATAAAGCTTCATAGAAAACAAGACATAAAAAAAAAAAAAAAAAGAAGAAGAAGAAAAGAAAACAAAAGAAAACAAGACATCTTCATATTTAAAACCTAAAACTCACTTACCTAAATATGCACACTGTGACAATCATAAAGTTACTTAAGTTGATGAATAAAAACAGGAGTATACATCTGTTCTAATTGGCATTTCTATCTCACCCAGCTCATTTGTGAAGACTGACTAGCTGTGGTTTGCCAACAGACTCACATACCAGAGGTTGGGCCAGGGTGACACTGAATAACCTTCTTCTCAAAGGAATCGGCAGCACATTGAGTTTGAACAAAAGTCCAGAAGTACATTAACAGATTTTCTTACGAAGGCCCAGCAGAAAAGCATATTGTTTCTCATTGCTTATTGGCATCAATCCATAACGACGCCTTTAATGATTGTTTTGGTGAAAGATCACATTCATCAGCCCACACATTGGTTGTGAATTTTTTGTTTTTCCAGTGAATCAGTTGATATGGAAATGTTCTTTCATTTAAGTAGCTCTATGTCAACACTGTCCTTTTAAAAATATTAAGTACTCACACATATCATCTCTCTCTCCCCCTTTCACACACGCACACACACACACACTTAAATGTTCTGTGTGTCTGTGTCTGTATATTTGAGAAAGATGTTTTTCTGAGTGAGATGAGGGTGTGACGTTGAATTAGAGCTGTCAAACAAGTGGTGGGATATTTGGCTTTAGAGTCAAGGTGAGAGGTTCAGTAGGGAGACAGAGGTAGGGAGAGACTCAGTAGGGAGTCATCTGCATAGAATTAACAATTGACAATATGTTAGTGAGTGAAAACATAAAGGGAGGAGAGAGCGCCTTGGAGGTGCCATTATTCTATATTTTGTCTTTAGTTTAAATAAACAAATTCAGTTAATGATATAGCGAGCATTCATCTTCCTTTTCTCTTAGAAGGAGGGGAGGTTGTTCATTTGTTTTTATTTTTGCCTGCCTAGTATCCAATCTCATTTGAGGATCAGGTGGGATAACACTTCTCCTTTCCACAGTGAGCACACCTGCTGACTCCAATCTGTGCCAATAAAAGTCAGTCCAAAGACGTGCTATCAGCAAAGATCACCCACTTTTAGCTGTAGCTGCTAAGCTGGAGGACTGTGTAAGTCTGAAGCTGTTTCTTAGTCTCATCATCTCTGCCTCTTAGGGGAGAGCTTGACTTGGGATGATGTTAACACCAAAGGAAAAAGTTCAGAGAGGTGAAGAGATGGCTTCTTGGGGGCATCACTTGGTCTATCAGATCAAGTTGTGCCCAAAACTGAAACTACCTCTGGACTTTTCACTTGTAACTGAAAAAATTCTGGTTAATACACATACTTGTGGAAAGAGCATCAGAATAAGAGGAAAATAAATGTTAGTCATAAATTCCTAGCTGCTTAAAGAATGGAACATTTTCTTTACAAAATGCAAGATTTCCACAAATTATTATTGTATGGTTTTGTCAGTTTGCTTGCCCGAGGTATAAGCATCAGTCTTCCCAGATCAGAGCTAAAAAGACACGAACATTCCAAATTTTGGAGACGTGACAGAAGATTGCATCTTCTGAGAGAAGCAAAGGAAACAATAAATTGGTGATCTCCTGTAATGACCTTTCCTTTCGCAAAATGACTGCCTCTCAGTGGCTGCCATCCAGCAAGCAATCATGGTTAGTCAATGTCTCCTCAAATCTTTAAGACTTATTTAAAATACATGCAGAATTTTTTTTGCAATTGTCAATTTCACAATTAGATTGAAAGATTCTCAATCTATCAACCTACCCAGTCTCTCGGCAAAATTCATACTCTATTTAAAAAGTAAAGTAATGGATAAGAAATTGGAACTTTTTTGGTGCTTGTAATATATATATATATATTAGTCCACAGGCCCTGCCAACAATTTAGAACCATTAGGACCCAGAATAAGAATTGCTGTCATATAATGAGCCCTACTGTGTGCCAGACACTATGCTAAGTGCTTTAATCCCCCCAAATTAAGGATATATGGAATATCCTTATCCCATTATACAAGTATAAAAAATGAGACTTGGATAAATTGAGTAATTTGCCTAGATCATTGAGCAGCGATATTAGAAGCCACATCATCAAATGCTAAATCCCAGACCGATGTTCTTAACCACTGTGTTATATTGCCTCTAGTGAACATGTCTACCTGAGGGACTAGGAAATGACCACCTTTACTACTGGGACTTGGTTTGCAAGGCTTTCCCCAGGATTTAGGCAAACAGCAGAAAACATGGGAAGAGAAATTTAGAATGTTTTCCAAATAAATTATTGGTGCTTAAGACGTTGTCAAAAGAGAATGATGAGCACAGAACTCATCGCCTGGAGTACAGGGTCATCTTTACTTCAACACATAAATAGTACAAGAATTAGTTATTCCCTTGTTTTCTGCCCCAAGAGGCTATGAAGTTCTGAAAGAGAGCCTGTATTCTATCCATCTCAGAATCTCTTGAACCTGCCTAAACAGCTTCCACAAAGTTGTTTAATATAGTTTTGTTGACTAAGTGGATATACCCATTAAGAGATCCCTCTGTAGATTGTTCATGGCAGATTCCCCTCAAACAAGAGTGAGTCAGTGGAAATTTTCCTTGCCATGAGGCCCTAAGAACAGACTTTTCAGGCAGTCAAAGCTATGATACCATGTGGTTTTGAGTAAGTTTACTTATCTGATGCAATGCCAAATGAATGATTTTTTTTTAGATTAGGAAAGTGAGACCTGATCACTGTAGGAAACAAAAATAAAAAGAATGAAGAATTTTTAAATCACCCATAATCTTACTAACCAGAAATATGCATAGTTAACATTTTAATGTTTTCCTTGCAATCTTTTTCATATATACATTCATACAATGATATGTATATGCTTATAAAACTTATTTTCTCTTAACATTATATTCTGAGCTTTTTTCATACATTTACAAAATAACTGGAAACAATTTTAGTAACTGCATTAAATTCTATCACGTGGTACCTCAGAACACAATCTCTCAGCAACAATAATAATCAACATTTAATGAGAATCTACCTACATACAAGGCACCAATGCTAAGCTCTGGAGTGGTATGTTGAAGATATTATGGGCATGGAGCTTATAATTCCCTCTTATTGAACATTTTGGTTGTTTGCGATGTTTTACTGCTTTAAGAAACAGTTTTATGACTGTCTTTCTAAAAATCTTTCTAGGAGCACCTGGGTGGCTCAGTGGTTGAGCATCTGCCTTTAGCTCAGGTCATGATCCCAGGGTCCTAGGATTGAGTCCCACATCAGGCTCCCTGTGCCTATGTCTCTGCCTCTCTCTCTTGGTCTCTCATGAATAAATAAATAAAATCACTTAAAAAATCATCCTAGAAGCTTTTTAATAATTATAATCTAGGTTAATAAAGAATACATTTTCTTATCACAAGTACATACTTTCCTACTTATGTGTGTGGGTTTGTATATGTATATGTGCAAGCATACACACACACATATATAAAAATAAAATAATGAAACAAAACCTCTATAAAATAATATCAATCCTTTCTCTATACAATGTATTCTTATTTTTCTATTCTGTAGTAGTGTGGGCTTTTAAAATTTCTTTTTTCAAAATGACTGATCTTGACCAATGACACTGATTTATCCCAGTAATAAGTAAGGATCCTCAATGAAAAGCACTGTCTTAGAGCATGGTGAAGCATCATGGTTTCACTGGAGGATCTAAGGACTCTAGCACCTACTAAGCATCAAACTCAGTTATTAGCTATAGAGGAAGCATGGAGCTTTCTGGAAAAAAAAAACAAAAGACTCCAGCAAAATCTTTAAAAAGCAGTTGTTAGGAAGATTGTTACCATCAGTCAAAGAAGCCACTAGAAGCAAATGCTGTCTCTCAAAGCTGTCACAGATAATAGGATCAGCCAAAGGGAGGAGTCCTTGATAGAAGAATGTGGCCAGGAGCCTTCACCGTCAGGATCTCTTCTGCTGAGAGAAACTGCCAAGAGCAACTGAGGCATACCTGCCATGACTTGAGGTTAACAGGATAGTGAGATTTAAATGCCCAGAAGCCTTTAGCTTTCTTCCTCTTTACAGGCCTCATCATCTTTGAAATGAGGGCAATTGTTGAGTTTCTCAACACAGTCCTCACCAGGAGGAAGAATAACACTTTTCTGCCTGGAAATCCAATAGGGTTAAAGGCCAAGTAAATCATGGAGACACTGAGTTGTCAGCCTTTTGATTTCCTGTGGCCCACAGAAGCGGGTAATAGGTTGCAATTTGTAGTGAGAGTCTCACAGTGAATACAAGAGTGAGCAGTTGGCTGCTTTAACTAATAGAAAAAGATAGGGCAGTGGATGAGTGAGGATTACTGGAGGAGATGGGGGGCTAAATACTTTAGGGTCTGAAGTAAAACAGATGAAGAGTATAGCATTTCAAAAGTCAGACACCTAGAGCAATCACCTGTCCTGTTTTGCCTGGAAGTGTCTTCATTTTAACACTGAAAGTCCTACATCCCAGGAAACCCTTAAGTCTTGAGAAAACTGGGACAAATGGTCACCCTGAGTCTGCTTCCAGTTAGTTTGCAGCTTACTGACTGTGTCACCTATTTACTCAATGTCTCTGAGTCATTTGCTCTGCATCCTCATCTATAAAATGGAGGGAATAGTGCTTACCTATCATCAGTCAAAGGAGATCATAAGTACTTTTTAGTGTTCTAGTCCTACACAGATGCAGGGGCTTGCCTCAGAATCACACACCTAAGAAAAGAATGCAGAAAGCCGCCTGAGGGATACATCATTAGGCAGTAGTAGGTGCAGAAGGATTAATAGTACTCAGGTTCAAGCACCCATAGCAGCCTCTTGCACTCTTGATAAGTTAGAAGTGAGTTGGACAGTACAAAAATGGCCTGCGGATCAAGCTTTCAAAAACAGGGGAAGACTAAAAAGAAGAGTAAGTTTATCTATTTTTAAAAAAGATTTATTTATTTGAGAGAGAGTGCACATGAGTGTGGAGAGGCACAGAGGGAGCAAATCTTCAAGCAGACTCCTCACTAAGTGGGGGGCGATTTTAGGACCTATGAGATCGTGATCTGGGCCGAAACGCAGGTGCATGCTCAATGGACCAAGTCACCCAGGAGCCCCATCAGGTAAGTCTAGTATAATTTTGTGCCATTATCCCAAAATCTGTGAAGATGAGCAAACTATCCAACTTGTTTTGCCTTAAAAATGGAACAAAAATTGTGGGTAATTTCATTAGATGTCACTTGTCAAGCATAAAGAAAGTGATCTTATTCCAAGGGAGATATTACAGACAATTCACATTGTCTTTCTCATTGTGGAAGTAGCTTCTTGCCTTGCTTAGACTTAGAAAGACAGAAAGACATATTTTTATATGAATAGTTTAACTCAGATTTATATACTTCAACCACATTAATGGCCCTTGTTTTCACTATTGAGATAGGCCATGACCAGCCCTTTGAATGCTTCTATTTCTACTTCTTGCCACCAATATTTTTATACCATGACTAGAAAAATGATTCAAAACCAACTCCAACTTCCTAAAGTGTTAAGAATGTTCTTTCAAAGTCTTATGCCCCAACTTTTTAGAACTATGGCTTAAGAAGAACTCTTTAAGGATAATGTCAGAAGAAGCTATGGCATTAATTATGAAGGGTTAGCAGTGGTGAAATGTAAGCCATTACATAAAGACTATGGTCAGGGATGAAGGCTGAAAAGAATCAATGAAGAGAAAAAGTGAACCTATCAGCCACTCTATGGCCAACAGATTTTCCAGCCCGGTGGTGCACAACTCCTAGGAAAAGAATTAGGATCTTAAACTGTACCTTAGGCAAGAAAAGAAAAGAATAGAAATAATATCTTAACATGAAAACTGGAAGAACATCAAATTTAGGAAAAAAATAAAACCACAACCAAAAAATTCCCACTATTTCAAGTAAGGGAAATCATATTTTGCCCCTTGTCCTCTGTGCCAGGCACTGAATCAGCCACTGTCCTTACAGGAATTTCATAGGATAGGTATTCGAACTCATAGTGAGTCTTCAGAGGATAAAAAAATGAAGTTTACACAGGTGTTAAATGACTCTTGGGCTTTGAACCAGTTTGGTCTATCTCCAAAGTACATATATAATTCAAAGTTATAATCAGTTAAGATCAGCTCTTTTCAAAATTTGATTTGCATAAGATTTGTATTTCTTAGGACTTGAATATGATGATTCAAAACTTGACTTTTGCTGAGCTTCTAAAGCAAGTGCCAGCGATGTCCCTCAGGCACACATCCCAAACTGTGAGTATTCATTCATAGCAGATAAACCCAATTTCCCAACAGGTTATAGGCCACATCAGAATCAGTTGTCTGATCTTTGCCAATTAGACAGTGAGTATCAATTTTGGGAAGAGTCAGCCTGGTTTGTATCTCCTCCCCACAAGTTGTGGGACCTAGCCAAGTCATACAGTTTCCTCAGCTGAAAAATGAGAATAATAACAACATCTATGTCTAGTTGTATTTGAAGATGAAATGAAATGGTATTAAAATAATTAGCGGAGTGCCCGGTGAATTGTACGGTTTTTTTCTGGTTCAGTATGTATAGTCATTTGTAGGGATCCAGAAGTTAGGTCATTTTCAAAGCAATCTGCAAATACTTACATTGAAACAGAAATCCCCAGGACTAGTTCAGGTCGATTTAATTCCAGGAGTTATGAAAAACTACTGAGGTTGCTTGGCTTCACACAAACCAGCAATGCCTGTATGGACCTAGATAAAGATCTCTTCATGTTGGGACTTGGGTATTTGTTTAGACAGACACTACAAGCTAATTATACCCACCTTAGTGGGATGAGCTGGATGGGATGGACCACATAGCAGCTGGCAAAAAGGGGGTGCTGCCATATATCTCCTATCTATCTGTGACTGGGGCTGCTAGCATCTTGCACTTGGCAACCCTTCACTATGTAAGGATCAACATCATGCCATTTACCTTACTTAGTCTGCCTCTTGGAGAACATGGAATAATTCATCAGGGCACTGTTTTAGGGAGTTTGCAGAGCTGAATAAGACAAACAAGGACAGTTCTCCTAAGCAACTCCCATTCCAGTTAAGGGTACAAAGGGATAAAAAATCTGATTTGGGGAATATAGTTAATAATACTGTATTAACTTGATAAGGTGACAGATGGTAACAACACTTATGGTGAGCATCTTGTAATACATATAAATGTTGAGTCACTATGTCGTACTCCTGAAATGAATGTAATATTGTATGTCAAGTATACTGCTGAATATCTTTAAAATACAATTTTGCTTTTTTTAAGATTTTGTTTATTTATTTGAGAGAGAGAGCACGAGTGAGAGGCAGAGGGAGAGGGAGAGGCAGACTCCCCGCTGAGCAGAGCCCAACATGGGACTTGATCCCAGGACCCTGAGATCATGACCTGAGCCTAGGGCAGACACTTAACTAACTGAGCACACCCAGGTACCCCTAAAATATGATTCTGAATAGCAATAAAAGTTATGAAGGAAAGGAAATAAGACATTGAGATAGAGAGCGATGGTGTTGTGCCCAAGATTGCGAATCTGAGAAACCACCAAGGACTGACACCGATGCAAACACACGAGGGTTTATTTACAAGCTCGAGCGTGGGTCCAAGTATACTCCGTACAGCAGAGCAGGGGCTTGGACCCCTAAGTGGGTTACAGCTGGGTTATTTTATGGGCAGGTCTAGGGGATTTTCAGAAGGGGTGGAGGAATTTTTTCCATTCCAATATGGAGGAAAGGGTGGGGGAGTTTCTTAAGATCTGATATGGGATTCCCTGCCTAGGACATTCTGCAGTTTTTCCTGTGAAGTTCAGCTCTTATTCCCAGGGGCCTAAGATGGCTGTACTTGTGCTAATACTAAACTTGAGGTGTAATGGCCTTAATTTTTCTCGGCCTCCACAATGGAAGGGTCTAGAGTCATCTCAGAAGGCAGATCTGGGGGATAATAACTGAGCTGAGATGTAAATGCTGTAGAAAATGAGTGGCGATAAAGGAAGAAAGGGAGGTAAGCATTAAAAGATCAAATTACACAAAAACCACTACAGAAGACCCTGGAGTAACTCAGAGATAGTTAGAGCATTATAAAATAAATGCATTTAAGTATATTCATAGTGAATCATATCATAGATGGAAAGTTAACCATAATGATGTGTCCAGTTGTAAAGTCTTTTGTCCAGACATAGCACTCTGTCTGCCTGCTTATATTTCCTTCCATTTCTGTTAAAGATCAAAATACTGTCCTTGAGTGAAAAGGACTTTTATATCTATAAACCTCTGTATTCTTATCTGTAGAATGGCAATAACAACGCCTTGAGGTGTTCTGTGGGCTTGCGGTGAGGATTAAAAGAGAAAATGTACACAAAATACCTAGCCCACAGGAAGTTGGTCAGCAAAGGTAGCCATCTACAGAGCTTATACATCCAATCCACTTGAGAAAATAATGACAAATTTGTGTGGCTTTGGATAGACATAGGAGAAACTCAGAGTGATGGTTTTTTAATGTTTAAAGAATGTTTATATGGGATTTTTTTTCCCTAGCCCTTACATATCTGAGATCTTAATATCAACAACAATACAAGAACCATAGGACCAAATAAGAAAAAAGAAATCAGATGAGCCCCAGAGGGTCAGGAAAGAAGGGGAAGTGGGGGATAAAAACAAAAACAAAAAACAGTGACATCAAGCCTCCAGAAAAAAAATAATGCAAGTCCCAGAAGGATCTTGATGCTCTCTTGCATCCAGGAAAAGCACCATGTTCCTGAATCACAGTCTCACAGGACTTGTTCCTGAAAGATACATCGGAGGGCCTTACTAGAAAAACTAACAAGTCTGGATTCATGTTTTCCCATATACAACGTTACTTTCCATCTCCTTCAGATTCTTTTGATTTGGATGTTTTATGAACAGAAACATGGCAGAGAATTTTGGTTATTCTTCACTCATTATGCAAAGATCCACTGAGCCCCTCTTCTATGTTAGGTATCATGAGGGGCTCTGAAGTTGGGAGGGCAATGCTTCAGGATGCAAATTCCCAACTGAATGAATCAGCTTACATGGTGCTTGTGCCTGAGATCCCGAGTGAATTGTGAATTAGAAGAAGTGGAATGTTACACCATTGCCTTAAAGTTAATAGTGAATTACCATATTCCCTTTGGAGTGTGAAAAAGGAAGTAAGAAACCTTGTTAATTCGCAGCCTCCCAGAGGAGCTTTGAGAAACCTAGTCAGTTATCTAACAACTTAACATTTTCCAAGGTTGTTTGACATGCAACAACTGTAAATGAGAGCCAGCCTGGGCTACTACTTAATAAAACTAACAGAGCACTGTCAACAAAGATTTATGAATTTAGCATCATCAAAACATGTATTTACAGCAAAAATAAAATTCAAATGAAAAGAAAAAATGCTATTTGGGGCCTAGCAAATATTTTGGTATCATCTATAATTCACATTACAAAAGTCTTAAGAACATTGAGCATATCAAAAAGCAAAACACCCATTCAATAGTGAAATCGATAAAGCATATACCATTTCAACATTATGCATTACAAATGCCTTAGCTTTCTTTCCACTGATCTTTGTGTCTGCATTTTAAATGGCTATATTCTCCACCTGAGTCAGAGTTTGCATTTTTTTTCCAATTAGTCTTTGGTAAACAACAATTTCCCATCTTTGCCACTTATTTTGCTCAAATCCAAACTCGGGTCACTACTAAAATGTACCTGTTTGGGGAGAAAGGGAATCTTACGTGCAAGAGATGTAACAAAAAGATTCATTCCAGGTTTGAATGAGGGAATTATTTACACAAAAACATAACAAGTAATTTCTGAATCTTTGTAACTAAGTCACTCTCATAGAACTTTATGACAAAAGCTGAAGTTCTATGCATGAAGTACATTAGATTTAGTATATGGTATTTCATTTCTCTTGGTCTTTAATAGTGGAGTAAGTATTGCTATCCCCATTTTATAAACAACAAAACTGAAATGCTGAGAGGTTAAGAAAATTTTCCTAGGTCATTTAGCCAGAATTCAAATTCGTGTCTGTCTGGCTCTAAAATCCATATATAATGTACAATGTCATACTAATCATATTGTGTATGGCTCCCTTTCAATCCTCCCCATGTGTTGGCACTATGGCCACTGTGGTCTACCCCATTGTCTACATAGTTTGTGTAAGGTAAAGAACTGGAAGGGAGCCTATAAATAATCTGGTTAAACATCTTATCTCAGACGAATTTATGGCATTTATCTTCAATGCTCAAAGGTAATGATAATACTGAAGATTATAATCTTCTTTTTGCTACATAGTGTATCATTTTAAATGTTGAAAGGAATATTGTGATGTGTTTAGCTCAGAATTCTTTCCATCTCAATTGCGACAGGAACTACATTCAGTCCTCATATTTGTTATTTGGCTTTTCAGCAATTTAGAGGAATCATCAGTTCAAGAGCATTGAGTTTAGTTTTGGACTTCAAAAACTTCAGGAACTCATCTCAATTAGTCAGAAATCTTTTGATTGCAAGTGACTGAAATACAACAGAAATTGGTTTAAGCATAACAATACATTTAATGGCTCATGTAACTAAAACAGTCCAGAGGCAGTGTGATCTCAGGTACAGCTTGGCTAAATAGGCTCTCCCCACATCTTGGCAAGATGACCACCAGTACCTCTAGGCTTATGTTCTCAATAACCATAGCAGAAGGAGAACATCTGTTTCCTAATAGTTCCAGTGAAAGTCTCAAGATTGAATGTCATTGGATCAGTTCACTGTTGAACTAAGTATATTAACTAATAACCGAAATACACCAATTGCCAAGACTTGGGTCACCTGCTCATCCAGTGGACTCAAGGTTGGGAGTAAGAGGGGCGTTCCAAAAGGAAATCGAGATAATTTTTTTGAGAGGAAAATTGATTTTCAGGAGACAAAAATAGCAACTATGTACACTGCCTGGTTCTTACTTTTATTGTTGTCATGCCATTAATTTTTGTTGTTGTTTATTTGCTGTTAACAGACAGTAGAAATTCATAAAATACTTTCCTGAAAAGTATCTTCTTGTTCTCAGGACATTAGGGTCAACTCAGTCTAACCAGTTCAAGAAGTACTCAGTATAACTTTCAGGCAATGAATGCCTAGTTATAAACATTGATATTGCCAAGCTTTCAATGGTTCCTAATGTCTGTGGCCCTCTAAGGGATAGGCTCAACCACTTCCTACCTAAGCACCAAACAAGATCATTAGGCAAGAGTTTCCAGGGGTATGAGTTCAGCATCATAGTCTGGTTTTGGCTCTGCCTCCTTCCTGGCCGGGGTGATAACAGGTATGCTTGATTGGGAAGCATTTTAAGACATTATGAAAACAGATCAGAACTAAGTACTGGTGGGAGAGAATGACTTGAAATAGACATCCAAGAGGAGGTAATCCAGGAAGTTAGCCACACCTCAGGGCATTCCAGGCACTGGTGGTACTTGAAGACAGGAAAATGACAGCCTCAAGGTTTCTAGAGTTTTTCTAACCAACCACCAAAGAGAACTCTGGCAGGAGGTTCCAGGAAATGGAGACTAAGATTTAGATACAGTTCCAGTTCCAGTGGGGCAGTTGGACTGCTACTCTGGAAGGCAAGATATTCATGGCATCCTGGAAACTAGATTTACGATTGTCCATTCATCTCACATACCACCTGCTAGTGCACCCTTTGTCAAGGGAAAAATTAAGCAGTCTTCAAAATGCCAGCAAACATTGTATATGTATATTGCATGGGCTGCACACTAAACCAAGACCTTGATATGCAACACAGGTAAAGAAACTGAGACCCGTGAAGATAAAATAATTTTTCCAAGTCAAAGAATTGGTCAGCATCAGGGCCAGAATTTGAAAGTAGTTCTGTCTGGCCCAGAGAACCTGAGCTCACCCAGGGATTCTTGCTTCCCCACCGCCCAGTCCTCTGCCTGGGTCCTTGCTTCTTTCCAACACTTGTCCTCAATGCCAGCCACAGGCTTACTGCTTTCCTGGGTCTCCACATATCCTCTACTCCTGAATTCCCTCTTCTTGGGCTTAGCCTGGGGCCTTCCTGGTGCGACCACACTCTGACTACTGCTATTCTGAGACTCCTCATTCCATGATTTATAATCTGTACCAAATTGTCTCCTGGAACCTGTAGCTAGATTTCTTCTCCTGCTACCCTCCACCTGGGAGGGCTTTCCAGATTCTAGTATCTCCCAGTCTACTCTGTCTTGCTGAAGTTATTGAAATTAACCTTTACCAAGCTCCAAGGTGCTCAGTGTAATCCTGCAAAGGCTGAATGGATATGTTCGTCAACAGGAGAAAAAAAAGGTCTTGAGATTTTCTTTATGGTAAAAAGCTTCAACTTCGGGCTTTTGATCTACAAATGTAAAGCATAAATGAGAGTGCAAAAAGATAAGATTGTGACCTATGTAATTTAAAAGTACATTCTGTTACTGAGAAAACATCCAAGGGGAGAGAATTGCTGCAGCTACTCTGGAGAGTAGTCTGGTAATAGAAAGAATTTTGATAGACACAAGGCCTTTAGCCCCTCAGCCCTGCTTCTGGGACTCTACAAAGACAAAAGCTGCAGAGCCTACGAGTATAAACAAGAATATTTGTTACAGCACTGCGGAAGTTGGCAAACACTTACAACAGCCTACAGAAGGGAAGAGTTGAATAGATCACAGCACATTCAGGCTAAGAATGCAGCCCTTTAAAAGAATGAGCTACATCAATAATTATTAAGCTGCAGGAACACCTGGTCCCTTAGACCAATCTGACCCTGCAATCATCACACACACCCACTGACCAGCACACAGAAGCCATGGGCCATTCCTGTATGTTCTTCACCTGATCTCACATTGATCAACTTTACTCAGCTCTAAATTCCTGGCTCATCCCCTCCTTTGATCCTATCCTTAGCCCTTTGGCTCCTGGTACTTGGTCATCCTAACATTTAACTCTCGATTCCCTTCAAGGGACTCTAAAGGCAGCCCTTCAAAACAATGAATTATATCTATAAACACTGAGCTATAGCAAAGTCTAGGATATTGTAGAGAAGTTATACTATAGGTTCTCATTTTGGGAAAAATAAACAATGGTCACACATATAGATATACTCACATTTAGATATTTATAGGAGTTTGTAAAAAGTTGTTGGAAAAATAATTTTTATTTTGCGCCAGGTTGTTTACACTGACAATCTCAGATGATGAGGATGGAAATGGAAACATGACTAGGGTATATCACGATATTTTCTAAACTTTAGTAACCTTTATTTCAAAAGTTAAGTAATCATATATGATTCATACAATGATTTTGGAAGAGGAATTTAGTAACAAATTTTTTAAAGAAATATTTTTCCTCTTAAAAGAAATTATATATATTATATATATATAATTATATATATATACACCTATGAGGGAAAGGAACCATAATGAAAAACATGTTCTAGCACAACTTTAGGGACACAGCTCACCTGTGTTAATGCCATCCTCCTCCCACTTCTGAGAGCACAAGTCAAGAATACAACATAAATGGTGCTTTCTGGAATTACACAATACAACAGCCCAGGATTGGTCATTCTAGATAAAGGAAGGGCAAAGGAAAGCATGGAGAGGTGGGCCTACAGCAGCGTGATGAGTCTGGCACACCCAAAAAGGCGAGATAAAGGTAAAGCTGTACAAGACAGTACAAACTACCAAACTTGGATTTTGCTAGCACATTTCAACATGTTTTTCTCCAAAAGAGACATCGCAAATATTTTCACTCAAAACACACACGTGTAGACACACACCACAGTTTGATGAAGCCCAGCACTCTAATAATTCATAACCATGTTTTGCTAATAACTATCAGCACATTAGGAAATGTAATAGCTCACAAAGGATTTTAGCATATCCAAGATAGACCTCAGGTTATATGCAATTTTCCAAGACCTACTCGTAAAACTGTACCTTTTATTTCCATTCAAGAAAATATCCCCAAATGTAAGAGAAATTAACAAAATATGAATTGGAAAGTCAATCTGCCCTAATTTATATTGGGGAAGAAAATGATACACAAACTCCAGCCCTTTATTATAAGGAACAAATTACATGAGACACACCTAAATGTGAGTGCATGCACCTCATTGATCGCAATACATCAACATGTTACAACCCCATGTTGAAGAGCATTATAGCAAGTAGTGGGGTTTGAGTAGAAACCTAGGCATATTTTAGAAAATCCCCTTCAACAATAGTGAAGAGACCAACATAGCCCCTGTCTCAGTCCCTGACTGATACTCTAACCACCATTCACACACCCACTGACCAAAGACATGGTCCACAGACCATCCTTATATATTCCTCACCTGAGCTCACCCTGACCTAGCTCTATGCAACTCCAAATTCTTCACTCATCCTCCAGCTTCAAACCTATCTTTGGCGCTTTGGCCTTAGTATATGGATGCTTCAATATTTATCTCCCACATCCCCCAAAGGACTCAGATTTCAACATGCCTATTTCCTCCACTTCTAGATCAGCTTTGGCAGGCATGTCTGCTGGTCTTTCCTTCCTATACTCTGCTCCCACCACAGGCCCCATGATGGAAATTCCAACTGGCCTAGTCCCAGGACCGCCCTAAGGAAGTAGCTGGAAATGGTAAGTTAGGGGAACTGGAAACTGTAAGAAGAAAAAAAAAAAACAAAACAAAAAACAAAGAAAACTGATAAGGGCAAAACTATAAGAATTCTAACCATAAATGATGGGGAATGAACTAAACTTGGAAATGTAACACTCCACAAAAAAGAGCTAAGTTGACAATAACTGATTCTGTGCTAAGAAATGAACTGTGAAAAGTCTAGTAAAGTGCTAACTCAGGCAAATATACACCCCCCCCATACACACACACAGGATAAATAACATAAAATAAACTTTGGTATTAACTCCAATCCCTCCACACTTGGAACTTACTGGGGGGAAAAATCCTTTAGCCACGCATGCTTTTAAAATATGATTCTTATATATTCTTCTTTTACCTTGCTTGCCTCCATTAGAAGGAACAATTTCTGGTTTTGGGGCTTTTACAGTCATTGTAGAAAATTCTCTCACTGCACGCAATTGCTCAAGTTGAAACTCAGCACGGCATCTTAGAGGTCGCAAATCAACCTCAGTGTATTCTATAAGGCCATTTTTTTTCTTTTAGCTCAAATTGTATCTTAAAAAGCATCATAACTTGATGGGTATTATGCTTGGTGGCAATAAAGGTACCAATATCTTAACTCGCAGCCTGCTTCACACTTTTATAGGACCCTCCTGGTTTCTGTTTACGTTTATGTTATTTGCTCGGCTCCTGTGTACATTTCAGTTTACTATCTCTGATATTTTCATAGCTTTACCTATATATCTTCCTATCTGCTAGTACTCAGTTCTAGATAATACGGAATTTAAAGTGGCATCACTAGCCTCCGGTATTCACGCTCCAAAGTTTGCTGCTCCTGCATGTTATCTAGAAGGTCTTTCCCCTCATCCCTTCTTTCCTCCCTTTGTCTGCATTTCTCCCTCCTTTATTCCTTCCCATACTTTACCTAAGGACTGTAAAGAATTCAGACCAAATACTACCTGAAAAGAACCCCCAAAATATCAAAGCCATGAAACCGCCTCACTCACTGCTTAAACTATTAGGTATCAGCCTGGGTCCTTGGCAGCCAACTCGTGAGGGGATACTATTTAGTAGTTGCATGGCCTCTCAGCTACAAAGCCTGAAGGAAACTATTTTTCAGAGAGGCAATTCACTACAGCATTTGAAAAGTCTTTCACCCAACTCAGTCTGATTGTAAATCACATGATTGTGCAGGATTAGACACATTTCTAAATAAGCATCTAATCTCATTGTACCACATACAAACCATCAGCATCACAAATTACTTATATATCACTTATCTTCAGACATAGCCTGTTTTTTTTTTAATTCTTTCTACTTAAGCAAAAGAAAATGTAGCAGCACTAATATTTTTAGTTTGGCCGAGGGTGGAATGGATACTGTTCACTATGGCAATTACCTTACTCTCCCAATAACAAATGCAATAATCGTAAAAATCAAAATTAATAAACTGTGGTTACAAACCTAATGACTAGTCATCAGCACATTAATTTCCCTCTATGCCAAACTAGCCGTGTTGTTATTTGTTGGTGATGCTGAATAAAACGGGCTGCATTAAGATGACCATCTGCTCAGTTTGATTTGATAAGTGACATTAAGACAGGAAGCAGCCAGTTTATAGCCAGTACGACTTAAACTTATGTAACAGAAGGTAAATGATCTTTCATTTGAGGGACTGAACAGAATGTTCTCTAGGGATATAACTTAAATTGACACTTGTTCTCATAACAATTTAAAGTAGATTTTTCATTTGGATGGTTTCGTCTCCAATGGACATAATGAAAGCTGAATATTCACACTTCTGTGACCTGTACATTCAATTGTTGCATTTTATCACCCTTTCATGCTTCATCTGTGATAAGAAGCAACAAATATTATATAAGACTTTCAAGGCCAATTAGGTTATTCAATAATTATTTTCACTTTCTGTTCTGTGTAGACTCTTGATGGCATCTTGTTTATAGAGCTTCCTGTTGATTATGGTATTAGAGAATTCTTTGATTCTTTCATGGCAGGAGTGAAGCTATCACCAATTTTTAACATGGATGGCCATCCTACAGCAAGCTCTTTAAATAGATTGTTGGTAGTCATTCTGGCAGAAGTGGAACTTAAAAGCACTAGGAATTAACCGGAAATAGCCGCTTTGCTGAACCAAAAAAGATAGAGCTCTCAGAATCAAAACAACATTGCATAAGATGTGCTGTTGTTCCTAATGTATTGTTCCAGGATATCTGATGAATTCTAGATGCTTTATGTATGTGCACACAGATTTTCACTATTCATATGGTTTTATTTCTTAACTAGTTATAATTTTTCTAGAGCTTTAAAAATTACATCTTTTTCCACTTGTATGGGTAATTCCCTATTATTGCCTGCAAGAGTAATCAAATTATTTTTATCACTCCTTCCAGGTCATTAAAAAGAACATCCAATGTAAGGGCCTCATAATAATAATCCCACTAGCAATCTCTTAGACAACCTCTTGCTCTCTCAAGACACAACAGGACCATCTTTCATTATGTTTTATGTTCCCTGCCCCCCACACCAATCCATTTTCCACACAGCAGTTCAGGCAATCTTTTAAAATGTGTCACTCCTCAGCTTCAAACCCTATATAGGCCTCCTATTATTTTCAGGAAAAAGTCCAAAATCTTTAACTTTCTGAAAGGGCCTCCCTGAGTTTGTCCTTCCCTAACTCCCCAGCCTCACATTGTGCCATTTGTCTCATTATTAGTCAAGACACTTGGGCCCCCTTTCAGTTTTTAAAACATGCCAAAGTCCATTTCACCTGAAGGTCTTTCCATATCCATGAGGAATGGAGACTGTATCCTGAAGCTTAATCTTTATTAGCAGCACATTTACTTTCTCCTCTTCCCTCTGGATTTCTCCATACCAGGTAATACAGTGTAGGTAATTCTTTGCTGCCTTCCCAATTTGACTCTGAGATCCATGAGGGCTGGTCTATGTTAGTCACATTTACCACAATAACCTCTTGTACAGATCTCAGCACTCAATTAATATTTAAAGAAAGAATATTTTAATAGTAAGCTTACATATGAATCATTTAGCATTTCCCTGTAGATTTATTTTAAAGATTTAATTTATTTATTTTAGAGAGAGAGAGAATAAGAGCACGGGGAGGGGCAGGAGGAGAGGGAGAAGGAGGTAATCTCCAGCAGACTCACACTGAGTGCAGAGCCCTATGTGGGACTCGATTCCAGGATCCTGAAATCATGACCTGAGCCAAAATCAAGAGTTGGATACTTAACCTAACCCACTGAGCCACCTAGGCTCATTGCCCCCCTACAGCACCCCCCCAACTTTTTTAAAGACAAAGAAAACAGTGAAAATAGTGACAAAAGTTCCACCTCAAAAACACAGCTCTTTCTCCTTTTCAGTCATCTCAATAAAAGTCCCCCCCAAAATTGATAATATAGAGAGAATATGTTTGTGACACAAAACCAGGGTGATATTTCTATTATGCTTAAAAGTTTTGAGTTTTGGCTATATCTTAAGGAAACTCTCTAGTTCTTTCAGGGACCTACCTACATACATGACAGATCCCATTAGGTCATTTTCATTTCTCATGAGGTTATGAAGGATGTAATGGTTTGTATAGTCTTTGAACAAAAAATACTACTGAGTAAAACAGAACTGCATCCATTGATGAACTAGTAAATGTTTAACAAGCAGCTTGGCATAGGGGGAGGAGAGATGTGACCTGTGGCACTTACAGGTTTATGTGTTTTAAATACTCCCTCCCTGGCCAATTTCAAGCTGTGTTTAATAACCGACTTGCAAAATTCCTGGAAAATTAACGGTTGGGTCTCTTACAAGCCCAGACGAGCATCTCCAGCACACTACAGACTATATCATTTTACATAATTACCCACACACAGGTGGAGGGAATACAGAATAAATTAGTTAAATTCATATTTAAAGGATATGCTCTGTGCATATCACGGAAGAAAAGAAAAGAAAAATAACTTGTGGGTCCGAAAAACATATTCTGTCAGTTTACTATGATAAAGTTGATTTTGCAATCACTTGCTTTCCTCATTCTTCTCCCATCTAGAGTTTGCTCCAAGGCAGTTTCATAGCTTAGACCCATGTGTCTCACTTTATTCTAAACTTTTAAGTAGTCAGATTGCAAGTGTTAAATATCACAATGACACTTTCCTCCTAGTTACTAGGAGCAACAATAGCTTACCACCAGGCTCTGACTCCCCCTGCCTGACTGTCTTGCTATAATCTGTTCATTATGGAGATATGTAGGTGCTCACCATGAACCACTTACTGGGCAGATGCACTCTCGGATTCAGAGAGACACAACCCTGGCTTCAAGGAGCTCATGGCCTGACCAGGAGATGGACAAACACAATCTGAGGCAGAAAGCCCTAGGACAGAAGTAACTACGTGGGCCTAGAGAACACACAGAATGTGTATGGAATGTCTCCAACATTGAAGACGCCAACATTGAGGTTGGACTTGAAGGCTGAACAGGAATGGACTATGGAAGAAAGATGGGGAGAGGCACTGCAGGGAGGAAAAAGGAGCAAGTACAAAATCCCATGCAGGGAAGGTGCAGTTGTAATGGCTATAATTGAACCACAGAGTGGAAGAGATTGGGGGTGGGAGGAATCCTGAAGCTGCAGAGACAGTCGGTGGCATGGGCAGGGCTTCATAAAGATCCTTGTGGCCATGCAAAGGAGCTTGGATTTTATAGTAAAGACAGTGAGTGCATCAAGGAGCACTTAAGGCTTTCAAGTGGGTAAGTAATGGGACTGCTGCTTTAGAAAGATTATTCAGTCTATAGGGAGAACACTGGATTGGAATGTGGAGAGACGAGGGGAGAGACCACCTCCTGGGGCCATGCCCTCAGTCCAATAACCAACTTTTTCTCTTTCACCATTTTCCCCTGAGCTCTCTGCTCACCTAATTCTTTGCAGTTCCCAAGTCACTTATTTTTATATTGAAACATGGTGTCACTCTGTTGTCTCCTTTGTGGTCTTGAATTCTCTGTCAGGTCTAAAGCATGATTCTCTAAAAACATAATTCAACAGGAGTCAGCATTTTGCATCATAAACTTCAGAGAGGAAAAAAGTACAGGCTTGACAGAGTAAAAGGATCAGAAGCCCAGCATACACTGAAGCTTTACCTAAACAGTATCATGGCCTTCTGGGTTTATTGCTAGATCATGAATGAGCTCAGATTTAGTGGTGTCAACCACAGTCATCATCATTATTATCTCTTGTGGTTCTGAGGATTAATAGATCGGCTAGCCAACTGTAGTCCCAGTCTCTCTTGAAGTTGCAAACAGTGGCTGAGGGTAGTGACACCTCAAAAACCTTCTCACTCATGTGTGATGGTTGTTGCTAACTATTGGTTGGGATCTCAGTAGGAGCTGTCAACTAGGCCTCTTTGTATGACCTGGACTTGCTCCAAAATGGTGCTGGATTCCATTGTGAGAGTTCCAAGAGAGAAATTTAGACCTATTCTAACCTAGCCTAGTTATTCCCATGGTGTCCTCCTACCACATCCTATTCTTTAAACATGAGCCCCTGTGGCCACTCCATATGTGAAGGCAGAGGAATTAGCATCCACCTCTTGATGGGAGAAGTGTCAAAGAATTTGTAGACCTGTTTTAAAACTCTCCCAATCACTTTCGTGGTTTTGACCTAGGCAAAGGGATATACTTTTTCATTTTGGTGTACCAAGCAGAAAGTGGCAAATATAACCATAACCAGCAATCTCTAGAATACATCAAAAAGGAGCAAAACCTCTTTTCCATTTTCTCTGATAGACATCTGGGTCTTGAGAGATTTGACTGAAAGACAAATACATAAGCAAAAGCTGAGATCGGTCAGAAGGTTCCCCTCAAGAAGCAATCATCTTAGGGGCAGTAAGAAGAGAATCCAAGACTGTTCCCTTAGCACTATGGAAGAAGGGCTAATTCAATTTCCAAAGTGAGAAGGATCTGAAGACTGGCAACAGAAACTTCTCGCTCTGAGATACATACATATGTATAACAGTAGTTGTCATTGTAGACTGTGGGTTAAATAATTCTCAAAAAAATCCTTTTATCACCTCACAAAAGTGATAAGTAATGCCTCCAGCTACCATGTATATAGTTATCTGCGAGCCAGAGTGGACAAAACTAGGTAAGAAGCTTCCCTAAAAGAATTTTCTCTTAACAAGATCTGTTTCTGTCCAGGTGTGATGTGCTTCACACATCTACATTATAAGATGACTATTTCAGTTCACACAGCTTGCAAGTAGGTTAGACTAATGTAATTTGCATTACCTAAACACTCAACAGTTTTGTTTTGTTTTGTTTTTTAATTCTCAATAGAAGAGGAAAAGAGTGAACACAATAGTTATGAATGTCAAGAAAAATCTGAAGGAAGCTGTTGCTTCTACTTGGTTTTGACAGGACTATTGGGAGATAAGAAAACACTTCTTACCCTTTTATAGATTGCTCAATTTCTCAGTCTGTTCTTCAAATAAGGTGATCAGGTTAAAAGAATAGAAACAGAAACTATTACCTAAATTCAGCAATACATGGTAGCCCTATATTTATTTATGGATCTAGTAATAATCATTTTAACAAATGGTTCTCAAATTTTAAACCTTATAAATATTATCTGTGGTGGTTTATTAAAAATTTTTCTTTGTAGCATCACAGAAATTATGATTCAGTTCTAAGTTTGAGATGAGAATGAAATTTTATCTGAGTCTGTGTTGTAGGCCAATTCCAGGTGCCAATTCTGTGTGCTATTCTAGACACAAGGGTTACACTCATGGACAAGACAAAGGTTTGTCCTGATGGGGCTGACATTCTAGACAGGGAAACATACAATAAACAAATCAATATATGATATAATTTCAGTCAATGAAGTCCTATTAAAGGAAAATAAGCTTTCTAAATAGATGTGGAGTACTGAGTGATATTTATTTTAAATGGAAGTATCTTTATTGCTTACTATAAATGTAACACATATAAAGAAAAACAGTAAAACAGCATATGTGTAAAACAGAAAGTCCCTTGAGAGATAGAAATGACTAAATTTTGCCCCTTTCTTTTGTGCTGCTTAAGAAGAAAATGATAGGAAATATTTGAACACAATCATGCAGAGATCCTAAGATTCATTTGTTCATTTAACAAATATTTATGAACATCTGGGGAAATTTTAAAAAAATAATTCTCTGATAATTGCCTCCCTTCCATTTAATAATCTATTTTTACTATGAAATATAATATCAATTAAAAACCATAAGTTTAGGGTATCCCTGGGTGGCTCAGCGGTTTAGCGCCTGCCTTCATGCCCAGGGCATGATCTTGGAGACCTGGGCTTGAGTCCCACATCAGGCTCCCTGCATGGAGCGTGCCTCTCTCTCTGCCTATGTCTTTGCCTCTCTCTGTGTGTGTCTGTCATGAATATAAATAAATAAAAATATTTTTTAAACCATAAGTTTACAATGTAACATCTATTTTATAAGTAACGGTCTCTGTGTCCACTACTTAGGTGAAGAACTGGAACACCAGCAGCATGTTAGAAGCCTGGGAAGATTTATCAGGTCAGTCAGGGAAGGGTTCTCTGAGGGATAACATTGGATGAGAAGTCTGATTTAAATGTGAAGATCTGGGAGGGATGGCATTCCAGATAAAAAGAACAGTAAGGGTAAAGTCTCTTAAATAGGAAAAATCCTGATATGTTCCAAGGACCACAAGAAAGCCCATAAGACTAGAGCAGAGTGGATGAGAAGTGTGGTTGAAGATAAAGTCACATATAGGCACAAACAGATCATGGGCATCATAAACCATGATAGGGAGTTTAGATTTTATTTTAAATATAATGAAAACTACTAGAAGATTCTGAGTAGGAGACTATCTGATCTTATATACCTTTGAAATGATCATTAAAGTCATTACGTGAGGAATTGACAGAAGATACTATGGGGGGGGGCAAGGAGACAAATTAGGGAACTATTTCAATATTCTAGACTATTGGTTATTAGTGTTGTGAATGAAAAATGATTGCATCCTAGATATTTTATAAGATAAACCAACAGGATTTGCTAATGGGCTGGCTATGGAGTATGTAAACAAAAAAAGAAAGAAGGAAAGAAAAAGAAAGAAATATTGACCAAGATGACTCTGAGATTTTCAACCCATGCAATTAAATGCTTAGTGGTGCCATTGACCTGAATCAGGGTACCCTGAGGAAGGAGCATATTTAAGAGAAAACATGGATAGAAAAGTTATGTTTGAAGTGTGTATTAGATATTCAAGTGGAGATGTTGAAGAAGCGATCAAATATTAAAGATTGGCATTCAGGGGAAAGATTAAAGGGACTCAATAGTGAAAATGTTCACCTAGGAAGTGAGAGTAGATTGAGACAGCAGAGAAACAAGTCCTTTGGATCTCCACAATTTATAAATAAGGAAAAGAGGGAGAAACAAAGAAAACAAACCAGTGCAATAGGAGAAAAACCAAATCAGCATGTTGTGTCCGAAAACAGTGAAGGAAGATTTTTAAGACTAAGAAAGTGATCAGCCAGGGTGAAAGGCTGTTGGGAAGATAAGAATTGACCACCAGGTTTGACAAGATTTAAGCTGTTAGTAACTAGTAATCCTAAAAAGATCAGTTTCTTGGAGGAGTGGGAACAAAAGCCTGATTAAAATTGTCTAGGGAAAGAGTGAGCAGAGAAGGCATAAAGAGTTTAATGGGTTTGGCTAAAAAGGGGAGTTACAGGTCAGAAGCTATGTGGGAATAAGAGGTCTAGAGATTATTTAATAATACAACATGTTTGTATACTGAAAGGCACAGTCCAATAGACAGAGTCTGATGATGCAGGAGATTCAAGGCATAATTGTGAGGCACAGCTCTTGGGTGGGCTAGAAGGGACAAGACCCAGTACACAAGTGGAAGAATTGCCTTACATGGTAACAAGGACAGTTCATCCATCATAGCAGAAGGAAAAACCCAGGAATATAGATTTTTCATGACCCTATGTAATTCCGATGTGGGTCCCAACCACATTTTGAGAAATACTAATTTAGATAAGCACTTCTAATACAGGGAAGGAAAGAAAATAGATTCATTCATGCATCAACATGAGATGAGGAGGGAGAAGGAGATGTGAAAGAAAGCAAAAGGACCCCACAAAGGACTGTTCCACTTAAGGGCAACCTGGACTATTGGCATCATCCTTAAAATGGAGATGTGACTCAGAAGCAGAAAAAAGTACAATGAGATTTTGCTCCCACCACTCAAATTCTATAGAGAGCATACTTCAGCCCTCTGCCCATCATCCCCCTCTCCTAGAACAGTGCCAAATCCCTTCCCATTTACTCCAGACCAGCAATGCTTAACATTCTTGTGGTCACAAGCTGAACTGAAGATCTAATAAAAGTTTTGAACCTTCTTCTCAGAAAAAAGTTACACAGTCACCAGCACTTTTTGTTTGCAAGCCACGGACCACTTTGGTTAAGCAAAAATAATTTATGAAAGCTATGAGGGAGTTTACAGGTACAATGGGGAATTTTTCAGCTAAATTGACTTAAAATAGGAATCAGGCAATTCTAAAGCATCCCAGTTATAGGAATTACTTGGGGCACCTCTGCTAGAATGGATAAACTCCAAATGATTTCAGTCTTACATTGCCTGGTTCATGATTTAAATTCCAAAAGTTTACCATGGGCCATATGCCTTGGCCTGGGCTGGAGATGTATGGGGTACCTTTATTAATAGCTTACTAGAATATATATCTAGTGAGGAAGAACTCGTACTCCAAAAATCAATCAGGCTGCTATTATTAAAAGAATGTGGAATGCAGCATCCTAGAGTACAAAAAAAAAAAAAAATCTAATGTTTCAACTACACTTAAGTACAAAATTTTACATATAATTTTGAAAAGTTCCCAGACCCTCTGAAACCCATATGTGTATCTTCTGGGATTCTTGTACCCACTAGGTAAAGAACCCCTAGTATAAACCTAACTACTATATATATTTTTGTTATCACCTCACTGAATGCTTAGGTTATTGTGGAATAAGGAAGGAAAGTAGTGACTTTCTTGCCCATCTCCTCCCACTTCTCCCAGTTTCAAAAGGTTGTGTGGTTAATACTCTCTTGAAGGAGAAAAATCACATTTAACTGGTGGCACAATGTTATTATAGCCCCAAGTGATACAGGAAAAGAGCTCAAGCTCTCAAACAAGAGGATCAGTGTTTGAATCTTGTGGCTACACATCATAGACCAAAAGAACCTCAACTTGAGACCCTCTTTGAATATTAGGCCTTTGTCCTTAAATTTCCCTACTTGCCTCAAAAGATTTTGTGAGGCTCATTAAATACTTCAGAATACATTTAGTAATCTATAAAGTTATGAACAAGTTTTAGATATAATCTACACAGATATATATCAATAGATGATAGAGAGAGTGTGAGAGTGCTTCATTGGTGGTCAAGCTTGATTAATAATATATATGGAAATTTATTTTTCACCCAAATTCTCAGATTCCCTCCTAGGCCTATAAAAGGAACATCTCCAGGGGTGGGGAAATATATCCATGCATATATGAAAAGATTTTCACTTATTTTGAAGTTAGCTAGATTTGGGATCCCACCACGTTTCAGATCAGAATTATTCATAGTGCTCTCCTGCATGTTGTTGATTCTGAAAAAAGTCAGTATCACTTACTATTTGTGAGACCATCTAGACTTTGACTAGATAAAGAAAGATACAATTAACTTACTTCACACCGTAACATATAGCCAATCATACACAGTCAGAGAATCCAACAACCTCGCTGAAGAAGTGCCAGTGTAGCAATAACTTACTTAGAACAAATTCTGCTCTCATTTATATGCTAAGAACCATTAAAGTACGATTTTACAGCTCATGATCATTTTACACACCATCGATTTATGAGTATAGCTGTTTCCACAGTTTCAAAATTTTGCAGAGAATCTATAACTTCCTGCCGTCTTCTAATATGGAGATGATGTAATGTATTTCTCATCTGGGGGAGAATGAGAGAAATTAATAAGAATGTAAAATATGGGACTCCTGGGTGACTCAGCTGTTGAGCATCTGCCTTTGGCCCAGGGCGTGATCCTAGAGTCCCGGGATCGAGTCCCACATGGGCCTCCCTGCATGGAGTCTGCTTCTCCTCCCTCTGCCTATGTCTCTTGCCTCTCTCTCTCTCTGTGTCTCTTGTGAATAAATAAATAAAATCTTTTATAAAAATGTATAATATAAAATAATGGTGCTAGGCTTAGCCATAACCACATTCTTTACCATCAGATGTAGCTTTATAATTAAGGTACAAGAATTAATTTTTTTCTTCAATCTTCCTTAAAGGATAAAGAAATTGCAAAGTATTTAAAAACAAAGACAGAGGAGGCCTTCCATAAATACCTTGAGTTTTCTCAACCTTCTCCGATCTCAGCTCTGCATTGTTTTTTGCTAGATCTTAATGATGTCCTCACACTATTTTGCATTTTCTAAAATGTTAACTTTTATAACATAAGCTGTAGATATGCAGGACCTGTCATCTTTCTTGTACTAAGTTTTCTTCCTGAGAGTGAAGTTCACTTTAGTTCTCTTTTCCAGATGGAATAAAGGCAGCCTATCTCCCCTGAGTACTCTGTATTAGCCTTCCAAATGGCTGCTTCCAGAAAGGAGTACTGATTTATTCCTTGCTAACATCTACTAAACAGAAGGTCATCTTAGAGATGCTAACGTGGAGTCAGGAATACCATAAGTTAAATGCTGATCCTTGAATTAATCAATAAAAATCAAGTTTTAAAATCTTAAACAAAACTGACTGAAAGTATAAATAAAGAAAAATACCTCTTGGCATAACTAGGGACCCACCCTTTATAGATGGAGGTGCAAAAGACAGCCCCTGGTACTGCACCGTACAATGACGAAACCTCCTCACCAGAGATTAGAAAGAGTTCAGTCTCTCTTCTTCCTGGATCTCCCTTTCCTAAATGTTCAAAAAGCCCCTAAAACTGCTTTCTGGAATCCAAAGTTACAACTGATGTACTCTCAGATCACACAGAAGCCAGAACTCCCTTCAGGCTGATGGAAACCCTACAGTAATAAAGGTTGGGTTTCTCCAGAAATTGGCACAATGCTGCTTTGCCACCATGATCAAGACAGCACATTGACCCCTAATGTCACTAATTGTTGATACTGTCACTGGTACCAGAATTCGTAGTCACATGGATAGAGTTGTAAAGGGCCACTCCTGGTGTTTCTCCCCCTGTTGTTAAACCCTTGACACTTCCAGGGAGACCTGGAGGATTTGTTGAAACACAAAATGCTTTCTCAGAGCCTGAGTCAATAGGTCTGGAGTGGGACCTAACAACATGCATTTCTAGCCAGTTTCCGGGTGACTCTAAGGCTGCTATTTTGTGGAAGTCTGTACTTAGAGAAGCCTCTTTCCAAGAGAGTCTAAAGAAATGTTCTGTTTATTTCTGTGTTGCTTCTCTAAGGACATAAACCCTTGCTGGTCCATCCCAAAGCAAGAGATCTGGGTTGAGCCACCACCTCGGTGGAGACTACTGGCCAAACTGCACTAGTTCTTTTTGGATGAGGGAGGAAGATCCTTCTCTGGGCTGGCTTCCCTGCACTGCAGTTCTTAGAATTAGCCACTCAGACACTTTCCCAGGACCCAAGTCTGTTACCTGAATGTAGATATGGAGAGGTTCTGATGTCTACTGCCTCACAGACCCTAGAAAGCTCATGGTTCTTTAACCATCTGTCTTGTCACCAAGACCAATCCTATGTTTTTAGTCTTTCTACCTTCTACAGTAATTTTTCTCATCATTTTATCATTGACATTTTTATGACTACTCTGCCACTGTGCCTTACTTAGGACCAACTAGGCTACTTCTGTAAGTTTTTTTTAACACTCATCTTCTGTCGTCCAGGGTTCCTGGGCTCCTCATGTGGTTTAGGTCTCCCTTGTCATAGCAACCTTCACGCTCCATCTTTGAGGTGCCAGAAATAGACACGTATGACTAAAGGCCATTAATAGATTTTATCAATTTGGGTGAAAAACTCTATTTAATAATACAATACATTTTTTGTAAAGACACGTGTACACGCACACAGGAAAAAAGAAATTGCATATTTTACAGTAGAACAAAGGAAAAACATGCAGTTTCCCTTTGTAATGAGATTGCTGTTAACCTAGCAAGCAAGCCATGCAGAATAGTGGATTAAGCATTAAATTATTCAGGAATCAATAGTTGTTGGTAACATTGTATAATACATCCTAACTCCTGACACTCAGTAAATAAGCATTGTGATGTTAGCACACATGTGAGCCTCATTCCCAAGTAGATAAGTAGACAGGTAAATCTTTTTGATTGTTGACCTTTGTTATTTCAGCATGGTGTTTAATTAATATAGACCCCAAGTAGGCTTGGAAATAAATGTTAATGATAACAAAACCCTTCCATTCTGGCCAACATTTCCTTATTTGATATGTATAGAGTTTTAAATGCATAACAATGAGCAAAATTTGCTCAAGGTTATTCACTACCAGTGTTTACTCTGTTAAGTGCCTTAAGGCATCTTCAGCACAAAAGGTATCATACAAAATATTAGTTTCTATTTCTGTTGTTAATCTAATAGCTAAAACACCTTCAGATATGGTTTAAAGTAAGAAAAAATCACTCAGCATCTATCACAGGTCAACAGCAATAAGGTAGCAAATAAAAAATTAGTAAAAATCTAAGACTTTTCTATTGTGGGGACGCCTGGGTGGCTCAGCAGTTGAGCGTCTGCCTTTCGGCTCAGGGCATGATCCTGGGGTCCTGGGATGGAGTCTCACATTGGGCTCCTTGCATGGAATCTGCTTCTCCCTCTGTGTGTCTCTGCTCTCTCTGTGTGTCTCTCATGAATAAATAAATAAAATCTTAAAAAAAAAAAAGACTTCTCTATTGTGGACAAGAATCATATATGTATTTAATAATTTAAACATATAAGCACAACATAAAAATATCATTAATACTCTTTTTAAATTGCATCTGCATAATTCTCATTTTTCAGATATTGAAGAGTAAGCTTTAATTTGTTTTCATACATTTGTACAAGTAGTACTCATTTATGTATGGGTTTGCATTTATTAATTTTTTTCTTCTGTGAAATATAACAAATAGTTATATGCACAAAATAACAATGTAGAGTTCAAAGAAGTACTGCAGAGGGAAGATCTATCTAAATATAATCCAGGTCAATGCAGACTTTCAGGATAGGCCATTATTCTGCAAGTCAACAGACCGTGTCAGCACCAGAAAGCCTCCCATCTCTGAGTCCTAACCCTCTCCTCCACAGGTAACAACTAACCCCAACTAGATAGTAATCACCTCCCTGCTACCTAAGTTTGCATCCCCGAAACACTGGAGTTTGGCTTTTCCTCCTTTTTGAGCTTTATGGAGATGGAACTATACACCACATATTCCTTTGTGTTTGGCTTCTTTCACTTCTGTTTTATTTGTGAGATTCATCCATGATGAGTATGTAGATGTAATTAATTCATTTTCATCGATTTTCATTGCTGTAAAGTATTTCATTGTATAAGGTGACACAATTTATTTATGCATTCTATTGTAGGTGGACAATTGAGTTGTTTAGAGTTTGCAGCCATGAAAATGTGAAACACTGTAGGTGTTTGGAGCAATATATTTTTCAGTAAATCAACAGCAGAATGTACAACACATCCCAACGCCATGCCCTGAGTGTTGAGAACTGTGAGGCTAGCCCAGATGTAAGCATCATTATTAAGGATGTAAATAGAAAGATAATCTTTGTACATAATTTCTGGCACAAACACAACAGAATTTCTATAGAGTATATACCTGGACAAGGAATTCCTGAGTCATAGAGCATGTGTCTCCAACTTTGTGTGGATTATAACAAGGTGTTCTATTAATATACACTTTCACCAGCATTAAATAAATGTCTCTCTTGCCCTTCTTCCAGGTCTCAACTCAAATTTTATCTCTTTGTGCCTCCTTTCCTGGCCATTCTAGTTTAAGTAGCTGTTCTATTTAAAGTGCTCAACTCCCTTTCTCTTTAGACCATTACTCTAGTTTATTTTCTTAAAGCTACTTCTCACCATATGAAATCATCTCTTTTGTTTCTGCTCTCCTTCATGAGAGAAGGACTTTATCTTGCCCATGACTGGCACATAATATCTGGAACATAATAGACTCTTGATAAATATTTGTTGAGCGAATAGTTGGGAACTTCCTGTATATCATAAATATTCACAGTAATGCTAGTAGAAAAGACTTTACAGAGTATAAAATTTGACTCTCCTCTTTGCAAGGAGCAATGCTTTTTGAATAAGAGTTTCATGCTCCATTTAATATATTTAATAGGCAGTGTTTGGGAAAATAATTATCCAGTTAGATTTTCCTGTAATATGGCCATCATGACGTGTTGAATAGTTTTTCCAGTCTCATGAATACAAGAGGACACCAGCATTTCATATCCACAGTGAGAAAACATGTGCCTATAAATCAAGTCTTCTTATTTTTTTAAGTACAGTCTATAATAATCAATTGACATGCCTGCTATAAATAATAATGCATGGTTTCTCAAGGAACCTAGCATGTAATTGATTCTCTGATCTGAAGAAGCTATTGATCTGTGGTTTTTTGATATCTATGGAATCCCTCAACCAACTTTATTGTTTTGTTTTTAGCTAGCACATGAAATAAAGGTTCATGAATCTTTATATTGTGCATCTGGCCTCTCTTGAATAGAGAAGTAGTAGTGTGTGACTCTTGGAATATGCTCAGCCCTTATCTTTGCATTTCTACTGTAGGTCACAGTGACAAAACACCCTGTGAGGTAGCCGACCATGAGCTCCTTTTGTATCCGAAGCCATCCCCTTATGAATCCAAATACTTGAGGAAGGCAATGATGTATTAGGCTGTGTTTTCACAGCACACAAAAGAAAAAAAAAAAAAAAGCACAATAGGCTATCCCAGAAGTCTCAAATGACCAAATTCCAACATGGCCACATAATAGAGAGGTATATTTATGCTCTAAGTTCTTGACTGTTTCTTAGTTTCTTTTCTTAAGGAGTGTTGACCATATGACCTTACTACCCTGGCCACAGTTCATTAGTACAAGGCTGGGTGCCTGATTAAAGGCAGGCCAGAGCATAAGAAATAGCATGAGACCTTTGCCAGCCCAACTACTCTACTCTACTCTACTTGGGAAAGTGACTAACGGAGTAAATCAGATTATCTCTCTCGCAGACTTTAAATGCAGAGCATATATAGCATTAGAGGAAGATGGGGGATTCATGATAGAATATAAGATTTTAATTACATAACTTGGAAAATGTAAATCACAGTTTTATTTCTTCTATAATCCTGCAAATATTAAAATTATTCATGAAGATCAAAATAAGAACAAATGAAAATCAAAAGCATTATCTCAGGCAGAGATTTACTAATCTCTGATTCAAGACCCTATGCACCAACTTTTGCCTGGACAATGACACAATTATCAGTTGAGAGAAAAGGCAGGGGAGACAGAAATCCAGAGAAAAGATAGGGAGCACAAGCCATGAGGCAGTAGAAGCTGTAAGGTAGTAGAACCATGACTAAGAAAAAATAAGGAGGTAGCAAGTAGGAGATTAAAGAATGTTAGTTGTTAGAGCTAAAGAGATTGTGACTGAGGATAAAAAAGCAGTCATAAAGGAGAGCTATTAAGATAAGCAACAATAGCTAGAGACAAAAACTATCACCAGGTCACACTGAATCACAAAAGTTCTTAGTTTTCTGTGAAGCCTGACTGTGTGGCTGCAGTGTTTATTGGTCATCCTTTCATTAAAAATTCAGTGTGCACAACAATCACTTGGGATGTGAAACAAAAGTCTACTACCTCCAAGTCCAATAAGTTTCTGATCTAATAGATCAAGGGCATGACTTTGGAATCTTCATTTTATATATCTGAGCCTGATCTTCCAATGAATCACCCCTTAAGAAACATTAAGATAACCTAAGATTGTAAACATTCCTTGAAACTGGAAAGAAAAATCTATCTAATATAGATCCTATGTGTGACTTTAATTTTGCAAACATAGCCCAGAGTTGGAGCATCTAAAACACAATGCTGTATTGGTTTTATAATTATTTTCTCATTAAATCTTACTGCTAGAAATGCTACATTTCAAGTATTTCAAGATAAAAGGCCCTTCCCATCTTGATCTCAATGGACTGTGCCAAGTTTGTCTTCCTCTGTTACCTCAAAGGACTCTCCTCCAGCTGAACTCATTGACTCCTAAACACAGAGCAAATTTTTTTCATATCTGAACCCATCCATATCCCTACACACCATATCCCACTATTTGGGAAATAGGAGTGAGCCCTAGGGTTGACCTATGTGGAATATTGAGTGAGGACAGTGTTGGGTCCCACAAGACTGGGGGTTGGAATGGAAACTAGAACTTGGAGTTTGGGGGTTGGAATGGAAACTAGAACTTCCTGCTGGAGACAGTCTAACAGGTCAAGAATCAAGACAATAGTCAAGTCAAAGTCTAGTAGTAAACATATTTTAAGACTGGAGAGAGCAAGTCCAAAGACCAATGCAGAAGCTGGAGGCCGCAATCAAAGCAGTCTCAGAATTGGAAGGATAAACAGGCAGAAATAGTCCAAGTAAGAAAGTCCTGGGCAGGGACACCTGGGTGGCTCAGTAGTTGAGCACTTGCCTTCAGCTCAGATTGTGATCCCAGAGTCCCTGGATTGAGTCCCAAATCAGGCTTCCCACAGGGAGCCTGCTTCTCCCTCTGTCTATGTCTCTGCCTCTCTCTGTGTGTCTCTCATAAATAAATAAATAAATAAATAAATAAATAAATAAATAAAATCTTTAAAAAAAGAAAGAAAGAAAGAAACAAAGTCCTGGGCAATTTCAGGCCAAATGGCACAAATACCACTGGGTAATTGTGACTTAAATCCATGGTCTACTGGGTACACAGTAAATGGGTGATTCAAGCTAGATTAAAGGTCCTTGTGTGCTAACCCATCTCCTCATAGCCAGTCTAATTCTCAGACCCCCATGGGGCTGGGACTCTGCCAAGATGGGCTTTGCCTAGATACTAGTGCTATTTGTGGGCAGAATTTCCTTATGCCATTTTACTGGTAAGTACCTACTTGTGGATCGATGTCTCCATAGCCTCATCTATAAAATGGGAATTATAATGTAACTAATCTACAAATTAGTGAGGATTAAAGAATTAAGAGATAATGGATATGTGCCTGGCAAGCACCCCAAAATTGTTATTATTATTGACTCCATTGTTGTTGTTGCTGTTGTCTGTCATTGTTGCTGTAATTAACTAGTATCTATGTACAATGGATTATCTTTGCATCTTTTTCTTTTATGCTGGATCTATTTATATGGATTTTTTTGCCAAGCCCATGTCATATGTTGTCTGTTTCCCTCTAGAAGCTATATCACAAACTGAACTCCCTCTCACCAACCTCTGTGTCTCATCCTGGTGTTCGATCCACAGTATGATCTGAATATTGGTGTTCCCCAAAATTCATATGTTGAAATCTTAATACCCAGTGTGATGGTATTAGGAGGTGAAGCTTTGGGAGGTGAACTCTCATGAATGAGATTAATGACCTTATAAAAGAAAGATGCCCAAGAGATCTCCCTCACTCCTATCTACCATTTGAAGATGATACTACCCATGTATCTCACAACCATGTGAGAGGTCCACAGTCCAGAAAAACACCTTCATTCAACTCTTGGCATCCCCATCTCAGAGTATCCAACCTCCAGAAATGTGAGAAGTAAATTTCTGTTGTCTGTAAGCTACCTAGTGTGTTGTATTTTGCTATAGCAGTCCAAATGGACTAAGACAACCCACTACCTACCACTTCCTGATAGCATTACCTGTCCCACCAGGTAATAGGTTATTCACACTTAGGTCCCCTTCTCCCTTCCCCGACACTTTTGAAGGCCTAACTAAAATACTTTCTTTTTTCTAAAGCCTTACATTACCCAAAGAGTTATCCCCACTCTCTGGAATGCCTATTGTATGTAGTCTGAATAATTAATCTGCCGAATTAATGACTTACCACCTTGTGAAATCTTTTTAAAGAATTTTTTGAACTGTATTTAAATAGTGTATTATTATTTAATTTATCACACATCTGCCTTGTGTTCCCAATAAGATAGTACTCTCCTTGATGACAACAACTATATCTTATTCATCTTTGTGCGCCCCACAGCTAAACACCATGCTTTGCATAGAGCTCAATAAATATATGTGATTTGATTTGAAATGCTTAAGTTAGAATACCATAAAGCACTACACCATTCCACACTCTGAGGAAGTCATTAAGATTTAAAGAGGCCATTAAGGACTAATCCTATAACTGAGAGAAGAGTAAATTGCTTACTTTTAGGCAGATGTGCTAACTTTCTAGGCCACTAAGGTTCTATTTAAGCATTTACTATAAGTAAATTACTAAATGGATCCAGGTAGCTCAAAAAGGTTAATACCTGTCACTTCCTCTTACGAGGTTAGCTATGTCTCTTCTTCACTCTTAACAACTCAGCCAATTTCATCTACTGCTTATAAGATATTGAAAATTCTATTTACACAGAATAACCAACTGGACTGATCTTATATAGCTGAACAAAGCAGTCCTATAAACTATAGGATTGAGTGTACTGCTGGTATCCAGTTGCTACTGACTTGCCAGGATATTTATGTCTCTCTTCTCTTCCTCTTACCTTATACTCCAAAATGCTCATATGTAACAGGGGAGAACCAATAAATGAATCAATTCAATTGCATTCCCTGTTAAGTGATGCTGGAACTGCACTCAGGAATAGGGAGATAGATTTAAAACATGAAAACATCATACCTGCTTCATGGAACTGCCATCCTAGTTGGGGGTGAAGGGGTGAGGAGGGGTGTGAGATAGAAAACACATGAGCAGGTAGCCCGGGTGGCTCAGCAGTTTAGCACTGCCTTCAGCCTATGGTGTGATCCTGGAGACCAGGGATAAAGTCCCACATCGGGCTCCCTGCATGGAGCCTGCTTCTCCCTCTGCCTGCCTGTCTGTCTGTCTGTCTCTCTCTATCTCATGAATAAATAAATAAAATCTTAAAAAAAAAAGAAAAAGAAAACACATGAACAATTACATACAATGTGGTACATCCCATAACAGTGATGCTTGCAAAGAAAAGTGAAGCATCCTACCAGATTCAGGGGAGAAGTGGGAGCAGCAGACATTTAAGCCCTTGCCTTAATGGGTTATTAGGAATTCTCCAGGGGAGACTAGAGAACAAAAGGCATTTCAAAAAGAGAAAGGTAGACAAACAAAGAAATGATTTGACTGGGAAATGGCAAGAATCATGGAAATGCAGGGCAGAAAGAGACCTTAGACATACATTTTTTAAAAGATTTTATTAATTTACTTACTTGAGAGAGAGCATAGGTGCATGTGACTGTGAGCAAGGGGATGGGACAGAAGGGAGGCAGAGGAGAGAGGAAGAGGGAAAGAATCCCAAGCACACTCCCTGCTGAGCTCAGAGCCCTTGAGGTGTAGGAGGGGATCCCCACCCTGAGATCCTGACCTGAGTGGAAACCAAGGGTCCTACATTCAACTGTCTGAGCCAGTCAGGTGCCCCTCTTAGATGTACTTTAATCTAAACTCTGAATTTCAGACACCAAAAAACAAGAATGAAAATGAGGCCAAGGGATATTAGGTGGCACATGGTCACACAATTAAGAATAAAGGCAAATCTTGAACCTGCATCTATCTGATGTATGTCAAATCTTAACCTACCTTGATAGATTCATACTTAATAGACATCCAATGAAAGAAGGAGGATTGGTAAGTGAATGCTGCCCAAATGGAAGTTCCCCACCAGTTGTGTTCATTTGCTTACTCAACAAACATTTATTGGTATCAACTATGTGCCAGGTACTCCATTGAGAGGTAGGACGCTAGGACTGCAACAATGACCAAGATAGACATAGCCAGGATCTCTCAGAAGTAACAAATTAGTGGAGGATGGCACAAGTAGGCAGTTAGAATCAGTTTCAAGGTTGTGGAAGGGGAAGCAGAAAATGCTATGGAAAAACAAAGCATATGTGAGAATCTAGAGGTTGAGAGGAGTTAGCAAGTGTTCCATGAAGAGATAACAGCACAGGTAAAGACCCAAAGACAAACAAGCATCTAAAAATTAAGAGAGTGCAGCATGCACAAGGAAAACTGAAATATGTTGTATTTTAAGGTACATATAAACTATGGAAGTATGGTTAACTTCCTTCCTCCCCAACCACCCCTTAGCCAACTCCCACTCATCTTTCAAGCTGTGAAAGGCATGTTACTGCCTTGCCTCCCTTCTCTGACACCCTCAAAACTGGGTCCCATTAGTGCCAGGGGCTTCTTGTCACTACAGACTACAATTGCTGATTTATTTTCTGGCTTTCCAACCAAACTCTAAGCTCCTTAGAGCAGGTGCAATTACCTGGCCCACTGTTGCATCTCCATAGCTTGTACAGTGTCTTGCACAAATATTCATTGGGGCTGATGCATATAGATTATGGTAAACTAAAAAATATGCCCCAAAGATAACCAAATAGTAATCCCTAGAACCTGTCAATATTACCTTACCGGGAATAAGGTTACTCACAAATGCAAATCAACTAAGGATCTTGAGGTGGGGAGACTATCCTAGATTATTCAGGTGAGCCCTAAATGCAATCACAAATGTCCTTATAAGAGCAGCACAGGGAGAGATTTGACTACATGTGGAAGAAGAATAGTCATGTGACCCCAGAGGTAGAGCTTTGAGGGATGCAGCCACAAGCCAAAGAATACCAGCAGTTGCCAGAAGTTGGAGGAGGTGAGGAACAGATATTCCCCCTAGAAACTTCAGAGGGAGCACAGGCTTGCTAACACCTTGATTTCAGCCCAGTAATAATGATTTTGGACTTCCAGCCTGCAAAACTGTGAGAGAATAATTTCTCCTGTTTTAAGCCACCGAGTTTGTGGTAATTTGTTATAGCAGCCACATATATTAATGCAAATACTACACTTATCTTTTTCCATAAGGATTGTTTTGAGTTTGCCTTTAGCAATTAATCCTTTGTTTTTGTTTTTGTTTTTTTTTTATCAATCTCAAAACTTGTTTTGTTTTTTTTTTTAAATTAGGCCATCTTTAAATTGAAGTATAGTTGACATATAATGTTACTTTCATTTCAGGCATACAACATAGTGATTCAACAACTGTATTTGTTATGCTATACTCACCACAAGTGCAGCTACCATCTGTCACCATACAAACACTATTACAATATCACTGACTATATTCCCTATGCTGTACCTTTTATCCCCATGACTTATTCATTCCATAATAGCAATTAATTCCTTTGGATAGATTCCTAGAAACAGAATTATGGGTCAAAATATATGACCATCTTTTTAGGCTCGATGAAGATTACTAAATTGATCTCCAAAAACAATTTATATAAACACCAATAAAGTAAGGGAATATCTATTCACCATACCCTCTTCATCACTAAATATTTTCATTAATTCTAATGTTATCTTGACATGCAAAAATGGTATATCAATCTTGTTTTAATTTACATTTCTTTGGTTGCTAATGAAGACAAATATTTTGCCATATTTGTTTATCAGTTTTATTTCTTTGGTATGTGCATGAAGTTAATTTTTTAAGAGTTTTGTATATATTCTTCCTATAGTAAAGATACTAATTTTGTTTCTTAAATTTGCTAAAAATACTTTTCCTACTCAGTTGTTTGACAATTTATTTGGATTTAGGGTTTGCGGGGGGGGGTGTGTTTTTTGTTGTTTGTTTTTTGTTTTAAAGGGACTGTGCAAAAAATAAAAATAAAAATAAATAAAGGGACTGTGCAAAACTTTTATCTGAAAGAATAAGAGGAAGTTTTTTTTTTTTTTAATTTTTTCCTTGGTACTTTCTTTTGCTTTTAAACTTAGAAAGTCCTCCCTTTCTAGAACCCAGATAAAAAGCTAGTTCTATTTTCTGTTAGATTATCTGTGGGTTGACTCTGTCTAACTCTTCTCTCTGCCTGAAATTCGCTTTTGTATATGTTGCACAGTGAATAATTAAACTGATTGTTTTCACAATACAACAATGCCAATTGTTGCACCATTTCTTGAATAACCAGCTTGTTACCCCGCTGTTTTGTAATGCCTCTTTTGTTATGCATTACATTCTCATATATATTGGTATCTATTTCTGACCTCTACATTGTATTACTCTGATCCTACCATCTATTCTAACATTACTATCATACAGTTTTAAATACTGTATTTTGAAATTTTTCAAAATGGTAGGTCTCATCCCCATCCATATTACTTCTTTTTTCTGAAGTGTCTCTTTGTTTTTCTAATCTTTCAATAACTTTTTATTTTTTAAAAAAATATATTTTATTTATTCATGAGAGACACACACACACACAGAGGCAGAGAAACGAAGAAACCATATGATGATTGTCCTTCTCTGATTTACTTCACTCAGCATAATACCCTCCAGTTCCATTCACATCAAAGCAAATTATGGGTATTTGTCCTTTCTGATGGCTGGGGAATATAAGAAATAGTGAAAGGGATCATAAGAGAAAGGAGGGGAACTGAATGGGAAAAATTAGAGAGGGAGGCAAACCATGAGAAACTCTTAACTCTGGGAAACCAACAAAGGGTTGCAGAAGGGGAGGTGGGGGGATTTGGGGTAACTGGGTGATGGGCACTGAGTAGGGCACTTGATGGGATGAACACTGGGTGTTACACTATATGTTGGCAAATCGAACTTTAATAAAAACAAATTTTAAAAAAGAGAGAGACATACAAAGAGGGAGAAGCAGGCTCCCCACAAAGAGCCAGATGTGGGACACTATCCCGGGATCCTAGGATCACTCCCTCAGCAAAAGGCAGACACTCAACCCCTGAGCCACCCAGGCATCACTTTCAGTAACTTTTTCAAAAACTATTTTTTTTCAAAAACTATTTTAAAATAATTTCATATTCTTTTTTTTAATTTCATATTCTTTTAACACGAATTTACTCCAGAGCTCTCTCCACAGCAGAAGGGATAGTCACAGATCCATAAGTGTGTATAAATAGAACCATTTTTAATAATTCTAAAGAAGAACTAAAAATAAAGACCACTTTTTGTCCATTTAGTGTCTGTGTTATGTAGAGTAGTTTTTTTATTTTGTCAGTAAAAAACAAACATGTTCAGGAATTATAGCTAATCTTCTTTTAGTGAGCAAAATTATTGCTAGCATCCACTCCACCCCCACTCCCCATGTACACACACACACACACACACACACACAGTAGCAAATTTTAAAAGACTTTAAAATATATGATTTAAAGAGTGGTTCTCCTCTGAGTAAGGTGAACAGAGCCAGAGTCTTTTATAGGACTCTCAAGTTCCCCAAACTGGTGAGCTGTACTTGTGAGCCCAGAAATCACATGTGCACTTCAATAAAAATTAGGTCAGTAGAGAGGTTTGACTAGTGTGAGAAACCACTCACTTCCACATATTACTAAACAGTTCACTATAACTTTGAAAATATAACTATACAACCTTACTGATTAGAGTTAGCTGATCTACTTGGCTCTTCCCTTTCATCTTTTGCCATACATAAACAAAGCTCATCCTTACAGATCACCTATTTATGCAGTTAAATGCTACTAATTCTACCTATTTATGTAGTTATGTATCTTTAGTGAGCAAAGTCCTGAGAATATAAAAGTTAGTAAGATACAGATCCAGCCATTAAGAAGTTCAGACATAGCAAGAGAAGTAGACAAGTAAACAACCACAATAGAACCCTGAGATAACGCCTCTCTTCCTTCAAATGAAGTCAGCAAAAGTTTTTATCATGAGCATAAGGCAGGATAGAAACCACAAGAATCCCTTCTCTTAATCCTACTTCATGTTCTTTGAAATGACAACTGGCAACTCCTATGACTTCATAATAGGATGAAAATTATAATAGTAGATTATGGGAGCACAAAGGAAATATTTAAACTGTGTCCTAAAGCATAAGTAGGAGGTTTTTTAATCTAAAGTTTTAAAATGTTTAAAATAAATAAAAATAAACAAAAATATTTTTTAAAAAAGAACAGTAGGAGCTTTTTATTAATGTAGAAAAAGAAGGGAAGTATTTCAGGAAAATAGGACATAAGGATGAGAGAACATAGAATGTCCTGGGAAAAGAAACTGCTTTCCCATAGCAAGTATAGAATTTAAGTTATATACCTATGTGGAAAAGATAGATACAGGGGTCAGGTCTTAAAAAATAAGTTGGAGATAGATTGTAAAAAAAATCTTCAAATGCATTTGGTCACTGTAAAGTAAGGGAGTAAGATGACTTATTAACTCAGTCCTTTCCAACAGTAAAAACTGCCCCTACTCCACTATAAAACTATGATTGTGGAAGTCACACAGTTACATAAGTATTTTTTAAATGTTAAAATAAATGGGGTGCCTGGCTGACTCAGTTGGAAGAACATGCCAGTCTTAATCTTGGGGTTGTGAGCTAAGCCCAATCTTGGGTATAGAGATTACTAAAAATAAAATCTTAAAATAAATAAACAAATAAATAAAGTGTTAAAAGAAATACTGATGGTGGAGCATATGGCAGGTTGATCAAAGAGCATCAAGACTTGTGGCAGCAGTACCATTGGGATTGTTGCCTCAATTAAAGCAAGAAATGCTGAGGGTCTGAAAGAAGGAATTAGCATTGGTTTATTGATTATAGGATTATTTGCAACATATAAAGGAGAGAAATCTGTGATTTGGGAAGAAAGGAAGAAAGAAAAGAAAAAAGGGAGGTAAGGAGGGAGAGAAAGAGAGAGAGACTATAAGTGACTAGAAACTAAGGATTTGATTTTCAGGAAAGCATCAGAGCAAATTACATAAGGAGAGTAGCTTCAGTTTTTGTAGTTCTTAAAGCCTATAGCATAAGATTGTCTGTCAGCAGACATTTGGGAATTGCCTTATGACACCAATACTCACACAACTGAGAGAATTAAAGCTGATAATTAAGGCTGGCAATCAGGATTTTTCAGCTCTTGTGGATTTAATAACCCCTAATTTGCAAATGCTTATGCCAGAAAGACTGCATCTTCAAAAAAATAAAAAAACATGAAAACATAACTAATAAACAAACATCAACGTTTGATTAAATATCAGAGGAAGAATGAAAACCTGAAGAAAACATTCCAATGATTCAGCATCTCCTAATAAAACAATGAGGAAAATGGGGACCAGAATGCTTCGCAGGTTGCTTTGCAGGATGCTAGAAAGAACTGTGGTTAGGCCAAATCTCACTCCTTCCCCAAAGTTTCTAAAGAAGATATGTTTTTCTGGACTAAGTCCTTACCAAGGTTCCTGAATCCATTTCTTCCCATGTCCTCTGGTAACCTGTTATAAAAGTTTTTTCTTCTTCTGGGAGTTCAACATCTTACTCTCTCCATAGGCTTCATTCAGAAGCCTAAACAAGCTCAAGTTCTTCTGTTTAAAAATATACATTCTTTGGCTTTTAATTCCCCTCTAGCAAATCCTGTCCCCTCTCAGCAAGATACTCCAAAGAGTAGTCTTTCTTCCCTTATTGACTCTTCAGTGAATTGTAGTCAAGATTCTACTCTTTCTACTCCCTTGACACACTGCTCTGGCAAAGGTCATTGTTGACATCCTAACCCACTGCTCTCTTTTTATTCAACATCTTGACCTCTCTGAATCACCTGACCATGTTAGCACTGCCCTGCTTGGAACAACGCTTCTTTGGTAACAGAAAATAGCTCTCCCTGAGTCCCATGCTACTAATTTTTCACTCCACGTTGGTGTTTTTTTCCAGATCCCCTTCCTTCCCAATCCTCTAATGTTGCTAATTGCCAGTGATGATCTCTGTACTGTTTTCCAACAGCCAGACACTAGTAACACATGCTAGTAACACCCAAATCCATGTCTCTAGATGAGACCTGTCTCCTGTGGTTCAGAGTATTTATTGCATTGCCTAAATTACTTACAGACAGCTCAAAGTCCTCCCCAATCTGTATTTGCTCCTCCTGTGAACTTTCCCCATCTCAGTGAATGCCCTGCCATCTATCCAGTCATCCAAACCAGGAATCTGGGAATCATCTTAGACTCTTCCCTGTTTTTAATTCTAATCCACAACTCAGGCCTGGCCATTCTACCTTTGCAAAATTATTTCTCCAATCTGTTTCCTTCTTTCCATCCTTGTGGCTACTGCCTTATTCAATTCCACAGAAACAGTATTCTCAGGCTCTCTCTGTCTTCCATAACACCACTTTTATCCATCTACCATGTTATTGTTGGAATTTTTTCTCAAACCAAACTTCGAGCTCCACATCCTACTTTTATGTCTACTCACCTACATTCTTTGGTCTGGAGCATCTTAGTCCCTGTTTACTGATAGAGCATTTACTCACTTTTCAGGGACATGTTAAGGATAACCTTCTCCATGCAGATTTCTTAGCCTTCCCAACTCCATAAAATTGAGACTCATCTTTCCACTCCCCTTGCATTCTGTGCTGACATATGTCATGCCACGCCAAACCTGTCACTGCACTTAGAACTCATTCTACTATATTCTAAGTTCCTCTAAATCTCTATAGGTTCCTTAATGTTGGAACTTGAACCTATTTACCTTTCTACTCTCAGCACAATCACCACGTGCAGTACATAGTTGACAAGAAAATAAGCTTGCTGAATGAGTTGGTAGCCCTTACACTGTCAGGAGAATAAAAACACCATCACAAAGGATAGTCCCTTGTCTAAAAATGGTACTAATATAGCACAGTAAAAATTGACTACATCAACGTTCATCCCTACCTCAAAATTTAATTCTGCTTCAAACTACAATCCTAACTAATAATAAACTATTAAATACTCACTGAATAACATGTTCCAGGGCAGATGGACAGCATGGATTTTCATGATAGCCTTGAGATTTGCTGTACAATCCACTAAGACCCTTCCATTAACTGCAACCCCTCTACTCTTGCTCTCTGTAGAAACCATGTGCCTCTGCTGACCTTGAAGGGTTCTCTCCAGTTGCAGTTACACACCTGTGGGCCCCAAGCCATCTATATATATGCTGCAAGGAGCAGGTACAGCACTGTTTTATATCGATGCCCTGTGCTTCTGAAGGCAGCCTTGGTCTGGAGCCAAGCTCATACTGGGGTTCTACTGAAGAAGTTATCCAGTGCTCATGTCCTTGCCTTACTTTCTTTTAACTTTCTCTTCCTTCCCAAATCTAGTCTGACTACCTGAATATGACCCATTTTTTTCCCCTGACCTTTAGTTCTTTCTCAGAGTTAACTCCAGGAGAATGTGCACCATATCCTATAAGCAAAGGAAGACAGCAGCCCCAGTAAGGAGGAATTCACTGGCATTTGGCAAGAATAACAAAACAGAGCCAGAAATGAAGTCCCCAGGAGCAGAGGTCAGAGATGAGGATCATGAAGAGCTACTTGCAGAAGAAGCTCAGTCTCAGATCTGGTTCCTTGGAATCAAAGATTACCTGACTCAAGGGGGAATTCACTGGGTAGAGCTTCAGAAGTAGAGATGGGAGAGGAGACATGTCAGAATTAGAGGCAAGATATTTCAAAAAGTGGCCTCACTCCCAGGAATAGGCTCACGTGGTGTCACACAGGAAGCCCATTGTCAGACTCCCAAGCCTGTGGTTCCCCTGAACCATTAAAGATATTTTTTTTTTGGCATTTATTCTATGCAGAATTTACTCCCGGGACATAAGTTTTTGTTTCTTCAATTTCTTCTGGGATATCTTTTTCTTCTGTGCAACCTCCTCTTCTGGTTTAGGAACAATCTGCTCTTTTTCATAAGAATCATCTCAATGTGGCAGGGAGAGCTCAGGTATGGGTTAATCCAGCCATGAGCCCTATAAGTTCTATGTCACATCTTGGGGGCTTTGGTCACCTGGATGTGCTCAATGACCAGAGAATCTACATCTAAACCCTTAAGCTCAGCATTACTCTCTGCATTTTTAAGCACGTGCAATAAAAATTCAGCACTCTTCTTGGGCCACCGACCCTGAGTCTAGCCCCACTGTTTGGCCTGTGCACGCCTACCAGCTCCACCATTGTAGCAACAGAATGGCACACACTGCTTCTGCAAAGTGACATCTTTCAGATACTTGGTGGCTTTTCAGATATACATACCCTTGATGGCTTGAGCAGTTTCACGCATGTTCATAAAGTGAACATGAAGATTTGAACCTCTCGATTTGCACGATTTTGTAGGGTTTTCTGGGTCCAGCGAGTAGCGAACCATTTTCAGAGGTCACCTCAGGCCGCTCAGGGGAAGAGAAACCATCAAAGGTATTTATTGGTGAAGATCAGCACCTGGATTGTAGGATGTGGTAACTGTTCATACCACCATTAGTATCTCACACTCGACCCCATTAAGTCATCAGCCACTTGTTTCACCTAATATTTATCTTAATTGGTTCAAAATTTCACCATCCGAAGAAGCTTTTCATATTCTTCAAACCCTGTAAATTAATTGTGCTCATCTTCCTTATGAAGTTTTAAAGATGTTGATGGATTACTGTAATTGTTTCTAAGGAATTCCACTGTGAATCTTTCTTTGTGCAGAGAATTTTCTGGTATACTCAGCACTTATCCAGTATTTAAATAATAACTCTGTGATTTTAAAATGTCCTTACTCTGGGGTGACTCTGTTTTGCTTTGTTTTGATGATAAGCTCTGGTACTGTCTCTGGGTACACCTTCTCAATGTCCTCAACAGACCTCTTTTCCTCCACTTGACCTTAAACTCTTAGAATTCTGACATTCTGCTAAATATCCACAATGGATCAATTCCAACATCTTTCTTACCAGCATACTGAGGCAGTAGTAGCTATGCTTTGTTTCCTATAAATACACACCAAAAGTCACACATAAAACCTGTTTTATTAGCATATTCAATAAAACAAAGAGAAACATTTACAAGATGAAGGATTTTACTAAAAATAAATGTCCTATCATAAGAACCATGCAAGGAAACAAAACAGCATTTAGAATTTTGTCAGATTTACACAAAAGACACATACTTGCACTCTAAAGGAACTTAGAAGAGATCAACAAGAACTCTGTTCACTTTTGTCATGTTTGTATTTAGAATTTCAAATCATTGATTCCACATAGAAACTGCAGGATCAGGGGCACCTGGGTGCTTCAGTGGTTGAGCATCTGCCTTTGGCTCAGGTGGTGATTCCGGGGTCCTGGGATCGAGTCTGCCATCAGTCTTCTCTCGGGAAGCCTTCTCCCCCTGCCTGTCTCTCTCTCTCTGTCTCTCTCTCTCTCTCTCTGTGTGTCTCTCATGAATAAATAAATAAAATCTTACAAAAAGAAAGAAGAAAGAAAGAAAGAAAGAAGAAAGAAAGAAAGAAAGAAAGAAAGAAAGAAAGAAAGAAAGAAAGAAAAAGAAAAAAGAAGAAAGAAAGAAAGAAAGAAGAAAGAAAGAAAGAAAGAAAGAAAGAAAGAAAGAGAAGGATCAGAGATTTTCAAATACATTTGATGTTATATACATTGTCCTTCAAGAATACTCAATGTTGCTAAATTTACATCAAGTATTCTTGAGGGACAATATATATGAATCCTTCAACTGCATTAATATCTTACCAGACTGATCAGTTCCTTTTTTTAAAAAATGCTTATAATATTTGGAGAGTTTTAAAATTGAAATCTGAACTCCCATAAGATATAAATTTGTTATTTTTCCTTTGTCTCATTTTGTTGTGACTGTTCCATATGACATGTGCATGAATTGGTGCAAATTTCCATGGCTGCTGGAAATTGTAGCACATTACCCAGCTAATGAGAACTGAGATCAAGTCCTGCCTGAATGATAATGTTCTTTATTGCAGAAGCTTATTGTTGTCAGTAAATAATGATACTAAATTGTTATACCTATCTCTAAAAAAGTAAAAAGCTAAGAATTTGGAGTTCAGAAATGGACTCTTTTAAGTCCTTAAATTTGGGGCTACAAACTTCATAGCATTATATTGATGAAGTCATGATTGCTTGTATTTCAAATGTTGAAAATCACTGACCAGTGATTTGTCTGTTAAAGAAAAAGAGAACGAGAAAGACGTGGGCTTAAATGTTTATACTTATTTCACGGATTAAAAAATATCTTTGCAATTGCTAGTGGCATTTGTTTCCAAAGAGCAATCCAATTTCTGATTTCGGCATGCTTAGCTGGACTCTTTTTTATTACTCTTTCTCAATGGTCCACAGTTACCCTTCATGGTGTGAAAAGGTTCTTCTGTGTTCTTAATGTCTCCTCTGTACCCCTTACTTGCATTCACTTTGCTGGAGTTTTACATATGGTAAATGCCTAGAGTTTTCATTACATAGTTCTCACATCTTCCAAAAGCCCTCTAGAACTCTCCTTTTTTAAAAGTAATTTTTATATCACTCCCATTAAAGCCATGAGATTTGAACAGAATTGGGTAAATTTTGTATATTTGCCACCTTTGTAAGCATGAACATCATTGATATCTCTGAATCTCACTTTCCTTATCTGTAAAATGGGAATCATTTCAACATCTCATTTACTTATCTGAAGTTCACCAGTAATAAAAATTGTTTAAATGGGCAGGCACATTACTTAATCTCTCTGTGCCTCTACTTCCTCTTTTACAAAATAAGGGTAGTAATACCACCCACCTCTTAAGGTTGGTTAAAATTAAATGAGATAATACCTGTCAAATGTATAAAACAGATACATGATAATTGCTCAAAAGATATCAAGTCTTGATTACTGAAAAGGTAAAATGAACTAGTATATGCTATATGACAGAATAGAAAAAGGAAGGACTCCACAGTTCAACAAACTTGAATTCAAATCATGACCTTCCATATATTGTCTGTGATATCTTACATAAATCACTCCACTTCTCTAAGCATTGGTTACCTCTATTGTAAAATGCAAAATTGTGAATATTAACAATAGCATGCATAAAGAGTAGAGTTGAGTATTCAAGATGTAGTGGTTATTGTGAGATTAAACAGAAGTCATTTTCAAAATACATCATTACTCAAAAAGTATTTATAAGACATTAATATCAGAGATAATGTGAAATCCCTGTCTCAGTCAATACCAGAAAGAATAAGCAGAAAGCATATTCCAAAGACACAGAGGGTCTACTGGGTAGCTCAGATGGTTGAGTGTCTGACTCAGATTTGAGTGTCTGTCTCACTTGATTTCGGCTCAGTCTTAGGGTTAATTAAGAGATATCTTAGGGTTGTGAAATCGAACCCTGTGTGGGGCTCTGCTCTGGGCATGGAGCCTGCATAAGATTCTCTCTCTCCATCTTTCTCTGCCCTCCCTACCCCTTACTAAATAACTAAATAAATAAATATTTTAAAAATAAAGAAACAGAAAAAAAAAACAATAACAGCAGTGAAACAACAATGAAATGGAACAAATCTGTGACCATAACAAAGTAATGAGTGTGTCAGCAAAATTCACAAAATGAAGAGAAAGGTCATTGAACTCAGAGCTACAGTCGTCTTCTTGGTAAGTTTGCCAAATAGCAACTGGTAAGTTATACATAGATTTCTAAGAAAATCAGAATCTTAGTCAATGTGTGGTCTTCAGCATAATCATAACAAACCTATTGGCCACTCAGAGCTAAAAATGGAAATATATATGTAGCATAACATAATTCTGAAAAGTCAGGATGCTAACTTCTGGTTGGCCTAGTCTGGCATGCTAGGCTAGGGTGGAGACAATATAAGGAGATATCCAGTGTTCTTTATCATAGTAAAATTGGTTAAATAGGACCTCACTTTAGAAATCGCCCATCAATCACTGCCTGATAGTATTTGTGGTGACTTAGGAAAACTACTCATAATATTAACCATTGTTACTATTATTAAAATCAAACGCCCAGTGTTCATTATCACATGACACTTTTCTAAAACAAATTTTATAATTTAAAACTAGGAAATAGGGAAAATATGAAAATACATATCGAATAAAAATAAGCATAGAGGATTATTTTGTTCTATTCCCTGGGAAATATCTTATTTAATGTTTTATAGTATGAAAAGAAATGAGATAAAGTGCTCTATTAGGTAAGTATATCTAGCATATTGGCTAGAATGTCAATGACCACAGCAATCGAATTGGCTGTAACAATTGAAGACCATGTGATACCTACCTGCTGGGTTACCTTGGTTCCTGATTCTAGGACCAGTCCCATTCCTAATGGGGACAGTAAAACTCTCTAGTTTAAAGTAGCTAATTGATCCAGCACTGAGTCCAACTGAATGTGGTATGGGTGTCCTCCTTGCTCCCAATTGCTGCCTCCATACCGTTCACCCTCTCTCCTCCATTCCCTGTCCTTGTCACTTTGAATCTAATTTTTTCAGACTATATCACTGTGATGGCTAGTTTGGTAAATATGGTTTACCAATGATGGTTAATTTGGTTAAATCAGACTATACTACCTTGATGTATCAATGTAGCAAGGCATGGTGTCCAGCTATTTGGTCAAACATCAGTCTAGACATTGCTGTGAAGGTATTTTTTTTTAGGGGAAATTAACATATAAAACAAAAGACTTTGAGTAAAGCAGATTAGTCTTCAAAATATGGGTCGGCCTCATCTAATCAGTGGAAGGCCTTAAGAGCAATGATGAAGTTTCTCTGGAATGAGGGAATTCTGCCTTTGAACTGTCTTTGGACTCAAGCTGCAATATCAATTCTCCTTGGGTCTCCAGCTTGCCAGACTGCCCTGTAGATTAACTTCCAGACGTGCTAGCTCCCACAATCACATGAGCCGATCGCTTAAAATCTCTCTCTTCCTCTGTGTGTGTGTGAGCAGTGATATAATTATATACATATTGTCTGTTATTCTGGAGAACCATGACTAATATGTCCAGTCAGGGCCCATGATTAGGTCATACATAATTTTGTTTAAAAACAACCAATTCAGATCCCTATCTCCACTTATCTCCATAATGCATTTCCTTCCTCAAGAGAAGGCCTCTTGCTCACTCCATGCCACAAAATATATGAATAACTCCAAGAGGCTGGAAAATGGGTCCTTACTCAGTTGAGGATCTTGCCTCCTATTTCACTGAGAAAATAAAAGCAACCAGAAATCCCCCAAGCTCCCCCCAACTCTTCCACCTATCTGCTATTGGTCCATATACCCTGCCTTCCTTCCAGTGTACCCCTATCTGAGAACAACCCCTCCACTTACCCATTGAACCCATCCCTTCTCACCCCAGAAATTCTGCCCCTTTCTCTTGCCTCATCAAGTTCCCCCCATTCCTTTGGGCTCAGTGGGAACAGCATACAAGTATACTGTCACTTTTCCCATCTTAAAGAATAAGTTTAAAAAAATCTAATTCTGCATCCCTTTTCATCACATCCTGATTCTCTGTTTCCCTTTACAACACAGTTCCTCATGAGTTGTCTATACACTCACCATTTCCCATTCCTCTCTATTCTTTTTAGATCCACTCCCTTCTGCTTTTTATCCCTACCATTCCATTGAATCTAATCCTGTCAAGGTCACCAAAGACCTGCTGTAATTCTACTGGTCAATGCTCAGTCCTCATTTTCCTTGACTTACTAGCACCTTTTGTCAGTTCACTGTTTGCTCCAACTTGAAGGTCTCTTGGTTTCCAGGGTACTGACATCCTCCTGGTCTTCTTTGATTGGCTGCTCCTTCTCAATTTCCTGTTGCTGATTCCTCCTCTTTTCCAAAATGAGAAGGACCCCAAGGCCAAGGGTCCCTCTCTTCCTTATTTTTCCTCACTTCCTTGATAATTTCATTGACCCTGAGGACCCAACCCTCTTCACTCTTCCCTCAGATACCTATGTGGCTCACTCTTTATCTCTTTTCAGAAGGTGAAATGTCACCTTCCCAGTAGGACTTTCACTGTATAAAGTTGAACCTTCCTCTCCATCACTCCCAGCTCTGATAATCTATTACATTGCACCCTCAAGAGCTTCCTGGGTGAAATCTGAAATGAGGCCCCTGCACCTGGAGGACAAGGAGAGATCAAAGCGAGAAACAGACAACACTGAATGGTAGGTGACAAGGGAACTTACATAAAAGATTTGTCTTAGGCAGCAGCAAGACAAATAGATCTCCCCATCCACATCCAAGAATCTTAGAAGTTTGTATAGAGGACTTAACTAGGTTCAGTCATGTATTCTGTCCAGATGGTCTCAACAAACTTTCTCTCTCAATGCTATGTCCTTGAAAGGGCTGCTGGTGTGGGACTGTATATGCCAAGGATGGGGTGGGGAGGGTAGGAGCCTCTGACTGCCCAGGTTCAGCTCTCTGGTCAACCTTCATGTCTTCTTGATGACCTCCTCCAACACAATCCATATTTCACCCTTCTTTCCTATTTATTATTCTAACATTTATCATGATATCATATACCACATTTGCTCATCTGTTTTATTGTGTATTCTCTTCCACTAAAATCTACATTCCATAAGAACAGGAACCAGGGTCCTCTTTGTTTACTGCTTTATGCCCAGAGCCTAAAACATTGTACACATCACAGGTGCTCAGTATGCTTGCTGAATTAATGATCTTGCCTAGCTTTGTTACCCACTCTCCCAGTGATAGAGAAACTAAGATTCCTTGTTCAATTTTCCTACATATTGAGGTCTTCAAAATCTGGTGAAAGATTTCCCTGATTCTGAATATGCTTCTGCCCCTCCCTAATCACCTGCCATCTAGATTATACCAAATATGTACACCTTTTCTACATGAATGGGCTCTTCTGAACATTTTAACAGTGTTCATTTCTGTCTGAAGTGGAAGAGTCATTGATCTGTTCAAGGAACATCAAAATGTCTGGTGTGACTGGTTGGAGCAGGAAGACAACAGAAGGAGATGAGGTCAAAGTGTGAACCAGGAGGTGTAGAGGAAAGAAAGAGATCAAGTATTGGCTGAATATCTTGAAAAAGACTTTAGGTTTTTCTCAGAGTGAGTTGAGAAGTCCTTAGACATTACCAAGTGTAATATAATTTGATGTGTTTTTAAAGATTCACTTCAGCTGCTATTGAAAATAAATCACTATTCAAGGTTATTTAATTTTTCTGTACCTCATTTGCAAAACCAATAAACCAGATTAGAGATCCTTTTAGGTTGCTTCAACTTTTAAGAAATCATACAAATATGAGTGGAAACGGATTTTTTTAATCCTTGGCTTAATTAAATGTTTTGTGATTGACGACAAAAGATAAAACAAAGGCTTAACTTGACATTATATTTTTTTTAAAAAAATAAGTAAAAAAAAAAGTGCTTGGCAACAGTTCATTCTTGATGATCTAGGCTGCTCATCAAAGTGTCCTTTGAATTCTCAGATTCTTGTATTTGCCATGACCTCACAGATATTTTCACATGTCCCCACTAAAACTTGGCTTGGAGAGTCGCTAAAAGGGAAAATGGCAGAGATTCATCAGATGCAAGATTTATTGCAAGTCAAATTTGGACAAAACTCATCAAGTCTTGGCGTGGGAAATTGAAGTATAGTATATTGAGATGTGTTGTTTTCTTAACACTGCTTTTAAAAAATGCAAATGCTACTTGCCTAATCAGAGCTAACTACATGAGATATTCAAGATTTTTCTGCATTTTTTTGACTCTCAGGGTGAGAGCAGACCATGTGTATTAGTCAAGGTTCTTCAGAGAAAGTGAATTAATAGGATAGCTGGCTAGTTAGCTAGATATTTCTTTTAAGCAACTGTCTCATGTGGTTGTGGGGGCTGGCAAGTTCAAAATCTATAGAGCAGACCTACAGGCTAAAAATTCAAGACAAGAACTGATGTTGCAGTTCAAATTCCATAGGGCAGCAGGATGAAAAGTCAGACAGGGTTTTAATGTTGCAGTCTTGAGGAAAATGCCTTTCTCAAGAAATCTGTCTTTCTGCTTAAAGCCTTCAACTGATCAGGCAAGGTTCCCCAACAGTACATAGGATAATCTGCTTTAGTCAAAGTTTACTGATTTAAATATTAATTACATACCAGAAAATACCCTCATGGCAAAACCTAGGCTTATGTTTGACCAAACATTTTGGTACCATAACCTAGCCACGTTGACATATAACACCATTACACCATGTTAACCTTCAGTTCAAAGCTCCTTCACGTGGTAAGATCTCAGTAAATGCTGAATGAAGTAACATTAATTCTTAACCAACACGGATTATCCCACTCACTTGAAATTTTGTGTGCCATTCTGATTATATAGTTCTTCCCTTTTTTCTTTTTGCTGAAAACAAAAGCAAGAGCCATAATCCAAAGTTCTATTATTAAATTCATACATGAGAATGATCAGTGTTCTTAATGAGGAAGGAAAGGGCAAATTTTCTTCTATTTCTCCACCTCTATGTTGCTAATAATATCAGTTATATTTGAGAACTGCTAAGGTAAAATCCCTAGACTGGGTTCATCAATTAAATGTGAAAAGTAACCTGATATTGCAGAGAAGTATTTTAAATGAAGCTGATTCGCTAATGTTAGAAGTGACTAAGTGTATTTTCATGGGACTTGAAGCCCTCTTCTCCTCACAGCTAGAATCATGGATTTCCACATACCAGAGGTTCTTAGAATAATCTTTTCCTTAAGAAGAACTTTGGGGTTTGGAAGACCCTATTTGCATCTTGCAACACACCATTTGTCTACTTGGCTTCTATCAGGTCTTGTCCTGAACACTGGTACTAGGAATCTCTCTTTGTTCCAGAGCTGCAAAATACCCATTTTGAACATCCAGTCTAATTCAATGCTGATTATATATTTTTAGCCTAACTGGCACCCTTGTTTGGTATCTTTCTGAGATTGGAACCCTGTTTTGCTTTTGTTAGACTTCCCTTCTTTCCAGGGCAGGGATGGGACACCTGCCTCTGAACTGAAGAGGGATAACTAAGACCCAGTTGCTTGCTCAGGATCCACTATCTGCTTGGATTTCCCAGTCCCTAACTACCCCCTCCAGTACCAACGGTGTGCTATACTTCTGCCAGAATCCTCCTGCTGCCCCAGCCCTTCCAGCTGAAGCTGCTTGTCCAGGATAAGACCTTTTCTCAGCTGCTATATCCTTCGCATGCCTTTTTCATGAAATTGGGTTCCCCTTTTGGAAGACAGTCCCTCTTTCTTCTCCCACCTCCACCCAAATGTGAGGTCTAGTTCTAGGTCCCCATTGCTCCCAGAAGGCCCATCCTCTCACATGATTCATGGAGTATTAGTACCCTGTACAAATGGGCCTGAGTTTTCTCACCTATAAAATTAGGAGATTGGAAACGACCCTTTCAGCTCTGACCGTCTTATGATTCTATAAATGCCTCTTCTATTTAATGGTCCTTGACAGCACCCTAGAGAAAATAAAATCACACCAGGTCCTGAGTAGATTATTTTTATTCTGACATTTCTATGCCTAGCTCTCTTTTCTGATGATAAGTTTCTCATCTTTGAGTAATGCTTCTATTTCTTAGAGAGTACTTTTCCTTAAATACTGTAGTCATTATTGGTTCACCCAATTTATTCTAGTCAGACCATCAAGGGATGTGCTAAAGATTTTCCTTCTGTGTTTCTTACACAACACAAATTGAATCTAAGCGGAAGACATTGCTAATCTACTGCTTCCGGCCCCTGGAAGCTTGCCACTGAGCTTTCTGGCCAGGATCTGCACATGCCACTGGTACTGAGCCTTTGCTGGTGAGAATATGTTTGGGGTGGTCCACTTCCTCCTCTCTTTTGCTAAAGAAATATTTTTACACAATGTGTTTATTAGGAACCTTGTTCCCTGAGGCTTAAGTATAAATAGAGGATTAAGAGCATAACTAATTTACATGAGATACAAACATATCCATGAAAGCATAACACATTTTAAATGATACACTGAGAAAAAGTTAATCTGGTTTTCTATTGCATATCAGAATAGGCAAATCCTCTTGTTATTCACCTTTGCTTTTAGAAACAAAGTGCAGAACAATAAAATTTTTCACTCACTGAGATACACCTTATTTTCAAAGAACTTGAGCAGAGACTGTTGCAGGAAATGCAGAAGCTGTACCACACGCATAAACTGAATCTTCAAGAATGATTAATGAGATTGTTTCCTTTTCCTTAACAACTGAATTAAATTAAAAGCATGATCAAGCTACTTGGCTATACAAAAGTCAGTCATTAATATTGCTTTTAAAAATTCAACAGGAAATAGCTGATTCAGTGGACATGGATACATGGCCTCTGTAGAGTTGAACTTGTCTGTCCCAAACCACATTTGAAGTTATTCCAATAGCTCTGAGCAAAATAGTGACAGAGTAATTGGCATTAAACAAGATAAAGGATATGTGTTCTTTGGCTATTATGTTAGCAACTAAGTACATTGAAATACTATCAGCCAAAAATATAATTTCCAAAAAGAACATGACTGATATAATAAATGTTTGTGACCTTTAAGTCTTCTAAAGATTTAGCATGGTTCCAGGAAGAAAAATCAGGCATTCTTGCACAGCCGTATCTTCTACCTCAGGCAAGAATTGCCTTGTGGTAAGAGGTCACCTGAGAGGCGCATTGGGAAAACTTCCTGGCCCAAATCTCTCCCCCATCCACTGACATTCCACCCTGAAACGTCTGCTACAGATGTTTAACGTTTTCTCCCTTGTACTCCCGGTAGAGAAACCATATTTGGATTCAAGATGGATTCGCTTATGAAGGCCTTTCCTGAAAATCATTTCTGACGCAGGAAAGGTGAGCGTCAGAAAGCATGAACAAGCCAGGAGTCTGAGGTCAGAAGAAGAGAATGTGAGCAAGGCTGGGATGGAAGACAGGAAATAACAAAATAAAGAAATATCAAATGAGGAAGATGAACTCTGTCCTTCTACATTGTGTCTAGGGCCCATTCTGAACTTGGAAATTCTTGTTTAAAATCAAAACGGTTAATACTATGACATGACAGTCCGAGGCAGGGAAATGCTAAAATGCTTGGTGAAGTAAGAAAAGAATACATGGGTCACCAAGAATTCCTTTGATCTAAATGAAAGGCCACACAGGTGTCTGGTAGAAGCCTCCAGATATGTATGCTAGACTTTTTTGCAGCCAGTTCTATTCATTCTTCTTCATATCTTGACCTTTTTTCACTTGAGCTCTCTTTGACATTGACACTCTTTGTGTCTCCTTTGTTTTTAACTTTCTCTGTGCTTGGGTTTTGTGACCTGGAGCTTTTCTGCATCTCTTCCTACCCTCTGGCCATTTGTTTTCCCTCTACTACCTCTATTCTCTGAAACACTGATGCTTTCATATTCTCTACAGGAAAACTCAGCCTCTTCAAAAGCAATCCTATCAATGCTGATAGTTTTCTATCTTAGCCCATTTTTCTCCTCTGGTTTATACAGTATATTCAACTGTTTATTGGACTTCTTTCCCTAAATGTGCTGGCCCAAAGTTATACTCACCTTTTTCTTTGTCCTCTCCTTCCCATCTCACATCCTCTCCCCCATCTTCCCTGTCATGGGGAATGATGAATCCAGGTGCTCAAACTACAAATCTAGGAATCATAGATTCTTACCTTCCAAACAACTATTTGTTGTGTTAACTATTTTCCATTCCTCCTTACTGAGCCCTCAGCAGTCTAGTTCCTCACTGTTGTAATATCCTCCTGTCTTGTCTCCAAATCCCTCCTCCTCTCCCCCCATCCCATTCCAGGGGCTGCCTGAAATGTAACATGACTCCTCTGCTCACAGTTCTTTCAAGACTCCCCATCCTCTGCATTTTACAGTATAAAATCTACACATATTGGCATGTGATTTAAGACCCTTTATAATTTATGATTATATGTTTATTTCTTGCCTACCCCCAACATGCACACATACACATACATGCACAGTTTTATGTCAGCAATACCAAACTACTTGTATTCCCATATCACATCCTACTCTTCTCTCCCGTTTCTACTCGATATTCTTTTACCTGGAACATTTTTCTGTCACCCCTGGCTTACCTCCATTTTATTGTCAATCTCCTACTAGTGCTACCTTTCTCAAATCAAGTATTTTTCCTCTGTGTGTAAGGACCTCTCTAATTCTCCCCCGTGGTATGTCTTCTGTTTATATACCTCTATTGTGGCAGGCACCATGTTTATTCACTGAGCAGTCCCGGCATCTGGAAAAATGACTGACACTTATTAGGTGCTCAGTAAATATTTGCATAATGAATGAGGGTTGCTTATATTTATTGGTACATTTGTTTCCCCACTAGATTAAAAGCTCCTTCGTATCTGCAGTGACTAGCCTGACAGAGGAGATCCTCACTCATTAGGTGATTGAGTTAGGTAATATGAACTTCCACATTTCACATACTTTAGCATATTTCAAAATATATAAAAATATGAAGTGAATTATTATGAAAATCCCAACAATATTCTAGTTAATTCTTAGAGAATTGATTTTATTTTGCTGAACAACTAGCAAATTCGTATTAATGGAGAGAATATGGAAAATAGCAAATGATAAAAATAATGATAACTTTTTGGAACTTGGAAAGTTCTCTTTATACTTAACATTTTAAAGATTTGATTTGATTTGATTTTTCTAAGTAATCTCAACATCCAGTGTGGGCCTCAAACTCACAACCCTGAGACCAAGAGCCATAGCTCTATGGACTGAACCAGCCAGGCACCCTTGTACTTACATTTTAATATGAGAGTGACTAAGGACCCAGAAATTCATGATCTATTGAACAAATCTTGAACTCATACTGTGAGGGTCTGGCCATCTGGGTTCCCTTCTCTGCTCTCTGACTCTGACCTCCCAATGGGCACTGATTTCATCACTTAGACTGATTAACTCAGCTTAACTTAGACATTAGAATTAGAATCTGTACACCTGAAGCAAGGTATTAGCTTACGTCTTTCTGAAGAAGAAGATTTTGAAAAGCGTTCTTTTCCGAGGGTTTCTGCTGGGTTGGAGAACAAAGATCCTGCTTAATAATTAACAAAATTAGTAGTGCTCAACTTACAGATATTATAAGGCCAATTGAGGCCATTAAAAACCCACTTCATCTGTGGTATACCAGAAATATTAAACTTTGGCAATAGAATTGTACAAAACTATGGCATCAACACCAGAATAGTTTTTCAAAACCTCATTGAGTAGTATTTTAAACATTGTCACACAAGGTGATAAGGGCTTCATCCTGCAGTGAGGTTTATTGGCTCTTCCTAGAAGACCAAGAATTGATGGATCACTCCATTTGTGTGTGAGCTCCAACACAAGCAGCCTTCTCTGCAGGCCACCTGGGCACTAATGTCAAAACAAGTATTGGTTCTCTCCATATTACCCTAACAGCTTTGTTTCTCCTTTTCCCCAAGGATCGACTTCATTCTTAGACTCCCTAATTCATTCACTCATCGCATGTTTAGTGAGCACCTACTAGGAGAAGGGCCTTCTTCTAGGGGATGAGGATACAGTAGTGAACAAAACAAACAAAAGTCCCAGTCTCACAGGAGCTTTCTCTTCCTTTCTTTTCCACCTCCCTCAGAGAAGACGAGAGAATCTGAATATGCTAGTTCTACTCTTCCTATTAACAAATGCACACCAGTCCATACGCCATAGATGGCATTAGCCAATTCACAGTGCTTCTCGCATCTTCAGAGATTGGTCCAAGTCTCAATTCTTCGAATGCTTTTTCTGAGTTAATGAGGAGTGCCTATGAGGTGGCTTGCCAGAACAGGTCTGAAGCCTGTACTAGATGGAGTCTCCTGAGGGAACAAGTTAACTGCTCTGATGAGGGTGAATGACACTAAGAACAGATTTTCTGTAAGACATCGTCCACTGAATATATATAGAGAGGAAGAGGGTGGGAAAGAATAAATGTGCATGGTAGGCAGCCTGGCTCTCTCTGCTCTGCCTGTGTGACGCCATGGGAAAAAAAGGGCAAAACATCCTAAGAAGCCTCATTCCTACATAAACTAGTCCCCAGAGTACTGAAGGTTAGAGCGGCTGGGAATCTAATCCAGAGACAGCAAAGTCAGCACAACCTGCTCTGGGACTGTGTCCTTTTTCTCATTCATACAGTAGCAGAAGCGGCTTCCGTGGAGCTAGTTCTTTACTTACTAATTGCCAGTAATTACCCTTAAGTCCCCCAATTGAAAGGGCTAAAAGTATTTTATGAAATTTTGCAATTTTGCAGAGATGAAAATTTATAAGTTGGGGTTTCCATCTCAGGGGTGTCTATACTTAAGCCGAGCTAATAATAACCTGGGAAAGAGTTTTGGTGACTGCAGTTAAATGACCTGGTGACTAGAACCAACCAATGTTCCTAAGTGCTTTTCTTCAGTTACTTAATTCATTTCATTGAGTATGAGTATAAAATTTTTATATTGAAATGCTTTCTGACACTATTTCTTTCACAATCCCTGCTGTGCAAGTGAGGCAGTGGGCTACAGGAGTCGAAAGGATTAGACTGTTCTTTTCCATCACAGCTGGTACATATTCAAAATGCAAACCCGCCTGGGTATTTCCAAGGAGAATATTCTTTTCATGATGAAGCTGGAGTAATCTATTCTTTAGTAGAAATGACCTCTGTTTTCATGGCCTGATAACTGAGCAGTTTCATATGATTTGATGTATTCTTTGGGATCAGAAAAATCTGTCACAGATCTTTTCTAAAGATTAGGGCAATAAGCAACCTAAGGTTCTCTGATCTTCAAAGGAAACTATAAATAATGACTACAAGGTCACTGAAAAAAAATTAGTAGAAGCATCAAAAAGCCAGTGGATGCTTTATCTAACTGATACTTGATGTTTTCTAAAATTCAAGGAAGTAAAACTTTTTTAAATGACTTTTATTTTTAAAAAGAAATGCAGAACAGGCTTATGTCTAACTTAAACCAAACTAAAGGTAGCATTAGCTACTTCCAGGGAATAAAAGGAAGACAGTGACTAACTGTATACATTTTATTTTAAATTTTATGCTATGAGAGAATAAACATTTTTTTGCTATGTCACTTTTTTAAAAAAAAATATTTATTCATGAGAGAGAGAGAGAGAAAGACAGAGAGGGGCAGAGACACAGGCAGAGGGAGAAGCAGGCTCCATGCAGGGAGCCTAATGTGGGACTCGATCCTGGGACTCTGAGATCATGCCCTGGGCCGAAGGCAGGTGCTAAACCGCTGAGCCACCCAGGGATCCTCTGCTATGTCACTTATATGTATAATAATAGTAGCTTACCATTTATCGAGTACCTGGCATTGTATTAAGTGCATGTATTGTATTAAGTCTACCTGGCAGAATGATTAAGAGCGTGCGCTCTGGAGTTAGACTGAGTTTAAATGCTGATCATTTACTATCTGTGTGATCTTGAGAACATTACTGAACTTCTCTGTGCCTGTTTATTCATTTGAAAAATGGTGGTAATAATAGTGTCAGTATCACAGGATTCTTTGAGCACCAAATGTGTAGCATATCATTAGTACTCAATAGATAGTAGCAATTATTAGTATCCAATTTAAGGCATGTACGTAATTTAATGACACCTCATTTCCCTCCAGATTTTGTAGGTGGGAATAAGAGATACAAAAGGCTAAGTTACTTAATCAAAGTTAACTCAGTTCTGTTAAACTCTTAAGATATACTTTTAACAACTACAGTCTATTACAAATATGCTGGGGATCACAAATTCTTTTTTGGACTTGGACAAAGTATAAACAAATAAGTTATATACATCTGAAATTAGCCAATAAAAAGCCATTAGGTTGCCATCACAATTGCCAAAATCACTTCTGGTGGGCTCCCAGGAGATAAGATTCCATTCCACGGGCATTTCTAGTTCACATTCTCAATCAATCATAGGAAGAACAAAAAAAAACAGGAAGTGCATTTGGAAACCTAGCAGTTAAACAATAAAAATGCTCTGAGTATCTATAAGTATCACTGTCTGTAGTTAATTCCACCTTCCCTCCATTTTTCTTGGTAGGGGCAACTGTTATATATGTCTACAAGAGATAGATGTTGTTGCACTATAAATGCATGTTCTACAGTTGGGCTTTGCAATTAAGAAGTTTGGTTTCTGAGGGCAAATCTGTGTGGGAGTGGGTTCTTAAATTTAGAGCCAGGATTATGTCTTTGACTACTTGGTACAATGCTGGGTATGCTGTCAGAGTACAGAACATAATAAAAAAATAACCACAATAAATGTGCTTGGGAACGGGTAGAGAAGTTGCCTAGATTGATGGATCTCATTTGCTGTCTTATATTACTCAACTCCAATGGAAATTACAATTTGCTTGTAAAGATATCTCATTTATTTAACTTCAAGTTGAAAATTTTTTCTTTCCCTTTTAGTTATATGTGTTTATCTAGTTTGTTTTTCTTTCTTAAACATAATATTCCTTTGAGAAGGAGTTAAAAGATTTAGCTTTGCTGGAAGCATGCCAAATACAAAAACCACTATCATCAATTTTCTTTCCAATAAAAGAAGATGCTCAGAGTGGTAGACTTAAATTCCCAGTCTAACCTCACAGTGTTGATGAGATTTTCAAATGCTACTAAATGGAGCAGCGTCTATACCAGGAAGAAATGAATTTTTATTGGTGACAAGAGTGAAAATTAAACCACTGTATATGGTGATAACTGAACAAGAAGGAAAACGAAGTTTAAAATCAAAACAAAATGGCATTATTTAAGGGCATGTCTCCATAAAATGAAGAATTGTGGCCCTTTTCAGAATATGTCAAGAGAAAAAGAAACGGTCCATGTACTTCTCCACTTCTGAATGCGTGTCTTTGAGGAGTTTGAGAACTACTGGAAAAGTATTAAGAGGCAACTCAAATAGTTGTTTCACTCAGTTTGTCTTAAGTAAGGAAAATTCTGCCTATAGACATGAGCACAAAATTTTTGTACACTTCAGGAAGGTTAAGAGACCCCTTAAAGCCCATCTGTGGATCCAGGGATCCAGGTTAAGAACCACAAGAGTCTTAGGAGCATACTATATGCTTCATAGGGTGCAGATCAGAACCCTGGCCAAGCCAAACCAGCAGTCCAACTGCGATAGAAATGTTACAAATGTTTACCACATTATACATTTACTATAGGTTTCTAAGTGCTTTTTTGTATATGAGTTATTTGACATATTAGCCCAGTAGACATTTAGATGCTCGATTAGATAGATTAGGTAAGCAAAGCGGTAATATTAAATAACTATTCTGCCCTGTGTTGCTTGCCAAATGTCTGATATTCTATTGGAATTAGATTCTGTACAAATAAAAACGTTCCTTCATGAAACATAAATATCTTTGGCTGGTGAACATTGAAGTGCTCAGTCTCTAATACCTTAGAATGGGTATTTATTAAGTCTTTGCAATGAGAAACAAAATACTTAAGTTTTGAAGATGTTAGGATAGATACCTAGATCAACATTCTCAAAGTTTTATCTGAGAACCCTGGGGAGGTACATGAGAGCCTCCTTTTGCCAATTATATAGCTGTGAGTCTGAATTTTTCTCATATACTTCAACCAAAACAACATATTGCAACAGATTGGATGCAGAAGCAAACATGAAAATCCAGCTGTCTTCTATTAAGCCAGATATCAAGGAGATTTAAGAAGATGGAAAGAATGCCACACTTTTCATCAATTTTTTGTTTTGTTTTGTTTTGGAAAACAGTTAACTTGTAACAAATTTTTTATTTTACATAAATTTACAAACATTTTCAAATTTTAATTTATAAATGGTAAATATCCCTAGATATGACCTACATAAACCAAAGCTCTTTGGGGTGCTCACCAAATTTAAAGTGCTTTCAAATGGACCCTAAGACCAGTTTGAGAACTTGGTAAGTCCCAGAAGACAGGTCTGGGTGGATGACCAAGTGCAGAGGTGGGAGGGATGTGAATGCATCTGTCAAGGGACTGATGACACTGTGTGTCATGTCTTGGGGATACTGCTCCTTGAATGGCACTGAAAGTGGAGGGGAAGATGCAGTCTAGGCTTTCTTCCTGTTGTTTGTGGCCTGTCCTAAGCACAGTCATCATGCCTGCACAATTTCTAGAAAGAGATCTGAAGAAACAAGAAAATAGAGTCTAGGACCGTAAAACCGGGTAAGAACTGCAGGTTTAATGAAAAACAATGAAGCTGCCCCTTTTTCACCAATGAGAAGGGAAAACATTGTTCGAGTTTGGTTGTTTTTTGTTTTTTTCTTTATGTCAGCTGACACAAAATTCACTAATTATTGGATGTTCTATTGTTTTTAAATAAACTTTTAATACTTTGAAATACCAATTCTTGGGGGGAAAAATCTATAAAGGGTATACAGATCGGTATGGGATAGCCTAATGTGCCTTCCAAAAGGTATATCTTAAAATTTAACATTTACCTATTAATGCGCTAAGCATTGTGCTACAGAGTTAACTGTGATATAGGGGAAACATTCTTGAACTTGGAATGAGAAAAATCGTTTCGAACCGCTTATTTGCTATATCATTACGGGTAATTTAACCTGAGTCTCATTTTCTTATTTATAAAATGCGGATGATAATGTTTATCTCACAAGGTTGTTAGGGATTAGAAAGACAGAGCTTAGGTCAATGGGACAGCACTGAAGGTCTTCAACGAATAGCCAAGAGAGTGCGCGTCAAGGCCAGTGATAAATGCAGCGAGGAAGATAAGACGCGTAGACAACGCTTCAAAAAACACGCGGCGGAAGGTCGGGCGTGCGGGCGTCCCTACAGAAGTATTTAGAAAGTGCTACGGGGCGCTAAAGGAAGGAGTCGCCGCACTTGCGGCGATCGGGGAAGGTGCTTAGGGAAGTCAGGCTGTTGCAGAAAGACGCCCCCCCTCCTCCGGCCGCGCACCCGGGCCGAGTTCCCGCAGCCCCGCGCCCCCAGCCGGCCCCGGGATGTCAAGCCGCCTCCCGCCGCCTTCGCCCCAGCCTGGAAGCGCACCGCACGCCAGCCCTGCCGGCCTCGCGCGGGCACCTCGAGCCTGGGCGTGCGGGCTCGCACGGCGGCGCTCACTGCACCCCCCCCCCCACACACACACACACACCCCAGCCCCAGCTCCCGGCCGATTTTCAGCCGAGGCACGCAGCGGTAGCGGAGAGAACTCCCAAGTTCCCAGCCTCCGTTCACCCACTCTCCCCGCAAGCGCGGCCATCCTCAGCCTCCCAGCTGGTGCTCGCGCCACCCGCAGGGGCAGCCAGCAGGCCTCGGACTGCAGCGGAGCTCCGCTGCGGGCCCCCGCTCCCCAGCTCTTCGGGAACCTCGCGGCCGGCGTTCGCGTGCTCGCTCATCGATTGGCACTGCCTTACTCCTGGGGCTCCAGGCGCGGAGGACCCGGCCCCGAGACTGGGAAAGCCCGGCGGAGCGCGGGGCGGGCTCCAAGGCAGGCGGGCCAGGTGATTGCCGATCGCACGGATGAGCGCGGCTCCCGGCTCGCGCTCCGTCTGGCGGGTGGCGGCGCCGGCTAGCCTGTGCGGTGCGAGGCCGGAGTCGCGCTTCCGCCGCCCCCTCGCCTCGCGCCTGGGCGCGCTCGGCCTCCCGCTGTCCCCGGGAGGGCCGCCCCGCGTAGGGCTCTCGCGCCGCCCGGGGTGGGAGCCGGCGCGCTGCTGAGGGAGGGCCCGAGGGAGGGAGCGCGGGCGGCGGCGGCGGCGGCGGCGGCGGCCCCTCCCCTCCCCCTCCCGCCGCCGCGGAGCGCGCAGGGAGCAGCCGGGGGCTCGGTGGCGGCGGCGTCTGGCCCCGGCTCCTCCTCCTCCTCCATCTCCTCCTCGCTCCCTCCATCTGCCGTGGTTATGGCCCGTCGCTGGAGCACAAAAGCGTCTCCGCGGTGGAGGTCTGCGTTGGTCTTGCTTTTCCTCTCCGGAGTGTACGGTGAGTGTCCGCGCCCCTGCGCCCCTGCGCCCCGCTGACCGAACAAAGCTGGGGCGACCCTGGGCCCCGAGGCCTCCAGGACGGGGAGAGCCCCCCGCCGCCGGCGGGACAAAGAGCCGGCGAGGGGTGGATGTGCCGAGGGGTGCCCACACGCGCAGATGCTTTCGCCCGCTGCCCGCCTCCAGCCCCTCGGGGCAGTGCGAGAGGGCTCTGGGCGTCCCGGCGGAGGGAGTCCCGGCGCGGGTGCGGGGGGCGCGGGGGGGACGGGGGGGCGGGGGCGGACTTCCCCACCCGGGGGCCTCGCACGCGGAGATGTGGGACTGCGAGAAGGGGGCGGGGGTCGCCCTCGCCGCGGTCGGGACGGTCCTGCCACCCCCGACCCTTCCGGGGTCAGGAAGTTCTCTCCCCAGTGAAATTCCCACCGTGCCAATCCCCCATCTTCTTCCCCACTCCCCGCGGAAGCCGCCTGCTGCTCCCTTCCCACTTGGGAGGCCGAGGCTCTGCTGAGCCCGGGCGTGCTGGATCCCGTCCCTTCCCCAGAAGCAGCACGCGGGAGAAGGCCAGAAAATAGTTTCCAGCCCCACCTCAGACTCTCCCTTAGGGTGTACATGTCTGCCCTGACTCCTGGTTCATTTGTCATTTCATCCATCATTGGCCGCTAATGCTGTCACTGTCGCTTCATTCCAGTCTGCGGATTGCGTTGCACATACTCCTTTGAGGCTAAGGGAAAGCTGAAGCCTGTGTGTGAAGACTAAGCTTTATGTTACATCAGAGTCTGAACTAGAGCTAAATGGAATTAATTAGAAAGAGCATTCATTGCTTGAGACTGGAGTTCCACTTCTGGCTTCATCGTTCTTAGTTTATCAGTGAAACGCATTGAAAAGGTGTTTCGGGGAACACGGTGAACCTTTACTCTTTAGAGTGGCGTTTTTTTGTTTCTTCAGGAGGAAATAATGAGAAGCTATCATTCTTTGGTAAATTTCACTTATAAAACGTCCAAGTCGTCTGCCACAAACACTCATTCCACTGACGGTGTGGTGATGGAGTTAAGGCAACACGTAATTCACCAGCAAGTACTTAACCTCTTTTGAAAGCATTTATCTGTGGAATTGAACGATGGTTACTTTTAAGACCTGAGAAATCACAGTAAATGAATTTAATGAACATAACATTTACGGACAACCAAAAAATAGTTTTTCAGTGTGATTTAAAATGTATTGCTTGCCACCCGACCCAATTAACGTATTATTTTTGTTTGGGGTGGAGAAAGGTTTCATCCACATTCGATGTGGTAATTGCCTGTGGTGTGCTTCTGTGTGATCAGAAAACCCTGTGCATGACTTTTGTGTGTCAGTTGCATCAAGTCGTTGTGATCCCTACTTGCCTGATGACTTGTGGGTTTGGGTCTACACCAGAGATCAATAAGCTATTTTGTTGTTTATTCTAGCCTGAAGGTGGGTATAGCTCTGCTTTAGGTTTGGTGTAATCGCTCAGAAGAAAGAAGAAAGTAGAAAGGCATCTTTAATCTAGGGTGATTAGAAGTGTCCTGCTTTTGTCCTCTACTATAGTCAGAATTTAATCTTAGTGTGGTGTCTGATCAGAATGGATAAATAAATGAGCTCTTTTAGCTCTTTCATTAAAACCTGTGTCATTAGTGTTTGAACTAGAAGTTTTTTTGCCTCCAGGGATAAGAGGCTGTGAACCCTGTAATTTGTCTTGGTACATTCTTTTGTACTTGTACACAAAACGGCTTTCTGGTAGGTGCTTATCAAAGATTTATCTTTTTGGAATTTGTGTTCAGTGAGGAATTGTTAGTAGGCAAAGAATGAAACTCTTTTTCCAACAGTGTGGGACCATGTTATAAAACTAGCAAGTAATTGTGCCAGCATTGATGTCTCAAACCACAGCAAGTTTCAAAGTATAAGAAAAAAGGAGGTAGTGAGCCAGGCAGAACATTAAACTATGTGAGCAGAGATTAAAGGTACCCTTCACCCTGCAACTGGGGAAATTCTCTTTATAGCTGCACTTTTGTCCTCTTCTGTCTCTCCAGCCATATGTGGGTTTATATGAGCTTTAACGATAATACTAATACGGGGGGATGTGCTTCTATAACAGTAGTGGGGTTTGTTTAACTTGAATATGCACTAGTTGTGAGGAATAGTGGATGCATCCAGAGAAATATCCATCACTGCAGGTCTTTAGAATAGATATGATCTGTGATTTAAGAGACTGTGCCTTCCTTATGCATCAAAAAGTGTTTTGTTTTTTAAAGATTTATTTATTTATTCATTCATTCATTCATTCATTCATTCATTCATGACAGAGAGAGAGTGAGGCAGAGACAGACACAGGCAGAGAGAGAAGAAGCAGGCTCCATGCAGAGAGCCCGATATGGGACTCGATCCTGGGCCTCTGGGATCACTCCCTGGCCGAAGGCAGACCTTCAACTGCTGAGCCACCCAGGTGTCCCTGTTATTTATTTATTTATTTATTTATTTATTTATTTATTTATTTATTTATTTATTTATAAAGTGGCTTCAAAAATAATTATAAATCCTTCTTAAAACAGCTGAGTGTTCAGGGTCTCCTAGGTGGCTTAGTCAGTTAAGCTTCAGATTCTTGATTTCAGCTCAGGTTATGATCTCAGTGTTGGGGCATCAAGCCTCACGTTGTGGTCTGTGCTCAGGGAAGAGTCTGCTTGTCCCTCTCCTTCTGCCCCCCCCCAACCCCCACTCTACCCCTACCCCGCCCCCACCCTGGCCACCACCCAGGCTTGGACATGGGTGCCTGTGTGCACATGCATGCACTCTCCCTCTCTCCCTCTGTCTCAAATAAATTAAATTAAAAAACAACAACTGAGTGTTCATAGTAACCCTTAGCATAGACTGTGGAAAAAAACAGGTTGGCCAATATTTAGGCAGTTCTAATTCTAAGTCTTCACAGAATGACTCTTACCCATTAATGGCAATATTAAATGGCTCCAAGTTGCATCTTGAATCTTTGAAACATTTCATACATCTTTTTAAAAGATTCTGTTTATTTTGTTGTTTATTCTCTTCATATGGCCATTTTAGTGGTCTATGTATGTGACTATTAAATTTGAGCATTTTAGCGGAATAGTGTGACTTACTATGTTACTTTTCTGAATGTTAAAGCTTTATTTGAAACGCTAAATTGTGATAGGAAATATAGTTAATGTTTTCTAGAAGTAGTTATTTAAAAACCAGTAATTATCGGGCAGCCCCCGTGGCACAGCAGTTTAGCGCCGCCTGCAGCCTGGGGTGTGATCCTGAAGACCTGGGATCGAGTACCACGTCAGGCTCCCTGCATGGAGCCTGCTTCTCCCTCTGCCTGTGTCTCTGCCTCTCTCTCTCTCTCTCTCTCTCTCTCTCTCTATGAATGAGATAAAAAATCTTACAAAAAAATAAAAATAAATAAAAACCAATAATTATCTTTAGAGAGCTGCTGTATCTTAGCTATTGTAACTATTGCCTAAGAGTTAGAAAGTAAAAGTTGACCTCTGCTTCTGGAAGTTTGAAGGGATAAAAACATTAGTGGGAGCGACTGTGAGCTTTGCTGGGCATTGTTTTAGGCGTACTGTAAGAGAAGGTGTTTCTTCAGATCTCACATAAAGATGTCTGGTTTTTGCAAGTGCATGGAGGTTTCCGAAACTGTCTCCTAGTCAACAGAAGCTGTTGGTTGGCTCATCTCCCAAGCCATAATTTGGTAATCGTAATGGTTCCATTGCTTTATCCTTTTCCACTTCTGTTTGTGTCCCAGATCACTGCTTTCTAACTTTTTTTTTTAACTGAAACCCAACCTTAAAATACATTTTATGTTACTCCCTGTATACAGAACAAAACAAAGATTGTGAAATAATACTCTTACTACTTGTGATGCACTCCAACATGTTATCTTCTGTTTATCCCCCATTCTCTCACCCTTCCTTTCTTCATTTGCTGGTTGGACTCATTAATTTTGGACCTAGATTGAAATTCTTAGTTTGAAAAATACAGCCCTAGATGAGACCTTAACATGTAATTTCAAATGTTTGTGATATTTGTAGATCATTTTACAATAGCCTTGGAGAGATGCAGATGGTTAGTTTCTGGCTACTTACTGCCAGAGCATTTGATAGCAGTAAGAACTCTTCCTGGCATCCACTGACTGTCCTGTGATAAAATTCTTCTTTAAACTGGTTTTCAGCTAATTATAGTCAAAAGTCTTTGCTATACACAGTACTGTTCTAGAGGTTGTAGTAACATAAAATATTCTCTTTATCCTTGCATTTTATATATAATGGGTAAGTATTTTCTCATGAATTTTATGGAACATTCAGTAGCATTTTATAAATTTCCAGTTTAAGGATAGACTAGAAGTTCCAATTTTAGAAAGGTTGTAGAAATAACTGGAACATGAGGAAAAAATCTAAACCAGATTCCAATTACTTCTAAAAAAAGTCAAGCTTGATTACATAAAATATGTTGAATAAAACTGAATTAATTGCTTAACATAAACCCTTCCTTGGGTTTAGAATCTAAATTATCCTGGGGAGAATATGAAGGTACACAGACATTCCATAAAATTCTAAATGGTTATCAGACCATTTAGACCATCAGTATTTAAATGACTACTTTCTGAGGCTAGCCATATTCTAAGAATATGGAAGAGAGGGATCCCTGGGTGGCGCAGTGGTTTAGCGCCTGCCTTTGGCTCAGGGCGCGATCCTGGAGACCCGGTATCGCATCCCACGTCGGGCTCCCGGTGCATGGAGCCTGCTTCTCCCTCTGCCTATGTCTCTGCCTCTCTCTCTCTCTCTCTCTCTCTTTCTCTCTCTCTCTCTGTGTGTGTGACTATCATAAATAAATAAAAATTTTTAAAAAAGAATATGGAAGAGATTTGAATGATATATGGTAAATGATTTAGAAGATTCCTAGAAAGTAAAATCTCTGACAAAAACATAAAAGTGATGTCAGGCTGAAAAGTGAGCAGCAGTTAGAGAATGGAAAGAAAAGACTTGACTTTTGTTGTTAGACGATTTAAAGCTTATCAAGAAATTAAGGGAACAGTGAAACCTTTTTGTGTTTCTGATCTGAGGTGTTTTTGTAGTTGAGATTTTTTTCTTTCTTTTTTTTTCTTACCTTTTATCAATGCCATTATGGTTTAAAGAATGAAAAGTAAAAATGAGGTAAGTAAATATAGGTGAGATTTATATAGATTTAAGCAAATAGAAAATGTTTTTATTTCATAATGGGTTTAGGCTTTTTCTTGCTGCAAGTCTTTATAGGTAAATGAAGATTGTTCTAAACTTGGGAATTGAAGTTGAGTTAATCTCTAATTTCTAAAGTTACCTTTCCCTCCAGTTTCTTCTCTTTTTCTCCTTACTCTCCCCACCCCCACTGGTTTTGGAAGAAGTAAGTGACAGATGTACACTACTTATTCCCATTTTCTAAAGCATAGGATTAGATCCTGTAAATACAAGTTACTAGTCTGTTCAAATACATGTCATCAGTGTTTTTATGTATATGTGATAATAGGTTCGTGTATAGACCTATCCCTTTATTTTTAGTTTCAGTACTGAATTGGGTTAAAGAATTCTCACTGTTGGAGCTATAGAAGGAAGGGAGGGAGACTAACATTTATTATATTAAGTTTGTAACATTTATTAAATTAAGTTCAGATACTCTGCTTGGTCTTTATTCATTGCCATTTAATCTTCAGTAGGTCTCAGCAATCCTATAAGGTATTGGTCTCTTTTCTATGGAAGAGAAAATTGAAGCTCAGAAAGGTTGTGGCTTATCTAAAATCAAACCACTAGGAAGTAGTAGACTACGCCAGATTTCAGCCTCATCCTGTCTCTTCACTCATCATTCAGTTAGCAAGTGTTCATTGAGCACTTGCTTTTATCTGGTACTGTGTAAGACACAACAGCCTGATGAACATAGTTTCTGCTTTCATAAGGTTCATAGTCTAGTAAATAAGCTATAATATGAAACTCATAAGGGGCAGAGATAGTAATAGACACAGTGTAATTAGAAGAAAACTTCTTTGTCTAGTTGTTTGTGAGACCTCAAGGATGGCTGACCCTATTATGATTGGGAAAAGAGCCTTGTACTTGGGACATACCTGTGAAAGACCCAGAAGCAGGAAAGTGCTGATGTGGAAGAACTGGTGTCACAGGTAAATGAATAAAAGCAATGTACTGGAGCACAGTGATCATAAGGGAGAGTGGCAAGGTGAGCTTAGAATCAGGCAGGAACTCAGGGCTTTGGAAACCATGGTAAAGAGTTTGGGTTACTTAAGTGTAACTATAGAAAAGGTTTAAGTAGACATAATATGATTTGTGGTTTTAAAAACAGTCACTTTTGTCCACAGTGTGGAGGATTGTTGTGAGGTAGACAAGAGTAGATACGGGATGATCAGGTTTTGCCTGTGCTCCCGGTGAGAGGCGCAGGATCTTGGACCAAGGTAGTAACAGTACAGATAGGAGAGTATGGATTGCCTTTTTGATAGGAAAGAAAGGGATACTTCTCTCTTGTCACAACAGAGGAGGAGGAAATATTGGTGCCAGTGTACTTAGATCTTTAAGTTTCAGGGTGGGAAGATGGAGATTTCCTCTATGACATGGGATCAGATGAGAGTGAATGGGAGGGAGAAAAAGTTGAGGGTGATTGGTTTCCACAATTCAGTAGAGGAGGTTAGACCCTTAGGAAGTTTCTGTTATTTAATCTAGAAAAGAAAAGGCTAAGAACACATAATGCAAGAAGGGATATTGTGGTGAACAGCTGTACAACACATGGCAAAAAGGAATGAGGATTTCAGTTATAAGGGGAGAAGCTTAACAAATGTCCTGCGGAGAACTCGGTTCTAAGGACTATCATTGTTGTCAATGAAATAAGTTATAGAATATAACTTTCTACAGTGTTTTAAGAGTATTTGAGGCAAGAAGCAAAGGGTAGGATAAAAGTTATATTTAAAGACCTTTTTGCCCAAGTTAAATGCTTTATATTAAGTGGCCAATTAAAGATTGCTTTGTATCTTAGAAGAGGCAAGGATGTATTCGTAGATTAGAGAATGTCAGAAATTTGGGGGGAAAGTGACCTTTTAATTTTTATTCCCCTGGATTGTTTATTTATGGAAGATACAACTTTAGAAGATCTTGAAACCTCAAAATAAATGAAGCTGACAGAATAGTTTTCTGGTTGACTCTTAAGTATTCAATAACTCAGTGCTCTACTAGGATCAGTTTGGTGAGAAGTGAAATTGCTTTACACTTATGTTCATACCACTGAATGAGAGTAACTTGATATCTACCCTTAATTCACTTACATTTCCATTTTTAGAGAAATAGGGAATGGTGCTAATCTTTTAACATTGAATTGATTAAATGGAGCACAGTACCATGTTTAGTAGTTGGGATTTGCCTTTTAAACGTAAGTAAGAAAGTAAGCCCTTTCTTATCTGACTTAATTTCACTAATTATTAAAGCATCATTTAGGTTTTACGTTAATAAGTTGGAGAAAAGATGAATCTTCAGATTGAGTATATTCTGAAATAGAATTCAATTTCTTGAAATTATTAATGCCTGTTCTACTGACACTAGAGCTTTTTACCAAGACTTAGAATACAGAACACCTTTACTAAGAAATGCTTTGCTTGAATTCTGAGTATCCATGGGGTAAGTATAGCAGAAACTGAAATTGAGAGCCGTGATTTTCCTAAGGTTCATATTCTCTATTGCAGTTTTCTCTTTCTATAGAGACCCATTGTTTTTTTGTCTACATTATTTTAACAGCTCCCAACTCATCTTGACTCTAGTCTTGTTCAGATTCAGCCATATACATAGAAGCAGCCAGAGTGGCTTTTCTAAAGTACAGATATCATTATGTAATTTTCTTGCTTAAAACCCAACAGTAGTTTCCTGTTCCTGAAATACAGGCATAACTCACTAGGCCCTCAATGATCAAACTAGTTTTTCCTTTCTTGTCTCTTGTTACTTCTCCTCATCAGTCCCATACCCTCCACCATATTTCTGCCATACTAAACATATTTCTCTTGTCTCCTGGCCTTTGCATACTCTGTGCCCTGCCCCCTCTCTGCCTGGCTTTACCTTCCTTCTTTTTTTTTTTTTTCCTTAAGATTTTTATTTATTGGGATCCCTGGGTGGCGCAGCGGTTTAGCGCCTGCCTTTGGCCCAGGGCGCGATCCTGGAGACCCGGGATCGAATCCCACGTCGGGCTCCCGGTGCATGGAGCCTGCTTCTCCCTCTGCCTGTGTCTCTGCCTCTCTCTCTCTCTCTCTCTGTGTGTGTGACTATCATAAATAAATAAATAAAAAAAAAATTAAAAAAAAAATTTAAAAAAATAACAAAATGAAAATATTAAAAAGATTTTTATTTATTTATTAGAGACAGAGAGAGAGAGAGAGAGAGAGAGAGAGAGAGAGAGAGGCAGAGACACAGGCAGAGAGAGAAGCAGGCTCCATGCAGGGAGCCCTACATGGGACTCCATCCCGGGTCTCCAGGATCCTGCTCTGGGCTGAAGGTGGTGCTAAACCACTGAGCCACCGGGGCTGCCTTACCTTCCTTCTTGTATCACTTTCTTCACTAGGCTAACTCTTGCCTGTCCTCTGGCCTGCCTTTGGATGTTACTTCTTTTGGGCAGTCTTCCTAAAAAGGTGCCCTTCTCAGGAGCATCTCAGACTTCTTATATACAGTATTGATATTGGCCTCTTTTACATCTATTTCCCCACGTAGCAGCGCTGCCCAATAGATATATAATGTGAGCCTCAAATACAAGTCATATACATAGTTTTAAATTTTCTACTAGCCATATTTAAAAAAAAGAGATGTTATTAATGTCAGTATTTAACTGAACCCTGTATATCTAAAATACTATCATTTTGACATGTAATCAATAGAAAATAATTACTGAAATATTCTGTAAAGTTTTTTTTTTTTTAATTTATTTATTTTATGATAGTCACAGAGAGAGAGAGAGAGGCAGAAACATAGGCAGAGGGAGAAGCAGGCTCCATGCACCGGGAGCCCGATATGGGATTCGATCCCGGGTCTCCAGGATCGCGCCCTGAGCCAAAGGCAGGCGCCAAACCGCTGCGCCACCCAGGGATCCCCTCTGTAAAGTTTTTAATATTGAAGTCTTCAAAATCCAGTATAAATTTTATACCTATAGCCCATCTTAATAGACTAACCACATTTCAGATGTTTAATAGACACTTTGGAAAAAAGTCAGTGTCTGTTAAAGTCGAATGTAAACATGCCCTGTGATCTAGCAATTCTACTCCAAGGTATAAACTCAAGAAAAGTGAGTACATAATGTGTGCCAAAAGACATGTACAAGATTATTCATAGCATCCTTACTTGTTATAGTCCCAGGTGAAAAACAGCCCCTCTGTCCATCCCCAGTAGAATGGATGAGTTGATTATGGTGCATTAGCATAAGAGAAAACTGCACAGCAACAGTCCTCAAACTTTTAGATCTCAGGACTCCACACTTTTAAAATGACAGGTATTTATGTTTGACCATAAATAGCATATATTAAATAAAAATATGTAAAATGACAACTATATTTTCCCAAACAAACAAAAACTAGTGAGAAGCATGGTGTTGCTATACATTTTTGTGATTTAATGTCTGGCTTAATAGAAGACACCTGATTTCTCATGTCTGTCTCTGCAGTCAGTCTGTTGTGATATGTTTTGGTTGGAAGTATAGGAAGAAATCTTGCCTCACATAAATGTGTTATTGTAAAGGGAGAAACATTTTAGTAGCCTTTTCAGGTAAATATGAATATTCTTTGATGCTACACCAGAACTTGACAAGTATTTTTTTAAGAAAAAAAAAATTTAGTTGCAGCATGGAATCTGAAATCATAACTCAGTGAACTTTATTCTGTTAAACTCTGAAAGGGTCTTGGAGAGTCCCAGGAATCCAGTGACCACATTTTGAGAATAACTTGCTTATAAAGGAATGAAAAATAACCAACTACTGGTACCTGTAGCCGGGGTGGATTTCACATGTTGATCAAAAGAAGTCAGACACAAAATTTTAAGATACTATGTTGTTAAAACCTAAGAAGTTAGAATACAAGATTGAGTTGTTACCTATTGATGGGAAAGGGGGAGGTTGTCATGGAGAGAACTGACTACCAGGGTAGCTTTTGGGCTGCTGGTCGTGTGCTACTTCTTGACCTAACTGGTAGTTAACACAGATAATGGAGTTTTATTGCGATTGCTTATTGAACTGTAAACTTTCAATTAGTGCGTTTATGTATATGTCTCAATTAAAAGTTAAGTAATAAAAATTTTTAAAAATAGAACAGTGTTCGATAATGGTATCTATAGAAAGTTTTCTGATAATTTATATTCTCTCTAGTGCTTGGTTTTTTACTTTTGTTTTTTGTTTTTCCTTTGGGTTTGCTAATTAAAAACAGTTTTAAGGGGCGCCTGGGTGGCTCAGCCAGTAAAGCGTTTGCCATGATCTTAGTTAGGGTCGTGGGGCCTAGCCCTGCCTTGCGGCTCCCTGCTCATCAAGGAGTCTGCTTCTCCTTCTACCACTCCTTCTGCCTGTGCTCTCTCTCTCTCCCTCTCTCAAATAAATAAAGTATTAAAAAATAAAATAAAAAGTTTTAAAACTTTGTACTTTGAAAATTCCAAACATATTCAGAAGTAGAGAAACTAGTGGTAATTAACCTGGTAGACCCAATATCCAGATTCAACAAATTATCATTATATGGCCAGCCTTGTTTTATTTAGACTTGTACTCAGTCCCTAAATACAAATGATTTTGAAGCAAATCCCAAACATCTAATTTATTCATATTTTACTATGTATCTTTAAGATGTGAGGGCTTAAAAAAAAAAAACTTGGTACCATTATCACACTTAAAACATTAACAATTCCTAATTATCATCAAATATCTAGCAATGTATACATGGCAATGGTTGTCATATAAACAGGAATTTTTAAACACTGGATCAGGATCCAAATAAGGTCTATACTCTGCAGTTGTTGATATCTGTTACACCTTTAAGGGTTCTCTACCTCATTTTTCTTTTTCTTTTTTGTTAAGTGTGATATTTACTATAGGTTTCTGTTATTTTTAATCAAATTAGAGATTTTCAGCTCCTGTATTAATAAGTTTTTGAGAATAGGTATTTAATTTTGTCACATAAGTTTTTTCATTTCCAAGATGATCATAAGATGTTTATGAGGGCTGGAGTATGCAAGTGAAACATACCTAGCATAATGCCAGATAAAACTTGAGTAAGTGAATTTCTTTATCCATGAATGGAGCACATTACATTCATGTGATTCCTAATGTTGAACTATTTTTACATTTATATAATAGGCCGTAACAAGTTGGTAATGATGCAATCTGCTGGAATACATTCAGTATTTTTTTTTTAGACTTTGTGTTCATATTTATGAGATCAATGCATAGTCCTAAATTTCTTCCTCCCTCCTCTCCTTTTCTTTCTCCTGTAAACTAACCTCCCCTCTCTTCCTCTACCCGATTTTCAGATCTAATCCCTAATCTTATAGATGTATTTGTAAACATTTTTGGTTTTGTTGATTTCAGTGGTCAGGAACAATGTAAAAGATTTCATTATTATGGTCCTTATTATTTCAGTTTTTAAGATTAGGAGAGGAGAGTGTTTATGAACTGTGTAATAGAAAAGGGATAGTTAAAAGATTTGTCCTGCTGACAGAAAGGTTCCATTCCTTGTGTGGTTAAGCTTTGTTTCGCTTAGCAAGGTAATAGAGATGAGCCTGTAAGAAGTAAATCCCTTCTTATAAATGGTCCTTAAATAAGCCAATTAGATACCTTAGCGGAGATGAATTCACATTTGAAGGATAGAGGGCAAAACAAAAGTTTTTTAGTTGGTGAAATTAAATTTATCAATTTTTTATTTATGAATTGCGCTTTTGGTGTCATTTCTAAAATACTTTATGTAATCCCATATCATGAAGATTTTCTCTTATTTTTTTTCTAAAAGTTTTATTTTTATGTTATACATTTACATGTAAGATCCATTTTGAGGGTCATCTGCCTTAGGCTCATGTCATGATCCTGGGATTGAGCCCCATGTCGGGTTCCCTGCTCAGTGGGGAGTCTACATCTCCCTCTGCCCCTCCTCATGCTCAGGTTCTCTCTCTTTCTCTTTCTCTAATAAATAAGTAAAATCTTTTTAAAAAAATTCATTTTGAATGTATTTTTTATAAGGTGCAAATTTTAAGAGGCTCCATTTTTGCAAATAAAAATCAGTTTCAACACCATTTGTTTAAAAGATTGTCCTTTTTCCATTGAACTGGAAGATTAGCATTTGTACCTTTGTGAAAGATTAAGTGATCATATATGCATGGGTTTGTTATGTTTTTTTAAAACAACAGTTTGATACAATGAAGTCCAAACTTTTTAAGTGTATAATTCAGTTGTGTTTTTTTTTGTATGTTCACAGGGTTATCCCAACTATGATCATTATCTGATTGTAGAATATTTTCAAAACCATAAGGAAACCCTGTACATATTAACAGTCACCACCACTTTTCCCTCCCCTGCCTTTAGCAACCACTGATTAGCTTTAAGTCACTAAAGATTTGCCTATAATCTGGACATTTCATATAACTGGAATCATATGTAATCTTATATGTCTGAATTATTTCATCTAGTTTGTTTTCATGATTCATCTATGTTATACCATGAATAAGTACTTCATTCCTTTTTACAGTCAAATGGTATTTCATTGATTGGATAAACCACGTTTTGTTTATCTACTCATCAGTTGACAAATATTTGAGTTTCCAGTTTTTAAGAATAATGTAGCTTTGAATATTTATGTACATTTTTTTTTTTTTGCATGGACATGTTTTCAGTTGTCTTGAGTATATGCATAGAGTAGCTGGGTCTTTTGGTAATTCTACATTTACCTTTCTGAGGAAATGCCATGCTGTTTTCCGAATGGTTGTGTAATTTTACCATCCTACCAGAAATGTATAAAAGAGTACCAGTTTCTCTACATCTTCACCAATGCTTGTTATTGACCATCTTTTTATTATAGGCATCCCTATAGGTATAAAGTGGTATCTTAATATGGTTTTGATTTGCATTTTTTTAATGAGTAGTAATATTGAGGTTTTTTTGCGTTATTGGCCATTTGTGGATGTATGTTCAAATCCTTTGCCATTTCTTAATTGGTTGAATTATCTTTTTATTGAGTTGTAAGACTTCTTTATATATTGTGGCTATTAACCCCTTATCAGATATATGGGAAAATGATACATGAGAACGTACTGTTCTTTCTGTTCTATTTTGTGCATGTTTGAGATTTTACATAATAAAGCCAAAAATATATTAAAATATTCCCCAAATTAATTACATTACAGGTACATCCCCATTCTTAATTATTTTGGTTTCTTACGTTTCCTTCTCCCTCTCCCTTTGCTTTTCTTTGTTCCGTATTATTTTTCTTGAAGTCTTTAATTAGTTTGGTTTTTTTAAATTTTGCTAAAGGGCTTCTTGAATTGTATTCTCTCTCCCCCTAGGAAACATGTATTGGTTGTGTGTGTGTGTGTGTGTGTGTGTGTGTGTATTTAGGTATACACAGCTGAAAATGTTTCTTTATTTTGTCTTTACACTTAAATAATGCCTTGCCTTGAGGAGGGCTTTCCAGATTTCGGTATTTTCTGTTCAGAATTCTATCTAGATTTACTTTATGATCTTGTAACTTTAAGTTGCCATTTTGATTCTCATTCCTTTGTTCCTTTGGAAGCTTGTAATAATTTCCTTTTGGAGTTTACAGTTTTCACCAGTATGTGTTTATGTATGTATCTTCAGTCATTATTACTATTTGGTGTTTGGTAGTCATTTTATCTGTGTATTGGAAAGATAGTTTTATACATATGTTGTATATGTTATGTATATGTACATATGTGTATTTTAACTCCATTATCAGATAAAGCCTCTACTTTTGGAACTCCTATTAAGTGAATATTATATATCTTGGCTTTGTTTTTTTATTTCTTAGAGTTTTATATCCTTGTGTTTTTATTCTCAAATTTAAAGATTCTTCAGCGTAGTCTTCTAAGTTATAATTGTCTACAATATAATTAATTAATTAATTGTCTATAATTTATAATGATCTATGATTCTTCAGATGAAGTAATAATTGTACAAAATATAAAGTATTTGTCTTTACAAATAATTTTACTTTTTAATAATGACAATTTTGGTTTTTTTCAATTAGCTCTGGAACAGACATTTGTCTTTCTTATCTTTCCTGTGAATTCTCTTACTCTGTACTTGCCCTTTCCCCTACTCACATCCCTCCTCTGAGATTATAAGAACTGTGGGTCCTTTCCTCAGAAAATAATCCACATAAGCACATTCACAGAGGATTTCGTATATGATATTGTGTGATTCCAAAATTCCTTAAGTCTCATTCATGACCCCTGCTAGTGCCATTTGTGAACTAGCTGCATTGGTACTACCTGGGAACTTGTTAGAAATGCAGAGTCTCAGGCTACCCTAGATGCTGAATTAGAATCTCCATTTTAACAAGATTCACAGGTGATTTCGTTATTTTTTTTTAAGATTTTTTATTTATTCATGATAGACATAGACATAGAGAGAGAGGCAGAGGGAGAAGCAGGCTCCATACAGGGAGCCCAATGCGGGACTCGATCCCGGGTCTCCAGGATCACGCCCCGGGCCAAAGGCAGGCGCTAAACCGCTGAGCCACCCAGGGATCCCCCAGGTGATTTCTTTATATTCAAGTTTGAGAAGCACTGCTGTAGTAGCTTGTAAACCTCTATAAAGTTGTGATATTTGTGATCTATATTGATTGTTTCCCTTTTAAAAGATATATCTGATACATCATTAGGGTCTTTTTTTAAAAAGTCATATCTCAATCACCCAGATTGTGAATGGGTTATTAAAGTAGAAATATTTTTAAATAGTTGCAATACAATATAGTATTTGAATAGCAAGCTATACTATATGAAATAGCAAGAGACAAAGAGACTGATTTATAAACTCACTTTTGTATCAGTAGCAAACGGAGCAGTTACTGTGTGCTGGGAAGTATTCTAATCACGGTGTATCTGTATATACGGTGTATGTACATGTATGATATACACACACTCACTTTCTTCTCATAACAACCTTATCAGCCTGGATACTATCATTTGATAAATAAGGAACCTGAGATACAGAGAAATTTGAGTATTTTAGCCAAGTTCATATAATTAGTAAGTGGAAGAGCTAGGATTTGAATCCAGATAGCTTGGCTCTAGAATCTGTGCTCTTAACTGTTATGTTCTACAGCAGCTTCTTTGTAGTTTTACTTAAACCTCTCTAAAGGTTTAAGTAAATGTGCTGTATTGCAAACTGATTAATTTATGATACATTTGCTCTTTTAAATTCATTACTGGAACTCATCTGCTTGTGGTGCTGATAGATGAGCAAAAGATACCAGATCATTAGTGTTTTCTGAATTAATTTTGGCTTGCTATTAATTGAGATTTCTAAATGGCAAGATGCTGGATTATTGGATTTAATGCTACCTACCCTCAAGGTTTTTTATGAGCCTATTAAATAACTTAAGCAAATACTTTCTACATAAAATATTCATTTTCTTCTTTCCTCAGTAGATGGACAAAACAGAGTTTATAGAAATGGTAATTGGATGGGTAATAAAATTAGAAATTAAAATTAACTTTACAAAGAAATCGCTAGTAAGTATTACATACTAATTTAGTAAATATGTAAAAATCAAACTTGTGTTAAGTGTTCAAAATGTTTAATTAAGGACAGAACCAACATGTGGTTAGAGTGCAATGAAATGAGCATTCCTCCCTGACTAGTAGAAATGGTAGTTCTTGGCTGATGGGTTTATTGGTATTACTTGACATAGATATTGGGCATTTTTCCAGATCACTTTTTGTCATAAACTATTTCTGTAATGTTGAACGTTAGATTGTGTGTGGTTTTGTTCTTATTTATAAATACTATAATAGACATGTCTTTGTTAATATTTATCTTAATTTTTATTATTTTCCTTGTGGTTAAATCATAAAAGTAGAATTACTGGGTCAAAGGTTGGAGTGTTTTCAAATGTCAAAAATAAAAATAATACCCAATTTTTATTGAGTACTTACTATATGCTAGTCAGTGCTTTAAATGCTTTATATATATATATATATATATATATATATATATATATATTCATTACTTTTTTCTGTGTGAATTGTGTTTCAGGCTAAGCAAATAGCATTTTTTAAAAAAATTTTTTGCAGAATTTCCGGTAATGAGTGTATAAAGAATTGCAGGATTAGAAAATCATTTTGCAGCCCCTGATAAAATAATTTGTTTAGTCTAATCATCAGTAAATGACACTATTAGACAAATGGTTATGTGGGAACTTTATGATGGAGAATCAGGTTGCCCTACCTTTACCTATTGATTAGTCTCAGTCTCATGAAAAGAAAGGCAAGGAAATAGTGTGCACGTCCTAATGTGGTACCTATAAAGCATAACCTCTGAAGTATTCCAGCCAAAAATGTTGAACCTGTGTCAAATCAACCTTCTATAGAGAGAGTTGGGAACCATGGCCTTTAAACTGTTTAAAAGCAGCCTGCTGCCTTTCTTGGTTTTGTTTTGTTTTGTTTCACAATGTTTTATTCAAATACAACCAGTGTGGTGCATTTAAGTATGCTTAAGTATGGCTGTTTCATGCCACAGTGTCAGAGTTGAGTAGTTGCCACAGAGACTGTATGACCCACAGAGCCTAAAATATTTACTATCTGGCCCTTTTACAGAAGAAGTCTGCCAGTCCTTGAACTAGATGAACAAAGTTAAGCGACACCATAGAATAGCAGCCTCTTAAAGGACATCTGATCTAGTTTCTGAAACCAGTCTGCTATGGAAAATAAGGGAATATCACTCTAGATTAAGAGAGACTTAAATACACCAAATGAAACATTGAGACTTTGAATCCTGCTTCAACTGTAAAAAAACAAAAACATTTATGAAACAACCAGGAAAGTCTAATTATGGCCTGGCTAGATTAAATGATACCAAGAGTTATTAATTTTGTTAAAATTGTTAAAGTAATAGCATTGAAGGTGGGTGAGAGAATGTCTGTATTTTTAGAGATTCATATTGAAGATGCATATAGAGGTGAAATGATATGTGGCATGTATTTTAACATACTTCACACAAACATACAAAAGAAAATAAGTAGCAAAGGCAGAAAAGTCAAACTCAAGAGTCTTGATGTCAAGGCTCATACACTTTGCACTGTATCATTGTATCATCATTATATACTAGCTGCAGTAGATTTTAGAATTGCCTTCTATGTTGCTTTTAACTATTACTGACCTATCTTTTTAGAATTCTCTCATCTCTTGGAATCCTTGTCAATGTATGCACATCCTTGGCCTTCTCCTGTCCCACTGTATTTAAACATCATTAATAGAGGAGCATCTATCAAGGATGAAACTGTATCTTCTGGTCTTAGTAGAAGAGCTTGGTATTCTATACACCATTCTACTCTTCAGTGGCTGTGAGATTTTAGTTCAGCTAAATGCTAAATCTCAACTTCCTGGGCCATTAAATGAGAATATCAGTTACTCCTGAGATTGTTTTAAAATTAAAGGATGTATATTAAGAAAGTGCTTTGTACTTGATGAAATTATTATCCAAAACAGGACCCATTTATATTTTGGAAAATATTGTGGAGGAGTTAAATGTATGATCTTTATAAGACGCACCTTGGTTTGGGTACTATTTCATAGCTGTGTCACCTTAAGTGAGTTACTTTTTCTAAAATTTAGGTCCTTCATTTGTAAACTAGAGGTAATACCTACCTCAAATATTTGTTCTGATGATTAAATAAATTAAAATTTGTGAAAGTACATAGTATAGCCACTAATACATACTAGGTTGAAATATTTTTTTGTCTTTGTTCCCTTGGAGAAACATACCATACCAATATATCAGAGATGTTTATAATGCTGCATAATTTTTTACAGTTATGTGAAAAGGATAATCCTCAATTTCATGTATGATACTTCCCTAGGGAAATGCCAAGCTGACAGAATAAACTGAATAAACTGCAAGGCATTATTCTAAGATTCTGTGAAAGAGGAAGTTATGAGATGAGCGTTTGTGAACTTAAATAAAGAGCTAACCATTTGCTCAGAGAAAAAAGAATTCCTTAAACATATTCATTAGATTGATGAGCTATAAGCTGTTAAGAGCCCAGGAATTATTGAAGATCAAAAATGGTAAAAGCATCAAGCCTTTGGTCTGGTGTCTCCCCACACCTCCCCAACAAGTTGCTAAAGCTAACAGAATAGTCCTTTGCAATCTGAAAACTGAAGCTACTCATGAGCTTTGAACCATCATTTACTAAAAATTTTACATATTGAAGGGCAATGATAAGGAATAGTGCTCTAAAGCACCAAGTGAACAGTTGGATCTGAAATCTTGCTTTCCCCTTGTGGTTTTCTAACTTCATTCTCTAATGAAGGGATGCCTGTCTTCCTGTGCATATTTCTCCATCCTTTCTTTCCTGTTAGTGTCTGAGAAAACTATAACATGAAACCAAATTATTAATTAATAGAGTGTTTCATGCTTCATTTCAAAATCTGATAATTTTGATTCATTAAACCAACATTTACTGAGATCTAACTGTGTCAGAAACTGGAAGATAGTTGTTGGGAAATAGGAAGGCAGGGAGAAAGAGAAAAAGTAGAAAGAGAAGGATAATATTTTCTCTGCTCTTAGGACACTTAAAATTTGATGTGGAAGAAGTTAATAACCCAAAACCAGATGATAAGGACTGTGGTGGTAATATGTTCATAACTCTGTAGTGATGTGTCGTACTGTGGAAACATCAGTAAGGACTCTTAACTCATCTTGCCATTGATAGAGATCTGTTTCTCAAGCTGAGTTGAAGGAGTTTGGCAAGTAACATGGCAGTGCATTAAACTGTTTCAGGGAGAGAGAACAGCATGTTCAAAAATATCAGTTTCAGAAACCATACTTGTGCAGTGTGTGAAAACCAGAATATGTATGTATGAGGTAAAAGCAGACGAGGAATAGAAAAAGTTAAGAGTCAAAAGAATGAGAAGGACCAGATTTCAGTGCGTCCTAGAGGCTCTTACTACATATAAGGAGTTGAACCAGTTACAGTTTTATAAGCTGAAGATTAATATTGGATATGCCTTCAAAAAAAAAAGTCTCTAGTAGCATGTATCAGAGAATGGATCAGAGAGCTGCAAGACCAAAAATAGGAAGCTTGCAAGCTAAATCATTTATTCATACATTCAGCAAATACAGATGACCCGTGAATAATAGAAAGGTTAGGGATGCTGACACCCCCCCCTCACTACACAGCTGAAAATCCATGTATAACTTTTGACTACCCAAAATATTAATCACTAATAGCCTCCTGTTGACTGGAAGCCTTACCAATAACATAAATGATTGATTAGCATATATTTTGTACGTTATATGTATCACATACTATATTCTTACAATCAAGTAAGCTAGAGAAAAGAAAATGTTATTAAGAAAATCGTAAGGAAGGGGCACCTGGGTGGCTCAATGGTTGAGCATCTGCCTTCGGCTCAGGTCATGCTCCTGGGATCCTGGGATCGAGTCCTGCATCAGGCTCCCTGCAGGGAGCCGGTTTCTCCCTCTGCCTGTGTCTCTGCCTCTGTCTGTGTCTCTCATGAATAAATAAAATCCTTTTTTATAAAGATATAAAATATCTTATTATCTTTATTTTTTTAATATTGATATATTCCAATATACAATGGAATATTACTCAGCCTTTAGAAATGACAAATACCCACCATTTGCTTCAATGTGAATGGAACTGGAGGGTATTCTGCTGAGTGAATTAAGTCCATTAGAGAAAGACAAACATTATATGGTCTCATTCATTTGGTGAATATAAAAAATAGTGAAAGGGAATAAAGGGGAAAAGAGAGAAAATGAGTGGGAAATATCAGTGAGGATGACAGAACATGAGAGACACTCAACTCTGGGAAATGAACAAGGGGTGGTGGAAAGGGAGGTGGGCAGGGGGTTGGGGTGACTGGGTGATGAGCACTAAGGGGGGCACTTGACAGGATGAGCATTATGCTATATGTTGGCATATCGAACTCCAATAAAAAAATATACAAAACAAAACAAAACAAAAAGAACACCAAACTGGGAATAAAGTATGCAGGTTCTAAGAAGAAAAAAAAATAATAGCAGCTCCTTTACAGGGTGATTATGAAGATTAAATGTACTGAAGCATGGAAATGGCTTAGACCATCATCTGGCAAATAGTACCTCTCATATTAGTTGTTGCTATCTTTGTTTTAAGAGTATAGGCTTTGAGTGAGACAAATCTGCCTGAATTCTGGCAGTGCTACTTACCTAGTTGTGTAGCCTTGAGCAGTTCTCTTAACCTCTTTAATTCTCAGTTTCTCCACATATGAAATGGGGATAGTACTTATTTTACAAATATGCTGCAAGGATTAGTAATATTGTAGGAAAAGCACCAACCACAGTGACTGACATAAGGTGAGAGCTCAATGAATGTTGGGGAGGTGGTGAGTATCAGGCAAAAATTTGCAGCTCAAGGGAAAGATTCTGATTAGGAGTGAAAATTTGGGATCTACCAATATGGAGGACTTAAACCTTTAAACATGTATGCTGAAAAGAGTTTCTAGAAAGAGGATAACATGCCAAAAGACCTCTGAATGGTTGGCAAGAATGATGATTTACTAAGAGTATTGGTTGAGGACGTTGTTTGGAGGCTCAAAGAGAAAAATGAAGGACTCATGTAGTTCATGAGGGAATTGAAGATAGAGATAGATAAGGCTTTATTAAAAGGTTATGCTCCCAACATTGAGTATCCAGATGAGTTAAAACCATGAATTTATAGTGACACTGTTCCTCATAGTTATGTGATTTTCTCCAACTATCAGAAAACTAGATTCAGAGTTCATATTTCTGAGGGTAAAGTGTTTGATAGCTGAGTCATTGGTAATCTTTGTCTTGAGTTTCAGAAATGTGCTACGGCTAAAAACTAGACAGAAGAAGGGCTGGAGCAAATGATAGGTAAGAAAGCTCCATTAGTGAGTATAAATTCAGAAAGTTTGGCTGAAAATGGAAAGACTAATAAGTAAGATAAGAAATGGGGAGGTAAACTAGCAAGAAAAAGGTTTTCTCTTAAGAATGAGGAAGACTGGGAGCCCCGGTGGCTTAGCGGTTTAGCGCTGCCTTCGGCCCAGGGCGTAATCTTGGAGACCCAGAATTGAGTCCCACATCAGGTTCCCTGCATTGAGCCTGCTTCTCCCTCCGCCTGTGTCTCTCCCCCCGCCGCACCCCTCTCATAATAAAATCTTTAAAAAAAAAAAAAAAGAATGAGGAAGACCTCAATACATATGTCATCAAGAGAAGACAAAGGAACCAGAAGAGAGGAAGGATCTGAAGGGAAGGGCAAGAGGGGCACTAACGAATGACTCCAGGATCCATAGTGATTTTGGACATTGTATCCTCAAGTCCTGTGATGGAGTTTCTAATAAACTTGAGAATAATCTTCCCAGTTAGTGAAAAACCATTCATAATGTCATGTTCTCTGTCATTGATATTAGAAGTAGAAGGGAAGTACTTATTGTTTCATATTGCATAAATAATAAAGGTAAGAAAAAGACAACAGTATGTATATTTGGTGCCAAAGAAAATATGGAGTTAATGTCAAGGAAAACTTAAATCTATAAAAGATACTCTGATTTTAACAATTTAGTAATTTTTAAGTGTTGTCAAAAGTATACTTTAAAAATATAAATGGTTAGGGACGCCTGGGTGGCTCAGTGTTTGAGCGTTTGCCTTTGGCTCAGGTCATGATCCTGGTCCTGGGATCAAGTCCCTCATTGGGCTCCCCTTGAGGAGCCTGCTTCTCCCTCTACCTGTGTCTCTACCTTTCTCTCTCTCTCTGTATCTCTCATGAATAAATAAAATATTTTAAAAACATTTTTAAAAAGGTAAATGGTTACTGATGATAAATTCTGCTTTCTTTTATTTCTACCTCTAAAAGGCTATTTTCCTGCAGTCTGACACGTTAAATTGCATTTACCTTCGTTGTTATTACCATTGCCCACACTATTTCTGTTTGTTTGCTTTGGTCTTTGGGTAAATTTCAAAGTGTTATCAGTGATGTCAACAAGAATAGGAAAGCTGAAGCCATACATTACCCTTCTCATTATTGAATCTTATGTATAAGAACACTTTTGAAAGTGAGCTGTTGCTATAGGAGAGGGTACTGTATATGCTTTAGTATTTTATTAAATGATAGTTCTGGTACCATTTTGTCAATAGTATTAAGAAAAAAAATCACCTGTAATCATTTCTTAATTATAACATTATAAAGAAAACTTGAAACTAGCTATGTTAATTTTTGTTAGAAGGTAGTGTTGTTCCAGTACTTAATATTCAATCCACATGAATTCACTTAGAAAAGTAATACATACTGTAATAAGTCAAACAAAGAAACATATGAAGAACAAAAACTAACCATTTCCGGCCTTTCTGTCTTAGAGATGGGGTAAGAGGGTAGGGTAACAGTGATAGCAGTTTATTTTGTATCCTTCCATACATTTTTTTACACTGTAACTTGGACTCACAGAATACTCCAGAGGTCACAAATTCAAATTCTAACAAAGATCAAGAAAGTAACACAAACTAGGAGGATGGGGTATCAGCATGAGAATGACAGTAGAAATTCCTGAGGCAGTTGGTTACCTAAGAAAAAAATGTGTCCTTCTCCCAAAAGAGATCAGCTCAGTAGGTTTGCATGCATGAATATGTATAGACAGATACTAAAATGTTTTCAAGAGAAGCCAAGATACTTATTATTTTTAGGTAAAAACTCAAGTTCTAATGTTGGAATTAGGTAGATCTTGTTTTGAACATATCCTTCCTACTTACTAGCTAAAAAATCTTGCACATCTTACTTAAACTCAGTTTCCTCATCCATAATGTGGGGATAAGTAACTATTCTTAGGAGGAAGATTAAAAATAATACCTCATGAGTTCAGTACAGTACATAATGCTTTATAAATGTTGACTACCTATGATTAGTAGTTGTCTGACTAGGTGTGTGGGAAGGGAATTGACTGCAGAGGGGCCCAGAGAGCTTGTTTGGGTAATGGAAATGTGTGTCTGGATTGTAGTGGTGGGTGTAGAACTTTATGCGTTTTTTAGAACTCATCAAACTGTATACTTGGAATTAATGAACTTTTTGCATGCAAATTAAACCTCAACAAAGCCAATTCTTTTTAAAAAGGTGACTGCCTTTCCTTTCTCTGTACTTCAGTTCCATCAACTATTAAAAATAGAGTTGACATAAGAAGTTTCCAGCATGTTTATCTCCTAGTATCCCTTTGCAACCCCAGTCATAGGCCGCCACATTGCAGAAGATTTTACTTGCTTAGAAACAAGAAAGAACGAACTACCTTTATTTGTCACTATTCTGTTATATTAAACTTACCACGTATTGGATTTATCTATTTGGGTACTGTGCCTGGTACATTCAGTAAAGCAGGCCACTTGTCACTTTTTAGAAATGTTATAATGTAATCAACAAGCTAATTACCTTCTGTTGAGTAATAAGCTATGAAACTTAATTTAACCAAAAAAATTTAGAAGCAGAAACATTATATAAATGAGAATAAAATACATCGTAGCACCCATTGTGTATGCATGTGTGTGTATACACACTCATCCCAACTCATTTTATGAGGCCAGCATTACTCTGATACCAGGAAAAGAAAACTACTAGTTTTCCTTATTTATAGATGCAAAAGTCCTTTACCAAAATACTAGCAAACCAAATCTAGCAATATGTAAACAGGATTATAAACTATGACCAGATGGAATCCTTCCCAGGAATGTAAGGTCCAAAACAGGAAAATCAATCAGTATAATACGCCATATTGATAGAATAAGTAACAAAAACCATAGGGGAGTCTTAGTAGACACAGGGAAGACATTTAACAATAGCCAACACCATTTTCATAATGAAAATGCTCAATAAACTATGAATAGAAGGAAACTTCCTCAACCTAATTAAGGGCATCTATGAAAAACACACAGCTAACATCATACTTACTGATGAAAGACTGAAAGCTTTCTCTCTAAGACCAAGAGTAAGACAAGGATGTCCACTCTCATTTCTTTAATCAGTGTTGTATTAGTTCTAGGCAGGGCAGTTAGGCAAGGAAAAAAAGGCATCTTAATTGGAAGAGGAGAATTAACACTATCTTAGTTTATAGATTTGACGTACTTTGTACATAATGAGGGACACCTCGCTGCCTCTCTTGGTAGAGCATGCAACTCTTGGTCTCAGGATTTTGAGTTCAAGCCCCACATTAGGTGTAAAGATTACTTAAAATTAAGTCTTTAAAAAATAGCATGAAAAAGAATAAAATACTTAAGGATACATTTTACAAAGTGCAGATCTTATACTCTGAAACTACAAAATCTTGTGGCTAGAAATTAAATATGTCCTAAAAGTGGCAAAACATCCTATATTTATGTATTTGACATAATATTCGTTAAGAATTAGTATTGTTAATACTCCTCAAATTGATGTACAGATTTAACGCAATCCCTATCAAAATTTCAATTCTCTTTGAAGGAATTGACAAGCCGATCCTAAAATTCATATAGAAATTCAAGGAATCCGGGGATCCCTGGGTGGCGCAGCGGTTTGGCCCCTGCCTTTGGCCCAGGGCGCGATCCTGGAGACCTGGGATCAAGTCCCACGTCGGGCTTCCGGTGCATGGAGCCTGCCTCTGCCTGTGTCTCTGCCTCTCTCTCTCTCTGTGTGTGTGTGACTATCATAAATAAATAAATAAAAATTTAAAAAAAATTAAAAAAAAGAAATTCAAGGAATCCCTAATAACAAAAACAATCTTAATGAAGAAGAAGAAATTTGGAGGTTCATGTTTCCTGTTTTCAAAACTTAATGCAAAGTTACCAGATGAAGACAGCATGATAAGTGAAACAGAATTGAAAGTCCAGAGATAAGTGCTTACATTTATAGTCAGTTGATTTTCAGCAACAGTGCCAGGATAATTCATCAGGGAAAGAGTAGTCTTTTCATCAAACTGTGATGAAACAACTGGTTAACCATATGCAAGAGAGTGAAATTTGACCCCTTCCTTTACTGCATACACCATTTAACTCCAGATGGACCAAAGACCAAATGTAAGTGCTAAAACTATATAAAACTCAGAAGAAAGCAAAAGAGTAAATCTTTGTGACCTTGAATTAGGAGATGGATTCTTAGATATGACAACAAACCACGAGCAACAAAATTAAAAATAGGTGAATTGGACTGGCTCAAATAAAAAAAAAAACAACTGTGCTGCAAAGGACACCATTAAGAAAGGGGAAAAGTCAAATTACAGAATGGGAGAAAATATTTGCAAATCATGTATCTGATAAGAGGTTAATATCCATGATATATAAAGAACTCTTACAGCTCAACAAAAAAAGACAAATCCAGTCACTTATGAAATAGACATTTCTTCAAAGAATGTAAAAAAACAGTAAATACATGAAAAGAACTCAGCATCATTATTCTAAATTAGTGAAATGCAAATCAAAACCACAGTGATGCTATGTTATGCCCATAAGGATACCTAAGATAAAAAGACTATAACAAGTGTTGGTGAAGATACAGAGAAATTGGAACTCTTAACACATTGCTGATGGGAATGTAAAATTGTATAGCCATTTGGAAAATAATTTGGTATTTCCTTATAAAGGTAAATGTAGAGTTACCAAAAGACCAAGCACTTTCACTCTATGTATATACTTGAGACCTAAAAACATATGTACACACAAAAACTTAAACATTTATAGCTGCATTATTCACAAAAAGTGGAAACAACCCAAATGTTTGTCAACTGATGAGTGGCTGAGCAAAATGTAGTTTATCCCTACAATGGAACTCTGCTTGACCATAAAAATGGAGTGGATTATCGATTCATGGTACAATATGGATGAACCATGAAAACATTAAGCTAGGTGAAAGAAGCCAACATATAAAATCACATATGATCCCGTTTATATTAAATGTCCAGAATAAGCAAACCCATAGAGATAGAGACAGAAACTAGTTGTTCTTAGGGGAGGACAGAAAAAGGAAAAACTGCTAATAGATTCTTTTTTGGAAGGAAAACAGGCAAGTGATAATGGCAATGGTTGCATAGCTTTTGAACATACTAAAACCCACTGGATTGTATACTTTAAAAAGGTGAATTTTATGGTATATGAAGTATATATTTCAGTCTCTTATAAGTATAAATCGGCGCCTGGGTGACTCAGTTGGTTAGTCATCTGCCTTTGGCTCAGCTCATGATCTCAGGGTCCTAAAATTGAGTCCCGTGTCAGGCTCCCTGCTTCTCCCCCTGCCCCTCTCCCTGCACTTGTTCTGTCAAATAAATAAATAAAATATTTTTTAAAAAAGAAAAAAGGAAATATAGGTGTATAATTGGTTTTTTTTTTTTCCTGGAGTTCCAAATCCCTTCAAATTTTCATATTTACTCTTATGAACCACAGGAGTCACAGGTAGGAACTTTTGAACTCTCATAATCTTTAGGGTTCTTTTCTAGTATAATTTTTTTAATGTTTTTTTTAAAATTTTTATTTATTTATGATAGAGAGAGAGAGAGAGGCAGAGACATAGGCAGAGGGAGAAGCAGGCTCCATGCACCGGGAGCCTGACGTGGGATTCGATCCCTGGTTTCCAGGATCGTGCCCTGGGTCAAAGGCAGGTGCTAAACCACTGCGCCACCCAGGGATCCCCTCTCTTCTAGTATATTTTGTGAATTCCTACATTAGTGTTTCAAGCTATTTTAGAATAAAAATTGTTTCCATTTATATGAGCAAATGTCACTGAGATTTTCAACAGTAGGATTCATAACTATCTTGCATGTTCTTCAAGGGATTGATTCATTCTCTGAATACTGAGCACTTGTGTTAGTTTAGTATTTATACTTTGACTAATAGTTCATTGTTATCATACCCTTTTTTGAAGACATTTCAAACATAAGATCTTACTAATACCACAGGAAGTCTAAACATACAGAAACATCATATTCCCAAATGTCTGTTAAGAATGTGGTTTGAAAATTAGAAAGTATCTTTTTCTAAAAAGTAATTTTATAAGTGATTATTACTATTATTTTAAGGAGCAGGTAGGTTCAGACCAGTTCATTTACCTTTACCTTTAATTATGGACTATTAAATCCATAATGAATGGTTGTAATTAAAAAGACTGAAATAATATCCAAATACCAGTAATTAAACAAAGCAGAAAAACATCTTTATCTCCTAGTGGATTCTTAACCTTTTTTTCCATGAAACATCTCATTATAGGTCTTTGTTAGACATTATAGAGCCTCTCTTGAGAAGAACGTACTGAATTTTTCATACACTTTGAAGGAATTTACAAACACCTTGGTCTAGCAAACATTTAGGAAAAGTCTGTGTATTGGTCTGCTTGAGCTGCCATAACAAAGCATCACAGACTGAGGGGCTTAACACAAATGTATTTTTTCACAGTACTGGAAGGCTAAAAAAGTCTAAGATCAAGGTGCCATTAGAGTTCATTTCTTTTGAGGTTTCTCTTCTTGGCTTGCAGTGTCTTTCTCAGCATGTCCTCACATGACCTCTTATCTGCACAGATGGAGAGAGAGATTTCTTATATCTCTTAAGGAAATCAGTCTTTTTAGATTAGGCGACCACTTTATGACTCTTAACCCTAATTATCCCACTTGTCACATAGGGGTAGGGGCTTGACATACAGATTTTGGGTGAAATAATTCAGTTTTAGAACAGTGTGCTAGTCTATACCTTACTTTGACCAGACTGAAAGAAGTAACCATGGGGGTGCCTGGGTGACTCAGGTCATGATTCCAGGGTCCTAGGTTCCAGCCCCGCATATGGCTCCCTGCTTAGCGGGAATATGCTGCTGCTTCTCCCTTTGCCCCTACCCCTGCTTGCGTGCTCTCTCTCACTCTTGTTCTCTCTCTCAAAATCTTTAATTGAAAAAAAAAAGGTAACCATGTTGTAATGGCTTTTTCTTAACTAAAAAGAAAAGAGGGGCAGCTAGCTGGGTCAGTTGGTAGAGCATGCGACTCTTGATCTTGGGGTAATGAATTTGAGCCCTGTGTTAGAAGACATGAGATTGAGCACAATCAGAGCTTAACACCTAAAGATTCAAAAGTAATTTAGAAAAAAAAAAAAAAAACAGAAAACAAAAGTGATTTAGAAAAATACTAATATGCCTTCACAACATGAAAATCTGGAAAGAAAGATAAATAGTCCAGGGAGATTAAGATCTCAGAAATAATTTCTGGTTATTAAAATTCCAAACAATCCTAAAAGTAATGAATGGCAAAGAAATATAAAGAAATTCAGTGGTTGCTCAATGACTTCAGATTAATGAACATATTCCCAAGATAGAAAGGATAATAGATTGTGTTACTAATGTAGAGAAAACTCAGGATTGAGTTGAGCAAAAATAACTAAGAACAACAAAATGGTCTTTGAGACATTTATTTATAGAATAAAGAATAATAGAAAGGTATATAGAACTATTGCTTAGGCAGATAGTTAATGCTGGTAATGTTTACATCCCCTCTATCAACATGTGCTCTTTAATCCCAAAGGATAATATTGAGTAACCATTTTTTAAAATCTTCTTGAAGGATACAGGTGCAAAGATTATAAGAGTTCCTTCAGGTATTCTAAACAACTTTAAGAGTTCTGATTTAGATATGAAAGTGATTCCAAGGAATGAGAAAAGGGAAGAAAGGTCAGAAGACTGGAGACAGAAAATGCAATTTTGATTTTCCAAGCCAGGGAGTGAAAAGGATGAGAATTCCATAAACCAGCAATTAAGCTATAGTGCTCTAGGGAAGATTATAAATAGAGAATAGAATATAGGAGAATATAGAAGAACCTATAGGAGAGGAAATAGATCTTTAAGTTATATTATTTTGGTAAGAACAAGTTTAGAGAAACTATTTCCTTTTCTGATTAATAATCAAATTAGTAGAAATGTTGAAGACAGATGCTTGTTAATTTTTACAAGGGTCCTGAAATTGTCTTATACTCTTTGCACGATTAGAAAAATTTGGTCTGGATATTAGAACAATGAACTTAGGTTTCCTGAAATGTACCAGCATTCAGAAAATCTCCAGGCAGAAAGCTAGTGTAATAATAGGACTCATTTTAATTTGTTTCCCTTCTCTCAGAGATTATAGTCTTATACTGTCTGTTGTCCAGTGTCTGAAATTTTTTCACGTTTTTTCCAACTTTTTTAGTTCATAGCAGAATTACTGATCCCATCACTAATTATTCTGTCATGAACAACAGCAGGAGTTCTGGGTCAGAGTTTTTAAATACCATTTTTTTGTTGCTACTAAAAATGAGTATCTTCTGACTGGCTCTCGTTTGTATTAAAAAGGCTCTTGATGCTGTATGCTGTATTTTTGTATCCTACCTTACTAATTTTTAATACTGTTTGAAAAATAATACTGTTTGAAAACAGAAAAATATTTCTGTTAACTGTTTTCAGTTTTCCAAATAGATATATACAATTATGTCATCTACAGATAGATGCAGTTTTACCTCCTTTTTTTCAATTCTTAGGTTTATAATTGCTTTTTCTTGTCTAATTGCATTAGCCAATAGTAATAACTATGATGGATCCACCTGTCTTCCATTCCTGTTTTTAGTAGAAAAGTCTCTAGGGCTTCCCACTTGAATAAGAAGCTTGCTAATTTTACTTCGTTTTTATACATTTGTTTCTGTTTCATGTATTTTTTGTTATTTTCTCAATAGACTGTTGACTCTTTGAGACTAGGATTATGCCTCTTTCTTATGTACTGACCTATTCATCTATTTGAGCAGATACGGACTAGGTATCAGATATGGACTAGGTATCTCTTACTATATGTTATATTCTCTGCTAGTCACTTGTCAGCAAAACAAAATAAACCCAAGCTATTTCCCATCACCACATCACACCACCCCCCAAGCCCTGCTGCCAAGATTAAGATCTGGTGGGAAATAGAGATACTACACAGATAACACAAGTGTGGTAGATTTTCAAAAAGCAGTAGTATTAGATACTATAGGAGCCAATTAACAGAATGACCTAATCTAGTATGGGGAAATCCGGAGATACCTCTCTAAAGAAATAGTATTAAAGGAAAGTCTAAAGACAAGAGAGAGACAGCTGATACTTTTGTAAGAGAAATCCGTTTCTGAAAAGAAGAAATAGAATAGAAAAGCAGATCACAAGATGAAGCTTTTGAAGTGGTTTGGAAGAACCAGACTGTGGAGTCTGGTAAGCCCTATTAGGATTTTGGGCTTTTTCCTTTAATATAGTTGCAAAATAGAAATGATGTTTGCTTTTGCGTGTATGTATGTATTTATGTTTGATAGCTGTTCTAACTGCACATAGAAAATGAGATTGTAGGTTGCCAAGTACATAAGTACCTTGTAAATGCTGCTCATTAACTTTTGAACCAATGACTTTACCACTTACAAACTGTAATCTCTGTGGCAGGTGGGCTTTCATTCTGAAAGCTAAGTACTATTTTTTTTTTTTTGTAAACAAGAAATATATTCATTCTGAATTCTTTTTAAAAAGTAAGGAACACAAACTTCTTAGTGTCTGTAGATTTGACTTTTCAATTCATCCAATTACTAGCTTTTTGAAAAAATTTCTAAATTGCTAGAAGTTTTGGTTACCTTATCTCTAAAATTAACTGTTTTAAGGATGAGCTGAGGGAAGGCTTGTAAAGCACTTAGAATTTGCCTGGCACATATTTATCAAATCTTAGCTGTGTTTATTAGCTATTCTTTAAGAACTTCAGTTCTTAAAAAGAATAAATAAACAGAACATTACAAAGTAATAGGGATGCAGAACATAAATTTAGGCATTCTCTTAATAAGGACATCCTGATTGTTCAGGTGAGTAAACCATATCTTAGGAGAAGTAGTTTAATTAAGGTTCGTGACTAAATAAATAGTAGAGCTAGGGATAATTTCTGGTTCCAGAGCTCAGGCTCACCATCCTATGTGGTGTGGCCTCTTTTCTAAAACAGTATCTCTTTTGGAAGACTTTCTCTCCCATTTGATTGCAGTCAGAAACTGAAAGCCATCTTGCATTTTGGAAAGAAAAATACTTAAAGAGGGAGCTTGATCACCTTTGGTATTTGGTTAGTGGAACTAAAAAAATTTAAGTAGTAATACATTATTTTCTGACTTAAGTGATGATAAAACTTTTTCTTACTTGAAAACTTTTTTCTAGTTAATTTGTTGATCCATTAATTAATTGGTTACTATTGTATAGTTATAGAAGTAATGTTTTATCAGACTATATGTTTTCTAGTACATGTTATCTACCTCTAAAGGGGACTCCTGCAAGAATATCTAGCATGGGGATCCCTGGGTGGCACAGCGGTTTGGCGCCTGCCTTTGGCCCAGGGCGCGATCCTGGAGACCCGGGATCAAATCCCACGTCGGGCTCCCGGTGCATGGAGCCTGCTTCTCCCTCTGCCTGTGTCTCTGCCTCTCTCTCTCTCTCTCTCTCTCTGTGTGACTATCATAAATAAATTTAAAAAAAATTAAAAGAATATCTAGCATGGCTGCATTTGAACACTGTAGGTATAGTAAGGAGATAGTATGTGTATATCCTCATATGTGTGGAGTTGTCTTCTCTTGCGGGGGGTGGAGGAAGGGCATTAGAGAGAATGTGATTTGGGGTAGCAGTCTGCTTATAATATCAAAATAGTTGTGTTATATAACTGTCATCTTTGTAAAAATACTTCTTAGAATGGCAGTATAAATAAAGTAACTCACTTAACTCGATGTGATACTCATAAGAAAGAGGATAGGTGTTTGATGGTAACAGAAATTTTCATTGATTTTTTTTTAACTTCCAAATAGGATTTTTTTAAGGTAAAATAAATCTATGGGAAACTAGTAGTATCATGTTTTATTGTTTATCAGTTTTAAAAATCATTAATATTACATTTATGAAATTACATAATTTTTGCTATTTGACACAATATGAGACTTTTGTTTACTTAGAATGGTGGGAGATGAACTATATTCTCTTCACCTAATTTTTTAGTAATATTAATCAAAACTGAAGAAATCCACACCTGTTGTAACAAATTCAGTCAATGCTGAAGTGTAGAAACTAGATCTTCCTCTCTAATTCCAGTTCCAGAGTTTTTCTTCCACAATTTGTGTATACCCTAAGACTCTTTTATATGTGTGTGTGTATAATTTGCTTATATAAATATATGCATTTAACTATGCATATATCATTTTAACATTAAAATTAGATCACATTTCTAATCAGATCACATTTTAATGTTACTCTGAAACATATAACTTAATGTACATATCTTTCCAAGTTAGTACATAGAGAATCCATCCAGTTTATTGAATATTTTATTTTATTTTATTTTAAGATTTTATTTATTTATTCATGAGAGACACACAGAGAGAGATAGAGGCAGAGACACAGGCAGAGGGAGAAGCAGGCCCCATGCAGGGAGCCCGACGTGGGACTCGATTCCGGGTCTCCAGGATCACACCCCGGGCTGAAGGCGGCGCTAAACCGCTGAGCCACCAGGGCTGCCCTGAATATTTTATTATAAAGCTATATTAGTTTATTCATTTGAATGCTGATGTAGATTTAAATTGAATTCTTTGTTTTTCTATTTTAGAGAATTTTACTAAGCATTATAAGATAGGTAGTCTCCATTTTAGAGATGAAGTTAAGACATAAAGAGGTCAGGTAACTTGACCTAAATTAAATTACATAGCAAGTAAGTGGTAAAGCTAATATTAAAATTCTGCCAATCCAGTCCAGAGTCCAGTCGTAAATACTACGTTATGTTACTCTTTTCCTTCTGCCTATCCTTAGTCTATGTACTGAAATTTTTTAAAAATCAATATATGAAATATATTCAATATTAAAACTTTCCTGAGGATAATTTAATATGCAACCTTAAGGATATTGGAAACGTTAGGGTCACAGATTACGCAGCTATAATTTGTGGTTGTATTTAACATACAAGTAGAAGGTTTAAGCCAATGCTACTCAAATGTTAATGTGCATACAAATCTCTGGGAATAGGGGTGCATCTTGTTAAAATGTACATTCAGATTCAATAATCTGGGGTAGGGCCGGAAGTTGCATTTCTGATAAGTTCCTGATGATGCCAGTACTGCTGATCTGCTTGTTGAATAGCAAAACTTTTGGCAATTGATACTGCCCTTTGGCAAATCTTGTTAGTTGTTTTATTGAATCAGTTATTACATCATTTTATTTATGCCACCAATTTTTATAACTTATACGTGCTAAAGAAATAGGTGAGAGTTTCTAGTTTGAATTCTATGTATGTAGCATTTAACATTGCTGGGAAAAATAAATCGTGGCTTCTGTAGTATTAATGCACAATACTTAATTACCTGTAATCATATTTATTTATGTACTAGATACAGCTTACACATCTATGTCACCATTTCTACTGTGTCATTTTTAATGGAGGGGAAACATTTATTTTCACTTTGAAGGCCATCACTGTGGTTGAACTAAAAGGTTGTTTTATGGCTATTATTTTCTTCTTTAGTAATAACATATTTTACACAGTTATAAAAGTAAATACCTGTTCAGTGCTGTGTGCCACGTACTGTATCAAGTGCTTAATTGACATGACTTGACTTCATCATCATGACCTCCCTCATTTATTCGTTCATCAGCTCTTTGGGCACCTGCTCTGCTCTAGGAACAGTGCATGCAGTGGTGAGCCAAGTAAACACAGGTTCTGCCTTCCTAGAGCCGAGTGCACTGGGGGGTGCTGTATAGTCATCAAGCACTCATCAAGCACTCATGGTTGTAAAAGACAAGTTGTTACTTACTATGCTTGCTATTGTCTCTATTCTTTCAACAATCAGAAAGAATCTTCCCCTTAGCCCTCTAGAAGCTTCTCCCACCTAGCTTCCTCCCCTGCCCCACTGCAAGAATTCTTTCTCTACTAGCTGGATTCCTGAGCTGTTGTAATGCCAAATCCACCTAATGATTGGAGGGAGACTAAACTTTTTAAGTAAAGATGAGCAGTTTGTACAAGAAAAGCAAGAATACCTGAAGGGACACTGTTCACATTCATTGAAGGAGAATATCCTCAGCACTTTATTTTTTTTTTAATTTTTATTTATCTATGACAGTCAGAGAGAGAGAGAGAGAGAGAGAGAGAGGCAGAGACACAGGCAGAGGGAGAAGCAGGCTCCATGCACCGGGAGCCCGATGTGGGATTCGATCCCGGGTCTCCAGGATCGCGCCCTGGGCCAAAGGCAGGCGCCAAACCGCTGCGCCACCCAGGGGTCCCTCCTAAGCACTTTAAATGGTAGTTTCAAGTGACTCTTAGTAACTTATTTCAGTTATTTGCATGCTTCCATGTCCCCAATTTTGTGATAAGAGATAGAGGAACACTCTATCTCTTACAAAGGTGGGTACCAGAGTAGGGTACAATTCTGTCCCTCCTCTTAAGCCTGTTAAGAGTTGTGGTTGAGAAGAGGTAGAAAGTTTTAGAAGACAATGTAAGACATTATTACTTTTTTTATGTACCAACATGTACCATCCTTACGCAGTAACCACACTGTAGAATGATTGATGCATGGTCTTAGTAGAATGTTGTTTTTAAGAAGTATGTGATTCTAGGAGTCCCTAAATGGCTTAGTCAGTTCAGCATCTGACTTTTGATTTCGACTCAGGTCATGATGTCAGGGTTGTAAGATCGAGTCTTGCTTTGAGCTCTGTACTAGGTACAAAGTCTACTTGAGATTCTCTCTCCCTCTCCCTCTGCCCCATTTCCTGCTCACAGATGCTTTATCTCTCTAAAAAAAGTATTCTCTCTTTCCTAATAATAGTTCTGAATTCTCTTTTATACAGATTTTTTTCTGATATTAATCAGATGTATATATTTGATCTTCATATGTATCATGCTGCATTGTTGCAATTTCCAAAATGTTTTGTTATCCCTGCTACTACTATAATTTGCGGCTTCATTGTATTGTTTTGAAAGTTATTATAAGAGACTTTAGTTTCTGAATATTACAAAGTAGCACTATATAATTTTCTTTCAGAGGTAGAATCTGAAAAACTTTTATAAATTTTATCTTGGAAATTAGTTTATTATTATGTTTAATTTTAGGAAATGGTGCTCTTGCAGAACATTCTGAAAATGTGCATATTTCAGGAGTGTCAACTGGTAAGTCATTTTTTTGTAATGTTTAAATTTCATGCATGACTTATATGGTAAATATTGAAAGCCACCTGGTATCTTACAAAGTGATATTTGGCTATAAAAATTATTACTGCTTTTTGCAGCATGTAATAAGGAATGAAGTAACTGGAACATGGGGAAATTCTACTAAGATAAAATTGATACTTGCATGCCCATGGATTGATTATACTCTTCCAAACAGATGGCATAATTATTTTTTCATACAAACATTGAAGCAAAAAAAAAAAAAGTTATCTCAAGTTGAATTAGTATTTTCTTTCCTTACAAAGTTAAGTGAAATGAAATTTATTAAAATGTAATTTTAAATGCTATTTCTAGTACTAGAGCCTGAGAAATTAAGCATTTTGCTTGATTTTTTAATTTGAGTACTGCTATATATAAAATTGTTGTTATTGAGTGCACGATTTGTATGTTACTAAAAAGCAGTGCAACAACATATTTGTACCCATGAAATTCAGAAACTTGTTCAGATAAATGTGTTTTTTTCCCACTCAGAGGCTAAGACTGTATAACTTATTAATTATGTATAGACCTATAACTATTATAATTTTCATTCTTTTTTTTCTTTTGTTTTGTTTATAATTTTCATTCTTAATATGCCTTTCTCAGCTTTGTTTCCATTTTTGCTGTATCAACTGTAATTACTTAGAGGAGCAAAGTCTTTTATTTTTGCATATACTGAAATAGAGTTTCTTACCATTATATTATTATTTCCCTTTAGTCTTCGTAAGTTTTATGTGGTTAAAAAAATTACACTTTGTGTATTTATCAATGTACTGATTAATTTATTCATGTCATCTTGTACTTTGGTTATTTTTTCCACACACGAAGCAAAACAGTTTTCTCTTTTATTTTATACCTGATTTTATTTTATTTTTTTTAAAGATTTTTATTTATTTATTCATAGAGACAGAGAGAGAGAGAGGCAGAGACACAGGCAGAGGGAGAAGCAGGCATCGTACAGAGAGCCTAACGTTGGACTCGATCCAGGGTCTCCAGGATCACGCCCTGGGCTGCAGGCGGCGCTAAACCGCTGCGCCACCGGGGCTGCCCTATACCTGATTTTATATTCACTAAGTTAATAGACTTAAAACCTCTAAGAGTTAATTTGCAGAGCCAAACATATGGACAAGTATGGTTTTCTGAAAATGAAAGCAAGTGCCTTCGTAGTCAACTTAGACCCTTTCACAGTTTATGTCACAGTTCTCTTGTCCTCTAGTTGTGTGATTCTACACATCAAGCAAAAATAAGCTTATATGAAAGATAACCTTAATTTTCTCCCTTTTTCTATTTTGAATAGCTAATGAGGATTATGATTATGTTTCCAAGTCGTCACTATGAAGTAAGAAGATTGTATACAAACATTTGAACTTACACAATCAAATGACATTATCTAATTTAGGGATTTTCAAAAATTTTGGTCTTAGAAGGACCATGTAAATCTACTTGGACTTCCATAACAAAATACCATAGACTGAGTGGTATATATAACAGATATATTTATTTTCTCATAGTTTCAGAGGCCAGAAGTTCAAGACCAAAGTGCTAGAAAGGGGATCCCTGGGTGGCGCAGCAGTTTGGCGCCTGCCTTTGGCCCAGGGCACGATCCTGGAATCCCGGGATCGAATCCCACGTCAGGCTCCCTGTGCATGGAGCCTGCTTCTCCCTCTGCCTGTGTCTCTGCCTCTCTCTCTCTCTCTCTCTCTCTCTCTCAGTATGACTATCATAAATAAATTTAAAAAAAATTAAAAAAAAAAAAACAACAAAGTGCTAGAAGGATTGGTTTCTGGTGAGATCTCTCTTTCTAGCTTGCAAATGGCCCCCTTCTTTCTGTGTCCCCACATGGCCTTTCATCTGTATGCAGAGAGGTTCCTGGTGTCTTTTATTCTTCTTGGAAGGACCCTAGGTCCTATAGGATTGGATCCTACCCTTATGACCTCATTTAACTTCATTTACCTCCTTAAAGGTTCTGTTTCCTTTTTTTTTTTTCTATTTCCAAATACAGTAACATTGGACTTCAAAAACTGAGTTTGAAGGGACCCAATTTAGTCCATAATAGGGACTTCAAAGACATTTTTTTGTGTAGGTTATAGTTACTGATAATTACTGTATTTGAAATTAAAACTGGAAAATTGTTTTAAAATGCATTAATTTATTTGTAAATAACAGTAATGAATCTATTGCATAAAATAATTTTATAAAAAATGAACTTTCCAAAACAAAAACATCAAGAATGGCATTGTTTTATAATTTTGCAGTCTTTAAGGAACGGCTTAAGCTGGATTCTCATATCTGTTTCTGCATTCAGTCTTTTGTAATACGTTATTTTGTTTGACATATATGAAGACAATTCAGTTGCACATTGATGTGTAGGAAGTCGTCGACCCCAATTTTTTTTTTTTAATTTTCAGAAGATTTACTTGAGAGAGGGTGCAGTGGGGAAGGATGGAGGGAGAGGGGGAATCTGGAGCTGACTCCTCACATACCAGTCACCAGGTCTGGGTGAGGACCACAGTCAGCAGGTACAGGTGAGCCCCATGTGGGACCCAGAGCCACCAGGACCAGATGAGGCTCAGGTGGGGACCAAAAAGACCAGGTCCAGTTTGAGGCCCAGGTGGAGCCCAGAGGCACCAGGTCCAGGTGAGGAGCAGAGTGGCTCCTGCTCCTCACCTGGTCTCTTTTTTCCTCGGCTACTCTCTTTAACCGTGCTCAGTGCTCTTGTCCAGTCATTCTGTGCATTTTGGAAATTGTACTGACAATTTTAGAAATAATTTTCACTTGTCTACGGTTAGTGATTCCAGGTAGTTTATTGTGCAAATCAGTACACTTTCAAAGTGAAAGGGTACACTAGTTGTAATTGCTCTGGCACTACAGACAGAACCACGATGGTCCTGGACAATGTAGGATATACAGTCGCCATATCTGTAATGAATAATATTCACTTAGCAGGTATTAAGCACCTAACGTCCTTACGCCAAGAAGAGTGGGAGTAACTAATGAGTAAAATATCCTTGTCTCAAGGAACTTATTTAATGGAGGAAATAGGTATGTGTAAAATGTACCTCTAATGTCTCAATGTGGTAAACCATATGATGAATAATAAGCGTATTAGGTAAAACGATGAATTTATAAAAGGCCCATTTATATTATCTAGTGAGTAGTAAATGACAGAATTAATTTTTCTTATTTTATTATGAATAGCACCAAGTAATTAGTTTCTTCATATGAATTTTGAGAATTCATGTGAATTATGGGAATTATTTCTGATTGATAATATATTTTTGGTTCTTATGCTTGGGATAATTTGTTTCTATTTCTAATAATTCATTTTTGTCTTCCTCCTTCTCAGATCTTTGCCAAGAGAGTTCAGTCAGTCCTTTTGCTGGTTCTTACACTACAGGTTTTGGCATAAGAAAACATAAATTTTCAAAAAGTATATATTGAGTGGTGTATTTTTTATTTTTATTTTTTTTATACTGCGTGATTTTAAAATGGGGAAAAATTATTGGATAAAATTTTATTTTCTGTATGTTTTTTATTTAGAACTTTTCATTGTCCAGAATTTCAAATCTGCTTTCATATATATGATAAAGAGAAAAGATAAATGGTATTTTTATAAATCTAATAATATGTGAAAATCATGAAATTATATCCTACACACTGCCAAATAATTTAATTTTATATATTGAGAGAGTAGGAAGGCTATTTTAATATTCATTTTTAAAAATGTCTCATGTTCTTTAAATGTCTAAACTTTTAAAACCGCTAAGTTCCCGATCATCTGCTTCATAAAATGAGACCTTTTTTAGGTCAGACTGATTTATAACAAGACCTTTACATAAATTAAATCTATTTGATTTTTTTAAATTTATCTACTTTAAACTGAATTTTACTTTTTGATCTGTGATACTTATTTCAAACAGGGTAATTTTAGAAATAATTTCATAATGCCCTCTCTATTAATTACTTCCAAATCAAGATTTTTACTTGTTTTTCACAAATTTTATTGATTCATTATACAAGGTTCATTAAACATTTAGGAAACATGGAAAAAGGAGCAAAAAGATTAAGGAAGTCACCCATTAACTCTGCATTATTAGTATAATTAATAACAGTATTTAAATGTATTTGTCCTTTTTCTGTGCATATCTTAATTATATATGCATTTGCATTATAACTGATTTTGTCTTTTGCCCTTTCTATTTAACATTTTATAGACTACACTTTTTTCATACTCATTATTTTAATGCCTGTATAGTTTCCGTTCAGGGGCTATGTTGTGGTGTTCTTAAACATATCAATGGATTGTTTCCAATGGATTCTCCCTACTGGGTCATGTTACAAGGGACATAGTAATATATATCTAGCCCTTTTTTTTTATTCTGAGACTGTTTTTTAGCATAGATTTCTAGAAGTGGAAATTACTCTATCAAATCAAAGATCATAAATAATTTAACTTAGAAACCTTTTGAGAGATTGCTTTTCAAAAAGGATTGTACCAATTTGTACAACTATCTGCAGTGAATGAGGACACTTACCTTGGGTATGATCATGTTTTTTTTTTCATTTAACTTTTCTATGTTTCTATTGAAGTCCTAACCTTTTATTTTCCCCAGACTGTTCAGAAATTTAATTGTTTACTTCTCTTTTTAACTCATGGCCTAGAGTTGTGACATTGCAAAGAATAAGAGAATGAGATTGGCTTTCTTTTATGGTTAGGCAAAACTACCCTGAAATTTAAAGAAGATTCTGGTTGCTAATAGGAACAGATGTTGGAGCTTGCTGCTTTCTCAAATAGAAAGTTTTTACATGTGAAGATTATCACATTGTTCCCAATTCCTCATTGATGCAGCTTCTAAATGTTCCTACCTTATAACATCTGTAGCTGAGGTTAGCTTGATCTTGAGTCTACTTTATATTTAACATGGAATTTTTTGTGAGGCAAAGCCACATTTCTGATTGCTGAGAAAGAGAATATCAAGTTTGGAAGTTTCTTTCTTAATACGCATATTAACTGAAATAGCAGAATATATAAAATAGACTTCAAGTAGTTTTTAAGTATTATTCTTCCTTTGTTTTGTCAGAATTTTTATTTTATTAAAGTCATCACCGAGGCATTTGGGTGGCTCAGTCAATTAAACTCTCAACTCTTGGTTTTGGCTCAGGTTGTAATCTCAGGTCATCATCTCATGGGTTGTGGGATTAAACCCCACTTCAGGCTTCCTGTTCAGTTGGGAGTCGGCTTGAGATTCTTTCCTTCTGTCCCTCCCCCACTCACTCATGCACACATGAGTGCTCTCGCTCAAATAAATAAATAAATCTTTTTTAAAAAGTCATCACTTTTGTGTTTGTGTATTTGCATTTAACAATTTGTATTTTAGTACTCAAAGGCCTACTACACTACTGATCCTATAAGCCTTTAAAACAAATAGTTATTAATTGTGGCCTTTTTAATTAGGATGTTATTTTCTAAATTGCAATTATTTTGCTTACAAATTAATTAGTAATATTTTGCATTAGTGTAGAGCACTATAGTAAAGTGGCTTTTGTTTTTAGCTACTGTTTTAGGCTTAAATACTATAATGACGTATTCAAGTTTCCCTGGAAGATCATCCAGTCTGAAAACACTTCTCTTATCCTAGAATTTTCAGATCTTTTCAAAGAAAATAAAACCTAAACTATAATTATTTGATAGCAGTTTTCAATTATTTTTTTAAATATAGAGAAGTTGCATGAATAAAGCAGTATGAGTGGTCCTTTGTACCTTTCCTATGTGATTTTAATATTTTCAATTATTCAAATACTAGACTTCCTACTAAATTTACTAATAAGAATTTCACCAGTTCTTTTGACCAATATTATATAGTGTATCTTTTACCCATGTTTTAAATGAAGAAAGGGAAGAAAGTTTATTATATTTTAGGTGATTTTGAACCCATTAAGATTTTTAGGATTTCAGAATATAAAAAAATAGAACATAATGTAAAGCCAAGAAACTCTCTCTCAAATGAATAAAGTGAATAGAGAATACAAGAGAGAGTACATTTTTTTTAACTTTTATTTATTTATGATAGTCACAGAGAGAGAGAGAGAGGCAGAGACACAGGCAGAGGGAGAAGCAGGCTCCATGCACCGGGAGCCCGATGTGGGATTCGATCCCTGGTCTCCAGGATCGCGCCCTGGGCCAAAGACAGGCGCCAAACCGCTGCGCCACCCAGGGATCCCGACAGAGTACATTTTTTAAAAAGTAATACATGTTTTAGGACACTATTAATTTTTAAAGGCATCGCCTGTAGTCAGAGAGTTTCTGAGATGCTTAAGCTTCTGGAGTAGAGCACTCTTTGAAACTAAGTAATGGTAGTATTATAATTTTATGTATTGTACTTTTGTATGTAGCATTGCATAGTATATAATTAAATATTACAGTGTTTTATCATACACTAATATATTTTATGTGAAGCATAGTTTTATATTATATAATCATAATCATAATATTTCATGTATTATAGTCTTTAATTGAACAATTCCATATTTATAGCAAGATTATTTTATAGTACAATTTTATATAACATTATTATAAGAAGCAGTGCATAAATTCAGCATCAGAACAGGAAGTGTAAACACCAAGACCATCAACGGAACAGGTTGTAACATGACAGAAGTGTGTGATGCTTAGATGGTGGAAGTGAATCTCACCTACTGGGGTGAGTGGGCCAGATCCAGTGAAGGTATTAACACATTGCAGTCAAACATTTGACATTTTCTTTTTTACTCTGTAACTTTTTTACTCTGTAACTGTAAAAAGAATAATTCTTTTTCTACTTTGAGAATAATTCTTCAAAGTATGATAGCATGTTAATTATTTGTGCTTTTGCTAAAGCCTGAATTTGAATTGGGTGTACCATGCAGCTGTTATGCAAAAGCCAGTCACTTGGCAGATGAGCAGAGTGGACTTTGAATTTCAGTTGATTAATAGCTCCATGTCAGTTAAAGCTGATTTGATATTAAGCTATAGTATCCAGAACAAAGTAGATGAAAGTAGTAGTAGTAGTAGTAGTTGTAGTTCTTTTTCTTCTTTTTTTTCTTCTTCTTTTCAAAGATTTTATTTATTGGAGAGAGTGCGTGTGAGCACGAGTGAGGAGGAGGCTCAAAAGGAGAGGGAGAGACAGGCTCCCTGCTGAGCCTGAGCAGGATCCTGAGCAGGATCCCGGAATCCTGGGATCATGACCCAATCCAAAGGCAGATGTTTACTGACTGAGCCACCCAGGCACCCCTGGAAATGCTTCTTTACTCCTCTTCTAAACACATTCTGGATCGTATATTTATTTCTGGGTATCACTCTTAACAGTTCACTAAGACTAGAACACCCGATAAAAAAAGACGTGAGTATACTAAAAAACTATGTCAAAACTGATAAAGATGGCTTAGAAAATCATGAGCATCAAGGCCAATTTATGTTTGCTCAGATGCTGATTTCTGCTTTACCTCATCTATTTTTCTAGCAAGAATTGCACAGTAAGCTTCAAAATTATTTTTTTTCCTATTCAAGAAATAGAAGTAGTAGCTTGCTTAGCATTTTAGTCTTCTGTAGAACTTAAATTGGAAAATATATTAAAAAAAAAGGAAAATATAGGTACCATATCAATAGTTTTTATGTCCTTACAGGAAAAAATTGCCCTTTTATGCCCTTAAAAAAAGGTATAAAAGGTTGAATCTTCTCTATTTACCTTATCTTATGCTTTGCTGGCAAAATTCAAAATTACTCTTACAACTTAGAAATTTTAGGATAAAGCTGCTTGGATGGTTCTTTTAAGGTTACTCTCCTTATCTTACTCATATTGTGCTATGACCCTTTGGAACTGGAAAAAAACGTATGGGTTTTGTTTTTGTTTGTTTTTTTTTCTGTTTTTCCTCCTTTTCCTATATTTTGTGCCTCTTTTGACTTTTTAAAAAATACATTTTATTTTACTGCCATTTAGCTTTGGATCATTATGTTTGTTTGTTCTGGACATTAGTGACCTTTAAGAAACTAAAGAGTTACCTGTCTTGATTAGAGCTAAAGACCACATGAAATACTTTGGTCCTCAAAAAACATTGTTTAAAATAATAGGAATAAATATATTGCTGCATTCTTCTTTTTTTTTTTCCTACATTCTTAAGTATCTGTGCTAATGCAAAGGAGTATTCATTTAATTATAAGCAGCTGGAAGTAGGATTTCTTGCTGGAAATAGAAATATGTGATTTCTAGTACTAGGTTTGAAAATAATGAGAGTCCTGAGTGGGAGTGATAGATTAATACAATTTTTTTTTGCTTGTGCTGATTCTTATTTTTTAAATGACAATTAAAAACCTTCCCATCTTAGACTAGTAAATATTGTTGTTACAGTGCTAGTAATTGTTTCCATAAAAGAGGAAGTTCAGGGCAGCCCGGGTGGCTCAGCAGTTTAGTGCCGCCTTCAGCCCAGGGTATGATCCTGGAGACCTGGGATCAAGTCCCGCGTCAGGCTTCCTGCATGTAGCCTGTTTCTCCCTCTGCCTGTGTCTCTGCCTCTCTCTCTCTATCTCTCATGAATAAATAAATAGAATATTTTTTAAAAAGAGGAAGTTCAGTTTTCTGACTTTGCTGAAAAAATTGGAGTGAAATGTGGAGTGCATCTAAGGGAATACTCCCCATGTCCAGTGTCTGTCTCTTTCCAGTTCTGTCCACCTTCAGTGTGTTGACTATTCTGACATTTATACTGTGTGAGAGCTCAGCTCACATACTGGGTATTCAAGGAGTCTGGGCAACGAAAGGTCAAAGAAGTCAAAACACTGGGATGGGCAACAAACCCAGTAAAGTTCCAAGAAGAGAAATTTCAAACTGAAGTCGTTTCTTCGTAATGATGGGAGGTTGTCAGGGTTTAGCTATGTCCTATAGGACAGTCTGACAAAGGGCCATTCTTGCACTTTGTTCATCTGCAGATTCTAATGCTTACTTGATAACTTACCCGGTATTCTCAATGGCCCATAGACATTAAGAATACTTTCATCTTCTGTTAGTCCCCTAGTCTTCCCTCCTTTCCCCCTTCTCTGTTTTGCTTTCTTTTGAAACATCTCCATCAGCCTTCACTACATTTATGCTGCCATTCTACCCCATACCCTAAATGTCTTACCTATAAGTAAGTATTTGTTTATACAGGACCAAGAGAACTTTTTTCCAAAATAGATTACTTTTTATCTTTACTGAAATTCTGTTGAGGCAGCTCACTCTGTCTTCCTGATAATTATTCCAAGTGTCATAGGGAGCTCCATAGGTCAGTAGTGTGTCATATTGGTTAGGAGTGCAGCCTCTGAAGCCTATTGCCTGGGTTTGTATCCCTGTTGTGACACCTACTAGCTTTTTTGTGGTCTTAGGAAAATTGATTTCTCTGTGCCTCCATTTTTTTCTTGTCTGTTAAATCAGAATAAGAAGAAGACAATTATAGTACTAAGAATTAAATGACGCTAAGAGTTAAAAGGAAGTGCCTGAGAAGCGCCTGGGTGGCTCAGGTAGGGTGAGCATCCAACTCTTGATTTCAGTTCAGGTCATGACCTCAGGGTTATGAGATTGACCCCCATGTTGGGCTCTGCACTCAGCATGGAGTCAGCTTGAGATTCTCTCCCTCCCTCCCTTTGCCCCTCCCCCATCTCTCTAAAATAATTTTTTTTTAAAGGGAAGTACCTGACAGACAGCAACATTATCATTAGTCATGGGATCCACAGGCCTGATCACACACTCCTCACTTTGATTATATGCACAGGCCTTCAACTCATGAACCATAAACCTCTGATTTGGAATAGGAATCTTTAGCCTTGTGTATCATACTTAACCTTTAAATTTCAAACTGCTGCCCTTCTCCTAAATTAACTGGACCAGTAGGTGTCTGGTTTTCATGCTAATCATCTGTCTGCATATCCTAATTTTCCATGTTTCAACGCCTGGTATTGCTCGCACAGGCACAGTCTTTTTCCATGTGTCGTGTGATTTCCTCGTCAGCCTTCAGAATCTTCTTTCTCACATCCTCTGTGGCCATTCCGTAGTCCCCTTTGCTTACTGCTTCTTTATCTAGGAGATGGCATTTTTTTAATAACATCTATTTCCATTGGAATTAAATTCTTCTCAATAGTGATTTCAGCATTTGGAATTGCTTTTGTATTAGCCATAATGGAGTTAATATTTATAAAAACACCATACTCTGAAAAATGAGACAGCCAAATGATAGTGACCACCGCTGATTATAAATGCTATCTTTTGCTTATAAACAGACTGAACATATTATTGTTCTTGTTAGTGAACTTTCTGTGAAGTAAAATTTTACAGGTTAGAGGAGCTTCTGTATTTGCTTCTTAGCTGACCTCTGTGCCTCACCAGTTTCTTTCTTTGCATCACATTACTTCTTTTCATAGAAGCCTACCTTGGCTTGACTGGTGTCTACGGAATTGGGTCATTAAATTTTTCTGATTTGGAATGTGTTATTTCTTTACTATGACTGCCTACTTCTGTTTTGTGAAAGAAATGCTATGTTAATATAGTCAAGTAAGCCCTCGCTGTGCTATACTTACATATTGCAGGGGTGTTTTTGTATGTGTAGGTCTCTTTGTGTCTGTTTAATAATGCCATATGCCTGTGTCATGCATTAAAATTAAAGTGTATTATATTATTCAGGATTATATTGTTTTGTATGTTCTCTAAACTGTTTATATGTTTCTTGGATTAAGTGAATAAGCGTATCTTGTTCTTACAAAACTGCAATTTCCATGAGAACATGAATTCTCTAAATGCTCTTCTTGTGTGCCTTCCATATGTATTTTATGTACTTCAGTGGTCAGTAAAGCATAGTTGATTTTTATTTGCATCTCAGTTTTGTGGTTTACTAAAACCAGAGCACAAAGATTCCAAGTCACTTGTAGTCTCAACTGCTTGAAGTTGTAAAGTGTCAACTCTTGTCAGCTTTGAAAAGAAATGCAGTTCTTCATCTGTAGAACAGGAAATTGTCATTTTTGTTTCCTTTACAGGTAGTTCAGCTCTAATCATACATTTCCTTGCCTGCCTCTTTTTTCTTAGGCTTTAAAACCGTGAAATCTCAAATTGAAGGGCATTTCCTTTGACATTAAGTTGGAGTCATCCTCTCCTCTCCTCTGCCATGTGTCCAATAAAATAGAGGTTTTTTGAACACTTCCTATTTTTGAGATGATTTCTTTTAATTTGATCACTATGGTGCATTAATCTTGCTTAAAACCATAGTTCTTTGCTTTTCTTTGAGAGTATTGAAATAGTATCAGGTTAAACATGAAGAAGTCTTGAGTATTTCAGTTTTGCCATTTTCTAAACTGTGCAGTGAGATCTTAGTATTTTCTAGCTGAAAACTAATACCAAATCTTACTGGGAACACCATCAGAGAATCTCTACCTCTTCATTCCTCAGTTAATTCTCCCTTTCTCAATTGATAACAGGATAAGTTAAATACTGTATATATTTAGTTTAGCCTTTGAGTATAACTTAACCACTAGCATTATAAAAATGCCATTTTCTTTCATTTTTTTTTTCATTCCAGTTGCCCTCTTAGGACCACTATGAATTAAATAGGCTTTTTAGAGCTAATCAGATAACCTATTTATTACATAATCATATGGAGAAGATGCTGTCCAATTGGAAAGTTACTGTCTTTTGAATGAACACTTGAAACCCTTTAGGCAGTTTCTGTTTCATTTATCAAAAGTAGAGATAGTGAATTATCATCATCCAAAATGCCTGAATGCTTGTTTATACCTAAAGATACTGACCAGAGTAAATTACGTGTATATGTTTTTTGTAAATGTTGTATTCTAAGAACCAGAAGTTGATACTGGTTGTTAAGAGATCTATTAAGCAAAATGAAGAAACACAAATACAATCACTTCTGGAAAATCCCACATTCTACAAAATTAAACACTAAACTAACAGGGCTTATGAGAAAAGTAGTATTGGTACAGATCACTTACAACTATGTAGCTTTGTAAGGATAGCCCTGACAAAGTAGCAATCCAAATGCTAATGCAGTCAAATACCCCTGACATTTATACCTAAAATCAGTCCAGACTTTGCATCCATATCCTCTGGGCTTCATATTTACTACTTGAAGACATTTACTTCTATTGGAGAACAACTTAATCAAAAATAAAAAGTGTAATTCAGGCACCTGACTGACCCAGTCAGTAAAGCATGCCACTCTCGATTTCAGGATTGTAAATTCAAGCCCCAAATTGGGTGTAGAGATTACTTAAAAATTTTTTTAAATTTTTTACTTTTTAAGATTTATTTATGTGTTTTAGAGAGAACAAAAAAAAAAAAATAGAGCATGCACATGTGAACTGGGGGGAGGGATGAAAGGGTAGAGAGAAAGAACCTCAAGCCAATTCCCTGCTGAGGGTGGAATCCAACGTGGGGCTCTGTTTCACAACCCTGAGATCAAGTCCTGATTTATTTCCTATGCTTGGAAATCCTTGAAATCACCTGTAATATTAAAGTAAATTTCCTTTTTATTTGAATTAGGTGACTATTCCTTTAACCAGCTGATGCCCAAGACAAAGATTTAGAATATAGGATAAAGAAAGATTTGGGAAATAACACTGTTCTGATCATGTTGAATTTGAGGTTAGAATGTCCAGTGGGCATTTGACTACAAAAAAAAAATCTCTGGATTAAAGATCTTAAACCCATGAACTATAGATTATAGCTGAAATTGTAGGGGGGGGAATGAGACCTTCCATAGAGAGTGAGGAGAGCAGAAGGCTAGGGAATGATCTGCAAACACCAGCCTGCCAGAAGCTAGCTGAAGAGGATGATCTAGAGCTAGAGAACTAACACAGAATGGTCACAGATAGGAGAGCAAGAAGAAATGATGTCAGCAAAGTCAAGGTAGTATATGGTATCAAGAAAAAACAAATCACTCTGAGATACTCCAGAGAGATCAAGTAGGATGGAGATTGAGCATCCCTGGGATTCAGCAGTGAGGTCATTGATGCTCTTGCCTGCTAGCAAGATTTTTATGGAGTCAAGAATTGGAAGTCTGGTTTCAATAGGCCAAAGAGAAAATGAAAAGTGAGAAAATAAGGAAAAATGTATGAGTATATCCTGATAAGCCATCAGAAATGCAGTAGAAATATATCATGATGATGGTAGATGGGGGTGGGTGTGATTTAGGGCTGAAATAGACTTTAGGGTAGCAACTTCTTATTTTAACACATAAGGAAACCAAGACCCAAAGAGGTTTAGTAGTTTATACAATGACAGAGCCAGTGAATACCAGTTAGAACAGATAGCATCTAGGTCTTACTATTCCAAATCTACCCAGATACAGATATATAGATAGATACGTACATAACATACGTATATATGTAGATCTATATATGTGCAAATTCTTAACCCAAAAGAGACAGAAAACTTTCTTAATGGTTCCTAATGTTAATCTTACTCTTGGCATTTGAATTTATTCTTTCTTAGAGAAAGGAATAAGCAATGGTTGTTCTAGAGTATATTTATCTACATGCCCAATGTATTGTACATGCAAAAAATGTGTTGATAAAAAGCCACCAGCTGGATTTGAAACAAAATGCCAAACTCAGTCATGTTGCAAATGTGCAAAATTAAGTCAAAATACGTATTCATAACCAATTAAGGGAGAAACATGATACTATAGTTTTGTTTTTAAAGCTCTTATTCAATTAGAAATGTAAAATACTAAATCTTAAAATATGCATTCTTATTTATGGGTGGTGTATCTTATCCTTGGGCAGTTGTATATACAGAAAGTAAAGTAATTCACAGTTTTTTTGAGCCATCCCTATCAGAACATAACATACTTAGTTTTTGGTATAAGAGCACCACCTATGGGTTTCTCAGGTATTCAGGGGGGAGAAATTTAAAACAAAACCTAATAAAACCTAGTAAAATTCTTCCTAGCTTTTCTCCTATATCAGCTCTATCCATTTTTTAAAGGCTAACAAATTGTCTGCTTTGCTCTAAGTTATTCATTCCTACCTGGTTTTGTTTTAGTATACTACTCCCAAATGCTTTGGCAAGAGCTAATGAAGAAAGAAAAAGTCCTTATTAGTGACTTAGGATATCTTTTTCTTTAATTATTATGATGATAACTCATAAGAGCAAAGTTAAAAGCAAAACTCTGGCACTTCATTGTCAGTAAGCTTACATTTAGGTAAATTCAATCCTTTTCTAAAGTATCATTCATCAAAATTTTTTTTTAAAAGTTTTGTAAGGGAAATTTTACTCAAATTGAAATTTAACAAGAAAAAAATTGGAAGCTTCAACTATAAGTGTTGAAGTAAGATGTGCACTAATATGTGTAATAGGCTCTTGATATATTATATCCCTGTATTCTGTATTGCGAGGCTATTTTCTAAAAGTAATTGAAAACAAGATCCCTTTGGTGCAATGTACCCTAATTCCAGGGTAGACCCATTTTAGACATGAACATTTTTTCTTCAGTAAAGTATACTTTTAAAATCTAGATCACATTTTTTTCTTCAGGAAATGGTTTATTCTGCAGAAATGAAGATTTGAGCAATGTAGCTTGCTTTATTTTGATCATTATAGATAAAAATTTTTTTAAAATTGCATAATATACTTCTTATTCTAACCTTATTGAATAGACTGTAACCTCTGTTATAAAGGCCATTTTTACAAATTATAATCGTAATAGGAATACTTGTCTATCTACAAATTGGGTGAACTAATTTTTAAACAGCAGAACTCAAAAAGCATCAAAGTTCAGACCACATATTACACTAGGCACTTTGCTTGCATGGATTCATGTATTCTCTCAATAACTCTTTTAGCTAGGTAAGACTGCTAATTATTATGAAAAGAAAATCTTCTCTTACATTTTGGAAAATAGGCAGTATTATACAGTTCTGAGATGTTGTGCTTTTTTAGTTAGGCACGTAATTTTTTTTATTCTGAAAATTGCCCCCATTACTTCTAATAACCGTCTCTATACCCATAGTAGCTACTCTCCTCACTTCTAATTTGCTGCATCTAATCTGCTACTATTTTAAAAATCAAATAATCTAATATGTTGAAATTACATCAAGTAAGAGGTTCTAAGTTTTTAAATTTTACTGAAAGCTTAAACATTCATCATGTATTTTTTTTTTGTAGCCCAATGACTATTTTTTAAATTGAGGGAGAATAAATTGTCACATTATCTGCTAACTTCTGAATAGGTCCGATGTGCACTGTATGTATCAGTGTGAGAGTTCAAGGTAGTGCAAGGAGAATAAACCAGAAAAGTGTTGGTAGTAGTTTAAGCATGTTCTGTATTTCTTCATAAAATTCAGATATCTAAACATAATGGTATTTTAATCACCTTTTCAAGCCTTTATTTTTAAAATAATTTAGGAATCATTTATCACCCTGTAATAAAATTTGAAAATAGGAACAAAATAAGTTAAAGAGCTACTTTGCAGTAATTTTGAAGTATAGTGTTTTGCTGTCTTTATCCAATCATCCACTAACTTCTTAACAATCCAGCATCTTACTATTGTGTTTGTATATACTTCCCTGAATTATTTTGTTAAGAAGACTATTTATATAATAGTCTTTTAAAGTATCCAAAAACCAAAATGGTACTCTTAAGGATCTAAACACAGTAGTTTAGTAAACATGGAACTTTATAGTTTATAATAAATAAAGAAAATGAATTTAAAAGGTGAGTTTCAAAGAAAGGTAGATGGATCAGTTGATCAATAGCCATGGCTAAACCTAGTAAATTAATCCTGACTCTTTATTTTTATTTTTTTTTAATTTTTATTTATTTATGATAATCACACAGGGAGAGAGAGAGGCAGAGACATAGGCAGAGGGAGAAGCAGGCTCCATGCACCGGGAGCCCGACGTGGGACTCGATCCCGGGTCTCCAGGATTGCGCCCTGGGCCAAAGGCAGGCGCCAAACCGCTGCGCCACCCAGGGTTCCCAATCCTGACTCTTTAAACTGTTATTGAAAGGGGTCCAGTTTGAAAACTTCCATGCCTCTCCAAAATGTATACTTAATTAGAATGAGATAATTTGACCAAAAGGGAAGAAAATAAAATATCTTACTGGAATAATAAAAGATCTTTAAGGTTGATGATACTGTATTTTATTGTATATGATTTGATGTCTGCAGTGTGGGTTTGTTTTTGTTTGTTTGTTTTTTAATCAACACTGATTTACTTACTGCTTTGTTTTAAAGTATAATAATTAGCTAAGATTGCTTTGGCTTCTTCCAGCTTGTGGAGAGACTCCAGAACAAATTCGAGCACCAAGTGGTATAATCACAAGCCCAGGCTGGCCTTCTGAATATCCTGCCAAAATCAACTGCAGCTGGTTCATACGGGCAAATCCAGGGGAAATCATTACTATAAGGTAATTCTGATACCTTTCTGAATTACTATGTAATATTTTATTACAAAATACAAAATCAGTTTCCCAGTATTATCACTCAGCATGCAGTTATATAAAAAGACAATTTTCTAAAAATGTAATAAACTATAGCTACCAGTACCATATTAAGGGTAGGAATAATAGCCATTCTTCCCCTACTATAAGGATATGTGTTTTGAATATTTTCTGATGGTGGTAATGGATTTCCACTGAACCATCCATATTCTTTTAGATGACCTTTTAACAAAAGGTGCACATTTGCACAATAGCCTGTTAGGATCAAGAGTGTAATCTTTATGGGACAAATAAACAAAACTCACTAATCCATTTGGAGATCTAGCCCATAACCTTAGTCTCATTGGTAGAGTCCTCTATCTTAACAAGCTAAAACATGATTATAGTGTTTATCTACGTATATGTATGTATATAAAACTTGAAACAAGCTGATAATGTGTCTAGAAAAATCTCTTTTTTTATAACTTTGAAACAAAAGAACTTTTGCTAGGGTACAAAATGAAAGATACTCCTAGGAGAAATAAACAAAAGTTTAAGATTCTAATAAATATAAATAAGATTAAGATTCATTTTAAAAACATTTAAAATTCTAGAAAAGCATTATGGGAATAAGATACTAAAGAGAAAATATTCAGTAGAACTAGATAATGCTTGCCTAAGGAAATTATATCAAGGCTATTAGAAAAAAAAATTTTCCAGAAAGGGAGGAAAAAAAAAATACTATGCCTCAACAAAGAACTATGGTTGGAACTGAAACACAAATTAGAAAGTCATGCCTATCACAGAGGCAATGTCTGCAACAGCACAAAGGCATCTTCAACATTCTTTCATTGGTAACATTTTTATAAGTAAGAAGTATGGGACTTCAGATTTAGAAGAGACCTGGCAGGTCATAGGCTCAAATCCATTCTTACATTTTTTAAAAATAAGATTTTAAGTTTAGCCTATTTCTGTGGGGGTTTTTGAAATACGATTAATGTATAATGTTATATTAGTTCAGCTGTATGACATACTGATCAGCAGTTCTCTACATTATTCAGTACTCACCATAATGTCACCATCTGTCACCACACATTGTTACTGTAATATATTGACTATATTCCCTATGCTGTACTTTTCATCTCTGTGACTTACTATATTACAACTGGAAGTTTGTACCTCTTAACCCCTTTATCTATTTCACCCATCTTCCTTATTTATATCCCATAACTAATGAGACAGCCAGTGTCTCTTGAGAAACACAACTGTGTTCTATCCCCCTTCTTCTGTGGAAGCCATAAAACAGGGACCAACTGGTTTGTTTTTCTCTGGTCCTTTCTGCCCCAAGCCACATCTTCTGGAACTCTGGAGCTGAGCTTGTGTAGAAACTGTTGTCTGTGAGAAGTGTTATTCTCTTGCCTGATGGACTGGTAGCATGTGCCATTAAGATTATCCTTCTGCAACAGTGCCAGTGTTGGAACTGGGACAGTATGCTTATTTTCTGTTACTTATAGAATATGACTAAGTATAAACATGTTTACAAAATAGCATTTTTACCATAGGGATACCACACACTGGATTTCTTTCAACATAAAGCTAGAGTTTTTGGAGATTTTTATCTCTTAACCTAAAAACTCACCCCCAAATTTGCCACCTACCAGCTCAGTTCCATAAAACTTGGCAATTCTTGCCAGCATGGAGGAGGCTACATGGAATATTGCCATTTGATTCTGAACATGTATTGGACCCTTGAGATTTTGCAGAGAAACACTAAAACCAAGCAAAATACTGAAATAGAGAACAAAATTAGATTTAAGTCATACATCTAAAGGAAAACTTCCTAAGTTCCAGAAGAAGTTAATGAATTTGGATTTACACAGCCTAATGAGATCAGAAGGTGATTTAATACCAAACTTTAAAAAGATCACACACACACACAAAGTTTCACTTGTGAATATTGGTATAATCTTAAATTGTTCAAAAAAAATTATACCATAATCAAATGCAGCTTATTTAGACATAAAAGCGAGTCACTATTAGAAAATTTTAAATTTACCATATTAACAAGTCAAAGAAAAAGTATATGATTATCTAGAATAGACAGATGTTAAAAACCTTCATTCTTGAGTTTAAAGTCAAATTAAAATACAGATCAAAGAAGGAAACTAAAATTATATAAACAATATATGAGCAATACTTAGAGCTCTCCTTTATGAAACTGGTTAAAGATGGTAACATGAGAGCATTTTTACCTCACTCTCCTCCCTTGAAACTTATCAAAATCAACAAAAGCCATCTTATCAAGAGGATATAGAGGATTGGATTTCAATTCCCTGCTTAAAGCCAAGGACTGGAGTCAGGGTGTTTTGCTCAAGAAAGTAGACTTAGGGGAGGTGGGAGGATGGGGTAACTGGGTGATAGACATTAAGGAGGGTACATGATGTAATGAGTACTGGATATTATATAAGACTGATGAATCACTCAATTCTACCTCTGAAACTAATAATACACTATATATTAACTGAATTGAAATAAAAATTTTAAAATTTAAAAAAAATTAAAAAATAAAAAGACTAAAATATTTGCATTAACCACTGATCACTACCTGAACTTGTATGGGGCTGAGAGCTTAGAGGTGGGAGGACATACCCTTACAAATAGGAATATAACCAGGTTACCTACTGATTCCATGAAGGGATCTGTAATCATCTGAACCACCACGTAAAGACCATTCTGGAATGGAGACTTAGGTGAAAGTGGCTATGAAACACAGACAGGGGAATACAGAAAGAGAGTGAATTAGAAGGAGAGAGGGAGAACCAGAAAAGCTTCTACAGAATGAGCCTTATTTCCAGAATGTATGGAAAATATTAATAGTAACAAAAACAGCCAACAAAATCCAAACACAGATTTACTCCAGACATGATAAACTTTATTAGTTTTCATTTATTTTAATTCCAGTATACCTAACACACAGTGTTCTATTAGTTTCAGGTGTACAGTATAGTGATTCAGCAGTTCTGTACCTACCTCACCCAGTGCTCATCACAAGTAGACCGAGTTTTTTTTTTCCTTAGCCTTTTTTATGCTGTGAACACTTTGGTAGTTAGTGAAACCTATAGATCCCTTCCTAAAATGTTTTTAAACTCACAAATCATAATACATATTATTACAAAGGGAACCAATTATATTGAAGTATAGCTATCAGATATCTTTACAAGTTTGTATTATAGTAATATATGCTTATTAACATATTAGTAGGTGATGGTTCTAACAACTGTAATCTCAATGTGATTTTGAGTGTAAATAGTTATTCTAGATATCTATTACAACTGAAATGTGTAATTATATGTGATTTCTGCTGGTGACAGGTAGTGTAAATACTATCATGGTTTGTTTATATTCGTAAGTGAAGTGCCAAATTTCAGTTAGAGATTAGTGAAAATAAGATTGTAAATGTTTCCACCAAATCTGGGAATTTGAGAGGAGAATAGAAACACCAAATACTCTTACTTGGACTTTATTAGAACAAAAGTATGTTTTAGTGTTTGAACTACAACATCTAAAGATAACTACTGAAAAAATAGCAATCTTGAGTATGTGGTAAAGTAAAAGAAACTGTAAAAAATAAAAAGAAAGAAACCTATGAATACAAAAGAACACAAGGAAGGAGGAAAATGAAAAATCACCTACAATAGAAAGGCTGCTCAATAAAAAATTCGTTTAACCTTTAAAAGACAGACTGATCAGGTTTATTGGTTTATTGACTGGTATGATCCTCCTATAAAGGGCTCCTAAGAACATACCTAAAACAAAAGAAGCATAGTTTAGAAAAGAGTGATAGAAAAAGATAAGCTTTGGAAATACTGATAAAGAGAAGGCTAGTGTAGGAAGATTAGGAAGATTAACATTAATGGGATTGAGTTTAAGACACAAAATATTAGTAACAAATGAAATAATCCACTAAGAAGATAGATTCATGGTAAACTTTGCTTACCTTGTAACACAGCCTAAAATACACGTAAAGCAGCAAAATATGGAGAATTATTGACTGATCCATTTAGTGGAAGTTTATAAACATACCTTTAATCAGAATTCAATAGATTAAACAGAAAAATAGTAAAGATAGATTTGATAAAAATTAACAAGTTGGAACATGCGTTATATATATGTATGTTTATATTTATTTCAATGAATAGAGAATATAAATTGTTTTCAAAAACATATGGCACATTTACAAAAAATTGATTATGTATTAAACCACAAAGGAATTCTGAGTTCCATTTCTAAGATTTTACATCATTCAGATTGTATTCTGTGACCACAATGCAGTTAAATTAGAACCACAATAAAAAATGGGGAAATAACAACAAAATCCCTGTTTGAAAGCATATTCCTAAATAACTCCTGCATTAATGCTGGAATTCACAGTGGAATTCATAAAATATTTTGGTAATAACCATATTGAAAATATTACAAAACTGTTAGAACACATTGATAGAGTACTTAGCGAAAAAATTATGGCTTAAATGCATTAGCTTAAAAATAAGCAGGATGGGAAATAAATGAGCTCAGCATTTACTCAAGAGTTTTGAAAGAAAACTACAGGGTAAATCTTAAGTAGAAAATGTAGTAACATAAGGCCAGGAAATAATTAAATAGAAAGAATAAATAATAAGATTCAATAAAACAAAAAAAAATGGCCTTCTGAAAACCTTGGGAAAATAGACAAATCTCAAGACAAGACTGAAGAAAAAAAAGGTACTACTAAGAATGAACAAAAATGTCTAGAATTAAAAATATAATAATAAAGATTTTTAAAGTCATAAAGGAATATTATGATTAGTTTATGGTAACACTGTTACACAATTAGATGAATTGGATCATTTTCTAGAAAATGCTTAGTATCAAAATTGATTCAAGAATTGATTCTTCACTAAAGAAATTGAATCAACATCAGAAGAAGGTTCTAAACCCAAGTAGTTTTACAAAAGGTATCGGTTAAAAAATTTTAGTACCAAGGACCAGGATGTAGATGCATGCTTTCACTGCTTATAGTAGAACTCTGAATCAATGAAACAAGACAATAAATAGAAATTAGTGATACGAAAAATGGGAAGGAAAAGATAAAACCCTCCTCATTTGCCAATACTGTGCTTATCTCCATAGAAAATCCAAGCATATATATAAAGATCACAGATACGAAAAAAAATTTTTAATGTAAGAAAGTACTTTTGCAGCTTTATAACAAATTTTACTATCAAAATAAAATGATTTTCTATTAAAATTTAAATTATCAAAAAGTGACTCAAAAAAAGTTTAGGGAAAGCTGATTAAAATGAAAAACATGAAGAAATTAAAAATTTCTACTCTAGATCTGTATTCTAAACAGGCACAGGGCATTGGTATGTGAACAGTGTCTTTGTTACATAAACTACTATAAAGCATAAAAAAAGGAAACCTGAAAACTAATTTTACTTTGAAATGTATTTTAACAACCCTAAATGAAATATTAGCAAACCAAATCCAAGACTGTATACATGAATAGATATTGATTATTTCTTTTGTTCTGGGCAAGGATCCTGCTTCCCTCAATCTTAAATATTTTAGTGGATAAAAGTGCGTTAAAGGGATTCCTTAGCTTGAATCTGACTAGCCCTCTCATAAACAATTACCAATTTGGATATAAGTTTTTAAATGACTACTCAAAGGTACTGGAGACTAATCAGAAGCTGGCAGAAACTGGAGGAAATTAAACTCTTGAAAGAAGGAATCCAGGCACCCGGGTGGCTCAGCAGTTTAGCGCTGCCTTCAGCCCAGGGTCTGATCCTGGAGATTTGGGATCGAGTCCCATGTCGGGCTCCCTGCATGGAATCTGCTTCTCCCTCTGCCTGTGTCTCTGCCTCTCTCTCTCTCTTTCTCTGTATCTCTCATGAATAAATAAATAAAATATTAAAAAAGAAAAAGAAGGATTCCACATTGATGAGATATGTTTGCTTCCTGTTAGCTCCCGATGCAGAATGCAGTAGCTAGAACTCAAATAGGCCGCCGCAGTCTTATGGGCTTGAGGTGGTATATTGCAGGGTGGACCTGAGGCTGTCAGAGTAGCTGGAAATTAAAAAGACAAATCCTAGAATGGAGAGAGCCCCAGTGTAGGAAGCCCTTACATATGCATATAAATTATTCTCAAATTCTTTGCTCTTTTCTGAACTGTGCATGCCTAAGAGACACCAAGGAACTTAGTAGAAAAAGCTGCCCCAGATTTCAGTGGCTGTGCACCGAAGCTGAGGCAGAGTTTGGAGTTGAAACCTGCTGAGTTTGAGGAATTTGGTAAATACCTTGGGATTTTATTGAAGTCACAGAAATGTCATACATTATAAGTAAAGACAATGTCCTAAAATTAGGAATTCACCTAAGACTCAGGACAAAGCTAAACAAAACCTCCACAAGTGCAGGATGACCAGACTAAATGTTCCATGCATGATAAAACAAAGTAAGTGTAAGAATCTTGACCTGTCCCTGAGAACACACAAAAACTAATTCAAGATAAATCCTAGATACGAACGTAAAATCTAAAACTCCAAAATTCTGGAAGAAGACATTGTTTAGTATCTTGGTGTAGGCAAAGGTATTTTAGAGAGGACACTAAATGCACTAAACATAAAGGGAAAAATAAATTAGGCTTCATCAAAACTAAAATTAAAAACCTCTGCTCATTAGAACATACCATGAAGAAAATGAAAAGGCAGTCCATATAAACTAGAAGAAAATATTAGCATATATATCTAACAGAAGATTTGCGTCTAGAATATAAAATTAATTTTTATAACTCAAAAAAACAACCCAATTTTTTTTAAATGGGCAAAAAGACTTGAGCAGACATTTCACAGAAGACGTGAGGATGGCCAGTAAGCACATGAAAAGATATTCAGCATCATTAGTCTTCAGGGAAATGCACATAAAACCACATTGAGAGATGTCAGTTCACACCAACTAACTAATGGCTAAGGTTGAGAGGACCGACATCACCAGCTACTGAAGAGAATGTGGATGTGGCTATCTATACATATATCTTACATATGGACATGCCGCCAAATAGATAAATGTTTATACTACATAGAGGATTTTTAAGTAAGAAAAATTTCTGTTGGATGAAGGATGATATAACAAAGCAATTCATAGGAAAAGAAATAATAAACATAGGAAAAGGTGTTTCAATTTCAGTAAATAAGGAAATGCAAAATGCAACAGTTTTTTAAAAAACTGACTATCCCAATTTGCCAGGGTCACGGAGTATAAGATACTTTTATAAAACTCATTGAAAATTAGTTGGTTCTGGGAAACAAACTAGGGGTGGTGGAAGGGGAGGGGGGGTGAATGGGTGACGGGCACTGAGGGGGGCACTTGACGGGATGAGCACCGGGTGTTATTCTGTATGTTGGTAAATTGAACACCAATAAAAAATAAATTTATTTTAAAAAATGAGTTGGTATAAATATTTCTGTCAGTGTCTGTCATATTTCAAGTGGAATTTTGTCTTCTGACCTAGCAATTCTACTTCTAGAAAAATTTTTGTTCTAGAGAAGTATTTGCACATGTAGAGATACATGTATGAGGATTCCTTAAAGCATTGTTCATAATAGTGGGGAACTGGAAACAATCAAATTATTTGTCATTCTTTGTTGTAGTTAACTCAGAATATTTACAGGGGAAATAACCTGATGTAAAAATTCTTGGATAAAAAAAAATTCTTGGATAATTAATTTCATTATCACAGTTTAAGGCAGAGGCAAGGAGATAAAAAGTCAGATATTCCCTTCTTGGTAGAGACATGATACTGGAAAATAATATTTTAGTTTCTCTTTTTTCATAGCAGTAGCTAATTTTATATGTGCTTTTGACTTCTTTTGCTGTGTATGAGACCCATATTTTGTGAACTACAAGGTAATGTTGTTTGACCATAACGTAACTTATGTAAAAAAAAAAGTATTCCCAAACCTAGGGATTTTTCACTGATAAAGAGTGTTCATTTTTACTTTGCTCAGAGTTGTGCTGTTTGCTCTTCTGAAAATGTAAGCTGTAAACCTTTCACTAAGCAAGCAGATGAACCAGTCTAATCTAAGAGAAGGCTGACTTTCTCTGTGTGTACTTTAGTTTATCAGATTATGGAGTGGTGTCTCTGGTTCAAATACAGGACAGTTAGGATATTCTGAATTAGAAGTGATTTTTCCTAAACACAAACAGAAGAAAAGGATACAAGGTGCCAGATATTGACTGGGGATTTATTAGAATTATTTTAAAATCTGGTATTACTTATGAAGAAGTATTATATGAGAGTCTAGGAAAGAGATATAAACATCAGGGACATAGAAACAGTGTTGTTTGCTGATGACATGATTGTATCTCCTGGAAAACACAGGAGAATCAACAAATATGGAGGCTTATAATAAAGTCCTCAGTTATATTGTATTATTATGCAGTTTTTTTTTTAAATTTACCCTTATTAATAGTGTTTTCTGACTTTTTATTTCTAGTTTTCAGGATTTTGATATTCAGGGGTCCAGAAGATGCAGTTTGGATTGGTTGACGATAGAAACATACAAAAATATTGAAAGTTACAGAGCTTGTGGTTCAACAGTTCCGCCACCATATATTTCTTCACAAGATCATGTCTGGATCAGGTTCCATTCTGATGACAGTATCTCTAGAAAGGGTTTCAGACTGGCGTATTTTTCAGGTATGTTTTTAAAAAAAGGAGAAAGGTAACAGAATTGTGTTGTATTAAGTACCAAGTCACTTTGGCTAGTCTTCTAAAACAGTATCCATTTAATTGGCAATTGAGATTGAAGAAGGTTCAGGTGCCCTAGAGCACAATCTCAAAAAGGTGTTTTGTATATTCTAATAAAATGATTATTTTTATAAACTAAGGTCAGCTTTCTTTTTAAATATTTAAATACCTTTATTTTAAAAGTAAATTTTTTTTCCCTCAAGGGTTTTCTGATACCCTGAAAATTAGTTCAGAATGTATTTTTGTGTCTGAATTACCATTGTCTTTACAGCTTCACAGAAAAGACATATTCCATTTCATCTTCATGGTTTCTAGTATCAGAAGTCTTCTTTTATTATTCTGAATCTTTTCTTTCAAAAAGTGTGACCAGATCATGGATATGTGAATAAGTCAGATTATTAGAATCATATATACGTTTTGCCAAAAATCATTTTACGTCTTCTAAAATTTGTACTTGTCTTTCAGAAAATATGCTTTTTCTTCTCTCTTAAAAATAGTCTTTGTAAGGGACGCCTGATTGGCTCAGCGGTTGAGCATCTGCCTTCGGCTCAGGGTGTGATCCCATAGTTCTGGGATTGAGTCCCCACATCAGGCTCCCTGGGAGGAGCCTGCTTCTCCCTCTGCCTGTGTCTCTGCCTTCTCTCTGTGTCTCTCATGAATGAATAAATAAAATCTTTTAAATAAATAAATAAAACTATCTATTAAAAAAAAAAGTCTTTGTAATACTTAGCTACTGAAGCACATTTTTTGTCCCCTATTTACCAATAAATAAATTGTTAATGGAGAAGTAAGTATTGTCCTAAACATTGTTAGTTTTTGAGGACCATAGGATCTAATATTTGATTTTCTTCCCCTGCTTCATTTTTGGTGTATATTTAGGATGGTACACTACAATAATTGGAATTCTATAGGCATTTCAAGTTTTTTTTCCCCTACTATTTTGATGAATAAATTTATACCTTTAGCTCAGTTACATGCAGTGTTTTGCATTTGTGTGAAACAGTAGAATTATAAAATGTGAGTGTTATTACACAACATTTCATTACATCAACTGTATATAAAGTTAATCTTATAATTTTAGCGGAAATTTGGATCTGAATAATAGGATTACAAAATAGCATATGCTGTATGACACAAGTAGCGAAATATTGTATATACATAAACAAGAACTAGAAAAGATATGAAAAATATGAAAAAATAATTTGAAAAGGTGATTATTGTGGGTGAATTTTTTATTTCAATGTCACTCTAATGATGTATATACAATAAAAATTTTAAATTTTTAATCAGTATAATCTATTGGTTTGTATATCTTAGATTATTAAATGTTCTGCAGTAAAATAGCTCTCTACAAAAGCAGAAGTGTTCTCCTCCCCTTTTCCCCCAAGTTTTTATTTAAATTCCCATTAGTTGGGACACCTGGGTGGCTCAGTGAATGGGTGTCTGACTTAGGCTCAGGGCATGGTCCTGGGATCCCAGATCGTGTCCTGCATGGGGGTCCCTGTGGGGAGCCTGCTTCTACCTCTGCCTGTGTCTCTGCCTCTTTCTCTGTCTCTCATGAATAAATAAATAAAATCTTTTTATAAATAAATAAATTCCCATTAGCTAATACACAGTATACTACTAGCTTCAGGAGTAGAATTTAGTGATTCATCACTTACATACAACACCCTCATCATAGCAAATGCCTTCCTCAATACCCATCCCCCATCTAGCCCATCCCCCACCTACCTCCCCTCCAGCAGCCTCTGGTTTGTGCTCTCTTCACTTAAAGTCAAAATACAGAGGTCTTCATGGAATAAACAATAGGTGTTTAATAAATTGTTGCCTTTAGAATATCAATTTGCCTTTAGAATCTAATCTGTTTCTTAGATTTTTTTAAAACTCCTATCACTTGGGCTCAATAGTTAATATTTATTATAAAAATACCACTTGCTGTTCTGTATCTTTTAAGGAGTATGTTTTTCCCTCTCCTTTCCTCTCCATCTCCATCCTCCCCATGCCCTCCCAGGGAAATCTGAAGAAGCCAACTGTGCTTGTGATCAGTTCCGTTGCGGCAATGGCAAGTGTATACCCGAAGCCTGGAAATGCAATAGCATGGACGAGTGTGGGGATGGGTCTGACGAAGAGGTCTGCGCCAGGGAAGCTGATACCCCAGCATCCTCTTCCTTCCAACCTTGTGCCTACAACCAGTTCCAGTGTTTGTCTCGATTTACCAAGGTCTACACTTGCCTCCCTGAATCTTTAAAATGCGATGGCAACATTGACTGCCTGGACCTCGGAGACGAGATCGACTGTGACATGCCAACCTGCGGGCAGTGGCTAAAATATTTCTATGGTACTTTCAGTTCCCCCAATTATCCAGACTTCTATCCTCCTGGAAGCAACTGCACCTGGTTAATAGACACTGGTGATCATCGTAAAGTCATTCTGCGCTTTACTGACTTTAAACTTGATGGTACTGGTTATGGTGATTATGTCAAAATATACGACGGTTTAGAGGAAAATCCACACAAGCTTTTGCGTGTCTTAACCGCTTTTGATTCTCATGCACCCCTTACAGTTGTTTCTTCTTCTGGCCAGATCAGGGTACATTTTTGTGCCGACAAAGTGAATGCTGCAAGGGGATTTAATGCTACTTACCAAGTAGATGGCTTTTGTTTGCCTTGGGAAATACCCTGTGGGGGTAACTGGGGGTGTTACACAGAACAGCAGCGCTGTGATGGGTATTGGCATTGCCCAAATGGAAGGGATGAGATAAATTGCACCATGTGCCAAAAAGAAGAATTCCCCTGTTCCCGAAACGGTGTCTGTTACCCTCGTTCTGATCGCTGCAACTACCAGAATCATTGCCCAAATGGCTCAGATGAAAAAAACTGCTTTTTTTGCCAGCCAGGAAATTTTCATTGTAAAAACAATCGTTGTGTGTTTGAAAGCTGGGTGTGTGATTCTCAGGATGACTGCGGTGATGGCAGCGATGAGGAGAATTGCCCGGTTATTGTGCCTACCAGAGTCATAACTGCAGCCGTCATAGGGAGCCTTATCTGTGGACTGTTACTGGTCATTGCGTTGGGATGTACCTGTAAGCTCTATTCTCTGAGAATGTTTGAACGAAGGTCAGTATCAAGACAAAACTATAGTGGTTGTGACTTCACAATAAACATGGTCCCAGTATTTGCAACAGAATTTTTAGCATGATCAGCAATAGACTTTGTTTTATACTGTTTTTTGAAATAGATGAATATCTTTCATGATTTATGAAATTAGTGTGAAAATACTAAGACCCAAGAGGCTAAACATATTTTATAAACTAATAAATACTTAGAGTTATGAGGTGAGAAAAACCAATCTGTATTTACCAGTTCCTGTTTTCAGATTAATCTGTTTTATAGGAACTTTGCAAGCTGCAGTTCTTCTCAGTTGTAATGTTTTAATCTGTGTTCTTATAAATATGAATTCAACAACTGCAAATATTTGAGAACCTACAGTGTTCAAAGCATTAAACAGATGAGTAGAAAAATGAATAAGGCATAATCTCATAGGTACTTTACAGTTAGGAGGAAGGCATTGGTGGGTGCAATAAGATGACAAAAATATAAATGCTGTAAGAGCTATAAAACAAAGTGGCATAAAAGTCAAAAGATACCTAATCTGATGAGGGGATATGGAAAGGCTTTTATTGAAGAAGTATCATTTGAAATTTGTAAGAATGTAGATAGGGGAAAGATATTATAGTTGAAAAAATTAGCCTGGGAAAATGCGTAGAAGTAGGGATGCCCAGCATTGCTTGGAAAAGTAGCACATAATTCAGCTTGTCTGGAGGCTAAGATACATATGAAGGGCTAAAAGGTAAAACTTGGAAGATAAGGCTAGTGTCATATTGTGGAGGACCATGAGAGCCATGTGTCAGAGTTCTCAAGTAAGAAATGGTTAAGTATTAAAGGGTGACCTTCAGGGAGGGTTTTCTTCCATGTGGTGCAGGATAGACTGGACCTGGGAGACACTGATGATGGACGAGAGGTCTCTTACGTAGGAGGCTGTTGTGGAGACAGTGACCCTATGTTCCAGGAGAGTTACAAATAACGGATTTAGCTAAAGATTTCATGTCCCATATGGCTAAGCTAATAGATGCATACAAATGCACAGTATCAAAGTAATCATGCTGCATCTTTTCTTTGCAGCATAAGAGCTCAGTTAAGAATCCAAGGTCTTGAGTTGAAGAACAAGCTATGTCAGAAAGTGTATTGGCGACTCATTTCACTCTTTTACTTATCTATAAAACTAAATGTATTGAACCTTGATGATTACTTTCACCTAAAATCCCAACCCCTTATGTTCTTAGGGGTTTAAAGATCTAATACCTTTATCTTTTATGAGGATTTCTAATTCATTAAAACTTAGTGATCCAGTGTCCTAGTATAAAGCCCCATGAGGATAGACTGTCTACTGCATCTTTGTATTCTCAGTGTAGAAATGGTATAGATTTTCAATAAATGTTGGTTGACTAAGCTTTAAAAATGGTCAAGTATGTAGAGGTTCAGATTGTTTCCATTGGTGATTAAAGAATTATTATTTTGACTTACTTTTTTTTTTTTAACCATTTTTATCCCCCTGTTTTCCCTCAAAGGTCATTTGAAACACAGTTGTCAAGAGTAGAAGCAGAATTGCTAAGAAGAGAAGCTCCTCCCTCTTATGGACAATTGATTGCTCAGGGTTTAATTCCACCAGTTGAAGATTTTCCTGTTTGTTCACCTAATCAGGTATGTTGCAGTTTATGATTTCTGTTTCATAAAATGAATGTTGTATTTATATGTATGATAAAGGACTTTAGTCAATTTTTGCAATCAAGTCAAGGATTAAATATGTAGGAAATTTTGAAATTATAATCATGTCATTGTATTTCAACATATGCTACAAAATACAAAATCTTTCATTCTTCTGATTTGATTATGTGATTCTTAAGCATTTTACTGTTAGGATTTGGTGCACTAAAATTCAGAAGTAAAGTTTAGTAAGTTATTTTCTATTTGCACTAAACATCTAAAGATTAAGAATGAATGTTAAAATTAGTATGCTAGTAATGTATTAGTAACATGCTAGATTAACTAGTTAATAAGTAAAAGTAATTGCAATGAAGTTGACATTTCCACCCAACTTGAGGGTAAACTTCTTCACTGCTAGATTTTATATTAAAGTGTTTAAGAATTCATACCATTTTCTTTAAATAGTAACTCATTCTTTATTAATGTTTCTGAATTCTTTAAATTTCTATTAGTACTTTTTAAAAAAAAAGTCCTTTTCAGGAATGACTAGGTGGCCCAGTCAGTTAAGTGTCAGACTCTTGATCTCAGGGTCATGAGTTTAAGCCCCACACTGTGCTCCATGCTGGGCATGGAGCCTACTTAAAATTAATTAATTAATTTAAAATTTATTTTTTAATGCATAAATTATAACAGGGTTCATAAAGGCATAGGGATGGGGCACCTGAGTGGCTTAGTTGGTTGAGTGTCCAACTCTTAATTTCAGCTCAGGTCATGATCTCAGGTCATGGGATCAAGCCCCACATCCAGCTCCTCTCAGTGGGGAGTCTGCTGGAGATTCTCTGTCCCTCTCCACCCTCCCCCCCAACCCCCACATACACTTGCTCTCTCTCTCTCTCTCTCAAATAAATAAATATTAAAAAAAATAAAAGCATAAAGATGCATATATTTCAAGATGTAAATTCATCCAGAAATATTTGTAAAAATAGATAAACACTGTTTTCCCAGTGATTTAATTCTGTACAAAATGGAAGACCACTTCCTTTCTGGTAAATAAGATTTCTTATTACAGTCTATCACCTTTATTTGAGTCTTTTAGGAAATATCTGGTGAGAATTTGTGGGGTTTTTAAAAATAATTTATTTATTCATGAGAGACACATGGAGAGAGGCAGAGACATAGGCAGAGGGAGAAGTAGGCCCCCTCTCTGTACAAGGCACCTGCTGCAGTACTTGATCCCAGGACCCCAGGATCATGAGCTGAGCCAAAAGCGACACTCAACCACTGAGCCACCCTGGTGCCCCTAGAATTTGTGGTTTTAAAAACATTTCTTCGGATGTAATTTGCTAAGTAAATCATTCAGAAGTTCCACTGGTTGGAATTTTGTGTACAAAATAGGAAAAAGCTATATTCTATTGACCGTGATATGTGGAAGGTTTCTTTTAGGTAGGAACTCAAACAGTGGTTAATTCCACCCATCCACCCACTCTACCATCTGCCACCCACCACCCCTATACTTTGTGGCTGCCTTCAAGAGTTTAGCCAATTATGGAGTTAGAGTTAAGCACAGTCTACACAAGACAGCTCTCATCTATATAGAAATTACAAGTTCAGGGCTTCCCAAAATGACTCTCAGTTTTGACAATTTACTAGATACAACCCACTGAAAACTGTTATACTCATGGTTATAATTTATTACAAGGAAGAACCTAGATTAAATCAGCCAAAGGAAAAGACATATAGAATAGGGTACCAAACACAGACCTTCTAGTTCTCCTCTCCCCATAAGTCAAGGTAGTGTTACTCTCTGTCAGGTGTATGACAGTGTGCAGAATAGTGCCAACTAGGGAAGCCACCCAAGACTCAGCATCCAGAGTTTTTACTGAAGCTCCATCACATAGGTGGATTAATTGCAAATGTGGTTGATCAGTCTCTAGCCCCTACAGAGTTTGACTGATACTGCTGATCCAAAGCACCTGCCCTGCATCACATTGCTGGTGTGGCTTGGAGCCTCCACCTCAGACACAGCATAATCTGTATCTGGCTGGCCCCAGGCCCCAGGCCCCAGGCAAGGACATCCCTGTCAGAGATGACATTGTAAGGACTTAGAGATCACATCCCAGAAATAGAGGGCAAAAGTCAGACCTCACCTTGGATAAGGTTTCTTTACTACATACTATACCATTCTTGAGGTTTATAATTTACCCTTAGGAGGGAATTCTGCTTCAACAAAGTTTTAAAATAAAATAGGTGTATGAATAGTAAGCTAGATTTTATTCAGTTTATAAGATTAAACTTCCAAGTTTAAAATTCTTGGTAACAAATTCTCATATTTTCATGATAGTTTTTAAAAAGAAAAATAATATTCCAAATTACCATCCCATTAAAAAATAGAAATGCTTTCTGAAGAATGCCTTCTTATGCTTCATAAACTGAAGACATGTATAAAATTATTCCTTAAACATTCATGCGATCCCCTTATAGAAATCTAATGTTAAATTAATTTTAATTAAACAGACCTTTAAGCAGAAAGCTTCACTTCACTATGATGGACTGTAATGTGAAAGTCAGCATTGTTGATCTTAATGGGAGATAGCTGCATAAAAGGGAAGCTTATCTGCAGAACCTTCTGTTCATGGCTGGGTGTAACACAGTGCTCACACAAAAGCCTTAGAACTTGAATGCTGAGTGGTGAGGACCATGTGTATGGAAAAGTTCCTTAGGGATGTGAACCATTTAGGTTTTTTTTTTTTTTAATTTATAATTAGGTACTTCTTAATTGGTGAAAATTGTATAACAAATCTGTATATGCTGATATTCAGATTTCTTACTGACAGTATGCTTTACTAAGACTAGATTTTTAAATACTCTTATGAAAGAAGTTTCTTTTCATTCTCTGAATTATATCCCTGAGTTTATGTTTTATAAGTAAATTTAATACCCATCTTGAAGAGAGGTGGAGAGCACATACCATCACATCTTTCCTTTCCTTCTTTTCTTCTGTGAGGGTAAAGGCAAGAACTAACTGTTCATATTGGCAGCAGGAAATTACATCATCATTGAAAAGGGAGTATATCAACTCACTATTCTTTCCTGGAAATACTGTGTGAAGTACCAGATGCCATAAGTGAAAATGTAGTTGTTCCAAGTTTGAATACTTGTTTTTGTAACCACTAGATGGAGCTAAAGACTTTTAAATAAATGTTGTATGCCTTAAAAATAATCCATAAATGTATCCATCTAAGAAAAAGTAACTCTTCAAAGAATGAGGATATAACAATTTATGCTTAACGCTAAGCTTTAAAGATTGAGAAGAGCCCAAATGTCTCAAATCCAAATGTCCCAAAAGCTTATAGCACTATATATACCATTGTGTAGTGCTATAAACAAATTAAATTTTTTAGCTTCTGTTTCCTGTGCTATATTACAAATTAATTATCTTATTTATGTCTATAAAAACCGATCTTTACTGTCCATTCAACAAATCCTTGAGAACCAACTGTGAAATATAACTTTCACATGTTTTGGAAAGTTTCAGTCTTGTAAATGAAGTCTTTCTGTGTTTTTAAGGAAAAAAAAAAAGGTGGAAAGCAGATAATGGGTGTAGTTTACCTTCCTAACTGGAGAAGTATCAGATAATTTTGTTTTACAGCTTTGGTACACTTTTAGAATTGGATTACAATGTGCAGTTTTGAAATAAAATAGTTGTTGGGATGCCTGGGTGGCTCAGAGATTGAGCGTCTGCCTTGGGTTCAGGGTGTGATCCCGGAATCCTGGGATCGAGTCCCATATCGGGCTCCTTGCATGGAGTCTGCTTCTCCTGTCTCTGCTTCTTTCTGTGTCTCTCATGAATATCTAAATAAAATATTTTTTTAATAAAAGAAATAAAATAGTTGTAATTGATGTTAAATATCACTTTAAAATTGCATATATAAAATGAAGTGTCAAGAAAAATCAAAGCAAATGAACAGAGGCACCTGAGTGGCTCAGTTCTTTAAGCATCTGCCTTTGGATTAGGTCATAATCCCAGGGTGTTGGGATTGAACCCTCGTCCCCTACTCAGCAGGGAGCCTACTTCTCCCTCTCCCTCTGCCTGCTGCTCCCCACCCCCACCCCCCGCTTTGTACTCTCTCTGTCATATAAATACATAAAATCTTTAAAAATAAAAAAGTAATAAAGCAAGTGAACAGTGGTACAAGTTATAGATTAGATTTTATAATAGGGTGAACCTATATAGATGAGAGGAATTAATTCATCCTTCATAGACCCTAACAATGAGTAATAGCATCTTTCATCATAACACATTCTTATTTAGAAGGGTGTTTTTTATTTTAATACCTCTTTGTTAGCTATCTTAATATCTTTTCTTATTTTTTGTAGGCTTCTGTTTTGGAAAACCTGAGGTTAGCAGTACGATCCCAGCTTGGATTTACTTCAATCAGGCTTCCAATGGCAGGCAGATCCAGCAACATTTGGAATCGTATTTTTAATTTTGCAAGATCACGTCATTCAGGGTCATTGGCTTTGGTATCAGCAGATGGAGATGAGGTTGTACCTAGTCAGAGTACCAGCAGAGAACCTGAAAGAAATCATACTCACAGAAGTTTGTTTTCTGTGGAGTCTGATGACACAGACACAGAAAATGAGAGAAGAGATACAGCAGGAGCATCTGGTGGGGTTGCAGCTCCTTTGCCCCCAAAAATCCCTCCCACAACAGCAGTAGCAGCAACAGTGGGAGCAAGTGGAAGTTCCTCAACTCAAAGTACCCGAGGTGGTCACACAGATAATGGAAGGGATGTGAGCAGTGTGGAGCCCCCTGGTGTGAGTCCTGCACGTCAACAACTCACAAGTGCACTCAGTCGCATGACTCAGGGGCTGCGCTGGGTGCGCTTTACACTAGGGCGATCCAGCTCCGGAAATCAGAGCCAGAGTCCTTTGAGACAGCTTGACAATGGGGCACATGGAAGAGAAGACGACGACGATGTCGAAATGCTGATCCCAGTTTCTGATGGAGCTTCAGACTTTGATGTGAACGACTGCTCCAGACCTCTTCTCGATCTTGCTTCAGATCAAGGCCAAGGGTTTAGACAGCCATTTAGTGCAACAAACCCTGGAGTAAGGCCAAGTAATCGAGACGGCCCCTGTGAGCGCTGTGGTATTGTTCACACTGCCCAGATTCCAGACACTTGCTTGGAAGCAACACTGAAACATGAGACGAGTGATGATGAGGCTTTGTTACTTTGTTAGGTACGAATCACAGCGAGGGAGATTGTGTACAATTTGGAGCAATATCCATTCGTTGTTTTGTAACTTTACAATTAAACTAGTTTTAATTTAAAAACAAAAAAGATGCAGGGTGATTTCTTACTATCATATGTTAGCCTGCATGGTTAAATTAAACAACTTGTAACTCTATGAACTTTAGAGTTTACTATTTTAGCAGCTAAAATTGCATTATGTTTTCATTATTGTTCAATAATGTTCTTCCATTTGTTTCTAATTGTTTTTATCCTGGTACTGTAGTTCACAGTAGAAGTATGGCTGCTGAAACTCATCCGACTGTCAGTTTCTCTCTCCTATGTTAGAATTTGTTAGTACAAAATAATACCTTCTTTTCATTGAACACTTTATGCTTTTTGCCAATACATCTTGCAACTTAATATACCAGATGTTAAGGTTGTTAATGTACAAAAAAAGCCCCTTCTATTCACCTGTGTTTTTATCTGTGTAACATTTGTCTAAATATTATTGGGTTTCATCATAATATGAGCTTGTCAAAGGGAAAAACCTTTGCCTAAAAATTTTTCTCTTACGTTTAACATTCAGTGATACTAAATTTAGGTAGAGTTAGATAAATTAATGGCAAAAACAAAACTTTTATAGATTTTCTAATGTTGACTTTAATACTCTAATATGGTACAAGCCAAATGGTAAAACCCCGTCATTTCTTTTTTCATCTCTATTTAGGGACAGAATTAAACAGATGAAAATATTCTACTATGCATTAAATCTTGAACTTTATAAAATATGTACAAAAATTGTACAAGATAAGTTCTAACTGGTAATATCCTTCCCTAGTACAGGGTTATGCTTGTATTGAACCCTGGGGATTTGCACTAAAATCATATCAAGGTCACAGATGCGTTTAGTGCACAAGCACTATCACTTTAAATACTGTCATTTGCTATCACAATGACTATATATTTCCATAGCTTTGGGGGGGGGCATTTTTATTACAACGTGAAATTGCTTTGCTGGTTTCATATTTATTTGTTGTATTTAAAGACTGCATTATTGTAAGAGTGATTTTCAATATATTTTATTCATGGGGGAGGGGATCATGCTACATGTTGAAAAGCAACTTAAGAAATCATTCAGATGCACCCCCCCCATTTTTTAAGTAGAATGAATTACAAACCCCACGTATTTTTTTATTGTCAGTTCTTGTTTATTTATTCTTTAGCTGTCTGTTTTAGTAGCTTAATGATTGAGTATGAAAAATGTATTTGTGTGTGATTATTGCTATTTATTAAATTTTCAGTACTTTGCTGAATGTCATTTTAAAGCATGTTTGAGGTCTTGTGTATTTGTCGTGTTATGCTGTCAGGAAGAACTGACTGAAATGTTTTAATATGTATCAAGAATTAAAATCACTTTTTTTGTATTGCCTTGAGGTACTTTTTAAATCAAAGTTGCTCTACATTTTTGTTGCATTTTAGTGCATTTACAGATTCCAGCCATAAGATATGCATTGTGTCTAGAAGAAAAACTGAAGGGGTGGATAGTCTTTTTTAACTACTTTATGGTAAAGTAGTAGCTTACACCAGCGTTCAAGGGTAAAAATTCCTAAGGAACTGAATATATTTGCCTTTGAGAACACTGCTTGTTTCTTATATGATGCAATAACTCAGTCAGTTCTCTTTTTATTTTTATTTTTTTGATTTTCAGATGCATTTCAGGCCCCCATAGGATATTTTCCTGGCAGAATTTGCATTACTAAATCAATCTTGTTTAGGTTCTACTAATAATATATAGGTTTCACGGTTTTGTTTTCTGGCATGTGTTTTTATTTCATTTTTTAATTAACTAATATGTCTTCCTGTTTCCAACAGTAAAAAGTATCTCCCCTATCCCTGACACCCATCCTTTAGCTCCATTCCAAGGAGGTAAGTACCAATACCAGATTCTGTATGCCCTTCCAGAGATACCATGTAGATACATAAATGTATCCATATATATAAATGCCATATATAGTAATACAAATTGTAGCATAGTATGCATATTTTTTCTGTACCTTTTTTTAAGGGAAAAACATATCTGAGTTTGAATATTAAAACTAAAGTTGAGTATTTCTGTTATTTGATATTTCCCATTTAAACCACAGTCTGTCCTGAATACGTCTCCATTTTTTCCCCAGTTAATTCTATCCTGAAGTTCTTTATTAAATAATGCATTCTTTCCTTACTATTTGAAATGACTCTTTTATCATATAATAATTTACATATTACTTGGATATATTTCTGGACTCCTCTTCAATTGATCTACCCTTCTTTTTTTATACTAGTTCTACATTGTTTTAATAAATAATGTTTAAATATTTCAAATATTCTTACTTATTTTTTCCATTTGAACTACAGAATCAACCCACTGAGTTTCACAAAACAAATCCATTAGTACTTTTTTGGGGGGGACAGTTTTAATTTTATAGATTAGATTAGATTAGAAAATTAGACTAGAATATTTGACATCTATCATGTTAAAGCTTCTGTCTTATGCATGGTACATATCTTTAAATGGTGCCCATTCATTCAAGCTTTTTTTTTTGTGGTTGCTCTTCCTTCAGACATGTTTCATATTTTACTTTATAGAAATCTTCTACATCCTTAAGAGTTTATTCTTTGGAATTTCATTGTTTTTGTTACCAATATTAAGGAAGTCCTTTCTGTTTATAATTCAGTCTGGATTATGAAGCCTAATGACTTACTTATATTAATTTTCTGCCCAGCTACCAGACTGCCATTTTCTTATAATTAGTAATATTATTTAATTATTTTGTGTTTTCTAGTTACACATTATATCATCCAGTTTGCATTCCTCTTTATATTTTAATTGCATTGTCTAGTACTTCAAGAATCATGTTAAATATATACAGTTAACCATGTTAGGGAGCATCCACTGATCCCTATATTTTAAGCCAAGAATGCATGTTGAATTTTATCATATGACTTTTCACTATGGAGATGATCACATGATTTTTCTCCTTTGGTCTTTTAATATGAATTTTATTAATATATTTTGTAATTTTGAACCATTCTTTCATTCCTGAAATAAACTACTTGTCCATGTGTATTATTTTAATATGTTGCTAAATTATATTTTATTTCAGATATTTGCAACTGTATTGATCAATGAAATTAGTCTATAGTTTTGTGTGTGTGTGTGTGTGTGCTGTCTTTAGGAGATTTGGTTATTAATTTTATGCTGGTGAATTTAGAAACTTTCCTTCTTTTCCTTTGCTCTGGAACAGTTTAAATTGATTGGAATGAATGTTCCTTAAAATTTCCATAAAATTATCTGGGTCCAATGGATGTTTGGAAAGTTGATCTTTGACAACTTTGTCGGTATCTTCTGTGGTAATTTGTCTGTGTAGTTTTTCTATCTTAGCTGAGATCATAAGTCATCCATTCCAGCCAAGTTTTCAAATTTAGTTGCCTATAGTTGAACAAAGTTAAAGTTATCACTTTCTCTTTTGTGCATATGGCTCTCCCTTGTGAATTATGTTTGCTCCCTTATTAATTAAGATAGCTAACAGTTGGCCTTTTAAAATATTTTTTTTTGTTTCTTTCTCCCAGAGTGGCATGTTTTGAATGTTCTGTAATTTTTGTTTTCCAATCAGCTGACTTCTACTGTAATAAATTTCCTACTTTTTGCTTTCCTTAGTTCATTTGCTGTTTTTTCCCTAACTCCTTGAGTTAGAACTTCATTCATTCATCTTTATTTCCTAATTATCAATATGAGATTTTAAACTGTAGACTTAATTCTAAGCACTGTTTAGGCTGAATCACTTAGATGTTTTGGTGTTGTCATATTTTTATATTCTAGGTGTTGTGAAGTTTCAATGTTGATTTCCCCTTGTTCCAGAAGTTGTTTTACAAAAGAAACTTGTTCTCCTTTTGTTTTCTTTGCTCTTTTTTCCTAGATAATGGGGTTTTTGGTGTGAGTTGTAGTTTTATTTTCTGATTCTTATATTAATTTTTATTTTTACAGCACCAAGATGAGAAAATGTTGGGAGTATTATTCGGGGAGATTTGAGGAATTTATTGTCCTTTTTCAATTTTATAAATGTTCCAGGAACGCTTTTTAAAAGTATATTCTCTGTTTGCAGGATACAGATTTTGATAGATATTACTCAGATTTATCATATTATTTAGATCTTCTCTGTAGTACTTTGCCCTTAGTCTGCCAGATTAGTTTGGAGGAGACTAGAAACCAAAGAAGCTATGTTAGGGTGCTGTGGGTCCCAACCCTGCCTGAGCTCATGTCATCAGCTAGGACTGAGAACATAAGCACACGATGAAGGGGAGTCTTTTCTACAAGCTCTTGAGGTTTCAGTTTCTTCTGCTGCTTACTACCATCCTCCACTGTTAAGCTGGAGATAAATGGACAAAGAAAAAGTACTGTACATTCATTTGCTAGGTATTCATTGACTACCACAAACCCAATGATGTTTACAAGAGTTTACCTTACTGCTCCTCTTTTCTAGCTGCCTTCTTGTTCCTTCACACCTTTACTCCTGAACTTAAAGGGAGAAGATGACAACAACTTCATAGGACCTGTTTTACTCACACTGTTTAAAAATTAATAGAAGCAGGCAGTAGAGAGAAAGGTTGGTTCTCAGAATAACTGCATCCTTGTTCAGAAATAGCATACAAGCTACAGGTTGCAGGTGGATATTGACATTGGTTGGACATTGGCTGATAACATTTTTTTCTAAGTTATTCAACATTTCAAAGTAGAATGAGGCAGAGTAAAATTCACAGGATTTTAGAACTGGGAGGAATCTTTAAAAAGGAAGTAACAAGTAAATGTTTTTTTTTTAAAGAAAGTAACAGATGACTAATCAAGAATGTATTCAACTTTGTATCTTATAAACCATATATGCATACATACTTAACTATTATGTGATATTATGGATTTTTTTTAAAAAGGTCATTCTTTTGACATATTTTGACACCTACCTGATCTAAATGAGTATAACCCATGTTCACACTAACAAAGACAATTTCTAAGGGTCCTTTACCACCAGCTGCTTTTTCATTGTAGGAAAGAATTCTTTTTCTTTTTTTTTTTTTAAGATTTTATTTATTTATTCATGAGAGACACAGAGAGAGAGGCAGAGACACAGGCAGAGGGAGAAGCAGGCTCCATGCAGGGAGCCTGATGTGGGACTTGAACCCAAGTCTCCAGGATCACACCCTGGGCTGAAGGCAGCGCTAAACCACTGAGCCACCTGGGCTGCCCTGGAAAGAATTCTTAAAGCACATATTTACCCATTGTTGAGTGGCTACCATTTGCCAAGTCATCTATATGTATCTTTGGAGCTTCACAGTCCTATGTAATATAAATAGTATATAAATATATTACTTCTGTCTACCCAAGGATGCAGCCATAAGGACAAATCTAAGATTGTCTGACCCAGCAGTTGTCTTGTGAATGAGAGGAATCATAAAATGAATATCAAAAAAAAAAAAAAAACAAAAAATAAAATAAAATGAATATCAGTAAAGAAGAAAAAAAAACACTTCAAATTGGAGCTAACAACTAGATTATTATGCAAACTCACTGAGCCTCAGCGTCCTTGTTTTAAAATAAGGACAATAATTGCTACCTCCTAAAATTATTGTGAGGAATAAGCTAAGATAACATTTGTAAATGCCTTTGCAATGTTCTGGTCATCTATTGCTGTGTAACAAACTTCTCCCAAACGTTATGCTTAAAGCAACCACAGGTATTCAGTTTGCTCACAAATCAGTAACTTGGGCGGTGCTCTGTGGAATTGGCTCATCCTGTTTTTGGCATCCACTGGAGCTGCAGGACATACTCCCAAAAGAGTTCACCTCTATGATTGACAAATCTGCTGGCTATTGGCTGGGAGCTCAGCCAGGAACTTGGATCCTCTCCATGGGTACCTCTTCAAGGGCTGCTTAGGTTTCCTTGCAATATGGGAACTGGAATCCAAGAATGAGTGTTCAAAGCACCTACAGAAGCTTCTCATAACCTCGTCTCAAAAGGCCCAGGATATTACCTCCTGTCAGTCAAATCACTGAGGCCAACCCAGATCCAAAAGAAATAGTAATAGACTCCACTCTCACTAATGAACATAGCAAAGAATTTGTGGCATCTAATCTACACAGCACAGTACCTGATACATAGGAATACTAACTTGCCAATGAATAAGAAAAACTGTTACAGTTCCAGCAAGAAGCTCAGTTGCCACAAGGATATCAAATCAACACAGCTCTTCATGTCAAGTAAGTCAGTTGTGCTTATGTTGATTACAAATACAAAGGTAAAACAATACAAATTTAAGTAGGCGGTTGATAAAAGTTATTTTTCAGCTATATTTAAAGTAGCTTCTATTTCAACACAAGTTATCACCTATAAAATATTTTAAAATTTATTAAAGGTGACATGGTAGGTAAAAGCCAGAGCACCTGGATTTTAATCCTCCCCTGCTTATTACATGTGATCTCTAGCAAGCCACTTAATCACTCCACACTTCAGTTCTTCATCTGTAAATGGAGCTAATAGGGCTGGTGGTGGATTAAATAAATTAATATATATAAAGCTCTTAGAGCAGTACCTAGGTTATGGCAAACACTGTGTGTTTGCTATTATTTTCTGTTCGACAGAGAACATCTCTGAAGCTTGAATTAACTGAGAAATTGCGTGTGAAACATCCTGGAAGAGTTGTGGTTTCTAAAGATCATGAAAGTGTGCTTACCCTGAATGCTTCTGAGTACAGCCACTTACCCTGGAATCGTAGAAGTGAATTGCAACCCAAAATAAAAGTCAAAACGAGAGCAAGAAAAGGGAGAAGAAACTACTACACCTCTCTTGAGATGAGTTTAAGGAATTTCCAAGATGGAGGAGACCGAGAATCCTGCCAAGCCAATTACCTTAGTGATTGAACCTGGAGTTAGGGATTATGGGACTCCTAGAACATAGTGATTTTCAGATCACTTAGTTCCTTCGTTGTAGCAAACACTGCTGGCTGCATACCCAATATGCAGCAGCAGAGGAGCCTCATTTTAAAGATGTGGGAAAAGGAAGAGGAATAGCCTCATATCTTGGAACAACTGTACAAGCCTTGGCTTGGCTACCTTGACAGCCAGTTACATGAAGTACCTGTAGTAAGCGTCTCAGTTACCCAAAGAGTAATACATTCCTAACTTGTCAACTTGTTCTTAAGTTGGGAGTAATAACTGGGTGATTAAATGAGATAATATACACAAGTTAGAACAGGGATGGTTAAATGCAGTGTAGTGCTCAATATGCATTGCTATGGTTGATGGTCGAGTTATCAATAAACTGCTGACCCTGTTCTCTGCCAAAGTAACTTTTTTTTTAAGATTTTATTTATTCATGAGAGACACAGAAAGAGACAGAGACACAGGCAGAGGGAGAGGGAGAAGCAGGCTCCCCACGGGGATGTGGGACTCGATCCCAGGACCCTGGCATCATGACCTGGCCAAAGGCAGACACTCAACCACTGAACCACCCAGACACACCCCCAAAGTAACTGTTTATAACTAAGATTTCATTTGAACAAAAGCTTTTCAGGATTAATAACTTTGGAAACCAGTGCTGGAACGTCATAGAATCAAGTCACCCCAGGCTAATCTACAGCACACTTGATTTATTGATACTGAAATAAATGTATTTTGAAAAAAATTTACTAAGCGTGATTTCAAGTAAAGATACTGAGATATCAGTGGCTTCCCATGTATCAGAGGGAGGCTCAAGCCCAAAGAAGCTTAATATTTTCCAAGTGACATGGAAGCTTCACTAAGGACAAATATAGTGAGCTGGAAAAGCAAGGGCTTTGGAATTAGACACATCACAGTTTGAATCCTGGTTGTGCCACTGAAGAGTTTTATAACTGAGTAAATCACTTGATCCCACCAAGCCTTCTTGGCTCATCTGGAACATGAGATAACACCTACCCTTAAGGGTTATTACTATAAGGATTAAACAAAAGAAAAAGAAGGAAAAGGGACTATGCAGAAGCCTTTCCTAGAGCGTAAGAGATTAAAATTTAATTGTCAACAGTGCAGATTCATTTTCCAAATTAAAACAATCTTTTTTTAAAATCTCCCCTCCACCATGGACATAGTAGGTAAATTATATTAGTAGAGCTTCCTGAAAGAGGTTTCCTACGGCAGCCGTTGTCCTGTTTTCTTGATTACAGGACAACTTAATGCTTTATCTCAATGAAAAATGGTATCTTGGCACAGACACCTATTTTATTTTACAAAGGCCAAAATGAAGAATTTCCATAGAGCTCTGAATGGGAAAGATGTCACATGCTATGGACGTAGTAATGTGTTGAGCTAGTATAAATATCAGACTTTCTGGGAAGTTATTTCTTTTTTTTTTTTTTCATTTTGGTCTAATGCAAGCCTATTTTTTATTTTTTATTATTTTTATTTTTATTTTTTTAATAAATTAATTTTTATTGGTGTTCAATTTACCAACATACAGAATAACACCCAGTGCTCATCCCGTCAAGTGTCCCCCTCAGTGCCCGTCACCCACTCACCCCCACCCCCCGCCCTCCTCCCCCTCCACCACCCCTAGTTCGTTTCCCAGAGTTAGGAGTCCCCATGTTCTGTGTTCCTTTCTGATATTTCCCACACATTTCTTCTCCCTGGGAAGTTACTTCTATCCAGAAACTATGGTAATAAGCAACATAAAAATAATTTTTCAACCTCACTACGATAGGATCATGTATATTTCTATCTTCTCTTCCAAGCTCTGATTTCAAGGAACATAGAAATTTCTTATCTAGTTTGGCTTTTAGATTTAGTTTTTCAAAGCTTGACTTAAACATAGACTTTCTGTTGGTTATTGTGCATTGTATGAGTTTTAACCTCATTGTGTTCTTATTTGTTTCCTTTGGCTGGATTTGCATTATTGCTGTTTTTTGTTGAGATTTCACCATACAATATAATTTCCATTTCTATAGCTCATGAGTTGCCATGAGAATTGTTAGCCAACTGTGCAAAACGATTCTTTGTAACCATTTTCTTGATTTGGAGTGAAAATAAACATCCATGTATTGAGTACTTCCTGAGTACCAACCACAGTACTAAATGCCTTCCGTATGTCATTTCTAATCCTCAGAACATACCTCTATAGTAGGTACTGTCCTCTGAAACAGCAGCAGCATCAATAAATGCCTTTGTTATTGATATTGGAAGGAGTGTAACTCTTGAGACATGAACTAATTCCTTACTGTATTTTCACAAAGAGAATAGTGGAGAAATTTTACATTATATTTAAGGTTTTATGACAGTCACATAGTAAGGATTTCTGTTATATATGGAACCATATTTGCCTTATTAAAAATAACAAAAAGATTTAAAAATAACCACTTCACAATCTAGGATGGCTACAATCGAACAGAGCAGGAATAACAAGTGTTGGCAAGAATAGAGAGAAATTGAAACCCTTATGCATCACTGGTGGGAATATAAGGTGGTGCAGCCGCTCTGGAGAGCAGTTTGGCAGTACTTCAAAAGTTAAATATAGAGCTACCATATGACCCTGCAATCCTGCTCCTAGGTATATACCCAAAGGAATGAAAACATATGTCACATAAAAACTTGTATGTCAATGTTTGTAGTATCATTATTCATAATAATCAAAAAGTAGAAATAACCCAAATGTATATCATTTGACAAATGGGTAAATGTGATATATCAAGAAAAGAAATATTACTTGGCAATAAAAAGGAATGAAGTGGAAAAACAGTCTACAATATGAATAAACTTGAAACCATTATGCTAAGTGAAAGCAGTCAGTCACAAAGGACCACAAATCATGACCCTTATTTAGATGAAATGTCTTGAAATCTGTAGTGACAAAAAGATTAGTTGCCTGAAGCTAGGAAATGGGGGGTGGGGGGAGTTAGGATTGGTGACTTCTAATGTATACAAGTTTCTTTCAGGGTTGATAAAAATACTGTAATGAGAGAACATATAAGGGCCTGAGCCCAGGCCTAGTGAATCAAATTCAACAATTAATTATTCCATAAATATTTGTGAAGGAACTTTATTTGCTCAATTTATATGCTCTTGAAGTCATAATGTAAAAATTTTGTTTAATGTGAAGAATATATTTTGTAAATCTAGAAAGTCAATTTTATAATATGAAATTACACTTGTATATTAACATGTCTGCAAAATTATGCATTTAGTCATATTCAAGGGAACAAAGAAACTATTTCTTTTCCTTTCCAACTTTGGAGGAAGGATAATAACTATATATAAATAGAAATACAAGGTCATCGGGAGTGATTTATCTGTTACTTATACAAGTTGCTAACAAACCAAAGGAAAAGTTGGCCTTTTCAAGAAGCCATCTAGTGGTTTATTTTCACATTTATAGTTATTTATTTTGCAACACAATTAGTTGGTTACTTGTTTTTTGCATCACTCAAATGAACTTCCTTGAAGGCAAATGTGTGAATCAAAAAGTAAGTTTGGAGCTCCAAAGAAATCTAAAAGAAACTTTTAACTGTAATCTGATTAAATGGACCAAACGCTAAAAAGTTCCTGCAGGGATGCCTGTGTGGCTCAGCAGTTGAGCGTCTGCCTTTGGCTTAGGCTGTGATCCCGCGGTCGGGGGACCAAGTCCCACTTCGGGCTCCCTGCATGGAGCCTGCTTCTCCCTCTGCCTGTGTCTCTGCCTCTCTTTCTGTGTCTCTCATGAATAAACAAATAAATAATCTTTAAAAAAAATAAAAAGTTCCTGCAAAGAATCCTGTACTGTGATATTGACAAGGCAAATGCGAAGGTAGTGAGCTCTCCTTATGTGCCATCGAGAGGTCTTTGATTACACCGATAAATATGTGCAGTTTTCATTTTCCGGAAGGTCATAGGCTTTCCAGAAATCCCCTACATACACAGTTACGTAACAGATGGGTAGTTAGGTATTATCCTTGACCTACCACAATATTTTCACAGTGTTTGTCATGTCTAATACAAAGTATCTCATCCAGCAAAAGAGTCATTTTCTCCTAGGAAGTATTTAAGATGAGCAACATTTTTAATGAGGAAGGAAGCTATACAACGCCATCACCTTATATGAGGAAATAAAAGTATAAAATGAGATGACATAGACGGTGCAGAGGTCAGAAAGCTCTGCTGCCAAGGGCGTGGGCCTAGGTGGGATCAGGTATGTAAGAGGGGTAGCACCCGGCCTGCTGTTTCTGTAGCTCATGCTCTCGCATGAGCGTCTCGCAAATACATTGATTCCTTCCATGTCCGCGGCATCAGTCTCAACACGGTTGTGTCTGCATAACTTTATACAGTGTTGGGAGGGCTCCCATAGCACCCGGGGGTTTGCTTTAGAGGTGGGCCACAGGAAGAGTGCCACTAGGTTGAAGATGACATTTACTTTGTATTATTATTTGTTATTTCTTAATTTAAATTTTAGTTGACATACAGTGCAATATTGGCTTTTGGAGTAGAATTCAGTGATTCATCACATATGTATAACACCCAGTGGTCATCACAAGTTCTACCTTAGTGCCCATCACCCATCTAGCCCATCCCCTACCCACCTCCCCTCCATCAACCCTCAGTTTGTTCTCTATCATTGAGTCTCAAAAAAAAAAAAAAAAAAAAAAAAGAGTCTCCTACAGCTTGTTTCAATCTCTTCTTTTTTTTTTTTTTTCTCCTTCCCATATGTTCATCTGGTTACTTTCTTAAATTTCACATATGTGTGAAATCATATGGTATTTGTCTTTCTCTGACTTATATCACTTAGCATAATAACCTCTAGCTCCATCCACGTCATTGCAAATGGCAAGATTTCATTTTTGATGGCTGAGTAATATTCCATTATATATATATATGACTTTCATAATGGAAAGTAGGGAAACTCTTGATGAAGTTGACTTTCAGAATGAAAGTAGGTAAACTCTTCTGCAGATATTCTGCAGCTCACTTTGTATTCAAGTTGAAAGTGAGATTATCCTGGGTTACCTAGGTGGGCCCTGACTATAATCACAGTGCTTTATAAGAGGGAGACCGAGGAAGATCTGGCACAAAAGAGAAGCCAATTGTAATCATGGAGCCAAAGATTGGAGTGATGAGGCTACAACCAATGAATACTGGCACCCTCCAAAAGTTGGGGAGGCTAGGAAGCAAATCCTCCCCTTGAGGCCCCAGAAGGAATAGCACTGCCCATAGTTTTACTGCAGTCCAGTGAAACTGATTTTGGATTTCTGGCTCCCTGACCAAAAAAAGAATAAATCTGTGTTCTTTCAAGCTGCCGGGTCTATGGTGCTTTGTTACCATGGCCATAGGAAACGAAGCAGCACTGCCAGAGCCAGTTTGTCCAGAGTGTGCCTAAAACTGCCAGCTTAGCATCAGAATATTGTAACAAAAAATAAGCAAACAAACAAAAACCACATAGTACCAGACTGCATAGGAGATAAAAACATTAAAAAAGTATTTTCCTTGAGGGGCGCCTGGGTGGCTCAGTTGGTTAAGCGTCTGCCCCTTGATTTCAGCTTAGGTCAGGATCTCAGGGCTTGATCTCAGGGCTTTGAGTTCAAGCCCTACATTGAGCTCCCCACTTTAAAAGGTAGGATTTCATTCCTGGATCATCGTTTATCCATTTATGTCACCTGAGGCCCCTGTGCAGGCAGGATCTGAACCTGGCTTTGGAATCGGGAATCACATTACAGGTAAATTACAGGTCCCAGAGTGGCTTACCTCCAATATTTACCACTATGTGACCTTGGGCAAAAAATTTAACCTCTAAAGGCTCATCAATTAAAGGAAAAAAACTAGTACTCAATTCAAAGAGTTGTTGTGGGAATGAAGTAAAATAAGGCATGTAAAGTATTTGGCCCAGTCCTGACTTGATGTGAGTGTTTGATAAATCTTAGCTGCAGACACTGGTATTGTTATTCAGGGCAACTATCTTCTTCTGCCCAGGGCTTGTGCTTCCGGGAGGAGCGCCCTCTGGGGCTGTGCAATGACCAGCTCGCTCTCTCTCTCTCTCTCTCTCTCTCTCTCTGGCCCTCCAGAGTCTGGGGACGGTTCCCACCTGCCACACATGCCATTGCTAAGCAGTGATAAAAAAAAAAGTCGACCCTGCTCATCAGCACACAGACTTCGAGCTTAGTCCTAGCAGCATCGTCCCCTGATGACCGCGGGTTTCACACTCGGTATGTGGCACCCTTTCCAAGCAGAGCCCCTCTGCTTCAGTGGAGAGACCAGAAATAAAATAGTCCTAAATCTCAGGGCAAGTCCTACTTGGTTTCCAGCTCATTAGGTGAACTCTAGGGCTATGCAGAGCACTCTCTGAATGAGCTTCTTGCCCTGTTCACAGATTCACAAAACTCGAAAAGCACAGAGGGAGGGTCTTACAAGCTCCTGGTAACCTAATTCCTTGTTTTTCAGTTGAAGAGACTGAGGCCCTGAGGTAAGTAAGCAATTCAACCAAGCTCACACCAGAAGTTGGCATCAGAGCCAGGATTAGACTCCTAAATCTGATTCCTCATTTGATTTTCTTCAATTTTGACCTGTCCACGCTGCCTACTCAATGCTTTGATTGCTGATTCAAGTATAACCTCATTGCCCTGCCACAGACTTGGATCCCAGGTGGGACAGGGAACTGGGGCTTCCCGCAGGCCCCCGCTGGGCCATGCCCTCTGGAGACGCCCAGCACTGTCCTGTTCTTCTTTCCTCAGTGTTGGCCACATACCTGCACTGTGTTCTGTGGGTCAGTCAGCCTGATTCTTTCCCAGCAAGAAGAATGCAAATGACAGTCTTGCTTCCCACTGACATAGCAGCTCTGTCTCCCAAATCCTTGTTCACTGTAGATGTCTGTAAGGAGGTGGGTGAACAGGACAAAGGCAGGAGAGGCAGGCCTATTCTGAGAACATGCTTCCTTCAAGGAGCATGATTGTCCAGGCTCCTCCTGCGTGCGGGACACTGATGGCCAGAAAGGGGGATGACTCTTGCTGTGAGCTAACACTTCTCCTTAAACCTCCCCACTCTTTCTCATGTTGCCATCAGTGAATCTCCGTGAGTCACCCCCCCTTCTCCCTCCCCCCTTTTCTGATAAAAGTTTGAGTAAATGAAACGTGGGAAGTTTGTTTTGTGTTGTGTGGCAGGGCATTTCAGTATCTAAAATAAAGAAACCTTTGAAATCATTCCCCTGGACAGTTTTAGGAAGGATGTTGCAACCACCTGGACATCTCATCTTATTTTCCTAGGGTGGGTGTGTTATTTGAACACCCTGTCAGAGTTTCATTACATTTATAATTACTCCTTTCACCTTACACAACAACCTTTTGATAACAATTGTATAACTTTCTTGGGTTTCTTGTTTCTGGCTTGACGGCCAAATCTGGAACTTGAAATTATTGAGGCTTTCTACTTTTTAATCACTTTGATGTGTGTAATCTGAGAGCTGAGCAAATGTGGCAATACCTTGCATTCCATTATTGAAAATGTCACCCCTGAGGTCACATGTGACTGCCTCATCTCCAAACTCAAAGGTATCTTCCCAGCCTCTGTCAGTTGACTGTTGAAAGTGACAGAAGAACCAAAGTGAACCAGCTCCCACAAACAGCGCGAAGTGTAGAGGAGGGGACTTGAAGCATGGATGGTTTCAGAGGCTCCAACAGTGTGAGAACTCAGCTTCTCGCCATCTCTCTTCCACGTCCTCTGTGTTGGCTCTGTTCACTTAATGGCTCCCAGAACACTTCCAGGTTCAAGTACAGCAGGAAGGAACAAGCTCCCCATCTGCTCTACCTAACAAAAGTCTTGGAATCTGCTCTCATTGAGCACAATCAATCAGTCGGTTTTGGGACACATACCCATCGCCGCACCCCATCACTGTGAGGGCTTCCTGGTGGTTGGAGGAGTTCCTGCCAAAGAAACTCCACTGGCTGTTATCAGAATAAGGACAAGATGAGGTGCTGGAATAGCAGGTGTCTACCACACTCTCAACCCTTCCCCAGCATTCGATCCCGGTAGCCTTCTTGAAATTCTGTACTGCTGGCTTCCCTCACACAGTGCTTCCTCATCCCCCTTCTCTCTGACCTCCTCTCTCTGGTTTTCTTGGCCTCCTCCTCCCCTGTAGGGTGAGGGGTGGTCTGTGGTTATCTAGCTCTCTCACGCTGGACCTGCCATCACCTCCCCAAGCCTTTACATACTCTGTTCCCTCGACCTAGATGTCACCCCTCTCCCCACCCCTCATCTCTTTGTGCCTGTGCCCTCTATGTCCTGGTTCAAATACCTCTTTGTGAATCTTCTGTATCTAATTTTCTTCAAGACGAAGTCTACTTTCCCTTTCCTCTAAACTCCTATCTCTATCCTCTCTCAAAGGTAGAATTTTCTGTTGTATATATTTTGTCATATATTGAAATGTCTGTGTGTAACCATTGGCTTTTGGCTCCTTGAGGACAAGAATGTCATTTATGTCACTTATCCCTCTATCACCTTCCCCCATGGTCAGTCCTTACAAAGCCAGTATTTGTTAAATAAGTTTGTTTTTGTTTTGCTTTGTTTTTTTAGATTTTAATTACTTATTCATGAGAGACAATGAAAGAGAGGCAGAGACACGCAGAGGGAGAAGCAGGTCCATGCAGGGAGCCGGATGGGAGACTTGATCCCGGGACCCCGGTGTCACCGCCTGAGCCCAAGGCAGACGCTCAGCACCGAGCCAGGCGTCCCTGTCACCTACGTTTGTATGGTATTTCCCATTTTGTAGGGTGCAGTCACATTCGTCACTGTATCTGCTTCTCAAGGCAAGTCTGGAAGGGGAAAACAAGTATGATCTCAGCTTTATATAGGAGAAAACCGAGGGCCAAGAAGGTGAAAGATTTAGTTGAAGATCTCTAAGCTAGTTTTGAAAAAAAAAAAAAAACCTGAGGAAATACTCAGATCTTTAGAATTACATCATCTGCGGTTTCTCATGAGAACCTTGCTAGTCTGTATCGCATCATTAAAATCTGGAGAATAGCCATCAAACCCCTTTAGCTTCAAACGTGTTGAATTCCCCACTCCGAGGTGCCCCTGTGTCCGCCAGCCTCGGGGAGCGTGTGCGTGTGTATGTGTGTGCGTGCGTGTGTGCGTGCGTGTGTGCGTGCGTGTGTGCGTGTATGTGTGCGTGCGTGTGCGCGCGTGTGCGTGTGTGCGTGCGTGCGTGTGCGCGCGTGTGTATGTGTGTGCTTGTGTGTGTGCGTGTGCGCGCGCGTGTGTGTGTGCGCGTGTGCGTGTGTGCGTGCGTGTGCGCGCGTGTGTATGTGTGTGCTTGTGTGTGCGCGCGCGCGTATGTGTGTGTGCGTGTGCGCGTGTGTGCGCGTGTGCGTGCGTGTGTGTGTGCGCGTGTGCGTATGTGTGCGTGCGTGTGCGCGCGTGTGTATGTGTGTGCTTGTGTGTGCGCGCGTGTGTGTGCGTGCGTGTGCGTGAGATTCGCCCCCCCCCCGGGGCGAATGTACATTTTTACTCCCTGTCGCGGGTGTGCGTGCCCTGGACAGACACGTTCCTCTTCGGGGGAAGGGATGAGGCGGATTTCTTTCCCCAAAGGGCCTTTTATAAAGACCTTCCCTTCCGGGGACTGACCCGCGACGGCGCCCTGGGGAGGAGCGCCCCGTCCCCCGCCCCCCGCCCGGCCCTCGGGGTGGAGCCGCCCGCGCGCAGGGATAAGCCCGCGGGGCGCGCGGGGCGGGAGCTGGGGCCGGAGCCGGAGCCGAGGGGCCATCCTCCGGGCCGCGAACCAGGCCGCCGCGCACCGCCCCCCCCGCCATGGCGGCGCCGTCGCGGCTCCTGATCCGCGGGGGTCGCGTGGTCAACGCCGACCTCTCGCAGGTGGCCGACGTGCTGGTGGAGGATGGCGTGGTGCGGGCGCTCGGGCGCCACCTGCTGCCCCCCGGGGGCGCCGCCGGCCTGCGGGTCCTCGACGCCGCCGGCAAGCTGGTCCTGCCCGGGGGCATCGACACGCACACGCACATGCAGTTCCCCTTCATGGGCTCGCGCTCCGTGGACGACTTCCTCCAGGGCACCCAGGTACCCGCCCCGCCGCCCCGGGCGCCCCTCCGACGGCTCCGCGCCTGCCCCGCTGCCCCAGCGCAGCCCGGGGACCGTCGCAGGCGCCCCGGCCGAGGCCGAGCCAGGCGCCCTCTACTCCTCCCGCCGGGACACTGGGCGAGTTGAGCCCCGCCCAGCCCCGTGTACTCCGCGCCCTCCGCACCCTCCGCGCCCTCCGCGCCCCCCGCGCCCCCCGCGCCCCGTCGCGGCCCTGGTCTGCGGAGGCCCGCGGCGCTCTCGTGGCATCTGCAGAGCCTGTCGGTGTAGCGGGCGCCCCCAGCCATCTCCCCCCGCGTTCCAGCTCCAGCCAAAACCAAATGACAAATCCACTCGCCCAGGAGTTACTGCCCTGCCCCCCAAGTCCGCGGCCCGTGCTGCGTGCTGACGAGTCTGGGCAGGGCTGGGAGGTGCTCGGCTTCGCTGCCTCCACCCTGCGGGAGAAAAGACACGGCCCTGACGAGAACTTAGAAGAGAAATGTTCCAGGATGGGACTTCAGTTCAGGTTGCCAGCATACCTAGTATGAGCCCGGGGCCCATCCCATCTAGTGCCCTCCTGAGCCCCCGTCGCCCAGTGCCCCGTGCCCCCACCCACCTCCCTCCCCTTCCGCAGCCCTTTGTTTCCCAGAGTTAGGAGTCGTCTCTCCCCCTTTCCCTGGCCCCATCTCTTCCTAACCGGCTTGCCCAGGAGACGTCAAGTAGGGACCTGATTCTCGCTGCTGGGGCACCTGCGTATATTAGCCCATGGCGCAGGAGTGTCAGGCCGCCAAACCCAGGTGGCCGAGGCGTGGGTTTCTCTAGACACAAAGGCCCAGGATCTCCAAAGCTCCTGAAAACGAGATCTAGAGATGGACCAGGCTGCCTCACAGCTCCATAAAGTTAAAACCGCATTTAGCATTTTGGCTAACGCAAGCCCTCACCCTCCTTGAGACTTGATTTTTGGGGCTGTAGGAGAAGGAAAAAAAAAAAAAAAGGCTCTTTCCAGAGTCAAAGTATTGATATCTTTAAGGCCTAAACCTTCGTGTGTGAAACGGATCAGTTTACTTAGTCCGGGTATTGGTTGTGCAGGCTTTCCAAGCAGTCTGACGGTAGTTCGTTTACCTTACTAACTTCTCTCAAATAGTTTTATTCTCTACACACACACACCCCTCCACATTTCCCAGTCATGTATGATTGACTAGAACGTTTGATAGAAAAAAGAACAATTTGACCCAGAGAGAGAGAGAGAGATCTGGGGTGGGCTGCTCGATTCAATAGTTGGAAAGCCTACTCTGAGTTACTAATTATTAACTTTTATCATCAGGGCAGTGGTCAAAGTTTTTTGTAGAACATACCATTATCTGTTGTGAAAATTGAATGTCCATTTTGCCCTTTAGTTAACAAGGAAAATTTCCTGAAATTTAATGAACTGATTTTTTACGTTTTATTTTTTATTTTTTTTAAATTTTTTTAAATTTTTATTTATTTATGATAGTCACAGAGAGAGAGAGAGAGAGGCAGAGACACAGGCAGAGGGAGAAGCAGGCTCCATGCACCGGGAGCCCGATGTGGGATTCGATCCCGGGTCTCCAGGATCGCGCCCTGGGCCAAAGGCAGGCGCCAAACCGCTGCGCCACCCAGGGATCCCGATTTTTTACGTTTTAAATGAAATTCTCAGATATAAAAGCAATACATGATTGTACAAAATTGGAGAAAAAGATATTAGGAGAGTAGGAAAAAATATATTACCTACAATCTCTGTGTTGGTGTATTGCTTTTATGCTTTCTAGTATGCTTTATTTTACATAACTGAGATCATATTATGCAAGTATGTACGAGTGTGTGTGTGTATGTGTGTGTGATACCTGTATATGAACTTTTGTAACCTGGCGCTTTCAGTTACAGTACACACACTTTCTCATATCACAGGCTCATCATTAACAAAGTGCTTTGCTGATGGCAGGGCACTCCATTGACACCCTTGTTTGCCAGGTGCAAACTCGCTCCTTATGACCAGCAGTTGCCAGGCCCACTAGCATCATTTCCCCTCATCATCTTCCTTTTTCTCATCAGGGTTCTAGAGATGCAGCCAGGAATCAGAGTTGGAAGGCTCTAAAGGAGGAACACTGGGCTGTCCGGGTGGGTCAGCGGTTTAGCGCCACCTTCAGCCCAGGGCGTGATCCTGGGGACCCGGAATCAAGTCCCACGTCGGGCTCCCTGCATGGAGCCTGCTTCTTCCTCTGCCTGTGTCTCTGCTGAATAAATAAATAAATAATTTTTAAAAATTTATTAAGAAAAATAAAGGAAGAACATTCCTTATCTTTCTCAAGATTATCGGTGCATGCATGCTATAAGGCCCTGGAAGGTGGTTCTTAGTCTTCTGTCTGTTGTTCTTTGGACATTTGGGTATTCCTAAACATGGAGAGATTTACAGTTCTATGTGAGAAGGCAGATCTTTGAAGCGTACTATGGTACTACAGTCATCAACATCTGAAAGAACTTACCCACCAGCTGATTCTCTAGGTGTTTCTGTACTTAGACGTTGTCCAACTATTAAACAAACAAACAAACAAACAAAAAACATGTTCTTCATGACCTTAGGATCTTAATTAGACAGGATGGTCTCAATTAAGCAATATGGTCAGAGATGGTCAGGTCAAAGATTTAGCAAAGGCTAAATTCCTGTTGAACATTAAACAGTACTCCCAAAGACACTAAGTTACAAAAGTCTACTTCAGAATTGGTTGGATCCCAGGAGATAACCTCTCCTGCCCCCAGAAACAGAGGAGACTCCATAAAAGGGAACCAGATGGGTAAATCAAGATAAACACGAGCATTAAAGAGCATTAAAGTATCGGCTTGAGTTCTGAAAGGAGAACATTATGGAATCACCTCGTCCTCTTTTGTAGTCTTCAGAATAATTCTCAAGGCAATGTTGGAGTTTCTGGTTTTGGGGGGAAAAAGAAACAAAGAAGTCTTTTGTAGATGCTGCTGGTGCTGTATATTATATTGAAAACAATAGTATTGATAGTATTGAAGTAACATTTATTTTATTAAGCGCTTGCTGTGTGCCAGGCACTGTGCGAAACTGTGCATTATCTGCCAACAATCTCGGGTGCCATTGTCTCCTTCTGCAATTGAGGAAACTGAAATTTGAGTCACTTACCTAAGGTCAGACACCAGTAAGTGACCATGGGGTTCTTCAAATTCCTTACTGCCTGCCATTGCTAGGGCTCTTACCTACTAGGCTCTCTTCTTTTCTGAAACTATTGGGAAAACGTGATGTTTTGGATTTGTCCTAGTGGCAGATGATGCAGTGAAAATGCTGGGTAAGTTGCAAAATAGAGCAGTCATCCTTGAGAAACACAGTAGCCCTTCCTTCCCAAAGCTAGAGGTTATCAAAATAAATACACATCTCAAGCATTAGGTTTTTGAGGCATTTGTACATGCATTTATGGCCATACAGAAATGGGTACCTTACGTACAAAAAGCTATAAAGGAAAAATGTTATATGATGCTTTCAGGAGATGGGCTCCAAATGTTTGCTTTCTGCATGCACAAGGCTGATAATTTATAATGTCTGACACATAGGAGGGATCCTGTTTGTGGTATCCTGTTTATTGATCACCAGATTGGGATGTGGCCCAATTTAAAAAACAAAATATAGGTCAACCAAAGGTTACATGTTTTGTCAATCTAATTTATGGCAGAGTTGAGTTAAAGCTTATAATTGATTTACTTAATCACAGGTAAAAGCTTTCTATCTGATGTAACTAATAGAAGTAATGTTCTGCTTTAAAGAAATCATATTTCATCTTGTTGGTCTGTACTACATGTACAGTGGTCTTCCTATAATTCAATATCCATGAGGAAAAACAATGGGATTTTTTATTCAAGTGGATATTGTGAATTAGGTAAAGTTGAAGGAATTATGACTTTGCTTTACTACATTCTATGCTAAGAGAGTAAATTACAAAAGCTTGGCTAGTTTTCAAATATTTATATATTGATATTCAGACATATATGCAGCTTGGAGTAGGTGGATTCACATTAAAAATCTGGCAGCATCAGTAACTGGTGGAAGGATCTTTTTTTTTTTTTTTAATTGGGAAAACACGCAGAACACTTTTTTGTGTGTAAGACAAAAAGCTTTCAAAATTATCAAGAAAGGAAATTATACTTTGCTCTGGAACTTTTTGGTAAAGTGCCATCAAGATGATTACTTATAATAAGGCAGTGGAAGGTATGTGATTAAGTGTGCGTTTGTGGTGTATTTATAGAATTTCTTCACCTTGTAGGAGAACTGTGCTTCAGGAAACTTGTTTGCAAGCCAAATCCCCTTTTCTGTTGCTTGCAGGAGCTCAGGGCTGGGCTTCTGAGGCTGTTTGGGCTGTGTGACCTTGGGCAAGTCACTTCTTATATCAGGGTTATTAACATTTCCTTGTTTGTCTAATGATGCATCAGTTAGAAGAACAACTTTAATTTTAAGAAATTGTTGGAAGTAATAAAAACAATATGTTACTCATTATCCAGACCTTGGGAAAATGTTAGACCATTATAGATGCTCAATATATATTAGTTTTCTTTTTTTAAAAGAGGAAAATATAGTTGAGTGTAAAGAAAAATAATATTTAAGTCACCTATAATTTTAACATTTTGCTTCCTGTGTCTTCATGCTTTTCTTTGGGGGGGGGCATATAAACATTTTCTACTAAATTTTGCATACTCTTCAGAGACAGCCTTATTCATCACATATTTCCACGGGACCTTGACTATCATTGGAGAACGTGATTTCCATGGCTCTGTTATCCTTGCAGAGGCTGAGTCTCAGAGCTTTCTCTCTGGTCTTGGTGTCTCTGTGCTTCAGGCTTCTATTTCTGCCTGAGGATTTCACAGCCTGGATATCCCACAAGCATTCTGTATTCAGCATGTTCCAAACCAGATTTATCTTTCCTTCCAAGTGCCCCCCCACCCCCCACCCCGCGCCTCATTTTTCATTCTGTTTCACAAACTGTTAATAGCTCCCTCCCATCTTCTCAGTGGTGGACATTTTGGTGGTTTCCAGGGGTTTTTATTTTTGCTTCTGTAACAAGGTTGGAACATAAATCATCTCACAGATTCTTGATAATGGATTTAGAAATCACCCCCCCCCCCGGAGTGAAATGGCTAGACCAAAGATTATTGGATCAGTCTTGAAGGAATTTAATACATATATTCAGATGACTCTTCAGTTTGTGCTCCGCAAGCAATACATTCTAATTCCCATTTCACTGAATCCTAGCTAATTGTAGCTGCTGTCTTAAAAAAATCAATGCCAATTTAGTAGGAAAAACATAGAATTTCTTAATGTTTTTAAACAAGAATTTCTTTCATTGCTGGTGAAGCTGAGATTTGAATATTCTTATTGTGCTATTAGTTTGCATGTTCCAGCTCTAAGAGTTTATAATTCTATGATTTCCTTGAGTAGCTCTTTACTGATTACAGAGTTAATCTTGGAACTAATCAGAGGAAGAAAAAAAAATCTCAAAGATTAATTTGAAACCACTTGATGTTAAATAGGGCCCTACTGAGGGTGTTGTGTGTTAGGAATTCCTTCCCCGAACTTTACAGAATCTAGGACTTGTCTTCCCTCAGTTTTGGTACTTGAGTTCTCCATGCCTTTAAGTGGCACTGCTTGTTTCCTTCCTCATTTGCCTGGATTAGATGTTTTTAATGTTCAACAAAGGTAGTGTAGAAATCAAGGTTTCCCTGATGCTATTGTTGGAAAGAAAAACTTTTTCCTGTAACCTCTTAGGTTTAGTTACTGAGGCATGCAAATTAACAAAAGACAGATTAACAAGAGAAAAGACAGGTCTTTAAAATTTTCATGCACTTGTGAGTTCAAAGAAAAAATGTGACTCAAGGGTTAATTAAAATTTTGGGTAATAAACCCACCTTAACAGGGGAAAGGGGGGGGGGGAGGGGGGGAATGTATGTGAAAATAAATGACTTTAATAAGAGAAGAGGATTAGAAAGGGCACTTATGGGAAGACAAGTGGCTTTTAGGAAGACAGATGGACTCTTAAGAGAATTGGTGGGAGATATGATAGTTTGTGACAGGGTGTCTTGAGGTGTGGTACACGTTTCCAGTCTCAGGTGTTAAGAGACAATCTTTCCTGGTGGTGAAACTTCCTAGAAGGGGATTTATTACAGTTGAATTCTTTTGAGAGTCTTTGCTTTTAGGCAGATAAAGGAGTTCACCCCTCCCCACCCATACACCTATTCTTAAATACCTTCAGTTCAAGATGGTTTTTATGGGACGTCTGGGTGGCTCAGTGGTTTAGCACCTGCCTTCAGCCCAGGGTGTGATCCTGGAGTCCTGGGATTGAGTCCCATGTCAGGCTCCCTGCATGGAGCCTGCTTCCTTCTCGCTCTGCCTGTGTCTCTGTTTCTCTCATAAATAAATGAAATCTTTAAAAAAAAATTTTTACGGCACAGTGGCCTCCTCTGGGCCCTGTCACTGCCATCTAATATGGAACAATCCTAAATAAGGATTTTTCTTTATTTAGTTAATGGTTAGGTTCTATTATTTCAGTCAACAAATATTTCTTGGTAACCCACTAAGTGGCAGGCACTGTGGTTGGGCTAAGAGAGATGAGAACCATGGTGGTCTTTGTTCCCTTTTCCTTTTGTGAGGTTGCCAGTCCTGATGGCTTGCTGCATCACAAGGTATGTTTCTGAGCAAGCTATTTGGCTGATAAGTGAGCAACTACCCAGAGTCTACTGCTCACTTCCACTTTGTGCTCTTCTTATCACATGTCAAGTCACAAATTGAGGGAAGACGCTTCTTCAGTTATGTTTCATTACAGCTAATAGAGAAGTTGTTATCATGGTAATCATGCATTCCCAAACCCTGAGAGTCTGTTTACACATAAAAACAAAGACCTTAAAGTTAGTTTAAGGTAAAACAAAGTGTAATCTTTAAAAACAAAACAAACAAACAAAAACACAAAAAATCAAGGGTCCTGGGTGGCTCAGTCAGTTAAGTGTCTGCCTTTGGCTCCCCGTCGTGATCCCAAGGTCCTGGGATAGAGCCCCAGTGTTGTGCCTCTGCTCTGCGGGGGCGGAATCTACTTCTCCTTTTCCCACTCCCTCTACACTCCCCCTGCTTGTGTGTTTTTTATTCTATCTCTCAAATAAATAAAAATCTTAAGAACACACACACACACGAAATCATTTGAGGCAAATATAGATTCCAATCTGTTGTATTAACAATCCTAGTTAACACTGATTAATTGATAGGCTTTGGACACAACTGAGCATTTAGCTTTCATATGCTCTCAGGTCTACATTCTGCATTAACACTTTCACAGAAGGAACCAGGAAACTACATGGGTAGGGCTAGCAATATTTTAAAGAAATGTCATATTAACATGCAACTTAACTTTCCCATTTTGCTATGGTTAAAGTGAACTATCAAAATTATTCCATTTCCCAGCTATTGGAGGAAATTCATTGATCCCTCTATTCCTTTCTCCTGTTAAAGAACAAAAATTCAGCTGAGTAAATTTGAAGATCTAATTGGTTTTATTAAGCGATTCCTAAATCAGGCAGCATGCCATCTGGCAAGTAGAAAGAAGCTCCAAGGTGTCTACAAAATGGAAGGTTTTTATAGAAAGGAGTGTGGGGAAAGAAGTTATTTGGGAGAGGGTGAGTGTGACAGATTACCTCACTGGTGCTGACCAAAAAGTTCTTGACTACATTTCTGAGGGAGACTTAAACTGCAATTAGGTTAGGTTTTAAGCTGGTTTGGTGACTTGGCCTACCGTAAGTGATCCCATCTTAGGACTGTGGTTTTCTTTATAAACTCTCCCTTAAACATTTAAAGAATATTTATATACCAGGCACTGTAATGGGCATGGGGCATACAGAGGTGAAACTACATCCACCCAGTGAGGATCTCAGAGGGATGGGATAAATTTCCCTAGACAATGCTGGTGTGCAGCCAGGGTTATAGTCACTGGATCAAGTAGAAGAGGGGCTGGGGAGGGAAGAGCAGGAGTAATGTCTTTCTCTAAGGTAGAAAGGAGCTCAGAGCTCCTCCAAGGAGAGGGAGGAATGGTGTCACTGGAGTGGGACGAGTGGGTTGGAGGGAGGTGACCCAAGAGCAAGCAGAGGAGTCAGCTAAAGTTCAGCCTTATGTGTAATAATTGTCTTTTTTTCCATCCTAAGGGCAAAGGGAAGTCAATATAAGATTGGCAGTGGCAAGCATGGCTGGCGATGAGGTGACAGTGAAGAGACTACTGCTCTAGTTCAATTGGGAGATGTAGATAGCATTGGGCAGCAGAGGTGAGAACACAGGAAGGAAAGAGATTCATGGAATTTGTAGGGTTGGGTGGAGAGCTGGGCTTCCCAATGGGTTGGCTCTGAGGATGTCAAGAAAAAGAGAAATAAATGTCAAGGAGTCTCCTCAGTCTGGCTTGCACAGTTGGATTAATGATGGTGTGGCTAATATTTCAGACTCAAGGACCTAAGGAGACAGGCAGTATAGACTCAAGGACCTTACAAAGCCGAAGGTGTTTCGGAATTGGAACATAAATTGGGGTCATAAAGTTGGTTTTCATAAGTCTTAGTGACTATGAGAAAGCTGAGAATTCAGTCCAGGGGTCATAAAGTTGGTTTTCATAAGTCTTAGTGACTATGAGAAAGCTGAGAATTCAGTCCAGGGGTTTCTCCCTGAGGCTCAGATGTCCTCTTGGATTCCCTTCTGCTTTATTTGGGTTGATTGAGCAGGTCCTATGACTGATTTTAATGAGACAAAGTCAGTTGTTCCAAGATGAACTTAGAAATGAAAATTTGGTGACACCGTCAAAAGAAAGACAATGTTCGAATTGCTTTCTATAATGATTTACAACCTAATGCATTCTTAAATAGAACCTTGTGTTATATAACACTCTGACCCGGCTGTTCTTTGGAGTTTATCTCAGTTTATGTTCAACCACATTTGCATCTGATACAGCACATGTTCTCCTCCACCCAAAAAAAGGCTTTAGATAAATTGGAAAGTTTTCAAGGGAGAACAGCCAAAGTAATTAGGAGCTGAAAGAATTGATTTATGAGCTAAGATTAGATAAGGTAAATACATTTTGTTTGGCTATCTGACAAATAAAAGTGGAGTGAAGTCAATCAACAGTAAAAACAAAGGAAACAATTCAGGTTCACTCAGAAATAAGAGAGAAATGTTCACCCTTTACTGGCTCTCCCTCCCCTGCTGAACCTCTTTTCATTCCTCAAATGTTAGGTAAAGCCTGATGAATGTCTGTGTAGTGAACCTAAAAGCGTCTGATGGTAAAAGTAGTTAAACAGATACTAAAATATCTGAGGAGGGCTAGAAATGTGATGTTCTGACCAGTTGGTTTGCTGAATTAAGGAGATTATTCCAGGGCCAGTAGGTGTGTGCAGGTAAAGAAGCGCTAGTGTAGGGCCCTTCCTTATAAATCTTGGGACACAGTATTTCAATAGCGATTGTCACAGTGATGAAGATCAACTGAGCTCTGTAAAACTGTGCTTTGTTTGTGGCTTTCTGATTCACGGTCTGATGGGATTTGTTTTGTTTCGTAAGGCATTTGGTTTCCTAGGTGCTTGATTCATTTTATCAACCTCTGCATTTCTCAAAGTAATGACTCACTGATGACCTGGCTGGAAATCAAATCCTACGAGATGGAAGAGTGGCTGAGGAAAAATGGCCTGCACGGGGGTTGAGGCCCAGAGTAGGCTGACGGTGCGACTTACCCCTCAGTCATATGCTCTTCTATGCTACTTTGGAGTAGAGGCCTCAGTATCCTCAACTATAAAGTAAAAACCATTCCTACCGCTCCAGACTTCAGCGAGGCTTAATTAAATGGGCTAATATGTATAAGATACTTACCCCAGGACTGAGCATTCACAAGCCCTTCTTTGAAGAAGTAAATACCTCCTGGGAGGAGCACATCTCCTTCACACTCTAGGGAATACAGGTCCACTGCTCTGGCACATGGCTCCCGGATCCAGTGAAAGGAAGGCGACATTTCAGGTCTTGAAATAATACTTGGGGATTTTTGATAACCTTGGGCAGTGAAAGGACTGTGGGTAACCAGAGAGACCAGGGGAGGGGGGGGGAGGAGGTTCAGAGGAGGCTGGGGTGCAGACAGTGGCTGGCAGCTGTTCTTCAGGACCCAAGGTGGCTTGTGCCCCCCATGGTTTGGAAACTGGCAGATTTTGTGTTTTTTTGTACTTCTACCCACACTTCTCCCATTCACTAGAGCTTCTTGAAATTTGTTTCCGTTCAGAGGGGAGGAGAAATAGAACAAGAAGAAAGAGAAGTAAGTGACAGTCTCCTCTTTCTTCCCTGCTCCTGGGGAGTCAGGGAGGTGGAGCAGGTGTGACTAATCCTTATTTGGGAGCTTTCAAATTGTAGCACCAGGAGTTTTGATCTACTGTCCTTTGAGAAAATGGCCCTTTGACCATCATCACATCTGCAGTCTGGCAAGAACACTGTCAATAGTCTGTACTTTATTTCCATAGCATACACAGGCGTTTTTATCATCTATCTGTAAAGTCTTTTTTTCTCCCTGTAAAACTTGTGCATTGTTATAGAAAAGTTGGCAAATAATAAAAATAAAACTTAACTAGAGGGAAATTTATAGCAACCTGTAATCATGCCACCCAGAAACAGCCACTTTAAGTGTTTGTCTTGGCTTGGCGCTGTTGCTTTCCTGCTAAGTATTGGAATGTTCTGGAGCATTTATTGTGATTTATATTATCATGCCTCCCTTCTCTCTCCTGGGGGTCATTTCAGCCAACCTCAGGACCCCTCAGACATCTTCCTCAAGGTGAGTGTCACAACCTTCTTCTGCTTCAATTGCTCCTCAGTATTGGGTCTGCATTTCTTTCTGTGTGCAAATACACAAAGTGGACTTGTGCCACCCACTCGGGATGTTCCACATCAAACTCATGCTCCCTCTGCACGCAAGAGCTCCTTTCCCTCCTCTGCAACCATCAGTCATCTCAGTCAGAATTTGCTCACAGGGTCCTATTACCCCTGCCAACAGCTTGGCCTTCCTTTTGTTGGAACCAATGCTTCACATCAATCCTAGTCTAGGTCTTAATTCTGCCCTTTCCCACTTTCTACTGAGCGTCTGACTTTTCCACTTGAGTCCTTCCTCACAGTGACCCGGTGGTGGTGGCTGTTCCTCAAAGCACAGGCTCTGGAGCCTGATGACCTGGTTCCAATCCCGCCTTTGTCAAGTTATTTAAGAGTGGTGTGCTGGGTTTCCTCAACCCTAAAATTAGAGGCTAATGTTCCATGTTGCAGATCTGGTGAGGTGATTACAAAAACTAGAACATCTAGAACATCAGAATAGTTCCTGGCACATAAGAAATGCTCACTGCAAGTTAAATATTATTATCCAGTTGGCAACCTCACGTGTGTGTCCTAGTGCTAGCTTAAATCCACACTTCCTCTGGTCTGTTTATCCTTTCCTCTTCTGAATTCCTGGTAACCTTTCGCCTGGACTCTTCTAAGGAACTTAGCAATTTTTACCCCCACTCCGCTTAACATTTTCTATACTACCACTTATTCTAGAAGTATACTTGCTACTTTGTCATTATGAACTGATTATTTTATTATAATTACTAATGCATATTTCCATCCCCCCTCCAGATGATAGACATCCAAGTGGAGAAACTCTGTCTGATTATTTGTGGGTCCTCCCACCCCCTCTCATTCCATTTAAGGGCTTACACATGGTAGACCTTTTTTTGGGGGGGGAACAATTTCATTAAGATATAATTCCTATATAATACAATTCAGCCTCTTAAGGTATATTGGTCAGTTGTGTTTATATTCCTAGAATTATGCAACCATCACCACAATCAGTGTTAAAACATTTTATCACTCCAAAAAGAAACCAAGTGCCCCTTAGCCATCACCTTGACACAACCCCTCCAGTCCAAGGCAACCACTATCCTACTTACGGTCTCTATGGATTTGCCTCTTCTGGATGTTTCATACAAGTGGAATCCTAGAGTATGTGATCCTCTGTGACTGGCTTCTTTTGCTCAGCATGTGTTCATTCACATTGCAGCTTATGCCATTGCTTCCTCAGATTCCATAGTGTTCATATACCGCAATTTGTCATCCATTCATCAGTGTGTGGACATTTGGGTTGTTTCCACTTTTTGACTATTAGGAATAATGCTGCTCAGAGTATTTATTTGTGTACAGGTTTTTGTGTGGACCTATTTTCATTTCTCTGAGACATATCCCTAGGATTAGACTTGCTGGCTCATATGTTAACTCCATGTTTAACTTTCTGAAAAACTGCTTTCCAAAGTGGCTGTGCCATCTTGTTTTATTTCCATCAGCAGTGTATCTAGTTTGCCCACATCCTGAATGTAGAAGACTTTTAATATGGAAAGAATGGAAAGAATAGTTCTTTAAGCTTGATTATATAGTTCAGTAGACACTAAGTATTTTCTTCTAATGTCCTAATTAACAACACTTTCTTTAAAAAAAAATGCCCTTCATCTTCAAGGAATGTCTGTGATGCACTGGGAAGACACTTTAAGAAAGAAGGCAAAAAAAAAAAAAAGGCAAAAAAAATAAAATAAAACAAAAATAAGAAAGAAGGCAGGAAGATTAATCTGCATTCAAATAAAAATACAGAGCCTGAGGATTTTGTTTCTAGTATTGTCATAACTGTCATGAACCAATGGGGATTTCTTAAGAAATGCAAATACGTACTGTTTGCCTTGAATCAGGCAATGTTATCTAAAAGTAGAGATAAAGTATAGGATCCTGTACAAAAAGTGAGATTTGTGAGAGCAAAAAGAATTGGAGTGGGGCTAAGTGACTTAGGAAAAATAAAAATCTATTGAAGTAAGCAAGAATAGAGCTAATAAACTGGGTAGGACATGGGATCACTGGGTGTATCTGGGTGGCTTTACAGCGTTAACAGGGAGGGTGATGGGGTTGCTGGTGGAGGGACTTGGGAGACAGGCTGATGCCTTCTCAGCTGGTAAGTGCTGAATCTGAGCTTCCTGCCCTGGAGTGAGTCAGCCTCTTTGGTTAGTGCCCTCACTGCATGAGCCTTTGTACCTCTGCTCTGTTTTCTTCACCTACCTTGTTTGACTACCGCAGCTCAAAGCACATTAACCACCTTGTGATTTTATTTTAAGTAAAATCAACTTCAGTAGTTCATCAAAGACACTAAGACAACTTTTAAAATTAATCATAAGTTACTATAATATAACCTATCAAGGAAAATATGAGTTGAGTCAGATCACGTGGGGCCTCGTAGATGATGTTAACAGGACTCCACTTCATTCCAAAGGTGGTGAGAAGCATTCAGTTTTAACCTTTGGAGTCAAGTGGTCACATCCATGCTCTGGAATGTGCTTCTAGTTGCACTGAGGAGTTTGTATGGGAGGGAGCGGAGCAAAACTTGAGATCTAAACATCAGGGGTGAAGAATGAGAACAGGCTGAACTAAAATGGGAGGGAGAAGTGGTGATGGATTAGAGGTGCCAGCTGGGAGTTAAGGAGAGACAAAGGTCACCCGTTGGTGGTGGGGAATGAAGGGGAAGCGGGCACTGTGGGAGTCTCCCGCAATTCTGCATGGAGCATGGGGCAGGTGGAGATACAATTCACCAACTGGTTCTAATGAAATGGGATCTCACAGTAATAAACACAGTTTTCTGGAGAAGAAAAAGTTTTGCATCTTCTCCATTTGTTCATCTCAGGTTTTCCTTCTAGGCCTCACTCAGTTTTGTTTGGGCTAAAGCCATTTTCTTTTCATCAGATATGTCATTTTTCAGAAGCAGTTCCAGCAATTTTAGTATTTCCAACTTTAATTTGTGGAAAGTCTATTCGTGTCCCCCTGGGTATTTATTTACTTATTTTTATAGATTTTATTTATTTGTGAGAGAGAGAAATCATGTAAGCATGATTCTCTCATGCTTAAGCAGGGAAGGGTCAGGGAGAGGAAGAAGCAGGCTCCCCACTGAGCAAGAAGCCTGATGTGGGCTCAATCCCAGGACCTTGAAATCATGACCTGAGCCAAAGGCAGACACCTAACCGACTGAGCCACCCAGGTGCCCCATGTCCCTCTGGGTCTTTTAAACAGGCAGCATCATTGTGCAATTTTCTAGACTCATCAAGCTTGCCCAAGGACTTGCAAATGCGTAGCATTCAAGGAGATAAATGACTCAGCTAGATAATTGATGGCTAACCTGTTGAAATCTTCTTCTGATTCCAGGCTGCCCTTGCAGGAGGCACCACCATGATCATTGATTTTGCCATTCCTCAGAAAGGCAGTTCCCTCATCCAGGCCTTTGAGACCTGGCGAAGCTGGGCTGATCCCAAAGTCTGCTGTGACTACAGCCTTCATGTGGCCGTGACATGGTGGAGTGACCAGGTGAACCACCAGGGGTCCATTTCTTCCATTTTGTCTCCTAGTCCTTGCTCTGTGCAATATCAAGAAACTGGTAATGTCAAAACGTAAGAAATGGTGATATCAGTTGCTTCCCTGGATGACTGGAAGTCAGAATTAGAAGGAGGACTTCTCCTTGCATATTCTTTTGTACCTTTGGAGTTTGGAATCCTATGAAGTATTATCAGTTGGAAAAACTAAAAAAAAAAAATGTTTAAGCATATAAAGATGGTAGGATAAATCCTTTGTACTCATTCACAATAGCCTTTCCTAATACATAATCCATGAATTATAAAATCTTTTACTGTAACTTTTTAAAATACTGAACATCTCAATTTTAACATTTCCAGGCTCTTCTAAGTGATATTTTCCCACAGAGTAGAACTTCCATTAGAAATGTTTAATATCGGGATCCCTGTGTGGTGCAGCGGTTTGGCGCCTGCCTTTGACCCAGGGCGCGATCCTGGAGACCCGGGATCGAGTCCCACGTCGGGTTCCCGGTGCATGGAGCCCTCTTCTCCCTCTGCCTGTGTCTCTGCCTCTCTCTCTCTATCTCTCTGTGTGACTATCATAAATAAATAAATAAAATAAAATAGAAAAGAAATGTTTAATATCTGGAGAAAAAACAAGGAAGGGACAGATCAGGAACATTTTGAAGATCGTTTTGAGAGATGTTAAAGTACGTTTATTTCTGTTCATAAAAAAAAGTGTATGTGTACTTTGGAAGAAATTTTTACTTTAATTTCAATCACCACCATATGTTTTTCCATATTGGACCTAATTCAGAATCCTTTTACCAGAAGGGGTTTTACACGGGTGACTTTATTTGAACTTACCATGTAACTTAAGCCTGTATTTCCTCCTAAAAGTTGGGATTCAGGTACCAAATTAATATAAAACAAAGAATCTTTAACAGATAGTTCAGCAAACATAGTAGCAAGGTTTACAGTCCATAGCAAAAGTTAATTTTTTTTCCAAAACACCATTCTAAGTGATGCATCTAATCTCTTTTGTGCTTTTAGGATCTTCTTGCTCTTCTCCTTTCTCCCTTCCTCCCTCCATCCTTCTTTCCTTCCTCCCACTCTTTATTTTATAACAGAGCAAAGGCGACGATGTTTGCCCTTACAGTGTTTCTCATACTTTACTATGCAAATGGTTACTTGGTGAAATTGTTAAAATACAGATTATGTTCAGTAAATGCATTAGTTTGCTAGGGCTCCTGTGACAAAGAACCAGAGATTGAGTGGCTTAAACAGCAGAGATGTATTGTCTCACAGTCCCAGAGACTAGAAGTTTGAGATCAACATGTTGGTAGGGTTGCTTCCTTCTGGGGGCTTTGAGGCGGAATCTGGTGCATGCTTCTTGCCGGCTTCTCCTGGTTTGCTGGTAATCTTGGATGTTTTTTGATTTGTAGAAGCACCACCCTATCCTCTGCCTTCATCTTTACATGGCATTCTCCTGTGTGCATGTCTGCGTCCAGATTTCCCCTTTTTATAAAAACATCAATCATATTAGATTAGAGCCCACCCTAAGATTGGATCTGCAGTGCCTCTATTTCCAAATAAGGTCACATTTTGAGGTACTAGGGGTGAGGACGTCAACATATGAATTTTAGGGGTACAAGTCAACCCATAGTAGCAAGTTTGGAGCACGGCCTGAGAATCTGCATTTCTAACAAACTCCCAACTAATGCCAGTGTCACTGGTTCAGGTAGCACACTTTTGGAGCAGCAAGGCTTAAGCCATGGTGCCCGCATTTGGAAGCCCACCATGTGCATATGCTAAAATGTTTAAGGCATTTTTTCCCTGACTATAAAAATAATGTACTCAGTAGTAGAAAACTTGAAACTATAGAAAAGTAAAAAAAAAAAAAAAAAAAAAAAAAACAAAGAAACCCCCAAAATGAAAAATGAGGCACTCTATATCATGTTCTGCTCCTTGCTATTGTCCCTTAACATATCTTGGACCTCATTCCATCACTTCACTGGTGACCACTCTCAACATTTTAATGTTTTTTCCATTTCTTTGTGGAAATGCTCCATAGATAATATGTGTGTGTGTGTGTGTGTATAAATATATTTTTTCAGTTAGCCAGTCATCCATTCAGCAAATAGTTATTGAGCAGGCAGTCTTCTATATATGGCAGGGGACACACTGTACAAAGTCCTGGCTCTTATGGGGCTGCAATTCTAGTGGGGGGGAAGCCATTAAAAAGTAAGTGTATAACATGCTGGGTGATAAAGCACCACAGAGAAAAGTAAGAAAAATTAAGGGAATAAATAGTGATAGAAGTGAGTAATCTAACAGATAACAGAGTCATTTGTAAACTTTGCTGGTTCAATAGGAAAAATTGCATTGTTTTATTTTGCACTTTTTAATCTGCAAAAAGGTTAACATTTTTTCATGCTTATTAGTCATTTGTATTTACTGTTTGAATTGTTGGTAGTATTTTTTACCTGCAATGTTAAGACTTTCTCTTATAAGGTTCATAGACAACAACCAAGAGAAATAATCCTATACCTAGAACATACGTTGGGTGTGTGTGTGTTACCATATAGAAATTCAAACAATTTTATTTGGTCAAATCTACCATTTTTTTTATTTTGATTTTTTTAGTTTCTATTGAGACTTGAATTGGGCCTGCAAGGGTAGTTCCTGAGCTTGTTTGGATCTCCCCTTGCCCCTTACCTTTAGCACATCTGAAGGCTCCTAAGGAGCCTTCAAGCCTGTCCAGAGTCTCTCACCTCCTAGGAGCCACCTGGAGGCTCAACCCACGTCTGCCTCCTCCACCTGAGAGTCCATCCTGTGGGTTTCAGACCTGAGCCCCAAGCCTTACCTCATATTAGCTTTGATTCCTCCTAGAGACATCATTGCTTCTGTTGCTGCCAAAGGGCTTTGTTTCCATTTTCTAAAATAATTTCCTCACATCAGGAGATAGATGCTGACAATTTTATGTCCAAGTAAAGAAATTAAGTACTTTTGGGCAAAGCATGAACACTTTCATGATTTAAAAGCATCATTCCAACAGCGCTTCATCAGATGAAGCGAGGTCTAACCTGGGGGAAAGAACAAGGCCTTAACTGCATTTTTTTCTGGAATTAAACTGTTCTCCTTATTTTGCTTATTTCTCTTCTGAATGCAACATTTTGAATGTTGAAGAAAATGTTGAAATTATTATTAAATTAAAGCATGGCATTTTTTGGTGTGTGACTGTTATTCCCTTTTAGGTTAAAGAAGAAATGAAAATCCTTACCCAAGACAAAGGTGTGAACTCTTTCAAGATGTTTATGGCCTATAAGGACCTGTACATGGTGAGGGATGAGGAGCTGTACGCTGCTTTCTCTCAGTGCAAGGAAATTGGAGCGATTGCTCTGGTCCACGCTGAAAATGGAGACCTGATTGCAGAGGTAAGCATTTGTATCTCAGAGCTTTGCCACAAATGAAATGGCCGTGACTTAAGCTGAAGACAGTTGGACCCAAGTAAGTGAAATCATTCTATGCATTGGAAGAATGGAAATTCAGAAACTAATGTTGTGTGGCTTGGAAATACTTGATTCGGTTTATTTAAGTCTGTGCTCTTTTTATTCAGGTGGTATATGTATTGGAATGAAGATTTCCCTTTTTCAAGTCTGCTATTTAAAATTGTCAACTCAAGCAGACCAGATCTCAAACATGTTTCTCAAACAAATACTTTGTGTATCCCAGCACTTTCTTTCTTTCTTTCTTTCTTTCTTTCTTTCTTTCTTTCTTTCTTTCTTTCTTTCTTTCTTTTTCTTTCTTTCTTCTTTCTTCTTTCTTCTTTCTTTCTTCTTTTAGTAGCTCTGCCTGCTGGTTCAGAATGCCAGAGTATGGAATGAGCAGGATCTGATGACTTAAGCAGTGTATTAAGTGCTGTTTAAAGCCTCACTCTTTTCAGAAACTGGCTATTAAAATGTGCTCTGGAGGAATCTAGATGGTATTTATTTCTCATGTGAGTTCCATTTTTAATGCCCAAAGTGTATATCATCTGCAAGATTTAAAAAGCTGTCTCTTACCCTTTATATTAGCTGACTTTTTTTTTCTCCTTAGGCTCAGCTCACTTTAAAGTCAGGGAAAGTGAGGCTGGGTGGTCAGGAGGCAATCAGGGATCACGAGAAGCAAGCATGAGTGTAAACTCAAGCAGACCAAAGTTTAAATTGGATGTTCCCGCTTCCTAGCTGTGACACCGGGCCAGTTATTTTGCCACTCGGAGTGTTGACTTCCTGCTTTTTTTGTAAGCAAGAAATAACATTTTGGAGTGGAAAAATGTCTGGTCCAATATCGTTCAGTGGGTGGGGCAGAGGGTGGTGAAGACTATGATTCAATTAAAAACACAGCTGCTTATGAGTCACTTCAACAGTATTGGGAGTTCAAATATTTGGTTTTATTTTATTTTGTACTGAGCTAGTAATAAGAATGTGATTAGAGGGCAGCCCTGGTGGTGCAGCAGTTTAGCGCCGCCTGCAGCCCAGGGTGTGATCCTGGAGACCCAGGATCGAGTCCCACGTTGGGCTCCCTGCATGGAGCCTGCTTCTCCCTCTGCCTGTGTCTCTGCCTCTCTCTCTGTCTCTCATGAATAAATAAATAAAATCTTAAAAAAAAAGAATGTGATTAGAATTAACCTCATATCTTTTCAGCTTTTCTTTTTTTCTTTTTAAAGATTTTTTTTAATTTTTTAAATTTTTATTTATTTATGATAGTCACACAGAGAGAGAGAGAGAGGCAGAGACATAGGCAGAGGGAGAAGCAGGCTCCATGCACTGGGAGCCCGACGTGGGACTCGATCCCGGGTTTCCAGGATCATGCCCTGGGCCAAAGGCAGGCGCCAAACCGCTGTGCCACCCAGGGTTCCCCTTTTTAAAGATTTTTATCCATTTATTCATGAGAGACGCACACAGAGAGAGAGAGGGGGGTGCAGAGACATAGGCAGAGGGAGAAGCAGGCTCCATGCAGGGAGCCTGATGTGGGACTTGATCCTGGGACCCGGGAATCATGCCCTGAGCCGAAGGCAGATGCTCAACTGCTGAGCCACCCAGGTGTCCTTCTTTTTCAGCTTTTCAATCAAAATAATTTAATTGTGAAATATACGTATGAAAACCTAACATATACTAAGTGTCATGTTCATGTGGTAAAATTTTGTTTGTTAAATACACACATGGTACACACACACACACACACACACACACACACACCTCTGCACCTAACAGATCTGAAAGCTTGGCCATGTATTTAATTTACAATAAGATAATGGTACTTGTCAGTAAACCTTCCTTGCACATGTGTCGGTTCCCACTGTCTTTGTAGGGAGCAAAGAAGATGCTGGCTTTGGGGATAACAGGGCCAGAGGGCCATGAGCTGTGCCGCCCTGAAGCAGTGGAGGCAGAGGCCACGCTGAGAGCCATCACCATAGCCAGCGCCGTGAACTGCCCTCTCTACGTCGTGCACGTGATGAGCAAGTCTGCAGCCAAGGTCATAGCGGATGCAAGGAGAGATGGTAATTCCTTTTTTTTTTTTTTTTGAGATGGTAATTCCTGAGCGAGAAGCTCACCTGTAGCTCAATGTTAGCTGAAGAGTGAAGTAAATCGGCCACAGCTCCTGCTTTGCTTATGAGAAGGTCACACATGAATTTCTGCAGCTTGTCTTCCTCATTTTTATTAACATCCTCACTGTTTTCTTGCACCCTCTGCATGTCTAGCTTTACCCTCCTTTTCTGCTCATCTTCATGACTGCTTCTGTGCCTTAGGTTATTTCTCCACCATCCTGGAAACCTCAAGACATTTCCTTCAGCCACAGGTACCCCACTCTTTAATCTGCGGCCCACTTTTTAATCTGATAGCTAAAAGCAAACTCTCCGGTTAGCTAAAGAAGCTTACCTGTCTCTTAGGCATCTCCACTGTTCCTCCTAGTACCTGAATCAGATGGTACATAGTAGATGCTCAACAAATTTCTTTCAAATTGAATTGATTTTTGGGATACCTTCTTGAGTATTAGAGCTATTAAAGCACTTATCCAAATAGTATTTTTATGACAATTATTTTAATATTTTAAAACCAAAGCCCTTCCCACCACATATAATAGACACTCCTAGGGTGTGCTAGTGGCTTCTATCGTATCATCTCATGTTTAAAAGCCAGGAAGTCAGAAATAATCTTATAAATCATCCTGGCTCTTTGTTTTCTTTTTAAACAGAAACTGGCTGAATTTTTAAAATATGGTTTATAAAAATTATGAAAATAGATTTGGCATTCTTTAATTGACGCTAAAATTAATTTTGTCAAAATTGCTTCTTGTTGCATGAATGTTCAATAGGGATTTTGTGCAAGTCGAATGCGTTTTAAAAATGTAATCCATTGACATATTGTGTTAAGACTAAACTCAGTTTCACACAGGAGCCAATAAGGTCTTACTATCAATTATTTCTGGTTACTTCTCCCAGGGAGAAGTATTATTATCCCCAGTAATATAATTTCAGTGTCAAAGAGCACAGCACTTCAAAAAGAAAATACTGACTTTCTGCCACCAGGTGGCTCTGTTGCCAACTCTATGGAATTGGTCGCTCTGTAATTACTTGCTTTGTAAATGATGTACCATGTCCTATACAGCCTGTCAGTCAGGTCCATAATGTCAGAATATAATTTAAGAAATAGCACAGTCAGCAGAAACGGGCAATCTTAACCCACATCAAGCTACGATTTTGACAGTTCTGTCAGGAAAAAGTTTGTTGATCTGAAGTATTAATTTTTTACTGGGATAGAATTCCATTAGGCGCAGAGTAAAAGTCTAGAGAAGGTTTTGGAGTAAATCATGGGCAGAAAACTATTAAATATGGACATTTAAATTTTATTTTATTTTGGAATATGTAAAGCATTTACATGGTCCAAAAGTCAAGATTGTATATATGTATTTTATTTATTTATTTATTTATTTATTTATTTATTTATTTATCTATCTATCTATTTATTTAAGACTATATATTTTTATAAAAAAATATTCTCAGAGAAGTCCTACTTCCTTCCCTGGCAACTCATCCTACACTCCATTACTAATTATTTTTATTAATTTATTACTGATCTATCTTTATAGTGTTTCTCTTTATGAAAAAACATATGCCTATTCTTATTTGTCTTTCTTTCCTTCTTGAAAGGTAAAATAGTATACCTCATATTCTGTATCTTGCTTTTTTTTCCTACTTGAAAATATGTCCTGAAGGTCAGCTTATGTTAGGTATAGAGAATTTTCTTCATTCTTTCCTACAGGTGCAGAGTATGCCGCTGTATTTGTTCAACGTGTCCCCTACTGTTGGACACCTAGGCTGTTTTCAATCTTTAGTTCTTGCATATAAAACCACAGTGATGGCCTTATACATATGCTATGTTATGCAAAATATGTATTAGTTTTCTGTTGCTACTGTAACAGATTGCCACAAACTCAGTGGCTTAAGACAACACAAATGTATTCTCTTACAGTTCTGGATGTCAGAAGTCTAACACACATCTTACTGGGCTAACACCAAGTTGTCAGCCATGCTTATCCTTTTCCTCGAGGCTCTAGGTGGACAGTCCCTTTCCTTGCATTTTCTAGCTTCTAGAGACCAACCATGTTCCTTGGTTCTTATTCCCTTGCTCCATGTCCAAAGCTGCAGTGGTGGATGGGGAACATTGCATTATTCTACTCTCTTCTCCTGCCCCTCTCTTCTATTTTAAGGGCTCTCAGATCACATTGAGCCTACCCAGTTAATCCAGGGGAAAGTCCTTATCTCAAGGTTCTTAACTTATCACATCCATGAAGTCTTTTTTGCCACATAGGAGAACGTATTAACAACTTATGGGGATGAGGACATGGATGTCTGGGCACCATTATTCTGCCTGCCACAGGAGAGGATCCTCAGAGTAAAGTGAGACTGTTGGTTCAAAGGCTAAATGCATACATACTTTTTGGATATTGCTAATCTCTTTCCAAAGGATTGTAAATATGAAATATTTAAAATGTCAACCCAAATATTCTGGTGGAGTCAGACCTACTGGGGTAACACATGTGAAAATGCTCTAATGTACAACCATCAGAGGCAGCAGAGGTCCAGAATAAATTGGCAAAAGAGGTTTCCTACACCTGGCATATGAACTCTCACATGTGATCAAGCAGAAAACCCAAAGGCATAGGGGGTGGGTTGGGCATAAATAATGCCAAACTGTTCACATGGTGAATGCCTTTTACTCATTTATAATCTAACAAATTTTTAAAATCTAACATAAAAGAGCAATACATATCTATTCATTGTTACATATTTAAATAAGAAATAATTTAGCCTTAGAAATTTATGATATAAACACATGCTATCTGTAAATATCTTTGCCAGCCCATTCTGTCATCAGGGCCTCACCATCAGAGTGTGGTCCCTAGAATGCAGCACTAGCATCCCCCGAGAGCTCATTAGAAATGCAGAGCCTTGGACCCCATCCCAGACACATTGAATCAGAATCTGCACTTATAACTAGAACCCCAGGTGATTCATATGCATATTAAAGTTTGAGAATCACTGTTCCAGGAAGCACAAAAAGGATCCAATTATTAGTTCTATATTATAGTAGCCTAGCGATACAATTCTACTAAATTTGATATTATTGTTGAATTGCCAGCTATCTACCCAGAATAGAGCAGCATGAGCATTAATAGTTATATAACAACAACATTATTTGTTGAGTACTTCATATGTGCCTGGCACATATTTTAATATGTCTCATGTCATTTCCTGTTTTACTATATATTATGTAATTAGTGCAATTTAATATATATTATTTTTTAAATTGTCATAACAATACTTAAGCCAAGTTTTATCAGTTTTGTGACTGATAAAACTGAAGCTTGGAAAAGTTAAGCCCCACCTGCCCAAAGACATTACCAGCAGACACACTCAGAAACCCAAACTGAGTTGACTGGTGAATTGTTCTGCCAAAGCAACTGTGTAAAGTCTAGAAGGGAATCCCAGTTCCTTAAACACATAGACACAAACCTAGGGAATCAAGAAACACACACACACACACACACACACACACACACACACAAAATCAGGTAAATATGATACCACCAGAGAAAACTAATCAAGCCCCAGTAACTGACCTTAACAAAATGGAGACCTATGAACTGCCAAAGAATTCAGAATAATCCTCTTAAAGAAGTTTAGTGTACTACAAGCAACAGACAACTACATGAAATTAGGAAAAAGAGGCATGAACAAAATGAGAAGTTTGACAAGGAATTAGTTACCATCAACAAACAAAACCACAAAAATCTTTGAGTTAAAAAGTACAGTAATTGAACTGAGGAATTAAATAGAGAATTTCACAAGTAGACTCAACTATGCAGAAGAGTCAACGACTAGAAGGATAGAACATTTACCTGTTCAGAATACTAAAAAGGAAAAAGAATGGGAAGAGTGAAGAAAACCTACAGGAATTATGAAACACAATGGAAAAAAGGAATTCTAGGAGAAGAGAAAGAGAAAGGGACAAAAAGTATATTTAAAACAAGATCAGCTGAAAACACCCCAAACTTGGGGGAAAGAAATGGACATCCACATCCATTTCTTGCTGAGTCAATTTTCATCTTTTTTTTTAAAGTCTTGGTCCTTCTTTTTGTGTTGTTTATTTTTTTGTCCAAGGGTCATGATCCTGGACTGCCTGTGTTCATGACTGGACAGTTCAGATGGGGAGTGTAGGGAGCAGGCGTGTATGTCCGCTGCTACTGTACAGGTCTGTTTCCTGAGCAGCTCCTGACCTGAAGGTGAGTCTGACAGTGAGCTCTATGAAGGGGAGTGGGGCATGGTCCCTGGTGAGCTTCCATTGAAAGTGTGGGGCTTCACTCTGCAGTATCGATTTCACCTCAGGAAGCTCTGTTCCTCAGGCAAAGGTGGGGAGATGCTGACTGCCCTTCCCACCCTCAGAAAAGTGCTCATCATGACTTCCTCTACTTTGAGTTCAGCCTGTAGTTCTATTTCCCTCCCTCTACCTCCTTCCTTGTCTTCCTAAAATCTACCCAAATTTCTAGTCAGCCATGGTCCCTCCTTCCTTCTCCAAGCAGCTGTGGGTCTTGCCCATGTTTCATATATCTTTACCAGGGTCTTGATGTGAACCAAGAAGAAAGAGATGGAAATGTTCGCTAGGCCCAGCAACTTTAAGTTGAAGCCTGAGGTTTCCCTTTGTTCATACCTTGATGTTTTCTTTTAGCACTTGTGGGGAAAAACACAACAAAACAAAACAAAAAGCAGGGTAGAGGAAAGAAAATAAAAACTTCATGTGCAAGCCATTGAAATCGGAGTTGCTTCTGACAGTTTGCAAGGAATTTAAATTTCATGCTTATTTCTAGTCTTAGTTCATCTAAATTGAGTAACTAGAACTAGGTTAGTGCTTATCCTTCATGTGAAAAGCCTCTTTTGCAAAAATGAGGTAAGGGAACCAGAAGGCTGTCCCTAGAACACTATCCTTTTTTCTTCTGGAAGCAAAATCTGCCTCCCTTGCTCCATACCCCACGTGTAAAGTTGGACAAACCAGCTATATTTGTGTCACATATAGAAGTTCCCATCTGCCCAGCCCCAGACCGCATTCACTCACCAGTCATGTCTTTGTCCAAATAGTGTATGTGTCGACATGTGTCATTGGCTTTAGTGACACTTTTTTATTTTGGTTTGAGTAGCTTTGGTTATATATGTTCCTTTTCTCTGCATATTGGCATCTGGAATTATTAATGACCTTTCAAAAAATGTATCACTTACCTCTCCCTCCTCTTCCACTAGTACTTGTATGCACATGGATTCGCTGTTTTTCTGGTACTTTATTTAGATTGGTGGTGACTCCTCTCAGAACTTACTTGATGCTCTATTTGGTGTACATCTGTTATAATTTGTCTCACAACTATGACTGAAATGTTTAATGCTTTTTTTTAGGTTCTAGTTTAACTTGTCTTAATGATGTTCAGCTCTATTTCATATCCATATTCCTGTCTTTAAGGTATAAATAGGACTCTCATCTGAACTTATTAAGAAAATGTTTTCTTTGTACTTCTCACACACAAAGAAAACCAAATCATTAGACACCAAACATATATTAGGCACTATGCTCTAGGCATTGGATTTGCAGAGGTGATTAAGTTAATTTTGATCCTCAAGTAACCTAGAGTGAACTGAGCTATAGTGTGGTTGGGTATTTTTGTTTGTTTGATATGATTTGGTTTTGGTTTTCCGTACTGTGGAAAGCTTTACTTTCCAGGCTTACTGCTGCAAAATAGAAACTTCTGTTACAGAGAGGTTTTAGATGTCTTATTTTACAGTTTATTAAACTCTGCCTCCCTCCTCCCTCACCATGTCCCTCTTATGTTTTAAAAGATGGGGAGAAAGGTCCATAGAGGGGTCCCTCTCTCTATGTGTGGTTGTGTTGACCATTATTTGTTAGAGCTGAACGAGAGTAAGTCAAATTTTGTTATCCCCAGCATGATGAACTGATGCTTAGTAACCACTGCTGTTCCTAAGAAAGGATCAACAACGCAGCTGAGTCAAGGTGGATCTGAATCTTAGACTTTCTTTTTCTGTATGTGAACATCTGAACACTCCCTTGTCCTTTAAATTTAGAACAAGCTGATTTACTTTATGTCTAATTGCAAAGCAGTTGAAAACTGGACATTTTAAAACATTTTTTAAAATGAATTGCGTAACCATAAAGAAAGTAACTTTTATGGATCGTGTTTGCTGCTGTAACAAAGTACCATAGACTGAGCAGTTTAAACAACAGAAATGAATTTTCTTAAAGTATCAGAGAACCAAAGACCAAACTGTTGGCAGAGTTTGTTCTTTCTGAGGGTAGTGAAGGAAGGATGTATTCCAGACCTCTCTCCTTGGTTTGTAGATGACTATCTTCTCCCTGTGTCATCACCTTGTCCTCCCCCTGTATGTGTGTGCTTCTAAACTTCCTCTTCTTAGAAGGGCTCCACTCATATTTGATTAGGGCTTACCCTAATGACCTCATTTTAACTTAATTACCTTTATAAAGGACCCTCCAAATACAGTCACTGAGAAACTGTGGGTTAGAACTTTAACATTTGAATTTTGGCAAGGGACATAATTCAGCCCATAACATGAAGTGAACCCAGAGTCTCAAGATGCTAGGTACTTTCATATGCACTAATTATTTGATTCTCATAAAATTGCCACTCTAGAGAGACACTGTGACCCCACCTCATAGATGACTCATCTTGCAATGTCACTAACTGAAAAGTAGCAAAATCAGGATTTGAATTTGAATCTATGTGATCTCTATTTTGCTGCTTCTCTGTATTTTCCTTCTTACTCATTTCCTTTCTTTGTAAATGTAATATATTGAACCAAAACAGAGCCCAGGAAGGCTCTACTCTATCTTTCTAGCTAAGAAAAATTGTTTTTATAGATGTGTTTGGCTTTTTGTTGGTAGCCAATGCTTCCACCCCTGGGTACTCATGCCACCTTCTCTGCATTTTTCAACCTTTTATAACAGATCTTGGGAGTTGATCAAGTGCAACATGCAAATCTAGACAAGGTGTGAACATCTGCTCTATCACTTTCATCTAATAAATGGGTCAGAGGGAGTTTAGATGGCTTTGACGTGTTTCATTACTTGGCAATCTTCAGAATCTCTCAGAGGGAGAACTCCCCTAAGTGAGAGATAGCATCGTAAGTGCAGAGTCTTTTTTTGGTTCGGGGCCAAACAATGGAGAATGAAGGAGAGAACCTGTATGGGTAGACAGGATACAATGTGAACCTTGCTGAGACAGTAGGTAGAGGTTAATGATGGAGATGTTCTATCTCCTGAGAGTTGTTGAAACCATCTTGTCTCAAATGTAATCAGGTGAGTACCAGACTAGGACAGATATAGCACTTTTCATTACCAACCCGCTAAGCGTAGTAAATGAAACCAGTAAGTGAAATTGGAAAATTGCTCAGCCACATCCACAAATGGCTTGTGGTTGAATAAAACGTTTAAAAATACATATTCTTTACCAAGAAATTAAGAATGAAGCTTTTCCTAGTACCATAATGTGTATGTATAATATGATATCAAAATACTAGGGTTCTAATTCTACTGTACCACTTACTACCTATGTGACTTGGGCAAATGAGTTAGTGTCATTGGGTGTCAGTTTCTTTATCTGTCAAACCAGCATGAGGGATGCCATGAAGGTCAAATGAGATACATGACCTTCAAACTATATTTGCAAACTATAGAGCACTATATGTATGTTGGATATTTTTATTATTACTTTATTTTTGGCCCAAATCTAATAAAGACCGCAATTTTGCTGAATTATCCCGTCTGATTCTCCAGTTTATGGCTTACCTAGGCCTCTTGTTTTCCTTCTGTTTTTTACTTCTTGAATACTATCTATTTTTTGAAAATATCTTAGAACCATTGTGAAATAGGAGGAAGAGTAGTAAGGAATTTTTACCCTTTATTTAAAAATTTTAAAGTATATTTATAGATGCTTAATGGGGAGACAGTTGAAAACAGCCCAATTAATGAAGAGTTTGTTGTATAGACCAAAATTGTGGCCTGTCACATTTTAAAGGTGCTGATGCCTTCCAAGGAGATTACATGTCATCTTGTTTCAAAATGGTCCTGGCAGACTCATGGTAGATGCTGACGCTTTTAATTTTTCTGAGAGCTATTAAAATTGTAGAACTTTGGAACTGTATTCCCATCTCACCTTGATGGGCCAAATGATTGAATAGAGCACGTGATAGGAATCTTTCCTGTATGATGAAGCACCGTGGAAAATCCTGAGTTGGCAGCTTGTAAGGTGATTACAGATCAAGTCTCTGAGTTTTTCATCATCTGCGCATCTGTATGTTCTCTTGGGATAGGAAGGCCTCTTCATACCCACAAATCAGGCATCCGGTTCATCCTATTATCTCTCCAAGAAATAGTATGTTACCTCTTAGTTCACATTAAAAAGGATTGCTTCTTGTCCTATACACCAGAAGAGATACTAATGGTATTTCCTTCTTTCTGGAAGAAGTAAGAAACAAGGGAGATGGGACTTAGTGTGGAAAAAAAGAGAGAAAGAGAGAGAGAGAGAAATGGAAGTGAGGGATCTTAGCAGTATCTATGTTCTTAGGAGGTAACTTTTATTTTCCATAATACTTTATTGACCATAATACTTGGTTACTCAATAAGCAGGGTTTGGTAGGCTTCAGTAAGCCTTATTTCATGATTTGCAAGAGGAAAGTGGCTGGTTTGGAGAAGAAATGATCTGTGAGAGAGTGCTATATTCCAGTTGAATATGACATAGGCAGCTAGTGGCCATCTGCTGTTAGCACCCTCTATTGAAATGAGTTAATTTCAATTCTCTATCAGGATTTTCACTGAAATCCACTGTCTGATGGGCCAGAGCAAGCTAGTTTGATGTGCCAGTATCTCTTTACCCTGTGTACACCTCTAGGACTGCTTGGGCATGATCAGCTTGATGCCAGTGTATCTATTATTCCAACAAATGCTAATCAGAGATAGGATTTTGATTTTAAATTCAAATTCACTATGCACTATTAGCTTTTCTAACATTGTGTGCTCTTGATGGCCTCATTTGCATGATTTTTAAAATGCATTTTTAGCTAGAACTTTATTATCTGAGTGTTCTTTTATTTAACATAAGTTTTTGGAGGAGTTTTTTTTTTTCTTTCTTAAGGGTGTGAAGAGATTTCTTAATCTCTTTGCAACAGAGATATACCATGGTTGAACTCCATATGACCACGTGATAATCGTTATTAGGATAGTATTGCATAGAAGTTAGAACCACTGAAGTAAAAAATGCCTGGATTCAGACCCTACTTCCTCAACTCCATCTATGTTATGTTGAGTGCATATAGTGAACCTGTACAGAAGTTATTTAACCCCATCATCTTTACCCTCTCATCTTTTAATGGAGATAATAATATCATTTGCCTGGTAGGGTTTTTGAGATAACTTCATTAGAACAGCGCATATATCAGCCAGCATTGTCTAGATTATGCTGCAGTAACAGATAAATCTAAAATATCAATGGTTTACAACAGAGATTTATTTCATTCCTACTCATGTCCATCGTGGGTTGGCTCTATCTCGGTTCCATATTCTCTTCATCCTGAGACACAACTGAAGAAGAAGCCTGTGATAGTCTAAGGACAGAAGGAAAACATTGTGGCTTTAACAGCTTTTGCTTAGAAGCAGCACATGTTACTTCCATTCATATTTAATTTGTCAAAGTAAGCCATATGGTCAAGCCTCGTATCAGTTCGTGGGTATAGTCATCTACCGCAACATGCAATGCACATTGACTGAAACATAATAAGTGCTTAATAAGCAGTAATTTAAATTTTTAAGTCCTGCTCACAAAAGGTAAATTAATAGTTTGAGATTCCTATCATCTTTTGCTAGCATAGAGAAGACTAATATTTATGTGTTTGTCAGATGGTTCTCTTAAGAGCAAATGAAGGGACTGAGTGCTTCCTTTGAAATTTCCAGGGAAAGTGGTCTATGGAGAACCCATAGCAGCAAGTCTCGGCACAGATGGCACTCACTACTGGCATAAAGAGTGGCACCACGCAGCCCACCATGTTATGGGCCCACCCCTGAGACCAGACCCTTCAACACCGGACTTTCTCATGAATCTATTGGCTAAGTAATAATTTAGCAGATGATTGTGAAGTGTTTTGCCAAAATAAGGTATTCTATGAGTCTCATGTTTGAGCATAGAACATCTTGTCCTACTATCTGACCTTTCATTGACCTCCACTGTTCTGTTCTTGAGGTAATAAATAGGCTATGGGGAGGTCCTCAACTGAGACCAAAAAAGCAGTGGCTTAATTATGATATGGTGTCAAAATAACCCCCACACTCAGAGAAATCAGATAATGTTTACTGAAATTTTACTCTCTTCTAATTTTTCCTCACCTTTTCTATCATTTATTGCCTAGAACCAGGTCTCTTGATTATGCTTTGTTCTTATCATCTCCATATTCTTGAATATTCCTCTGTGCTGATATAACCCAAGAAACAGATGTGCCTGTATACATACAACAGGTTTTGATCTAGGGAAGAGACACTGTAAGGATGAAAGGCAAAATCCTGCCCTCAGGTAGGTTATCCCCAGGAAAAGCCATCCAAACTATTTTCAGAGATGCTACTTTCTGGGAAGTTATGATTACTTTTCTTGAGAAATACATCATTCCTGGACATCCCAACACTCCCCATTGAAATACCACACCCAAGTTAACAAAGAGATTTTCACAACAAAAGTTCAAGAGTTCATTTACCCTTTTCTTTCAGCCTCCTTCATTCTTCACATGTCTACATCTCTGAGATTATTCACCAGTCAAAACAGGATATCTGTTGTTGGTGACATGAACATCCTCAGTCAGTGTCACATCTCTGCTCATCACAACATTGCCATTTGAACAGGAGCTGCCTCTGTTCATGTGGATCACTGAGCTTCATCTTTGTGTAGTGCTCTACTCACAAAGAATTTTCATTTACATTATTGCCAGTGATCCTAAAATAATTATCATTGAGTACATAACATCATCAACTTCTAGATAAGACTGAGCATTGGACAAACTCATAATCACAGAACCATCCAGTGATGGAGCCTAGATCTAGTTTTTCTGACCTGAGCATGATCCTGCATCGCACTTCTTACAATAATATTATTTTCCAAGGTGCTTCCTAAAATAGAGATGGGCATGGGTGAAATATGTACTTGAGAAATCCACTCATTATCCATTACAGTTTTCTGACATTCAATTGAGAGGAGCATCAGGAGGACAGGAAAAGTTCTGGTAGTTTCCTCCTGACATCTTTTATTTACTCATCCCACACTCTCATGTGTTCTTCTTTGTCAGTGGTGATCTAACCACAACAGGAACTGACCACTGCACTTTCAACACCTGCCAGAAAGCTCTTGGAAAAGATGATTTCACTAAGATTCCCAATGGGGTGAACGGTGTTGAGGACCGGATGTCAGTAATATGGGAAAAAGGCGTGGTGAGTTTCACAGGATCTAGTTTGTTTTGATGAACAGTTTAGCCAGGATCTGTCTCATTTCAGGACCAGAGTACCACAAACCTTCATAGAAAAGCTTTTTGACTATTTTTATTAGAGACTGGGAATGCAACACCATGACCATTGCCACCGCATTCCCCAGGATAATAATAAGAAATCATTTTCAACTCTGCCTAATTTAGTTTAGAAGATGCATTGCATCATTATGCAGACATTAGGAGGTAAATTTAGATTGGGTTCCAAGAGGAATACTCTCTAAGTCTATGAAACGTTATAGCCCTTCTACTTCATTTCTTGTGTCTTTTTAATTCCCAGTTGGAATGATTAAAAATACGTGAAGGATTTTTATTATGTTCATATCTCCTTTTCATTGAAATTTTTGTAGATGTCCCCTTTTTGAGGACCTTTGAACATCATATTTTTGAAACTGCTATACCAAGTCACATAAATAATAATAATCCAAAGTCTAGCAAAAGAGATTTTTTTAAATGTCCATGATTTAAAAATTTCTCCCTGAGCATGGAGTAGAATCAAGGGGCTAAATATTCATGTGTTAACCTGTCCATCCACTTGACATGTGCAGTTGCATGGATCAGTGGGGTGAATTGCCTGGTCAGACCTGGGGCCACCATTTTCATGCCATTCTCACCCATTTCTCAGAAACCCTCCCTTAGATGACATGTTACTTCTCTTACACTTCAGAATCCCCTCCACATACCATTCCTTCTAACTCTAATCATTTACAAGTTCTTGCCATTTGGATTTCTAACATGTCTTCTTATTTCCATGCTCATATTTACTACTCTAGTTTGAGTCCTGTCTTTTGTTTGGATCACTGCAGTAGTCTCACAGCTGGTGCCCCTGCTGCCAGTTTCTCACTTGCTACAGCCTATGCTATACTCTAGTACTAGTGCTGCCTTCCAAAAACAAAGGACAATCCATGCTACTTTCTTCTTTAAAACCCTTTATTATTCTCTATTATTTACAGGATGATATTTGAACAATTAATTTACATGTAAGGATCTTCAAAACATCTCTCTCTATATAGCCCTATCTTTTGCTAAACATCCTTTCAGCCCTTTTTACCTCTACCCTAACCCTAATCATTCCCAAATTACTCTTCTTCTCTTTATCTTTGCTTAGATTTTCTTGCTAAAAGTTCAACCTTTTTCTCTGAACTTGTGCTATTAAAAAATGAGTATGTTCATTACAGCAAACTTTTGTAATATACCAAGTGTAGAAATGACTTTAAAGTCATTGAATATTTCTTAATAATGTACAGGAAACTGCTATTTTATGAACGATTCAGATGGTTTACTCATAGGAATATTACTCTCAGGATGTAGTTTTTAATTATTTTGTGAGACATGGACACACTGATGATTAAATAAACCTTAAGGATGTTCCTGACCATATAAATGTACATAGGGATAATCTCCCAACATTTAAAAAAAAAACATATTGTTTCAGAGAGACCACATTTATCCCAAGTTTGCCCATATGAAAATATCTTGTAATAAACTGTCCGAGATTACTGGTTCATGTACAGTTTGATAGCCACAAAATTTAATCTCTTGAGTTGATTTTTCCTCTTTCTAAAAGTGTTGCCATCTAATTTAAAGGTCTATCTTATTTTAACTCTATAATATTCTGCCTATTATCTACATGATCATCTCATAAATCCTAGGTCTGCAGTAAGTATGCCAGATCATAAATGTAGTAGGTGGTAGTCAACTCTAAACAAAAATTGAAAATCCTCTTGCCAACATTCAGCTGTTGTCTGTGTGATTCTGGGAAGGATGGGGAAAATTAGTGAGAGGTGGCAGTTAAGCCTAGGTTTTTAAAAAGTTATCTTCAAGCTTCCATTTATTACATCATCCCCATCATTATAAGGATAGTTTAAGACTTACAAGCATCCACAGATGTGTTTGGCTCCACAATACAAGAAATTAGATGCAGTTCTGTTTGGTTCTAAGAGATACGAGTTTTGCACTTTTATTGATAGGAGATTTTTTAATGACCAAGTATATAGTCATTAAAACAAATGCATTTTCTTTCCTGAATTGTTGTACAGCATAGTGGTAAAATGGACGAAAACCGGTTTGTGGCAGTTACCAGCACAAATGCAGCTAAAGTCTTTAATCTCTATCCAAGAAAGGGAAGAATAGCAGTGGGATCTGATGCAGATATTGTGATTTGGGACCCAAAAGCCACAAGGTAAGTCTGAGTTCTTATGTTCCTTAGCTTCTCCATGGAGAAAAAGCACTAACTTTCAAATAAATTATTTATTGGCCTCCACCAGACACTTCTTATTAGTTGATTTATTTAGCCTATTTTTGAGCCTGTGCACAAGATAAGAGTCCTGATGTACAAATGTTCCTTTGTTTTTCTTGGCACAGAGGATGCAAAAGTTGTGTTGCTTTACGGTTTCCTTGAGATGCATTTGTGTGTAAAACCCATATGAATTTACCACTTTAGCAGTAAGCTTGGCAGACACCTGAGTTCACAAGGAGGAAAGGTATAGAGCAATGAAGAAAATAGGAGACTTACTTTGAAAAGGGCTGACTTGAAAACTCAAAATAATTACAGCCTTTTTAAAGCTTTCAGATAGAAAAATTCCAGCACAAAGAATGTCACTTTGAGTTGGCCAAATTTTCCAGTTGAGTTCATCTTGAGCTTATCATTCCCAGTAGACTCCAGCTTTTTTGTTTCTGATTTCCATAATTCTATGTTAATATTGCAGATTTGGCAATTTCCACCAACTCAGGAAAGCATTCAATAGAAGTTGAAGCTCTGGTAATTTCTCCTTCTAAAATATTAGCACAGACAACACCTGCATCCCAATTTGTGTCTTCCATAACCTTTGCATTTGTACTGAAGAAAGTCCCACATACCTTAATGTTGTCTGTGTGTGTGAGCACACGTGTAGACAGGGATACATAAGACCTTCCACTTCTACTGAATTGGAATTATACTAAACAATATAAACTCTATAGTTTCTTGGAGGTGTTATTGTCACAAAGGCCCAACCTCCACTGAAATGCTCCTAGGCTACCTCTAGGGAACTGAAGACTGAAAAGCACTAGAGCTACCGTCCATTGCTATGAGCTTAAAAATAAGCCCTAGATATTCCCATAGAAAATGCTTATCTTTTGTAGTTTAACACTTCCTGGGCATTCATTGTCCCATCCCAGGCACCAGTTCACGTTGTGGACAGTCCATAGTCACTCCCAGCAGCCCTCCATGAACACGTACCAGCTTGATGCTGGCTTGAGGTCAGGCAACACAGTACATGGTGATATGAACATCTTATTTACATAAATGTCCTCTAAGATAGCAATAAGGGACAACTCAGGGTCTTTGTTATTTATTTTTTTTAATTTTTTATTTATTTATGATAGTCACAGAGAGAGAGAGAGAGAGAGAGAGAGAGAGAGAGAGAGGCAGAGACACAGGCAGAGGGAGAAGCAGGCTCCATGCACCGGGAATCCGATGTGGGATTTGATCCCGGGTCTCCAGGATCGTGCCCCGGGCCAAAGGCAGGCGCCAAGCCGCTGTGCCACCCAGGGATCCCAGGGTCTTTGTTATGATGTTAATGAGGAACTATTGCTCATGGAAGGACTAAATATCTGATTGTCAAACCATGGAGGCCTCTCTCCCTGAAAAGGAAATGAAGACAAATAGAACCAAATTCGGGGCAGCTTCTCTACTAAACTAGAAAAATTGTGCTTGGGAAGGCGAAGGAAAAAAAAATTACTTGGATTTGGATTAGTTTGTGGATGAATTGAACATGCTATGTTTAGAGAGTTCCTGATATTTTAAATATCACTCTACTTATGCTGTTGCGCACCCAGCAGGGGCCTGCCCAGCATCATTTCTGCTGTGATTCAAACAATTTAGGCTGCTGCAAGTACTGGGACAGATAGATCTTTTGAAATAATTTGTGGCTTAAGGAGATGATGATTCTTAATCAGAAAACCTCAGAAATTTCAAAAGGGAGAAAACATGCAGAAGAAATATTCATGAAAAATGGTGTTTTTGGAGCATTGCATCTGGGAGAGTCCTGATAATTATTAGCAATCATTTGCATTTATACCATTCTCAGTGTTTTAAAAACTGCTTTGATTTCTGAAACATGACTTATCAAGGAGGTCCACTTACAGTGATGGGAAGACCAAAGCACAATGGCATCTGTGATCGGTTGATACGAGATCCGTTGATCCGGTGTTTCTGACTTTGCAAACTTTTATGTTTTTCATGAGATTTGGTACCATGCTATCTCCTGATACCAAAGCAAAGCACTTTATACTGTCCTTGCTTGGGCATGTTCTGTTTCTTCTTTCATTCAAATGGGCCAGGCACAAAAAGACTCTTTGGATTTGATTCTATTCTCTGTTACTCCTTTTCAAAGATGAGGGAGAAATGAAAATAGTCAATTGAGTGATCCAGCCTTGTTCCTAATAGCGTGAAGAGCCATGGGAGGTCATTCCCTGTGTTCTTCTTTTTAACCCTACGCCTGGCATCTGCAGCAACATTCACCTGAAGCTGTTTTCATTTGTGGGGGTGACATCAGCTCAGGGGTAAAGCATTGTCTTCCAAAGACAGCTGGACAAAGAGAAATGACCCGAACCTAGGGGTGTGAATAATTCACTTACTTTATTTCCACATATATTGTTGCTTGGGGAATATTTATAGGCTGTGATTATTTCTCTTTGAGTCATGTTTTTAGACGATATAAATTTAGAGCACTTTCGCACAAGTTCGAGTTGCTGATTTCTGTAACATTGTTTTGCCCTTCCTTTCCTATTCAGTTTTTGCAGAAGAGCACATAGTGATCCAGATGTTTACTTCTTATTTTTTCAGAGCTATCTATTACCTGCCTCGTGTCCCTCATTTCTAATCTAAGAATAATCTAAGGTCAAACTAAAAAGTTTCTGTACTTTTAAGTTTCTATCTGTCTTTCTCTGATCAATTCTCTAGTATTTCTTAAATGATACTTGTCCTTCACTTTATAGCAATCATGATAGCAGATAATTAAATATTTGCATTTTCATATATGTGACTTTGGGGATAAAGATACGCATTGACGTTTAATTTTTAGCACTATGTCTTCTTTACCTACTTCTGCTTATTGTGTCTGCCTTGCTTTGAGGGCTAAATGAAGACAGCACAGCCTGAGTACCTGCTATGTCGGTTCTGGGTCCCAGCTCCATCCATGCTCAGCTGGGGACCCAGGCAGGTCACTTAGGCTGAGTAGCCCCTCTCTCATATGTAAAGTGAGATTATTCATAATTGTTATGAATACTTCCTATTTTCTAGTAGGGCTGGTGTCATTCTTTGTTAGCCATCTTCATTTTTAGGTATCCTCAGCTGTTTGCCTGAGGTATCCAGGGAGGCTGATGAGCCAGAGGCTTCTATGTTTCTGACCCTCAGAATCTTTAAAAAAATGAGACCTCTGTTTTTCTTTTCTTTTCTACTGTCCTTTTGAAAAATGGAGAAATATTCTCTTTACTTGGCAGAATATATTGAGAGGATCTAGCCCCCTTTGGATTTCTGTGACTTCTTCTGCATCTCGCTTCTTCAACCCTTTAAGAATTTTCTCTACACCACCCTCAGGATGTTTTGCACTATCATGATTCATCCTTTTCAATGTGAAAATTGCAGAATGTGGGAAACAGGAGAGAAGGGGCAGTTGGAGAGGAGACTTCATAGAATAATGAATCTGGAAGAATATTTGAATAAGAAGAAAATGTGTTTATTATGCTTCTTATCAAAAGAGAAAATTTTGTGGAAACCGTCTGCAAATTCCTTATCTAGGTCGATCATAGCTCCAGCTTTCTTTATTCTTGGCCTGGTTGTTATGAGAAAGTTGCTGGCTGTTCCTGACCAAAATTTATGCTGATGACCTCAGTGAGGACCTTTCTGAAGCACGACAATATTTTTAGCTTTCTCCAGCTGCCCATCCACCCAGAGCCTCCTGCTGGCCTTCGCCACTGCGTCGCTGCTGTGGGAGTCTGCCTCTACCCACCTTGCACACGTCTGCTGGCTGCCACACACCCGCTTCCAGCACCAGACCACTGTCTTTACTCACTGACTTCCTCTCTCGTTAACGTTCTTGAAGTTGAATCCGGTTTTTAAAATAGACCTATTATTTCAAAATACTTGTAGATTTACTCAAAGATTGCAAAGACAGTACAGAGCTCCCCTATATGCCACACTCAGTTTTTATTATTATTCCTGTGGTAGATTTGTTGTTATTAATAAACCAATATTGAAATGTTACTATTAACTAGAGTCCAACTTTATTGAGATTTCCTTAGGTTTTTTATTTTATTTTATTTTATTTTATTTTATTTTATTTTATTTTATTTTATTTTATTTTATTTTATTTTATTGATTTTAGAGAAAGGGAGAGAGATTGTAAGCACCCACAGCAGGGAGGAGCAGAGGGGAAGAGAGAAGAAGGGGGAGAGAATCTTTGGCAGACTTTGCGAAGAGCATAGAGCTAGACCCAGGGGCTCGATCTCACGACCCTGAGATCATGATCTGAGCTGAAACCAAGAGTCAGTGGCTTACCCGGCTAAGCCACCCAGGCACCCCAAGGTTTCCTTAGCGTTTACTAATATTCTCTTTCCTGTTCAGAATCCCATCCAGGGCACCACATGGCATTCAGTCATCATGTTTCTCTAGGCTCCAGTGGTCTGTGAATTTCTCTTTCTTCGTTTCTGATGACCTTGAAAGTTTTGAGGAGTACTAGTCAGGCATGTTGGTAGAATGTCTCTCTGTTATGATTTTTCTGATATTTTCCTCATTATTATCCTGGGGTTATGGATTTAAGGAGGAAGACCATAGAGGTAGTGCCATTTTCATCCCATCCTTCCAAAGATCTATGCTATCAACACGACTTATCACTGCCGATGATGACCTGGATCAGCTGGCTGAGGTAGAGCTTATCAGCTTTCTTCACTGTACAGTGCACTCATTTTCTCCTTTTCCAGATTATACTTTTTAGAAAGAAGCCACTGTGTAAAGCCCACACTTAGGGAGTGGGGAATTATGCCCTAGGTCTATGTTTTAATTGATTCTACATCTTCAGGGCCTGGCCCAGTTCAGCACAGCATAGAAGCACAATGAATGTTGAATGGGTGAGCAAGAAGGACCCTCCACAGTACATGTAGGAGTCATGTGACTAAGAAATGTCAGCAAGCACATTATATGCTTAAAGTTGCTGAGAGCAAATCTTAAATAGTCTCACCACAAAAAAAGAAATGGTGATTTTGTGACATGATGGCTTTATGGTAATGATTTTGCACTATGTAAATCTATCAAATCACCTTAAATTTCCCCTATTTGTCAATTATATCTTAATGAGGCTGGTGAAAAATAAAGAAATGGCATGACAGAAAATTGGAAATACTATATTCAGTAGCAGTTACAGAGAGAGGAAAAGTAAGAAGCCTAGCATCTCCTCACCTTATGCTTTTAACTTATTACAAGTTGTCAATAAATGATTTTTGAAAGAATGAATCAAGATGAATATAAGTCGAAAGGATTTTCCAAAGAGAGAAGGAAGAACTGCTCCTCTGCTCTTATTTTCTTTGTGTTTTCTTAAATTTTGAGATTGGGGAAGAATGAGCTTGTTAAGCAGCTCTTATAGAGAAGAAAAGGAAGCAAATAGAATTGCCTTCCTGTGAACCTTCCTTCAAGTGGTTACTCAGCATGGGAGCACCGAGGTGAACACTGTGTGAGAGCCAGGCCTCACCTTTAGGAAGCTGACAGGAAGCAGGAGAGGAGAGGAGATATAATGGCAAATACAAATATAATATCAGTCTTAGGAGGAATGTGTTAAGAATAGCCATGAGAGGCAGGAGCAAGATGCCACCAAAGTTCAAAGAAGATCATTCTCACCTTAGCACTGTCATTGGCGTAGGACCACATTGGAGGGGAGAGTAAATGGGGCTTCTGGCTCTGAGTGTCAAGGCTAAAATATGAAGGCAAGATAAACCAAGGGTCTGGGTGGGAAAGAACCGAGGCCAGGGATTACATGAGAGAACAGGTTCAGGCTGTGGAAGGAAGCGGGATGGTGAGAACGTCATGGGCTGCCTCTCTATAATTTTACTTTTGTTTATTGTGGACAGAGGCAATTTTAAACAGAGCTCATCTAGCGGAAAAAACATCGTTTGATCAGATGAACGTATCTATAGGATGTTTTTTTTTAATGACTTTTATTTTACCTACCTGGTTTTGATATATAGCTGAAGGTTGGTGATGTGAGGGCTTTCCATCTGACCACACCGTTAGAGGTTGTCCAAAATTTTCCTTTGAAATTTCCCAAAAGGTTTTAGCAAAACAATTGCTCAATTGACTAGTTAGTATCTCAAATGAGAGCAACATGCATTTCACCGCAGACCCTGAAGGGGGCGCCCACAGCCCACACTGAGACCCAACCGGGCGATTTGAGGTACTGATTATGCAAGCAAAAGCCAGCCTCTGGAGAATGGATGTGTTTGCTAATAATTTTTGGCTTCATGGTACATAGATGTTTCCCTCTTTTTCTAAATTCTAATTATTTATTAATGGCATGTAGAAGTAAGTATGCTTGCAACACAATCTGTTACCTTAAAAATGGGCTGCATTATGGTTACTGAGGGCGACTAGAGCCAAGAAAAAGCAGTGCAGCCATGCCTTTTTTTTTTTTTTTTAAACCTGTGAAAAGCTGGATGATTCCAGGATGAGAAATCTGACATGTGGGATGGATGGTGAGAGAGAATTGGGAGTGGGAGTCTGTAGAGAAGGCTTGGACAACCTAATGAAAGATTACCTAAGATGTTACCAGCCTGTAAAAAGTTCCTGCAAAAATCGACTGCAGTAGCTCTTCTGTGTCATTGCACAATAAAAACAAACTGCATTTGGTGCATATGGAGCACCTTTTCCAGAAGTAAAAAGAATCTGCTGTATTCAGCTTGATGGCTCATTGAGCTAGTGTCTATTGGTTGTGACAGAGATATGTGCCCTAAAGCTTCACTACTTGGGTCAAAGATTCAAATTTAAGGACACATTCCTTATCTAAATGTTTGGCTCATTTCTGTAGAACATTTTGGGACTCAAGAGTCAAGGGGACGAAATCAAGAGTAGCATTTTCATGTGGTATCAGGAGAGAATCTTGTGGCATCACGTAGTCAAGAAGGAGACTTGTCAAATTAGCCAACTTGTTAAAAATCATTTTGAAGAGGATGGCATGTAAGTTATTTGCAAGCTCATAGCAGCAGCAGTAACTCACGTTCTGGCAATTTAAGACTATCCTATGAGCCTCGGTTCTTCGGTATTCATTAAATAGCACTTAGTTACTATGGCAACTGTCCCCTTTCAGTATTTATGAGCTACAGGATATCTCACAGAATCTCAAGCACATGAGCACATAGCTAAACACATTGTGTGCACTGGGACATTTAATGAAGACTTTTAGCTAGACCATATTCTGCAAAGCAGGCATATTTTGCTCACAGCTATTTTCATTTATTATTTTTTAATTCAATTATAGCAGGCTTTGACCTTGAACATACCATTCTTAAAGGCATTGTGCCGTCTCTCCTGCTTAATTTCCTTCCCTTTCTCATCGAAAATAGATATAAATGAATTTTACTTTATACTCAGTGAAGAGTAATGACTTGTCGCCTAGGAAAGTGCCCCTTTGGATTCTGGAGGGGGCCTTGTGCATGTAAGGAAGGAGAGGAAGAATGACGGTTTCATCCTTGGGTGATGGGGGTTGTGAGTATGGGAGCCAGGAAGAGATAAGGGATAAAGTGCCCTTAGGCAAATAGTGATGGCTTCTTATTATAGCTATATCATCAGGGACTGTTTCACAGAAGCTTCAGGCATTTTGTTGTGGGTATCATTTGACTAATTTGTACACTACACTCTCCCTCTTCCTCAAAAGAAGCATGTGCACGCACACATACTAGCTCACACGCAGCAACTGCATTTCTGCTTATAGAAGTCAGGTCTGCCTGGAGACTCTGCTTTTAATGCCTGTTTCTACTGTTTATAACTCTTTCCCTGGTTCCCAAACCCACACAGTAGCAGCGAATATGTGTAGGATTGAAAGGGTGGGAGGCCCAGGCCTTGTACCAGGTACGCAGGTAGAAATGACAGTTGATACTGTGATTTTTCACTGTGTTGTCTCGCATACTTTTGGGGAGGCCACATGGTGTCAGATTAAGGTTGTCCAAGCCATGCTTTGCACAAAGACAGGGGCACCCTTCGTAGAGTAGTGGACATAGATGTTTACAGTAATTATGACCATTTTCCTGGCAGATGATCGCAAAGTATCCTGAGGAATAAGTGTCTTTTGCTTATCCACACAAAATCCTGCCCATCTTCCTGGTTCCTGGGGGCAGGAGCAGAAACGCAGTGTAAAGCAAAAGGCTTTGAGGTTTAATTCCTTTTACTAACTAGATGTGACCTTGGGAATGTTACTCAGTTTTTCTGAATTTCGGTTTCTTCATTTGTAAAATAGGGATGATGATGGTGATGGTATTTATTTCATAGCATGGTCATGAATAGTTAAGATAGTAGAATGAAAAAAATTAAAAACAAAATAACTAAAATGGCCTAGTACAGAATTAATGTTCAGCAGTGCTTGGCATACAGTAGGTGCTCAGTTAGTAGTAGTAGGTGGTCAGTGGCAGTACTAGTCAATTTATTGAATAAGTGAGACCTCTTATTAACTATAGTTCTAATTCAAAAGTCCTTGCAATAATGATTTAATTCAGACATGACTAAAAGATACTAGAATTATATTTCATACAGAAGTTACACCTCTTGCACACATCCAATTTTCACCAAGAATTACTAAAGTCAAGAAGTTTGGATGGATTCTTCTGGCTGAGATGACTTGATTAAAGGAGGACTCATAAGTGCCTCCAGGGCTGACTCCTTTGAAAAATTGTTTGCTGGGAAACTGTTCCAACAAAACCCCTAGGATTTATTTTGTGGCCTTCAGAAGACATTTGCTTTAAAAAAAGTTTCTGCCTGCCCATGAATTTGCTGATTACATATGGGTAAAGTTTTAACCACTATTTATTCCAACTTGTTTATTTAAATATGTTCTTATTCAACTGAACCTTTCAAGTGAGCTAGAAAATGATTTCCAGAAACTTCACTACTAATAGTGGCATTTTTTTTTAATTATAAAAAAAAAAAACAGCTTAGGAACAGATCACAGTAACCCATTCTATCATTGATCATTTGCCTTTGCCAGAGTAAGCACAGTTTATTTTAAGCATTAGGATTTGGACAAAAAAATAAGCACCAAAGGGGAGGTGGTTGTGTAAAAGGCATAGGCTTTTCTAACCAAGTGACTATTAGATGTTTCTTTCTACACGACATATATTATATATTTTGTGTGTTTTAGGCATTTGCCTATCTTAATTACAACTGCAGCCCTAGGTCTCAAAACAATGCCAAAACATCACTCATAGAAGCTCAGTAGTTATTTGTTGAGTGAATAAACCAGATGCTAATGGTCTTGGGCCAATGAAAAAATGTGTGCTTTAAAAATTTTAGATGGGCTTTGTTTATCTGTTCCTTGAACTGGTTTAATATCGGTTTTACATTTCTTCCCTTTGAGTTAAAGAAAAAAAAAATTCTTGGCACTCCTGCTTTCTCCTTCCCCAAAACAGTGCCTGGCAAAGATGCATTCCAGAGTCAGTGGCCAGTAGCATTGCCAGAACTGGCCAGGACTGTGGCTTAAGCCAGGTTGGATCCTTTAGTGGGTCAAACAATTCTGGTTTTTGTCCAGATTCACTCTTAATTCTGGCCACTTATCTTAAAAACATGGGGACCTTGGTTATGAAGAAAACAAGACAGTGAAAATGGATCAAAAGAAATTTAATATCAGTACCTGGAAAGAATCCCAGGGTCCTTATATTCTTAAAGCACAGCAAAGAGCCATGTTTTTTTTTACAAAGGCCTTTGTGGAAAGCATCTTATGGGAAGAAGATCACAATGGAAGTCTTTTTGGAGGCAGTGAGTGATGTGGGGAAGGGCAGTCTTTTCTAATGGCCTGAAAACAATTCCAAAAAACTTAATTGAAACGGATCTACCTTTTCCTTTTAAAACACAGCTTCTCAAAGTATGGTCCCTGGACCAGCAACATCCATATCCTTTGGGAATTTATTAAAAATGCAAATTCTCAGGAACTACCCCAAACCTGCTGCCCCAGAAACTCTGTGGGTAGAACCCAGCCATCTGTGTTTTAACAAGTACTACAGGAGATTCTGATGAATACCCAAGTTTGAGACCGACTGGTTCTCATAGAATTAGGGAAGACTTTGGGATTCATAAAGTCCAGTTAATTCCCTAAACAGAGTTCTATATGGCCTTGCTTGATTACTACTAGTTTTAAGGAAGTTACTACCTAACCAAACGGTTCAATCCTCTCTGGTATGGCTATAATTGTTATGATGTTCTTCCTTTGATTGCATTAAAAGTTACCTCCTGGGGCAAGATGGCGGAAGAGCAAGGTCCCCAAATCACCTGTCCCCACCAAATTACCTAGATAACCTTCAAACCATCCTGAAAATCTACGAATTCGGCCTGAGATGTAAAGAGAGACCAGCTGGAACGCTACAGTGAGAAAAGTTCGCGCTTCTATCAAGGTAGGAAGATGGGGAAAAAGAAATAAAGAAACAAAAGGCCTCCGAGGGGGAGGGGCCCGCGAGGAGCCGGGCTGAGGCCGGGGCGAGGGTCCCCAGGACAGGAGAGCCCCGTCCCGGAGGAGCAGGAGCTGCACCAACCTTCCCGGGGGAAAGGGGCTCGCAGGGAGTTGGAGCAGGACCCAGGAGGGCGGGGAGGCCCTCGGGCTCCCGGGGACACTAACAGACACCTGCGCCCCGGGGAGTGCGCCGAGCTCCCTAAGGGCTGCAGCGCGCACGGCGGGGCCGGAGCAGCTCGGAGGGGCTCGGGCGGCGGCTCCGCGGAGGGGGCTGCGGGGCGGGAGCGCGAATCCAACAGCGCAGGCCCCGGAGCACAGGGCGCCGGGACACAGCCCAGGATCCGGCCTCCCCCTGGGACAGGCAGAGGCCGAGAGGGCCCAGGACAGCAAGGACGCTCCTGCCCCGAGCTGAGCAGATCAGCGGCCCCGCCCCGGAGCCTCCAGGCCCTGCAGACGGAGAACCGAGAGCCCCGAGCCCCGTAGTTCCTGCGGAGGCTGAATCCAGGCTTCCAGAGTTGCCAGAGCAACTGCGGCTGTTCCACCTGGGGCCCCACGGGGTAAACAACCCCCGCTGAGCCCTGCAGCAGGCAGGGGCAGAGCAGCTCCCCCAAGTGCTAACACCTGAGAATCAGCACAGCAGGCCCCTCCCCCAGAAGACCAGCTGGACGGACCAGTGATACTCCCCCGTGTTCCAGTACAACTTGTTTCTGGCCACTCTGCACTGAGCAAAATGACTAGAAGGAAAACCTCAACTCAAAAGAAAGAATCAGAAACAGCCCTCTCTCCCACAGGGTTACAAAATCTGGATTACACTTCAATGTCAGAAAGCCAATTCAGAAGCACTATTCTACAGCTACTGGTGGCTCTAGAAAAAAGCATTAAGGACTCACGAGACTTCATGACTGCAGAATTTAGATCCAATCAGGCAGAAGTTAAAAATCAATTGAATGAGATGCAATCCAAACTAGAAGTCCTAACAACGAGGGTTAACGAGGTGGAAGAACGAGTGAGTGACATAGAAGACAAGTTAATGGCAAAGAGGGAAACTGAGGAAAAAAGAGACAATCAATTAAGGGACCATGAAGACAGATTAAGGCAAATAAATGACAGTCTAAGGAAGAAAAACCTACGTTTAATTGGGGTTCCCGAGGGCGCCGAAAGGGCCAGAGGGCCAGAATATGTATTTGAACAAATCCTAGCTGAAAACTTTCCCAATCTGGGAAGGGAAACAGGCATTCAGATCCAGGAAATAGAGAGATCCCCCCCTAAAATCAATAAAAAACGTTCAACACCTCGACATCTAATAGTGAAGCTTGCAAATTCCAAAGATAAAGAGAAGATCCTTAAAGCAGCAAGAGACAAGAAGTCCCTGACTTTCATGGGGAGGAATATTAGGGTAACAGCAGACCTCTCCACAGAGACGTGGCAGGCCAGAAAGGGCTGGCAGGATATATTCAGGGTCCTAAATGAGAAGAACATGCAACCAAGAATACTCTATCCAGCAAGGCTCTCATTCAAAATGGAAGGAGAGATAAAGAGCTTCCAAGACAGGCAGGAACTGAAAGAATATGTGACCTCCAAACCAGCTCTGCAAGAAATTTTAAGGGGGACTCTTAAAACTCCCCTTTAAGAAGAAGTTCAGTGGAACAATCCACAAAAACAAGGACTAAATAGATACCATGATGACACTAAACTCATATCTGTCAATAGTAACTCTGAACGTGAATGGACTTAATGACCCCATCAAAAGGCGCAGGGTTTCAGACTGGATAAAAAAGCAGGACCCATCTATTTGCTGTTTACAAGAGACTCATTTTAGACAGAAGGACACCTACAACCTGAAAATAAAAGGTTGGAGAACCATTTACCATTCAAATAGTTCTCAAAATATACCCTAAAAACTATAGAACACTTCTGAAAGAAATTGAGGAAGACACAAAGAGATGGAAAAATATTCCATGCTCATGGATTGGCAGAATTAATATTGTGAAAATGTCAATGTTACCCAGGGCAATTTACACGTATAATGCAATCCCTATCAAAATACCATGGACTTTCTTCAGAGACTTAGAACAAATTATTTTAAGATTTGTGTGGAATCAGAAAAGACCCCAAACAGCCAGGGGAATTTTAAAAAAGAAAACCATATCTGGGGGCATCACAATGCCAGATTTCAGGTTGTACTACAAAGCTGTGTTCATCAAGACAGTGTGGTACTGGCACAAAAACAGACACATAGATCAATGGAACAGAACAGAGAACCCAGAAGTGGACCCTGAACTTTATGGTCAACTAATATACGATAAAGGAGGAAAGACTATCCACTGGAAGAACGACAGTCTTTTCAATAAATGGTGCTGGGAAAATTGGACAGCCACATGCAGAAGAATGAAACGAGACCACTCTCTTGCACCATACACAAAGATAAACTCAAAATAGATGAAAGATCTAAATGTGAGACAAGATTCCATCAAAATCCCAGAGGAGAACTCAGGCAACACCCTTTTTGAACTTGGCCACAGTAACCGGAGAAGGACAAACAGTGTATGTTCTCATTCATTTGGGGAATATGAATAATAGTGAAAGGGAATATAAAGGAAGGGAGAAGAAATGTGTGAGAAATATCAGAAAGGGAGACAGAACATAAAGACTTCTAACTCTGGGAAATGAACTAGGGGTGGTGGAGGGGGAGGAGGGCGGGGGTGGGGGTGAATGGGTGACGGGCACTGAGGGGTACACTTGACTGGATGAGCACTGGGTGTTATTCTGTATGTTGGTAAATTGAACACCAATAAAAATTAATTTATAAAATTAAAAAAAAAAATAAAAGTTACCTCCTTCTAGGCCCTAAAACGTTTGCTTTTGGAGCTATGCATAATGTATCTGATTAAGACAGATTCATTCATTCCTTCCTTCACTCAAATACTTGAAGAAATTCATTGGGCCCCCAATAAGTATGCCAGCCCCAAGTAAGTATTGTCAGCTCCCTCAGTAGCTCCTTAGGTCCATGATTCGCAGAGTCCCAATGTCCTGACAATGCTCTGTTCACCTTTTCTTGACACACACTTGTCTGTGTCCTATAAAGATGCGAGTCCCAGAACTGGACATGATTCTGCCTATAATACCACCAGAGCAGGAACATGTGAGGCTTTTATATTGAATTAGTTTTATATTGTTTTATATTGAATGTAGAACTTTGCATTTCTTGTATTACATTTTTTTAGGATGCACCTTATGAAATTGCCATTTGCAGGTTAAAAACAGTGAAATGTAAGCGACTGCATGAAGTTCCAGTATCTTATCACATTTGTTCAGTCAGTAATTTAAAAACTAGCATTTGGTCTTCCTCTCTGATGTTTATGTTAAAATGACTTAGGATTATACTAAATGACTGCCATTCTATATTACACTCTTTAAGTCCACTTGAGCAGAGAGTAATTTATAATGTTCATAATTTTTAGAAGATGCAATATTTAATATAAATAGAAAGTGAAAAAAATAATGCCCTTGCATATTCACCCCCAACAACTACCTTGGATCTTGGATGTGATGTTTATTACTCCTATTTGTGTTTCTTTCTATTTGTACTATATAGAGATGCAGTCCCAGGCCATTGTGTGTATGTACATAGATGTAATTTTGTATATTTTTAGCTTTATATGAATTATCTAGTACTACATGTATAATTATGTGGCTTTCTCAGTACTGTCTTTCTGGGACTTATTCATGTTGAAATGCATAGGTTGTTTCAGTCACTTTCACTGCTATATAGTATTCTGTTTTGTGAATATAGCAAATTTGATTCTATATCATTTTGCTTGGGGTCATTTAGGACATTTCCAGTCTCTCACTATTTCCGACACTGTGTACATCCTTGTATACATGTGTGAGAGCTTCTCTAGCACATTCATCTAGCCCCTGATTTCTTTGACATCAAATGCTGTCAAATTTTGTCAACAGAAGCATATAAAATTGCTTGATTTTTGAAACTAAATGCCGAACTCTCCATTTGTCCCCATTACATTTTATCTTGTTCCACCTTCATTTATTTAGTTATTAAAAACCATATATTGGGCCCCTGCTATGGTCCAGAGACCACAGGAGGCAACTTACATTCCAGGTATTAGCTCTCATTGCCAGAGAGATCTCGTCACCCTTACCATATATAAATGGAGGTTAAGGAATATACATATATATGTATGTGTGTGTGTTTGTGTGTGTGTATATATATTCATGCAGAGTGATGAGCTGGGAGTGCTGAGTGAGCTGCCTGTCTGCCTATGAATCCAAGGTCAGAGCTCCCTCAGGTTCTGCAGGGCAGCAGATTGCATGCTCTGTCCTTGGTGACAAGTGAGTACTTGGCCAGCATGTGGCATGGTTCCTTGCAAATCTGCCAACATTCCTGGACATCACTTTCCAGCACGTTTTGCTGGCAGTGGGATTCCTTGGACATGAGAGGACAGTTGACTTGTTTGTTTGAAAGATGTCATGCGCTGGTGAACACCTACTCAGTGTCTTCCCAGGAGAGGAAAGAGTCTCTCTGCAAACCAGAGAGAGCTGGGGAAGGAGTCAGGCTACATTAGCTTTATACTGCAGCTGCAGTTGGAGTCATATTAAACCTCTTGCCTGATTTCCTTTGTCTAACTTGATTTCTTTTTGGCTGGGAGGCAAATGGATCAATATTGTTTTTTATGTCGAGATTATGTTGCCTGAAGGAAATTTCCCATCGGTTCAGTGTGCCTGCTTTCAGCTCTGTAATTGGGGCTGTGTGCTGTCTGGGCAATAAGGGGCCTCCCCAGAAATGCCCACGAAGCCTGCCATCTGTGCAGAGCCCACCAAGAGTGCCCTTCTAGAAGGGGGTCAAGCAGGCTGCCCCTCTCAGGGCAGAGCTTGGCATTTGTGCCAGGCTCTTTTGCACATGTTGCTCTGGCCACACACTCATATAGACAGCTTTATTTTATTTTTTTGTGTTCTGCAAAGCTCTTTTCTCCCTCCCTTGTCTCTGTATCTTTCTCTCTAGTTGGCCCGCTCTCTCCCTCTACAAAAATTCTTCCAAGTTAGTTTCTTTACATTTCTGTGATGTTTTCTTCCCATCTTCCTTCTCCTCACTCCTTGCAGCTGCAATTCATGCCCTTTTCTTATCACCAGCAGAGGAAAATGCTCATACTTTGCTCTCAGTTTCATTCTTCTATGAGGCATTTAAGGAAAGCTAAGATTCTGGAGGCAGAATAATAAGAAGGCAATTTACCCACATGAAAAAAAAAATTGGAGCATTTATCTGTGTGGAAGGGTTGCTGAATTCCTCATGTGGTGGGGGAAGGAAGACAGTAGTAATCAGTTATCTAGAAACATATATTTATTACATGCTCACTCTGTGTAAGAAATCGCATTCCTGAGAGCCATGGGGGGACATAAATAAAGGTGTAATACCTGCCATCAAAGAGGCTGCATTCTGGTTGGATAGACAAGATATTCTGGTGGGAAAGGATAAATAACTCTTGGAAGAGGAAAATAACAGCACAGCAGTTCAAGAAGTGGGAAGGGTCTTGTGTGCTTCACTCCACAACAAATGAGTGGTCTGAATCATTGTCCTGAGTTGAGGTCATTGAGACCTCACAGGAGGCTGGGTTGGGCTTGGGAAAGCTTTGAATGAACTGGATCCTTGGGGTGGCTCTAGGTAAGTAGACAGGAGGCAATAAAGTCATCTAGAAGGAGAAGTCAGGCAGATAAGGCAGAATGGAAAAGATACATTCAAGGGGCCTAGAGCCTGGGCAGAGGGGTCAGGATGAAGGCAGTTGAAGGTAAGATAGGTCCTGGCAAACTGCCAAGGGCTCTGAGTGTTAGTTTAAGTATAGATTTTCTGAAGCAGCATGTGCCATTGAATGGCTTTGAGTGAGGGTTTGAAATGACCTGAATCTGTGCTTCCTGATCTTTACTTGGCACAGGTAGAAACTGATGTTATTTGTAGGGCATGTCATGGTGAAGAGAATTTGGAGACCAAGAGAAGAATGTAACATTATCAATTTGTCTTGGTTTGGCCAGAACTTTCCCAGTTTTAGCACTGGAAGTCCCACATCCCAACAAATCCTTCAAGCTGAGCCTACACCAGGACTGCTTGTCTGTCACCTAGGAGGGTGCTTTTGATCACAGGTAACTAGCGGACGAACTCTCCCCACACCTGGTCATCCTGGAATCTGAGAGTTTCAGTCTTGCATGTAGGCTCATCAACTGGGAAAGCTTGATGACCCAGGACTTTAGGGTGATGACTGTGCAGGACTGGTTGGAGTCTGAGAGAATGGTCAGGAGGCCATTGGTGGACTCTGGCTTGAGGGGATAAGACCTCATACAAGATGATGGCAACAAAAGTGGTAGCGGTGGGGAGGAATTGGCTTATGGTATTTTTCCCCCTAAAAGGAAAACTCTTCCCTGACAACTTAGTGAAAGATAGGAAATTGATGTAGTAGAGGAGTCTACTACAGCTTTATTAATATATGACCCAAGCAAGCATTTACTGAGTGCCAACTGGGTGCCATATATTGTACTCAAGGCTGAGTGAGAAATGTCTTCCCTGAATGTAACTCAGGCCCTGATTGGACTGATAAAAAAAAAAAAACAAAAACAAAACACTCCACATAATTAGTGTAAAAGTAGTCGATCGGGGTGTGTGGCCGAGTGGTTAAGGGGCATGAGATCTAGAACAGAACTGGATGACTGTATTCAAATTCCAACTGTATCAATAGTATCTGTGTGACCCTGGACATGTTCCTCACCTCTCTGAGACTCAGTTTCCTGCCAGTAAAATGTAGATATGTAATAATACCAACCTCTGAGAGTTGTTGAAAGGAGATAATACCTTCAACCTGATGCCTTGGCATATGAGTAAAACTTAAAGAGACATTAATGTCATTATTATCATTATCACACAAAATGATAAGACATGAGAGATTTACAAACTAGCAGAGAGGTATCAAAGTAAATGACCTTTAGAACTTGGGATCCTAGAGGGGCAAAGGCTTAGAGAAATCAACATTAGCCCCAGAATTCCAGTTTATTTTGTCAATCACAGTTTCACTCCTGTTTATATATATATCCTCCTCTGCACATTTAGTATGTAATTGGGAGGTCAACAAGGCACAGTTGTAGCAGTAACTTGCGTAAGAAGCCTCTTAGACATCATGTTGCACAGGACTGTTGAACATTTTTGGATGTCTGACTTCTCCAGGAAAGACTCTCTAGATAATGATTTTGTTTTAGGCCCTTTATCCAGGTTTCATATACTTGGAAAACTTTTACAGTTTTTCTTTCTCTTTCTTCCTTCCTTCCTTTCTTTCTTTCTTTCTTTCTTTTCTTTCTTTCGCTATTTTAAATCCAGATTTGGGATTATTTCCATTGGACAGGTGACTGAAAGCAGAATTACTGTATCAAAGTGTATGTACCTCTAAGGGCTCTCTGCATCTGTGGTTACCACCCCATAGCTCCTCACCAGCTTTGGACACAATCTTTTTTTCCCCTTTCTTTTTGTTATTTTTGCAAGTAAAAATTGTACCTTTCAGCCACAATATATTTGAGCACTAGGGAAATTGAATACTTTTTCATGTTTATTAGTCATTGTTTTTTTTTCTTGTAGAGAAATATCTATTCATGCCCTTTGTTCTTTTTTCTTTTGGTAGCATTATATTGCTTGTCTCTCTATTTAAATAGTTTGTCATATTTCTTGCAAACTCCCCCAAAGTTCTATTGAGGAATAAATGCTGTCATTATATGAAAGTGTTTCATGGAAACTGTAAAGCACTATATATATATATATTATTGTTATTAAAAAGTTGGCCTTGTTCATAAGTTAGAATGAAGTTTGTAACAAACAGGTCCTTGCAAATTCAGAAACAGGCATGACAGTAGTGTGAGCTTCATTCAGGCAGGGATTTCTATCTGTTTTATTCCCTACTGCATCCCCAAGGCCTAGAACAGTGCATGATGTAGAATCAATCAATAAATTGGTAATCAACAGATATGTGTTGGTAATCATTGGTAATTAATTGGTATGTTGGTAATCAATAAATATATGTTAAATGAATGAGTATAAGATAAACACTTAGATGGAAAGGGGTTTTCTACAATGTTCTACCCAGATGACTTCTTCATTTCACTTCCTTTTTTGCCTCAAACCAGAAGTGAATAGAAATGTAGACAGCTGGTAGGTCAGAGCTTTGAAATAGTGGTCTCACAATTCTGGACTTATGAAACTCATTTCTTAGCACCTAACTTTCTATATGGTAATAGTATAAGCCTCGTTAGCAATTTTTACCTCATTTATTTAAAGTGATAAACCAGAGACAAGAAGAGTTTAATAACCCAAGCATGGCTTTCAGCAATATGATAAAAGGCCCAGGTTGTTTTGTTTTTCATATGAGAGCATTATTAGTTCCTAAATATATGGCACCTCTGAGTCCCTGCATCCCTCATTTGTTGTTCTCTGGCACCTATGAGAATAAATTGCACACAAAGACTAAAAGAAAACATGATGGTATTCCGTAAAATTGATTCATTCTTTGGTGGCCTATTTTTGGAGAAAGGTTTTGCATGGAAATTTATGCTGATGAGTATAATCTCATGTGTAGACTTACATTCACTATCCACCCAGGGGCCTGGTACCACATTCTTTTCTCCAGTTTTTCTATTCTGTTTTTATCCTTAATTATCATACCTCACAATTTGTTTTCCTTTTAAAGTGCTTTAGTACTTCTGGAAGAAGAAGGTGTACATTTTCATATAAATGTGCATTTTATTCAAGACCAGTGTCCTGGATAGATCTCTTCTAGTGGGAAGCAATATATGGTGGTCAAGCACTTAGTATTTGACTCTTGATGTATGATATTAGGTGAGTTACTCAGCTCCCTTGAGCCTCAATTTCCTCATTTGTAAAATAGGTATTTAAAAACAGCCCTCTTCCTTTGGGTTGTGAGGAGGATTACATAAAATAATGTATGAAAAGATGCTAGCATACGGTTTAACATATAAGCATGCAGTAAAACAGAAGCTGCAACTGAATGTGATTATTTATCATCATCATGTTCACATTGGTGATTTGGCCATGGCTCCTAGCCACTGAGGTGCTATTAGTAAATGTAAGAGGAGCAAGTGAAAATGTCAAAGATGAATGCTTTTGGAGGGCAAAAGATAAGGAAAAAGAGATCCCTGCAAGAAACTATCCCACCCAAGATCTATCAGTCAGGGCTCAAACAGAGGATACAGGTAGATATAAATACAGAGATCGATATAGATACAGGTACTTAAATATACACACACATGCACATATCTGTGCATGTATACGAGCGTACATATGTGTGTCTATATGCATATGCACAACCATATGCAGATGGGTATAGATATGTATGCACATGCACATGTGTGTATATATAATTTGATCTCCACAACTGTAGGAGCCGGTTGGGGCAGTGTCTGCAAGGCTCCTGTCTTTGTGTCTGGCTCTCGCATCTGAAGTCCAAAGGCAGACTGTTGGGAGGGCAAGATGGGGTAAAGCGAGAAGAGCAAGGAAAAGGTGGAGCCATAGCACAAGCTGGGCCCCGTGGGGAAGATGGAGTGGAACCAGTGCCTGTCCTTGTCGCCTCTGCGCTTGGTGGCGTGGTGTGCGGGTCGCCTGGGGTCATAGGACTGAATGCCACCTGGCCTGGGAGTCCGAGCAGCTGAAGGAGGGTGCAGGAGAAGGCCGCGTGGAAGCAGCCCTGGTGGCTGCGCGCCGCTGGAGAGCAGGCTGCAGATCATCGGGGCTGCAAAGTGGTTTCTGCTTCACTTCCACCGCCCACCCCTGGAGGCATAGGCGCCATTTGCACCGGGGGTGGCGGGGGGCTGTTTCAAGGCCAAGACACTGAGGTTCTGAGAGGTTAGTCATTTGCCCCAAATCGCAGCTGGAAAGGGCAGAGCTGGGATTCAGGGCGGGCCTGTTGACTCGTGTCTGATCTTTACCCGCAGGTACAGGCTCCCGAAGGGCAGGGAGGGAAGGGGCACGCAGCAGAGCCGTCTCTGGAGTCAGGCCTCCTGGGCTCGTAGTCGGGCCTCCCCACTGAATGGCAGTGTACCCTGGGGCCAGGTGCTTATCCTTGGTTCGTTTCAGTGCCCTTCTCTGACCACCGGGGACGGTGAGCCGGTGTGCCCCAGAGTGCTCGGGTCAGCGGTTCGTGTGCCTGCAGCGGCAGAGCGCGTCGGGCCCTCCGTGGGTGCCCTGCCCCCAGCTTCTCCGCCACACCGCCTGGCACCCTGGGCCTTGAGCCTCCTGCCTGCTCCACCCCAGAGGTGACATCGTAGTGATGACGTGAGCCCTGGAGCCTCCCTCTGTGACAGTGCTTCCTGGAAACAGGTGCCTCCTGGGTGGGGTCACGTGTGGACTGTACAGCCGTCTGGCTAATGGGTCTCCGGGGCTGCGCTGCTCCCTCGGACAGAGCTGCTCCCTGCGACAGAGCTGCTCCCTGCGACAGAGCTGCTCCCTCCGACAGAGCTCCCGGGGCTCTATTTTCCCAGGGTGGATGCGCCAGTGCCGCGGCTGAACTAGAGGGTTAGCTGCCACCAAGTTCTCCCCCAGATGGAAGGCAGAAAATTTCTATGAAAATTCTAAGGGTTCTGACACATCTTAATGATAATGCTCAGTACGTTTAATGAGAGGAACGTACTGCTTTCATCCTCTGAGCAGGGGTTGGGGTTGGAGGTGGGGAGGTGGTCACTGATGGCCTGAGACAGGGTCGGGGGGGAGGGGGTCAGACTGCCTGTGTCTTATTTCTGGCCTAATCACTTCTCAGGCAAGTTACTCCTCTCTCAGTCTCCACTTCCTCATATGGTAAACAGAAATCATAATGTGGGTTGTTGAGAGGCTAAGTGAGGTGATAGATGCACTTGGGAGGACCTGGAATATAGTAGGTGCTTAGTGGACAGTGGTGGAATCTAGAACTTGCTGGAACGGTCTCCCTGTGACCCCACAACTTTTTAGTCATCTTTTTTGTCTTCCTTTGCACTTTTAAAAAACTATTTCTTTTTTGTTGTTGTTACCCCTCCTTCTCTCTCTCTCTTTCTGTCCTGGCCTTTAATTTTTTTCCTTTGGGGCTCTCCCTTGTGATGGTTTTAGGTCTCTCAAGGGCTTTGTGTTTTATTTTTGTTTTGTTTTGTTGTCATTGGAGGCATTTAGAGCAGGGGTCAGCAAACTCCTTTTGTAAAGGACCACATAGTAAATATTTTAGGCTTTATGGGCCAGCGAGTTACTGTTGCTACTATTCAACTCTGCCATTGTAGTACAAAAGCAGCCATAGATAACACACGAATGAACAAGCCTATGTTCCAATAAAACTTTATTTACAGAAATAGGCTGTGAATCTGATTTGACCTGCAAGCTATAGTTTTCCATCCCCTGATTTAGTGTTTTGGAGATTAAGATTCTTCTCACTGAACATTGATGTCCTCTGCTGGATATTCTGGACCTCCAGTTCATACACGGACACTGAGGAAGCCTTTCATACCTCATTGGCTCTTGGTCTGTATTTTTTCACAGCACAGCCTTTAGACAGTAAATCAAGAAATGGTTAAAAAGCTCACATTGTTATTCACAACTGAATACCATTCAAGTCTGGAGCATTCTAAAATTCCATTTAGACAGCTGGATCATAAGCAGCTCCATCAATTCAAAGTTGAGTGATGGTCCTCGAGCAGTCAGGGTTGGGTAAAACTTGCTAGCCGCAGGAAAAATGGAGAAGCACAGTATTGGTACATGCTCTTTGTATAGTTATCTGCTGATCCTCTCAGGTAACTTTCAAAAGAGCTTGGTGACCCAGCATTGTGATTAAACTGAACTGCTTTTCATCATTAAGGGGAAGCCTTTGAACTCACAGACCTAAGTTAAAAATCTGGCTTTGCCACATGTGAACTGTGTCTTAGGCAGTTTTAACTCTCCAGCCTCAGTTTTCTCATCCATAAAATAGGGATAATAATCATTATATACGAATCATCCCAGGCTTACTGTGAAAGTTGAAGGAGATAATGCTGTCATTGCCTATCAGAGTAAAGACTCCATAAATATTTGTTATGGTTATTATGAGAAAATGGTTTTTTGAATATTTTGGAGTTTCTGACTTGGGAAATGAAATTACTCGGGAACAGAATCATGCAACATTATGCTTGCCTCATCACCTTCCCACGAATTCTAGAGGCCAGGCCTCCCTTCCTTGGATTGCAGACTAGGAATTCTTTCCAACTCCCTGGGGCCCAGCAGCCCAGTGTCATTGGCGTCACCCGCTTCTCCAGCAGCCTGCGCTCCTTGCGCTCTCACCTGGCTACAGCCTTTGCGTCTTTCCTTTACTAACGCACCTCTCAGTTGTCAAGCAGTGATTTTCCAGTGTCAAACTACATTACATCTGCCAGTGTTTATGCTTACTACCTCTTTTTATTCCCCTCAGTAGGGATGGAGGGAAAATAGGTCATCTTCCTTTCAAAAAAAAAAAAAAAAAAGTAAGTTTAGAAGTTCCCCAGACATTTCTGGTACCCAGCCTTCTCTTTTCCATCTCTTTAGAGAACTCAGCTGTCTTCCCTTTATATTCCAGGCATTCCTTTCTCTCCCTAAAATATGGCATTAGAGCTGAGCATCCTAAGTACCTGGCTTAGTCTGAATTTTCAGGAGTGATACTGTGTGAATATCAGCCAGCATATTCCTATGTAGAAAACCAACATCTTGTTTATTCTGCCCAAGTTATGTCCATACATAGTCTGCCAAGTAATGTCAGCAGCCAAGGGCGAGGCCGCTTCCCAGCACGGAGACAATGTAATTACAGGACCAAGTCCACACACCACCCCAGCAAGTTATTTTTAACTCTGACCAATATGTTAAGCCAATGGCCTTGCAAAAGCTAATATTCATACCTCACCCACATGCACTTATCTGTTCAATATTCATAGGATATACATTCTAGAATCATGCTAGCTTTTGCTGATTCATATTTAATTCCTGTTCCTTTAAGACATTAAATCATTTTTAGTTCTCCACTGTCTGAAAACTAGTATATAAAACATGAAATATTTATGTTAGGTAATAATGTAGAAATTTATTAATAAGTTATTTTCAGATAAACAAATATGTCTATAAAATGCCTTCTGTTTGCTCAGTGCTGTGTGAGGCATGGGAAGTGAAGGAATGATACCTACTTCCAAGGTCAACTTGTTAAATTCAGTTTACCCTACCATGACCAACACCACCATTCGTGACCTGTCTTTTATAACTTCAAGGACAAAAATAGCAGGGTTACCTGATCAGTTTATTTCTTTAAGTCAGCGTTGGGAAGCATTTTTATGAACTTGCATTAAATGTCTCGTCATGCCTTGAGCACCAATAGAATTCCGAGTTATTGTCCAATTTAGATTTAATAATGTGGCTGAAGCAATTCCCATTTTCTCTTCTGTGGGAGGCAGGTGGAAAAGTCTGAAAACAGGGTGGAAGATTGATGGGTGCAGTGAGCAGCAATTTTGCTTAATAATGACAATGTACTTGAAGTAGCACCATTTAGTGTTTCCAGAGATGTGGCTGCTATGCCCCCCATTTATATAACTTGTCAGGTCCAAGAAATTGACAGAAGAGGTAGTTTGGAATAGTTGGAACTCATGTCAAAAAAAGTATCTTCCATCGTGATCACATTGTGAATGACCAGTCAATTTTGGTTCAAGAAATTTCTAAGAGCATACTTAAATCACTTATTGCTAAATAGAAAACAAACTAGGAAACATTGGGAATTATGGGCTGAGCTACTTCCCATTTGTTTTCCAGTGGATGAAGAATGCTTTCGTTGGTTGAAGGCTGTCCCGTAGAGCTTTCAAGGGCAGCATTGTCTAGGGTTTAAGACCCCAACCTCCTATCTCACCTGACCTACAGGAACTGTGCAATGTGGGGTGTATTATAAACTACCATGTGTCTCATCTTCATTTATTGTATGAGAATAAGAATAGCCCCTCTTCTATAGTGTTGGGAAGATTTCATGATGATTATTCTTTCCTGTGAATATATAAGGCGTCCTATAACCCAATGCAGACAGATGAGGTATAGTTTTAAAGAAACCACTAACAGACCTGACATGATTTTTTAAGACTTTTTTGGGTTCTCATGGCAACGTGATAGGACTCCACCTGTGCTATGACCAAAGTGGCCAAGTTGGAGAAAATACAACTAAATACCTAAACAAGTTATTTCTCTGGGGTCAAGAAGATGCACGTTGCTCTCAGAAATCCTCTTGCTCTCTACAGTGTTCTCTCCGAATGCACATAGATGATGTTGCAGTCTCCTGCAGGCTTTGCTTCAGTGACTTTCTCATCTAGAAGAGCACACGGCTCTTCGATAGAAAGCTATTTGCAAAGGAACAGAATGTTTTTCTGCAGCTGTGATGTGAGTGGTATCAAAGTTATTGGCTAAGTTGGAAAATAGCTTAATGTTATCTTTAGGGCTTCTGCTGCCCTATCAGCTTAAGCCTTGAAGATGTGTATAATTGGGATTCAGCAAGACAACCTTGACACCCTCTGCAGAGAGATGTGCCCTTTGATACAGGCTCAAAGCAACCTTAACAAAGAGCAGCCTTTCCCTTGGGGCAGAGTGACCACTGAGAGCACCCTTCCTATGAATCTGCTAATGAAGAGGCAATGGCCCAGGAACCTCAGGCTCCCTAAACTGCTGGGTAGGCTTTGATCATTCCTCTCTTTCCTGTCACCACCGGGACAGGCCGGCTTAACCATCCAGTCATTAATTAGAGGGAAGGGATTCTTAAAATGCTGCTCTCCTGAGCTACCTTGCACATTGTTAAATTTGAAAAATATTTGGTAATGAATCTCGCAGCTCTTCGGTTTGGCTTACAACTGGAATCAAAGCATTGCCCTACATTTGCATCTGTGCTGCAGACACATCTGGTTGAACATAGGTTCCTTTTGAATCACAGAACTTTAGAACCTTGCCTCAGAGTTATTATCCATGGGCTCTTCATTAAGGGATTGCTCTCCAAGGGACAAAGTTTTTATCAGTCAGGACCTTCCACTGCAAACCATACCAACCAACCTGCTCTCACTTAAGCGAAAATACACTCTATGGGAAGGCTATGGGGAGCTCACAGACCAAAGGAACAGTCAGTGCTGCAAGCTTGGGAAGGGTGGAGCCCAGGGCAGTCCTGGGCAGCCTGCTGCAGGGATTGGTTTGCATTCAGGGATGCACATGCCAATCATTTTAAAATTTTTTTCACTCTGCCAGTGATTCAGATTGCTGGGAAACAAGGGTAATCGCCCATCCCTTAGTTAGGTAAAAACATGGCACCATGCCTGTCTTACCCAATTATCTTCCAAAGGGGAAGCAAAATGTCTTAAAGAAAAATTGGGGTTCTGACACCAGACAAAGGGAGAATGAAAGCCAAGGGAGAAAACTACAGTCCTTGCTACCCTGCATTTCTCAGGATGGAATTATGCGTGGGGCCCATTTCAGAACGAAAATGCACTGCAAAGCTCCATGACATCTGCTCCGATTTATCTCACAGTGTTACTAAACCTTATGATGATGACGTATGACCCCGTGGACTCAATCTCTCTTTTAGTCAGAATCTGGGTACTCATGATCTTGCTTTCTTCCAAAATGGTTTCTCAATGTCCCAAGCACTGCCAGCTCAGCAGGTGACATGAGACCCACCGACTCTGCAGGGGAGGTTAGAGGAGCCTGACTTTATCCTTCATGCCTGGGCCTGTGCTGCATCTGAGGAAGCCCCTGTGAGCAACTTATGAAAACCTGGGGGATGTTTCATCATTTTTCCATGAAGTTCTGAGAAAGATGCATCCACTCCTGTGTCCTACATGACAGTGTCCCGACGCGGAGAGTGAAGGGACAATGCTTAATGCTCACCTCTGCTCAGGACCCATCATAGGGACAAGGCCTGGAGAGCAGTTGGGCTCAGGCTTCATGCTCAAGAAAGGCCTCCATTTTATACTCCTGAGATAATCAGAAGATTTTTCTAAACATCCAGAGACACACTGCAAATATTGAAAGAAAAAGATGTATCAACCAAGAGAGATCTATTCTAGGTGGTTAAACAGAAGAGAGATGTGTTAAAGGGCACTGGGTAGCTCAGAGAATCGCTAGAAGGACCAGAGGACCAGGCTGAGAGACTCTACAGCCACGACTAATGCCCTCCAGGGAAACGGAGAACTTCAGTGCTTCCCCCAGGCACAGTTACCATAGATGGCTTCGGGAAGCCAGGCTGAGCCCCACCACTAACCTTCTGTCACAGCGGGCCTGAAAAGCACCATTTCTCCACCTGCATCTTCACCAACATGGATTCCTGTGATACCTGCATCCAGAGTCACCGGCTTGCCATCAAGGGCTCGTGTGAGGCATTATTTTGGAGGAGGCCGGATTCCATAACTGGGCCTCCGCTGCAAAGGAGGGTAGAAGGCATGTTCTTGGCTTTTGTCTTAACTGAAGGCCTCTGCCTTTAAGGGAATGTGTTCAAAGGAACAACAGGTATCCTTACAAAGGCAATTGTGTGACTTTGAACTTGTGTTCATTCCATTAATGGACCACATGTCCCACCCTGCACTAGTAATGAATAGATTTTAAATACATTTTGTAATAATTTTAGAAATCTCATGATGATATTATCTTGTTTTTTTATTTAAAACAATTAAATGTTGAAATGTACCAAAATATTTTTTCTTATGGTGGGGTTGCATATATATCAGGATTCTCCAGTGAAAGTTATTCTGACCTCTCAGAGGTTGATTGATGACCAAACTGTGTGACCCTTGGGCAAGCTCTCACACAGCTTTATTTCAGCATTATCAGCGGGGACATGGGGTAATAATACTTCCCTGTGTACTTATTGGTGTTGATACAATTGGCATTGCTAAATATTGCTAGGTATTGATGAGCATGCAGTTCATATAACTTGATAAGATTCAATTAAGAATGATACTTATAACAATTTATTTATTGATGTATGTCTATATTAGTTAAGTATACAATGGAACTCTGGGATTAGATGTTTGCCTCTCATTTAATTTGGTGCCCTGTTGCAAAACCCAGTCACGTCCTGTAGGACAGTGAAGGCAGGAAATAAAACATACAGAAGGAAAATCGTGTGATTCTTTTTGTTCATTTCCTACCTATTTATTAAGTACCTACTGTGTGCTGGGGGTGAAGCAACATGATTTCAGTCCTAAAGTGTGCACCAAGAGAGGAAAAGAGGGGCTTATCAAGAGTTTGGTAGATGATTTAGCATTCAGGTAGTGCTAGGCCACAGAAGAAAGGCTCAGCTTTGCCTGGGATCATCAGGGTCAACTTCTCAAGGTCAGGAGTCTCTTCCTCAGCGCGCCCCCCCCCCCCCGCCCCCCAGCTTTATTGAGTTGTAATGAATGTGGCACTAGGACTCTTGAGTGGCATCTTAGGGAAGGTGGATGGGAGCAGGGAGAAGGGTATTTCGAGTGAAGAAAACTGCATGCACCAAAATCCGGAAGTGTGGAAGCTCCTACAGAAGTGGAGGACTGCAGCTGTGGCTGGAAGGCAAAGGTTGGGTGAAGAGTGGCACCCTGCCAGACAGCTTTCAATGGTAAAGTAGAAGCACATTCTGTTTGCTGCTGGTGATACTGCTTAGATTTTACATTTTGTGCTAATTGGACCTCATTAATGCCTTATTATAAAGAATCACTTAGATGTTGCCTAATTGTCTTCTTTCTCTTGCACCCCCAAGGCTGAGAAAGTCAAGGTCATAACCTTTATTTGGCAGAGGCAGAGAAACTTGATTTGACATTTTGCTGTAACAGACCTTTAGCTTTCATATTTGTTCTTGTTTGCATATTCATTTATTCCGAGCCCACAAAAACACTTTACTTTGTATATTTCCTCTTGCTTTTGTCCACCTGCATATATATTTTCCTTGTAGATATACATACTTCGTATGTTTTTCCATGTATTATTATGCATTTTTCATTTTCTTTGCCTCCTCGGCATATTTTTAATTCTTAATTCTTTCAGAGATGCCCGATATTCCATTGCATAATCGTTAGGAAATTGTTATGCTTTGAATTTTAAATAGTTTAGGCAATATTGTGATGATAGTCTTAGTGTATAGAGTTTATTTCTTCTGTTAGATTATTTCCCTAAGAGGATCAGTAATTAATTGTTAATTAATTAATTGTTGTTAACAATTAATTGTTAACTTCAGTAAAATAGAATTTTATGATTTAGGGTTTCCCCTTATTTGCTTCCCATTCTTGTATTTAGTAACCACTTCAGCATGAATTTTTTATGCATTTTTCTTTCTCTATCTAGTGGTTGATATATCCATCCAGTCATGTTTATGTTACATTTTTACAAAACAAACCCCAGAGTGTGTAACTGTGATAGGTAGGAAAGTAGCAGTGCCAGACCATGGAAATATGAGAAAGAGACTGTGGTGGTCAGAAAACTCACTTTAATCTGCAAGTTTGAAGCTCCTCTATATTGTTCCTTTGATTTATTTTCTTTGAGTTTATATCTCTCATTACCAACCCATAACTCATCATTACTCATTTTATTCTTAGTAACCCTTTAAATATTTTATTCATTTTCCTACTTTAGTGACATTACTTAGGATTAGATTAGTAGCCTTCCCTCCTCTTTAGTGTTTGAAATTATTGTTGCTGTATTTGTAACTACCTCTTCTTCTTTTGATCTTTTTAACTTTTCTTTGTTTTTGGTTTTTGGGTTTTTTTTTATTATTATTCATTTATTTATTCAAGGGGGGAGCAGGGGAAAAGAGAGGGAGAGAGAGTCTTAAGCAGACTGCACTGAGCACAGAGCACTCGATCTCACAACCCTGAGATCACAACCTAAGCAGAAACCAAGAGCTGGATGCTTAATCAATTGTGCCACACAGGTGCCCCTTTACAACTTTTCTGTGTATCATTAAGTTGGTTCCTAAGGCCTCTCTTTGTGGACAGTGGTGAAGAGTATAAGAAGGTAAGAGGGGAAACAAAGAGGCCAGTATGAAGTGTTGGGGTCACTCACATGACAAATGATGGTGGCATGGACTCCAGTGGGAATGATGGAGAGCAACAGAGGTGGGCAGGTTTGGGATTTATTATTATTATTATTATTATTATTATTATTTTTGGAGATAGAACCAATCAATAGGCCTGATGATAGCTCAAGGGAGGAACAAACTCAAGTGGGGGAGTTGTAGGAGGCATTGAAAATCAAGAATTCTGTTTGGACATGTTAGGGTTGGGTACCAAGTGAGTACTTGGATGTAGGATTCTGGACCCATGATTCAGACCAGAATTGTCTCATCCATTTCTAGGATGGCAGCACACAAAAGCCTGAATCCCCTAGCTCCATCCTTCCAGATCAGGGTTGGGGGGCCTTGGGCGGCTCTTCCTTGAACTCAGCCTTAGGATGTTTAGCAAAGTACTTCTCTTCCGTCCATTCCTAAGAGGGCATGTAGAAACTTCTACCAGAATTCAAGATTATGCTCATATTATTCACAGCTGCCAGATCTCTTCCCCCCCACCTCTTTCCACTAAATGAGATTTGGGGCAAGAAGACATCCAACATTTCCAAGTAACCTGGAAGTCATTGATCATATTGTGTAAGATCGAAAGTATTAATAAACTACTGAGAATGATGATGAATATACAAATGGATGACATAGACCCTGCTAAGAGATTATATTCTAACATATTTTGTTACTTTATTATCCTTACGTTTTCAGTTTCACTACAGACAAGGGAAAGAAATTCAAGATACAATTCTCCTTGATAACTACCAAATTCAATTTGATAACTACCAGTTAGGGATTCCCTTTGGGAAGGGAGGGACAAGAATGGGATTTGGGGGAGAGGTAAAGAAGACGCCTTTTGCATCTGCAAAATGTTAAAATTCTGTAGAGCTGGGGACTGGGTCAGTATGTTCATCAGACTTATACATGTTATAAAAATTAATTTAAAAATGTAAATGTGAGAGACAATACCTTCCTTTCAGCCACTTCATCCTCATCAATCACCGTAAGAAGTGATCTATTGGGTTTTTCTCTCGGAAAATGTAATTACTTTGTAATGAAATGTTAATGCTATGTTCTATTCTTAAAGTTGCTTGTTCAAATGATAAAGCTTAATATGGCTTAATAGAGTTGCTAAATTTTCTTCTAAAGTCATTCTTTTAATATTTTATATTTGTCAGATGAACTGGTGATGATCTGGAGGGTCTTTGTTTTTATAAACAGGACTATTTCGGCAAAAACTCATCATCAGGCTGTTAACTTCAACATCTTCGAGGGCATGGTTTGCCATGGGGTACCCCTTGTGACTATTTCCAGAGGAAAAGTGGTGTATGAAGCTGGAGTTTTCAATGTAACGGCAGGGGATGGGAAGTTTATTCCTCGCAAACCATTTGCTGAGTATATTTACAAACGGATCAAACAGCGGGACCAGGTGAGTTGTGCAGAAGTGGCTGTTACCAGGGGCTGGACTGTTACCTGTTCCTAGATGTTGGTGGTGGTGTTGTCACATACACCTCCTTTAACACATTCTTGGGATGTCAGGATTGATAGGAGAGGTTCTAGAAAAATACCAGTTTTCAAAGAAAGAATCATTATTGGATAGATGTCCTTTCTCGTGCAGATTGGTGTTTCTTGAGGGTTTCCTCATGACCAAGTCAGGCTTCCCCAGGCAAGTTTAGGGTCTCTGGGGACTTTTGGTAATTGAGGTAGTCAGTGTCCAGAAAGCAGACACTTATGTTTTTATTAGGGGAAACACGTGTGTGAAAAGATGGGAGGGAGCCAAAAAAGGCTGGAAGAACCTTCAGACTGCAATTCAAGTCTACCCTGGTGAAGCAGAGAGAAAAAAGAGTGGAAGCATCCTAGTCTACCATACAATCTGAGATAGATTGAGCAAGGCCTTGGGGCAGCCCTTGAGCCAAGTCTCCTGTCAAGTGGCTACATGGCATGCTGTCATTGTCTGGGAGCAGCTATAAGAGGTATGGTTTCTGTGCAAAACTGTTCAGAACTTAGCAGTGAATGGCTCCTCAAAAAATTCTATTCCTTATTCTTGAATGTATGAAGGTTCATTCTAATAGCCGCGAGAGCAATGGTGGAGTTTTGAGTTTAGGTAGCTCGAAATATGAATCCTACTTTGCCATTCCCATTTCCTAGGTGTGTGGCCAAAAACAAGATCTCTATTCTTGGGCTCAGTTGCTTCATCTAGAGAATGATAACATTTCCTCCTTAACAAATTGTAAGACTCAAATGAGAGTTTTAAATAGAAGGCACATAGTAGGGGTCAGATGTTACTTTTGTCTCTTTGCTTTCCTCTTTTGATGACTAAATCCATAACAAAGTTCCTTCAAGACTTTGTAGTAAATCTGTTATTATAAAAGAGGTATTTGTTCATAATATTTGTTGGGCTTTCACACCTTTATTTACTTTACACTGTGTTTTTTTTTAATTTTTATTTATTTATGATAGTCACAGAGAGAGAGAGAGAGAGGGAGGGAGAGAGAGAGAGAGAGAGAGAGAGAGAGGCAGAGACACAGGCAGAGGGAGAAGCAGGCTCCATGCACCGGGAGCCCGACGTGGGATTCGATCCCCGGTCTCTAGGATCGCGCCCTGGGCCAAA